>NC_045712.1:45865378-46490378 GCF_009834535.1 Camelus ferus
TAATCTCAGCACCTTTAATCAGAGCGGCCCTGGGGTCTTTTTGTCAGGACTGGATCAGAGAGGCAGCTGCTGGCTGGTGCTCTGGCTCTCAGATCCAGGAAAGGACGGCATGTTGCCTAAACAAATAAATTATTGTATTTGAGTAAACTGTGCTGTTTCAGTCCTTAAGAAGGGAGACATCAAACATGCTTGGTGGTAGATATTTTTCCTGTATTTACAACCTCCTAAATTTGAATTCTTACTCGTGACATTGGGAACCGGCAGCTTACAATATTGGGTTGTTACTTGGGAAGACAAGTAGACGTGCAGATTTTGACAGAGGTGTACCTGTGTCTGCGGTGAAGAAGTACCGGCAGACGGGAGTGTAGTCACGAGTGTCTGAGCACCCACCTCACAACCAAGTTCAGCCAAGAGGCAGAAGAACCCCTGGCAGCTGAAAACCAAGAGGGAAGAAAAGCTTTCTCATACTAAGAACTCAGTGTGGACTAGGTAAGGGAAGATTAAAATTTAATTTAAAATTACATCTGCTTTAGGGGGAGGGTATGGCTCAGTGGTAGAGCACATGCTTAGTATGCATGAGGTCTTGGGTTCAATCCCCAGTACCTCCATCAAAAAACTAACTAAATAAATAGAACTAATTACCTCCCCCTGCAAAAAAAAACAAAAACAAAAAGATAAAATTACATCTGCTTTAATCGGTAGGGATTAAGACAGCCAGCTGAGGGCCACCAGAGCAGAACTATAGTGGTCCCCAGTGGGCTTGAAGAAGTTTGCTACCTTGTCATTCATTGGTAGGCTGACGTGTGTGTGTCTGTGTGTGTGGCATTACTTGGAGTTTGTATCTTAAGCTGTTGGTTTTTCATGGGTCTCCTTTTTGTTTTGAGCAAAGGCGGCTTCAATGATCCATCCCAAAGAAGTGCCCCCTGAAGCCATCTTACTGGCCGTCTACCTCGAACTGCAGAATGGTAAGAGGTTCTTCTCTTGAGTCAGGACTGTATCCATCCCCTCAAAGAGCCCAAGATTTTTGATGTCTGCTTTTTCCCTTCAAAATGGAAACTTTGCCTTCCTTGAAGATGTTACCCATCCAGTTCTTCTCAACAGGAATGTAGCTAAATCCAGGTCACAGCTCTGAGGCATATACCGCCTCCTGGATGTAGCTTGCTAGAGGAAAGGCTGTGGGCCCCACAGGAGAGGTGGAGTGAAGCAGAAACGGAGAGACGAATGGGAGAAGGGAAAGGGGACGGAAGTAGCACGGGCTGTTAGTCATACCTTCCTGTTGACCACGGGCCTCTGCACAGGGCTCCCCTCTGACAGCTGAAGAAGGGGCCCCCGGCAGGCCTTGCCCCCTGCGAGGCATGACTGCTCAGCGCCTGCTCTTAGCACCCTCCTTCTGCGCAGTCTCCCTGTAGGCAAGTTCTCAAACTGGGCTAAACCCTCAAATCAGTGGGGAACTTTTAAAAATCCCATTGCCCGGGTCACACACTGAGTTTCTTCCCTCGGAGTCTGGGGACGGAACAGTGGTGTTCTGTGACTCCAGACCACCGCTCCTCCACATCACCTCTGCCCCGCTTGCAGGGTTCCCATGGCTGGCTTTGTACGGGGTGGCACAGTCATACGCTTTTTTTAATGGGAAGTGTTTTTATAGGTAATACCCAGCTGGCCTTGCAGATCATCAAAAGGAATCAGCTGCTCCCTGCAGTGAAAACTCTCTCTGAAATGAGAAAGAAGCCAGTGTTTCAGCCTGTCCATCCGATCCAGCCCATCCAAATGCCGGCTTTCACTGTACAGAGAAAGTGATATTTTGCTTTTGGAAAACTGTTACCTGAGACCCAGGGGAGTATTTACAAGACCTTTTTAGTTGCATCACAGCAAAATGAATAAAAGACAGATGATGAAGGGTGCTAGTTTTGAAGGCACAATTTTGAAACGATTCTAGCCCATGATTTTTTGTTTTGCCAGAAGCTTACTTAAAATTAAGGATTCACAAACTCATTTTCATCTCTTTTCCGTTCATCGTTGCTAGACTATTAATTTTGAGCCATTATGTGAGATGCCTGTGTCATAGGCAATTAAAACACAATCTTATTAGAATAGTCTTGTAGAATGCATTTTATCTTTCTTGGAACTACTGAGTGTTTTGGCCTCTGAGATTTAGTGTTAAAGTTTTAAAAATGGAGAGCAGAACAGAAGCAGTAGACGAGTAGCCAGTCTAGAGGCCGACCAGGGCCGAGGGAAGGGGCAGCTGATGTGTTGTATGCCTAGTTGTGACAGTTGTGACGAAAAGGACCAGAAAATGCTTAATAAGACCCACAGGGCTAGCAGACGAGTTAAGAAGAGATGACTGATCTGATAGGAATCAGTCATTTTGCTTAAAAATTACAGATGAAGACAAACAGCGTTCAGGGCACTTGCTCGGCCTCCTGTACCTGGAGGCAGAGGCAGTCGTTCTGGAGTCTGTTAGCAGGGAGTTCAAGGTTCATTGCTAACCCCTTTGCAAATGCAAACAAGAATTTAAAAGCTTCTTTCCAAGAGACAGGTTATGTGTTGTGTGGTTGACATGGCTGAAATTTGTCCGTAGGGTCGATACACTAACTTCAAAGTAGGAAAAAAAAACACACTCTACAGACTTGCTTTAAAAAAACTGGTGGGCCCCTAGTTAAGATCACATTTGGTAGAGTCATCAAAGCTTGTCGTTAGGATCATCCCTTGCTGTTGACATCTCTTCGGTTCCCTACTTTGGAGACCAAGTTCAGGTAGGGAAACATACCAGCTGAATCTACAAGATCCTCGGTTTCATGGCTGGAGAGGGGAGCGTTTGGCTAAGCATGTGATTTATCCAGAACATTACCTGAGGTATTCCGTTGCTCACATCAGTTGAGTTAGGGATCTACACCGGAACTGAGGATTTGTGGTGTGACTGGACCTACTGTCCACTGCTGACGCAGAGAAGGGGGATTCTCCTTCCACTTGAGCATGGGATGGGTGTGCACAGCTTGATTGCTCTTTTGCCACATTGCAGTTGTTTTATTTACAGAGTAGATTCTTTCTGGGAGGATACGGAAAACAGGTGACCCAGTTTCCTTGGGCATCTCAAAGCCTTTTCCAAATGAGATGGGAGTAGGACCCATCAGCTGCACTGGTGTTGGTCCAGGTCTGCAGCTGCGACTCTCCCAGCCCCCGACAGGAGCCCTCCCATGCTGCAGGCTGGTAGCAGAGTTGCTTGGCCTGAGCATTTTCAGGACAGAGTCCACACACTTCGTAAACTGCTGGGATTCCACAGTGTCTCGGGTAGTGTCATGTGGTGGAAAGCCTATCATTGTACTTGAGAACACTACATGTTTGGAGGAACCTCAAGAAATTGGAACTTTCCCTGCTTGCTAGTTGGTTTTTGGAAAAGCAGGAATAGCTATGAGGCAGATTAGGCCCTAGGTGCTGTGTTAAATAAGAATACTTTTGGCTGCAAGTGGCAAAAAATGGACCCATAATTTAAACAAAGAGTTTTCCTCTCACTGGAGAAGGGGGCACATTGGCAGCCAGCGGCCTTGGCTTTTTTGCTGAGTGATGCCATCAGGGATCAACTCTTTTTCCATGCCACCATCCTTGGTATTTGGGCTTTTGTCCCCGTGGTCACAGAATGTTCCCACAGTACAGCTGCATTGAAGGCAAAAAAGAAGAGAGCAGAGGCAGCCCTCCTGTGTTGATAGGAGACCCTCAGGAACAGAGTTTCCCAGAAGCCCCCACAGACCCCAGCTTGCTTCTGCTGTCGGGGCGTCCAGGCACCATCCTTAGCCGCGGTTGCTGGGATAGCCCGCGCGACTTCAGGAGAGGCCAGTGGAGTGTCTCCCGCTGGAGGACTCTGCTGGATGCCTTGTCACATTATCGTCCGAGCAGCCCAGCCTTGCCTTCCACAGCCACCCTGGGCAGATCCAGGCACAGTGAGCGTCAGCTCCTCGCCGCTGTGACTCCATCCTCCTGAGTCTACACGCCAGAAAGGCTCCTCCTGCCAGTTTGTCCTGCCCAGTCTGTTCACACTGCCTCTGCAAGCAAACTGTGCTGAGAGGTTTTAGATGCCCCGTCCGTGGAGTTTTTCCTGGCTGTCCTGATTTCTCCTCACTTCTCCCCTCTTTGTGTCTCTCTTGATACACACTTTTTCTTCTACGGTATATGGTTTTCTTTCTTTTTATTTTAATGGAGGTAAAATCGAACCCAGGGCCTTGGGCAGGCTAAGCATGCGCTCTGCCACTGAGCTGTACCCTTCCCCCCTTGCGGTCTGGTTTTCTGTAGTGTAACAGGTGGGGTGCTCTGGGCATGAGGCTCAAAGGGTGGGGTGATATTTGATGGGTTGTGAATTCTGAGACGAGCCTCAGCAGCTTCTGTTCCAGCTCCGCCACCTATTCAGCGGCATCATCGGCAAAACAGGGCAGAGTTCACTGCGTGGACCCCTTCACAGACCCACAGAGAACGTGACTGCAGGTATCCCCAAAACTGCAAGGCATGAACCCTCAGAGGAGCTGGAGTAGTCTTTGATTTTGCCCCCGGCCCCCAACCCACAGGACAGCCTGTGCCTTTGGGGTCTCTCCTGCCCCCCGGCCTCACCTGCGTGGACACCACTCACCCCCACACCCTCCTCAGGGCAGCATGCCTGGTGCTCCCACCATGCGGGGGCCCTCACTGGCTGGTTCACTGGGATCTCTGCCCCTTGTGACCAACCAAAGTGACCTGATCTCTCAAGGTTTTCGATGGGTTGGCAAAATGAGGGTAACTTTCCTCAGGGCCCAGTGTGAAGATTGAAATGGGATAATGAATCAAAGAGCACCTGGTGGACATTCACTACAGGTGAGTTCACCTAACCTGCTGCTGCCTGAAAGACCTGCTCAGCCCGGTCACCCTCTACACCTTCATCTCAGCGTCACCTCTCAGCCTCCCAGCATGCCCCTTCTTGGAAGCCATCCTGGAGAAAAGTGACCAGTGACGTTGTGGACCCCGAACCAGATTCTTGGACTGGCTTCAGATCTCAGCTCTCTCGCTGGGACAGACTGATCTGGAACACGTTGTTTTGCTTCTTTGTGCCTCAGTGTCCTCGTCTCTTAAAAACAGGGTTCTAACAGTGCCTACCTCGTGGGTTTGGAATGAGGTGTAAGGTGCTGGACATCATTACTGTTGCCAGATGTGCCTTGAATTCCAAATGTTTGAAAGGGAACTCTATAATTTTTACTATGTAATAGAAAGGATTATCAAAGCAGAGACTTTTCTGAGCCACTGACATTGTGGAATTGAGTGCTGGAGAGCAGGGGACTCCATGAGGCAGACAACTGCCTCCTTCACTTTGGATGTGTCCAGTGTCTGGGCCGTGGGAGTTGTTCAGTGTCCACTGGCATCCTATGTTCTCACCCCATTCTCGCCTGCCTTCCTCAAACCTTATCCCTTGATGACAAGAGGTCCCTTCCTCTACCCTTTCCTCCTCACCTCCGCCTGTGGCCTGACTGCCTGTAATACAGCTCTGACTCCCACCAGGGGTCTCTACCTTGTCCTTGTGCCACTGTTCCTTAGCTTCCTTTGGTCCCTCCCTTACACCCTATGTGTTACTCAAACTGGAATCTGTGCACCTCCCAAAAGGAATCACCACTTCCCACCCTCAGGGCTTTGCCTCAGTTTCCTCCACCCCCTCAAACTTTGTTCCAGTTCCAGTGTGCACATATCCTGGCCTCTTCGAGTCCATGACTCCCAAGGAGATACCTCTTAGGTCTCAGCTCTTCATTCCACAGGGGTTTACAGGGGAGCGTGTTCTGTTCTGGTGAGCTTTTCAGGTGAGCCCCCCCCCCCAACTATAACCTGTTGGACCTTGGGGTTTAGTCACTGTTCTGTTCTCTGTCATCTGTTTTCCTTCCCTTCCCAGATTGCAAGTGCTTTGAAGACAGGACTGTGCCTTATAAGTGTGTGGATTATTCTACATGAACGATGAAATCTGCAGAACAGGAGTTAGGGTGACTTCTTTCTGGGCCTGGCAGTGTCAGAGTGACTTCTTTCAAGGTGGCTATGGTTTATTAACATAATCCCAAGGTTCACAGGGCCTCAACTTCCTTGACCCTCAGAACTTTTCAGAGTGAGTTTAACAGTGGCCCAGGGTGGGTGGGTTACTGGTCAAACTGCTGGCCAAGCCGAAAGTAACCAGACCTGTACAGACACCGGGCAAGCCATTTACACACTCAGCTTCTCTTCCTCCCTGGGCAAAACGGCAGAAATAAGGGCTCTGGGGTGGGAGTGGGAGTGTCGCGGGAGGAGGCCGCGGAGTTCATTAGCCCCCTCATTTGGGGCAAAGGGGATCCGTGTGGTGACAAACAATTGTCCTGGAGGATTTAGGAGGATTTGGCCAAGTGTCCCTGTGGGCCCCAAGCCTCCTCCTAATCCCGTCCACATTTCAGACTACTTAGGATCGCATTAAATGTCAAAGCCGGCGTTTAGGGAAATATCTACATTTCGTATGCATCGCCCTGGTCAAAAGAAAAGCTGAAACGAACCTTCGAGCATTTGGCGCGAGAGGCGCTCTGTGTGGTCCGGAGTGTGAATGGGGAGAGGGGGGCGGCGCCCTCACGGCCTCCCCGCCCAGGAATGCGGGCTTTTCACATGGAGAAAATGCTAATGCTTTGTTCCAGCGCCGGCCTCCCGGAGGCGCGGAGGCGCCCGACCGGATTGTCACAGCTGCATTTGCATGTGAGCGGCCCCGTCCCCATCCCCACCCCCACCGCTCCCCTCCCCCAGCACGGCTTTGCGGGGGGGGGGGGGGGCCTCCTGGGACTGAGGGAAGGCCGCCCGCGACGCCCCTCTGCCATCATTCAGTCCCTGCGAAAGCCACAGGTAGCTATTCGAAACTTTCTGAAAGAATATCCTTTCCCCTGAGGCACCAGGCAGGTGAATTTTTTTTTTTTTACTCCAACAGGTTATTTAACGCTTTCAGTTATTTTATATGAAACAGTTTATCCCATCGAGGAAGATCAAGGCGTAGCATGAACATCCTCCAGTCCAGTTTCCCATTGATGGCAAGAACCCTGCGTCTGATGTGACACTTTGCAGGGGTTCCAAACTAACCTCCGAGGGAGCAGCCAAGAGCCCGCAGGTGGCCGGGGGAGGGGAGAGTCCAGAGAGTTAAGCGGGCTGGTGGTCCGGCAGCAAAGGCTCAAGGAGGGGACCTGCTCCGCGGGGGCCACGCTTGGGCCTCGGGGCCCAGAGCGCCACCTGCCGGCGGTGAACCAGCCCCAGAAGAACCCAGACACTGGCGGCCCAGGGGACCCGGTCTCCCCAACAATGCTCCACGTTTACCGGCTTGGAAAGCCACCCAACCCGAGGGCGCAGTGCACAGGGGACCCAGCATTTCCCAGGGCTGAACTTTATTCTGGCCGACCCCCAGGGGCCAAGGGATGCAGACAGAAAAATGGGATCCTGCCCAAGGAACATGCTCACTCTCCTCCAGTCGTCACGGTGTTTGATTCATTTCGTTCCTTTTTATTTTACTGATTTTCTTATAATTATTTAGCTTTATTTATTTTAGTTATTTCCTTTTATTTCGTTTTTGTTCCATTTATTCCACTTCGTTATTTTACTTGGTCTGTTATTTCATTTCATATTCTTTTGATTTTACTAATTTTTCATTATTTTTGTTTATTTTATTTTTATTTTCTCTTCATGCCATTAATTGACTTTTAATTTTATTTTATTCATTTTATCTCATTTCACTTATTTTAAAATTCATTTCCTCTTATTTTACTTTATTTGTGGTTGAAGGGAAAAAAATGGATACTTTTTTATCCTACTCTGAAGCTTATGTATTTTCCTGCCTCTGAGTTTTGAGAAATAGTGAAGACAAATACTATCTCAGCTAATTATTAAGGATGTTTGTCTCATCCTCACAACTAAATTGGAAGCACTAAAAGTCAAGGGCAAGGTTTGATGTCATAATTTGGCCAGAGAAATGTGTTGACCAAGAGCCAGTTGACATAATGTCCATCAGTCATATATTTTAAGCTACATCAAGATACCTGCTCTGGGAATGATTGTTAGCCTCAGGAGCTCCATGCCAAACTGAGGACAGAAAAAAGGACCCAGGAATTCCAACAAGGCTTCATGGAGGACGTGTCACTTCAGGTAGGCAGGTGGAGGGGGGCAGGAGATGGCACCAAGTGACTGGACCATAACGGGCTCCTTCCAGATAAATAAGACTAGGAAAGAAGTTCCCAGGGTTTGGTTTTGTTTTGTTTTGTTTCCTGTCACACTGCAGTGGGTCTCAGGTGCTGCAGGGAGAGTGGTCTGTATTTGAGGTAGGCAAGGGGTCATTTATTTGTCAGAGCAGCCTCGGCTCTCAGATCTGATGATTCTATGTGTTCCCTGGAGGACCAGAGCGCTCGTGACTCCCTGAAACCATGTACAATATGGTGTGTGTCTTATGTTATTTTGGGGAAGGGGAGGGTGAGTCACTATTTGCTATCAATTCTCTGGAAGGCACTAGGAATTGCATTTCTGGGTTTTCACCTTATCTTCCCCCAACCTTTTATTTGGAAAAAGATTGAACATGGAAAAGATGAAAAAGTGGCATAGTGAACACCTTTATACCCCAGATCCACCAGTTACCACTTGGCTAACATTTGCTTTCGTTTCCTCCCTCTCTTCTCTATGTGTATTTTTCAAGTGAACTTCTGAGAGTAAATTGTAGACATGAAACTTCAGCACTGAATGCTTCAGCCCGTGTCTCTAAGAACAGGGCCATTCTCTGCATAACCATAGTAATTTTATTGTAATAACTTATTATAAGAATTTAATAATACACAGTCCATATTCAGTTTCTTCATTTGCTCCCAGAACACCCTTAGTGGCTGTTTTTCCCCTTGGTCAGTACCCTGCATTGCATTTGGTTGTCTTGAGTCTTTAATTCAGAACATTCCTCTAACCTTTTTGGTCACTTTTTCATTCCTGACACCCCGTCCCTGAAGGATCTCTGAAGGACCTCTCCTCAGAAGCCTGGACTGTGGTTTCTTAAGTTTTCTGTTCTTGCTGTCCTGTCTCTTTAAATTCCAACACCTCTACCCCCAACATCACTCCCAAACAACCTAATAAGGCAAGCTCCAGGACATCCATATTTCCCTTTTAAAAATGGCACTCTTTCTGGGTTGAGAAATTCAACTTTGTATTGCTCCTTTTTAAAAATATATATATATACTGTGAATAGTTTTGTACTTTTATTACTAAAACAGGTAAGTTCCAGTATTATGACAAGTTCATTAGATACGTTTTGAGTCAAAACAATACCAGAATCTTGTTTCAATATATAATTACAGGAAAATGGATGACTAAATTTTGGTATATTCATATAATGGAATACTACACAGCATTTAACAGTTAAAGAGCTAGAGCTGCATATATCATTGTGGATAAATCTCAAAAACATATTGTTGAAGAAAAAAAAACCATATTGTTGAGCCAAGACATGGAAGCAACCTAAATGTCCATCAACAGGTGACTGGATAAAGCAGCTGTGGTATATGTATACGATGGAATACTACTCAGCCATAAAAAAGAATAAAATAATGCCATTTGCAGCAACATGGATGGACCTGAAGATTGTCATACTAAGTGAAGTAAGTCAGTCTAAGGAAGAAAAATAGCATATGACATCATATGTGGAATCTGAAAAATGGAATCTAAAAATTTATGTGTGGAATCTTAAAAAATGCCACAAATGAACTTATTTACAAAACAAACAGGCTCACAGACATAGAAAACAAACTTATGGTTACAGGGGTGAAGATGGTGGGAAGGGATAAATTGGGAGTTCGAGATTTGCAGATACTAACTGCTATATGTAAAATAGATAAACAACAAGTTTCTTCTGTACAGCACAGGGAATTATATTCAGTATCTTGTATTAACCTATACTGAAAAAGAATATGAAAAGGAACATATGTGTGTGTATATATATATATATATATGACTGAATCACTAAGCTGTACACCAGAAACTGACACAACATTGTAAACTGATTTATACTTCAATTTTTTTAAAAGAAAAAAAATACTGTTGAGCACAAAAAGTAAGTTGTAGAATAATATGTTCTTTTGAATACAATTAAAAACACTAAAAATCTGAAAAATTATTATATTGTTTATGGATTCATAAGCATGTACTAAAAGTAAGAAATCATGCCTGAAACTGATAAACACCAAATTCATAACAGTATTAGCTCTAAGGAGGAAGAAAAGAGGATGGGGTCAGGGAGGGGTATAGAAAGTCTCAACTGTTCCTATAATGTTTTCTTTCTTTAAAAAGGTCTGACTCAAACACGCATAATGATAAGGTTGGATACAGAATATGGCTCCATAATGACTCCACAGGTGTCAGTCTCTGATGTCTATGTTTGAAGTATTTCCTGTGTTGCCCTTTAGTGATGTGGCTGTCCTTAGCACTGAATGCTGGAAAGGGAGGCCTCTGGGGGATATGGGAAGTGGTTGCAGCCCCAGGCCACACCCAAAACGCTGGTTGGAGAAAACGAGTTGGGATCCCGGGAAGTACCATGGTGGAAAGAAGGGGATGGCCACAGCTATTCGGGCCTGACCCACATCTGGTGAAACGCAGGGTGGACAGCAGTCCTGAGTTGATGAATCCACGTGCAGGTGGGGGCAGGTGTTTGGGGACCTCGAGCTCACACAGGGCTTTCAGAGTCTGGCGTGGGTGGGAGGTGGTGTAAAGAAGGAAGCCGCCTTCCAGTCCTGGCCCCGTGGCCCTGCTGCCACAGCCAGTGGTAGGGCTAAGGGCCCCGCTTGGACAGGGTTTTTGCTGCGCCTGTGGGAAAGGGCTCCCCGGGAAGAACGGGGTTGCCATGAGCCCAGTGAAGACACTGTCCGGGCCTGACTCCCAGGGAAGCTCTCAACACTCAAACTGGGCAAAAGATGAGTTTCCTTTCCATGAATTTTGGGAGGTGTCCTACTTTGCTTTCTAATATGTTTGTGAAGCATCTTCTCGTACACCCTCTCCTCTTTTTGGATCTGGCTTTAGGGAGGGTAGGAAACATACATACTCTGAAACTCAATTGCTGGATCCAAATCCCAGTTCCACTGCTTCCTGTGTGACTTTGGGCAAGTTACTTCACCTCTCTGTGCTGCAGTTTCCTCATTTGTAACTTAGGATCATAATATGAACCTCATAGACCTGTTATGAGGGTTAAATGAGGTAATATTTATAAAGCTCTAGAAACAGGGCCCTGCACCTACTAAGTGCCAGATCAGTGAAGGTTAAATAAATTAAGCTATGAGGGGAGGGTGTAGCTCAGTGGTAGAGCACATGCCTAACATTCATGAGGTCCTGGGTTCAATCCCTAGTACCTCCAGTAAAAATAAATAAATAAATCTAATTACCTCCTCCTACCAAAAATAAAGATAAATTAAGAAAATGTATTGACACAGCATTGTAAAATGACTATAACTCAATAAAAAAATTTAAAAGAAAAAAGATGTAGAAGCTACTATAAAATGCCTTCTGGAGACCCTGAATCCAGCTGTCTTCTACTTTTTGGGAAAGAATGTAGGATGGTTTCATGGGAAAGTATTGAAATCAGACACTTCTGGATTCAGCTCCCAGCTCTGCCACTTCCTAGCTGTGTGACTATGTGCCCATTGCTTGCCCTCTCTGGGCCTCAGCTTCCACAATTAGAATGAGAGTAAGGCTCACTTTGCAGGCGATGTCAAGAAGTGCTTCCTTAGAGAAGCTGCTCAGGCAAGGGCCTCTAGCCGTTTTAAGAGGGGTGCCTTGAGTTTTTAATTTCTGCCTGTTAGAAGCCAATGTGCTCAGGAATGAGTAGGTGGCAAAGGGCCTCCTCTGGCTGCCCCTGGCCTGGAGCCTCTGACTTTTCCAGGCCTTCTCTCCCTGGCAATGGGTTTCTTCTTCCTTTTAGGTCTTTCATAAGAACAGTGCAATAAACCCTGTAAAACCAAACAGTGGCTTCATGGATGAGGATTCTGAGGCCACTGGCAGCCCCTCATTTAGCCTCTATCAGCCCCTCAGAGGCCATAGAAACAGAGTGGCTGTTGGCTACCTGGTATTTCTGTGATGACTGTCCTCTCTACTTAAAGTTGGAATGTTTTCTAGCACCCTGAGTATGGGCTATCTTACTTTTCTATCTACCTGTCTGTCATCTATCAATCCATCCATCCATCCATTTCTGTCTGTCTAGCTATCCATCCGTCATTAACTAAAGTCCAGGCCAGGCGATCAGGAAAATGGTGGACAGGATTCTGGGGGTAAATGACAAGCTTTGGTCCCTCATTTAAGGATTCATTCAGTAAAACTCATACAGCAAAAAGGTTCAAGGCCCCTGGAAGCCTGCCTGAGCCAGAAGCGCCTGCGGATGGGGACATTGAGGCCAGAATTCAGGAGAGAAAGTCTAGGCTTTTCTTGGTAGTCTTGTGTATTTGGGGGAATTCCAACGATGTTTAGTTGTTCAAAAAACCTTTAATCAAAATAAGACGTTTGTGTTGTTGTGTTGTTGTTAAATATAAGAGTGAAGTTCAGCAAGGGTCAGGACAAAAGGAAGAGCATGTTGCTGACAGGAGGTGCCCAGGAGAGTGGTGTCAGGCCCCCCACCCATCCAAGGCAGGGGCCTCAAATGTGAGAGGTGACAGACGGAGCCAGGACTGCCCAGCTTCCCTTGGTAGGCCATCCAGATTTTCCTCTGCTGAGGAGGAAAAGGGATTTCTTCCCTATGATCCAAAACAGAGATGAGTGTAGGGCGCTGTGTGGCAGGATTTTCCGCCCTCTGAAATCCCTACTGGGTCTGGCGGCCAGCACTTGGCCTGCAGGGCCACGGTCTCTCATTTTAGAGGGTGATCCTAATGAATTAAAATTCAATTAATCTGACTTTTAAGGGCAAGAAAAACTATTTGTGAAAAATCATTAAACAGCACATAAAACCCTTCGAGGAAAGGGGAAGACTAGAAGTCCGGCCTGGCTTTTGTTAAGGTACTTTTGGCCCAACGAGTTAACTTTTGGGAGGAATTTTAACAAGACAGTGGTCAAAGTGGAATTTGTTCATGGAGTTTATTTAAGGTTTTACAAGGCTCTGCAAAGAGTCCTCCCCTGAGTCTGGACAAGAGGAGAGTTTGGTAACAACGTGGTGAGAGGTGAAATCTTCTGGGGCATTCTGAAACCTGTGAGGAAACAAAACAACTGGCCTGGATGTTTCACAAATGTCAGGTCCTGAAAGACAAAGGCGGGCTGGCGACCTGAGCTGATTAAAGGGGATTGGAGGGATGGGCCCCTGACCGGGTCCTGGGAGGGAAAAACAAACGCGCCCGGAAGGGACATGACTGGGGCAACTGGTGAAATGTGAATATGTCTGTGGATTAGATAATAGTCGTGTATCAATGCTGAATTTCCTGATTCACATACTGTGCTTTGGTTACATAAGATAATGCTCGTGTTCTTTGGAAAGGCACCAGGAAGTGATTAGGAGTAGCGAGGGGCATCTTACCCTCCCAGATGGTTCAGAAAAGCCAGTTTTACCTCTATCTGTATCTGTATTTTATTTTACATCTATCTGTATTTTATACATAGATACACAAACATATATATACAGATATACAATGCACATATTATGTACTATACACATATTACATGTGTATAATAACATGTATGGGGAGGGAGAGGGTGTGATAATGCAAATGGGGAAATGTTAACCTTTAGGGTCTCTGGGTGAAGAATATATGGCAGTTCTTTGTGTTATTATTGTAATTTTTCTCTACATTTAAAATTATTTCTTGGGGGGGAGGGTAGAGCTCAGTGGTAGAGTGCATGCTTAGCATGCACGAGGTCCTGGGTTCAATCCCCACGACCTCCATTATAATAAATAAATAAATAAATAAACAAACAAACAAACAAACCTAATTACCTCCCCTCTTCAAAAAATAAAAAAATAATTAAAAAATAAAATTATTTCAATATACAAATTAGCAAAAACAAAAATAAGTGGGGGGAGAATATAGCTGAGTGGTAGAGCGCATGCTTAGCAAGCACGAGGTCCTGGATTCTATCCCCTGTACCTCCATTAGAGAAAAATAAACTGAATTACCTACCCTCCCCAAAAAAAGCTGAAAAAATTTTTAAAGTAATAATAAAATAAAAATAAGTAAAACTAAATAAAGAAGAGATTAGAGCTTAGAAAGAAAGGAAGAAAGAAAGAAGGAAAGAAAGAAAAGGTATGACAGAAAACAAACTTATGGTTACCAAAAGGGAAAGAGGGAAGAGGAGGGATAAATTAGGAGTCTGAGATTAGCAGATACACACTACTATATATAAAATAGATGAACAACAAGGACCCACTGTACAGCACAGGGAACTAAATTCAATATCTCGTAATAACCTATAATAAAAAATATGAAAAAGAATATCTGTATGTATAGCTGAATCACTATGGCTGTACAGCAGAAACTAACACAACATTGTAAATCAACTACAATTTAAAAAAGAAATAAAAAGAAAGAAAATATGTGGTACGAAAGGAAACAAACAAAATGTTCATGTCTGTTGACAGCATTTATTGGTTTCCTCCTGTCTGAAAAATGCCCTGAAATAGGTACCAACAAGCTGGACAAGAATTAGGAATCTTCCTCAGAGAGGCTTGCAACCAGACTGGGGAGACCTAAGGCACTTGCCTTCAATCACCGGAAAGCAATGGTCATCCACATGCCCAGAGCCAGCATTCAACCAAGAGTTCCTGAGGCCACTGGTGCCCAGACCGAAGCTGGTGACTTAGCCTCCCCTCCAAGGAGCTGGCAGTCGTAGTTGGAAGACGTAAGTGTAAAATGACTGCAGTGTGGTTTGACAGGATCCGGACAGCAGCAGTAAGGTAGGAGTTTGCTTCTCAGTCTGGGGAGGAAACCTACCAGAAATCACTTACTCCCCATGTGGGACACTTGAAGTAGGGTTTGAAGGCTGAGTTGAAGTTTTCCAGTAAAGGGAAGTTGTGAGCAATGGGAGAGGAGACCGTCTGCCAAGCACAGAGGCAGGAGACAGGATGCAATACCGAGCGATTTTTCAGCAAGTGTACATTGAGCCAAGGCCACAAGCTGGAGGCTCGACAGGTGAGTCATTGCTGACAGGCTTACAGGAGGCCACGGGGGCGACGGGTTCTGAGCCGGGGTTGAAGGGGGCATTGCCTCCAATGCATGGAAACCACAAATTGCACACGGACGGAGGGAATGTCTGGTACAAAAGTACAGAGGTCACGAATGAGTAAATCCCAAGGTGAAGGCCTGGTAAACACCTTGGAGCCCGGGAGTCTGCCCGGGTGGGGCTGGGCAAGGGGTTTGCTGCTCACCTGAGCCAGCAGGCCTTCACCCGAGTCCTCAGCCTGCAGCGCCATGGTCAGGGGCAACCCAGCAAAACAGAAATGACTTCACAGATTTCTAACAGAGGGAATTTAATGCAGAGGTTTGGTAGGAGGTGATGGAACACAGAGGTCAGGAAGCTGCAGCCACTTCTCCTGGCTGGAGGATCAAAGGAGGCGACAGAGTTATCAGGACCCAGGGGACCCCGGCCAGAAGCTACAATCACAACGGGCCTCGAGATGCAGCCAGAAAGAGCTGCAGCCATGGCTGGAGACTGGAGCTGCTACCCAAGGTAAGGAGAGAGGGCAGAACACCTGGTGTTACCCTTCTTCAGGCTCCCAAATCAGCACCAGACTCCTATTGGCCAGACCCAGCCAGAAGCCAGCTGATTCAGGAACCTGGGGAGGAGGGCCACAAGGATCAGGGCCTCTGTGACTCAGAACAGAGCAGGGAAGGGCAGGGAACAGACCTGAGGGCACACAGGTCCAGAAGCAGCCCGGTCAGGACTTCTCCGGGAATTGTCTTCTGTCCTACCCGTAGGTTGCACAGTTGTTTTAGTACTATAGTAGGCATAAACTCACTCCATCCCCCAGGATTCTGTAGCTCAGGAAATGGTACCACTATTTGTCCAACCACTCAGGCCAAAAGCTTTGGAGTCATCCCCACTTGTGTTTCCTGATTTTTTATCTTTCTCTTATCCATGCCACCAGCAGATCTTCCTGGCTCTACTTTCAAAATACAGTGTATTTCATTATTTTGAAGAGGCACATTTTTTCATATGGTAATAATGGTAAATGCTCTGATTATGGATTGCTGCTTAACAAACCATTCCCAACCTTAGTTGCATAAACAACCACCATTTTATTGTACTCACAGATTCTGTGGGTCTGGAGTTCAGACAAGGCAAGGCATGGGCTATTTGTGTCAGCTTCACAATGCCTGAAATCTCAGCTGGGAAGACTTGAACGGCTAGGGTGACTCTAAGGGTTTGAGGCTAGAATCATCCAGAGATGACTTTGCGCACGTCTGGCTCCTTGGTTGGGATGACAAGAATAGATGGGGCCCTCTGGTGATCTATTATCTACTATCTACCTATCGAACGGAACCCTCCTACACTGTTGGTGGGAACGTAGTTTGGTGCAGCCATTATGGAAAACAGTAAGGAGATTCCTCAAAAAATAAATATATTTGCCCTATGATCCAGGAATCCCACTCCCGTGCACAGAGAAGACTCTAACTCAAAAAGACACATGGACCCCAATGTTCATAGCAGCACTATTTATAATAGACAATGTGTGGAAACAACCTAAATGTCCACTGACAGATGACTGGAATACTGACATTATGGTAAATGGAATCCTACCCATCATAAAAAAGAATAAAATAATGCCATCTGCAGCAACGTGGTTGGATCTGGAGATCATCATACTAAGTGAAGTAAGCAAGACAGAGAAAGAAAAATACTATGGTATCACTTATATGTGGAATCTTAAAAAGTGACACAAATGAACTTATTTACAAAACAGAGACAGACTCAGAGACATAGAGAGCAAGCTTTGGTTACTAAAGGGGTGAGTAGAGGGATAAACTGAGAATTCAGGATTTACAGATACACACTACTATATATAAAACAGATAAACAACAAGGTTCTACTGTAGAGCACAGGGAGCTATATTCAATACCTTGTAATTGCTTATAATGAAAAGAAATATATATATATATATATATATATATATATATATATCCCAACCACTAGGCTGTACACCAGCAACTAACACATTGTAAACCAACTATATTTCAATAAAAATAAATAAGTAAACAAACAAATAAACATATTTAGAGTAAACCCAGGTCACCCAATTTAATTCTTTAATCAGTTTTATATTCTCCTAAAACAGTTTTTAAAAATAATAGAGAAACTGAACTTCATCAAAATGTAAAATTCATTCAAAAGAGAGTGAAAACACAGGCTCCAGACTTCGAGAAAAATCTTTGCAAAGCATGTGTCTCATAAAGGAGTCATATCCAAAATATATAAAGAACTCTCAAGCAATAAGAAAGCAAACAACCCAGTTTTAAAAAGGCAAAAACTTTGAACAGACACTGCACCAAAGAAGATCTATGATTCGTAAGAAAGACACAAATGAGAAGAAGAAACAACATCACTAGATATTAGAGAAATGCAAATTATAACCACAATGAGATACTACCATACACCTATTAGAATGGCTAAAATTAAACAAAAACCGTAACTGACTATACAAAGTTTTGGTGAGGATGTGGACAAAGCTGAGCTCCCATACGCTGCTGGTGGAAATGCAAAATGGTACAACACTATTTAAAACCATTTTGTGGTTCCTTGAAAAGTTTACAAACACCTGCTCTGTGATCCAGCCAGTCCACGCATAGGTATTTCTTCAAGAGAAATGATATACACTTCCAAACAAAGGCTTGTATATGAATGTTCAGAGCAACCGTATTTGTAATAGCCAAAACTTGAAAACAAACCCAAATGACCCATCAACAGGTAAGTGGATCAGCAAATTGCAGTGTATCCATCTACTCAGCAGTACAAAGAAAGGAATTACCAATCCATGGACATCATGGATTAATCACAAAGTAATTATGCTGAGTGAAAGAAGCCAGATCCCCGCCCCTCGAGAAAGTAGAAATGGTGCAGAGGAATACGTGTTATATGGTTCCATTTATACAAAACTCCAGAAAATGCAAACTTATCTATAGTGACAGAAAGCAGATGGGTGGTCGCTTGGGGAGAGGTTAAAAGCAGGGTTTATCAAGGGGTCCAAGAACACAAATGAATTT
Source organism: Camelus ferus (assembly GCF_009834535.1). Lineage (NCBI taxonomy): Eukaryota > Metazoa > Chordata > Mammalia > Artiodactyla > Camelidae > Camelus > Camelus ferus. Next base: position 45,883,567 of record NC_045712.1, read on the forward strand.
ATTTACAAAACAGAGACAGACTCACAGATATAGAAAATGAACTTACGGTTACCAGGGGGGAGTTCAGTGGGGGTGGAGGGATAAACTGGGAGTTCGAGATTTGCAGATACTACTAACTACTATACATAAATTAGACAACAAAGTCCTACTGTAGAGCACAGGGACAGTATTCAATACCTTGTAATGGCCAATGATGAAAAAATATGAAAAAGGAATATATATATGATAACTGATCACTATGCTGTACGCTAGAAATTAACACAACATGGTAAATCAACTTCAAACTAAAAAAATTTAAAAAAGAAAGGGGTCCAAGAAAAACTTTGGTGTAGTTTTTATGGGGATATCCATAAATCGAAGTGTATCAAACTATCTCTAAATGTGTGTAGTTTATTATATGTCAGTTGTGCCTCAATAAAGCTGTTGAAAGAAAGAAAGGAAGAGAAAAGAAAGAAAGAAAGAAAGGAAGGAAGGAAGGAAGGAAGGAAGGAAGGAAGGAAGGAAGGAAGGAAAAGTGAAAGGGAAGGAAAGGAAAAAAAGGAAGGAAAAAAGAAAGGAAGAAGAAACTCAGGGATGTTAATCTGGCAGAGAATGTGTGTCAGGTGCGGGTGGGCATGTCCCAGTGATCTATTGCTGTGTAACAAATGACCCCAAAATTTAGTGGCTTAAAACAGCCACCATTTTATCATATTTTGCAATTTTGTGGATCAGGAATTCAGTCTGGCTCAGTGAGTGAAGCCCAGTGGCACCAACTTGGTGGTATTCAAGCTGGGATGGTCCAGGTGGTCCAAGATGGCTTCACCCACATGCCTGCATCCTTGGTGGAGACGGCTGGGAGGCTGGGCTCCAATGGGCCCCTTTCCCTCACTTGGACTTTCCATGTGGTCTGTATAGAAGGGATGTCAGACTTCTTACATGGTGGCTCAGGCTACAAAAGACCCAGGTGGATGCTGCCAGTTCTGAAGAACAGACATAGCATCACTTCTGCCATACTCTAGTGGCCCAAGTAGCCAGGGGCCAGCCCAGACCCTGGGGGAGGGGCGATACTCCCCCCCTTAGGAATAGCCCTGACAGAGGAAGGACATCATGGGTCCTAAGCCGTTGAGTTGGGTGTATGTGGACAGTGGGCAGGGCTTGTGCGGAAAAGCAATGGAAACGAAGATTTGGGACAGGGCAGATAGGTCCTTGGACGAGAGGGAAAGCAGTCTGAGTTGACTTCTTCAGGTAAGAGGGAGCGCATGAAGTCTGGAGCAGTTGGAATGAGTAAGGGTCGGTGTAGGCTGAAACAGGAATAACTTAAATGGCAGACAGTCTTTTGAAGCTACAAAATCAGACTGTTTGGAATGAGAAGCTGGTCAGGCTTCCGCAGTTACGGATCAGTAGGTACCGATTTATGTATCTCTTGATTTTCTGCTATGTTTATGTAAAAAACGACTTTTATAGTTTTTTGCCCCTTTATTATGAAAGACACACATTTCATTTTAGAAAATCTAGGCTGAGAACTTAGCTTAAACATGGTGGGCCACAGGCAGCCACCATGGGGTCTTGAGCTGTGAGCGGTGGGAGGCGAGACTCCAACTCTATGATGGAGGGGAAGGAGGATGAGACGCTGAGGTTCAGTGGAGGGTAGCGACTGGGCAACAGCACATTTAAGGGGTAGGCAGGCAGTTTGTAAACTACTCTGCAGTACAGTAATGATGGTAATAACAGCAATGAAAACAAAAGGCTAAATTTTTTAAGCATTTTCTTTTCTTTTTAAAAAATATATTTTTGTTTTTGTTTGTTTTTGTTTTGGGGGTAGGTAATTAGGTTTATTTATTTATTTGATGGAGGTACTGGAGATTGAACCCAGGACTTCTTGCATGCTAAGCACACACTCTACCATTGAGCTCTACCCTCCCCTACAAAAAGCTAATGTTTAAATGTGTGCTTCCAGGTCATTGGTACTGTACTAAGCACTGTACACTCAGTAGCTCGTTTAATTCTGATGGGTATTTGCACCAGTCCGGTTATGTGCATGAGAAATCGGAGGCACAGAGAGGTGAAGTCACTCGCTCAAGGCCACAGAGTTAAGACTGTTGAGCTGGGATGTAAGCCTGGCTGAACGCTGAACTACTTTTAACTCCCAAAGCTGGATATTGACTTTAACCTCACATGTAAAATTCAAGGTTCTTTACCCTAGCCTATAAAGTTGTAGGCGACCAGAGTTTATATCCTCTAATTTGTTGCTATTCTGAACTCTGGGTTGTTGAAAGCAGCTGACACACTCCTGATAACGGCTCCAAGGCCAGAGTCAGGGCAGAGTTAAGAGTTGACCCGGTGTGTGGAACGCCAATCCGCCTTCCACTGGCAGATTGCAGGCAAAGATTCAGGGGTTGTCTGGTTGTCTGGTACTGCCTCCCCCAACCCCCGCCCCCATGGTTTAAAATAGTTATTGTGATGTAATGTTTGTTTAATGTTTAAAAAGAATTTCCTGGTGATTTATGTATTTAAAACTTATGTGAATGCACCCTGAGGACCATGGTGAAAGGTGCAATTTTGACATGAAAACAAGCGGGTACATCAGATATTTAATTAAAGGATCAGATGGAAAAAGCAGATGCAGAGTCACTCAGATGGCAGTGTGGTGGAACCCCAACCCCAGGTCTGAGAGCAGCAGGGGCCAGTGTCATCTTTGAAAACAAAATATGGTTACAAATGAATTTGAGAAAGCATGCAAATTTACTGCCTCCATAATTTCAGAACTGGTTTCTTTTAAAAAGTGGTTGCTTATTTAAATACAAATGATTTATTTTCAGGATTCGGAAAGGTATATATATACTCCCTTTCTAATATTAAGGAAAACTGGATGGCTGCTTGCTCTTCCCTTGCTAAGAAAGGGTGTTTATTAGCTAGGATGGCAATGAAAAATTTAATACTAGTTTATAGCAAGAGACTGTCTTTGGCCTTTCATCTGGATATGTGGCTCCTGTTCCTCTCCTGGAAAAGCTATAACCTTATTAAAGTCGAATCCTAATTTGTTCTTTATCACTATACCATATTTAAAAAACCCATAACTGTATCTCTATACAATTGAGATTAAAGTAGTTGCTTTAAAAATTTCCCTCTTTCCCACCTAGGGTAAATTTAGTCTTAATGGAAATAAGAAATGTGCTAATTTAACAATTTACACTGCAGCCCTGATTCCTGGCAATGTCCCGTCAGTTCAAGAAAGGAAAGAAAGGGAAGCTACTTCATGTAGAGAAATCAAAACCCTTTTGCTCCTTCTCTTTCCTTTTTTTTTTTTTTTTTCCTTTTCTTTTTGGCTTATTGTGCGCAATCGTCCCCAGGAAACAAACTCACCAACTGCTGTCAAGTTTGATTCCTCTTTCTGGAGTTACAGCCTTCCTGCTCCTCCAAGATGTCTCTCTCAGCTGACTAGCCACCTCCGCTAGCCACTGGCAAGATATTTAGTGTTGTAGGACCAGGAGGACTGGTAATTTTTTCCCCAACTCTGGTAATCCTTTTTTTTTTTTTAAAAAAAAAAAAAAAAACCTTCTTAGATGCTTGTGGGTGGGGCCAACCCAAGGGAGAGACAGCAGGTCTGGCCCATCCCTTTTCTGACCCTCTGGGGCCATCTTCCTTCTGGAGATTCTCCTCCCCCATCTGTTTTCCTTTAAAAAAAAAAAAAAAGCAAGCAAATTAAAGAAAGAAAAAGAAACAATGAAAGGATACATACAACACCTCTGCTGAAGCAAGGCCAGAATGGGACAAAATTCTGTAGGAAAATTCACATGTGAGCCTGCATGTGTTTACACTCAGGTCTCAAACCGTGGAAGAAGATGGTTGCATGAAAAGCTCCTCTCTAATCTTTAAAGTATAAAATGTTTACTTCTCTTTCATTGGCAAAGAAGGAGCACTTTTTTTTTTTTTTTTGGAGGGGGTAGGTAATTAGGTTTATTTATTTTTTAATGGAGGTACTGGGGATTGAACCCAGGACCTTGTGCACGCTAAGCATGTACTCTGCCACTGAGCTAATACTTGCCTCCTTTTTTTTAACCCCAGTTTTAATGAGATAAAATTGACATATGTTCTGGTTTTATTTGATAATAACTTTTGCATTGCTCACACATCTCGGTGAATGTTCACTGAGCTCAGATTGGCTCCAGGTGCTGAGGAGACCACTCCTGAGGGCAGCTGAGGGCTTGGGCCATGGCTTGCCCTCACCTGGAATTCTAACCATCTCTGACAGTGCTGGCCCCCACGATGGCTTTGTCCCTTTAGAGTGGTGTTTCGCAGCCTGGGGCCTTCTACATGCTTGTCCGGCAGGTTGATTTAAGGGGTGTTTCTTTAGAAAACTCCCTGAATTCTGGTGAGCCAATAAAGAGAAAGAGCTGGGATGTATATATACTGTTTTTCTTTTTTTATTTCATTGTTATGATACAGGCATGGTTATTTAGGTTGGACACCAAGGTTTTTTTTTTAATTTAAGTATAATTTACACAGATGTGAAATTTTGCACAGATCTTAAATGGCAGATTTACAAGTTTTGACAAATTACACACAAATATATTTCTATTTCATCACCCCAGAAGATTCTCTCATCCTTCCCAGTCACTACTCGAGTGTTCTTTTCCCATCCCCACAGCTTAGTTTTGCCTGTTCTAGAATTTCTTCTTTATGCAGTCACGCAGTATGAACTCTTTTGTGTTTGGTTTCTTTCTCCTAACATGATGTTTCTGAGATTCATCCAGGCTGCTGCCTATATAAGTGGGACCCAAGATGTCACTCACAGCTTGGTGTTAAGACTGGGACAGTTGTTCCACCCGCAGGCCTCCACACCAGATACCCTCTAAAGCCTGGTTTGTGGCCCTCTATGCTCTCCCAAGTCAGTCTCTTTCCAGGACCGAGCGAGTGCGACTCCCAGAACCGCCCAGGCAGCCTCGGGCACCACCCAGATGGCCGTGGGGCCGTCACCAGGAACCTCCCCTGAACAGCTGCCCTCTGCCCCCCACCTCCCCCCAGTAAAACTCAAAAGGAAACTGACCCCTCTGCAGATCAAAATTCAGATTTGTTTAATTTCGACTGCACACAAGTGCTTGATGTTTTGGTGTTGATCACAGATATGCAGTCCCAAAAAAAAACGTAAAAAGAAAAAGAAAAAAGGTGGTTATGGTGGGGAATCCAGATCTCAAGGGCAGTGTATATCAGCCTCTGTAGAACCAGGATTCAGAATGAAATCTTTTTTCTTTTTTGAAATAAACGGAAGAGTCCCTCTCCATTCCTCGCTCGGAAGGTTTCAAAGGTCGTCACACTGAAGCCCGGGGGCGTTCATCTCCCCAGCGGCCTGGAGAAGGGAGGAGGTGGGAGGGAGAAGGGAGGGAGCACACAAAAGCGAGCCGTGCCGTGAGGGCTAATGTTTCCTGTTTGCCTGGAACCCCCTCCTCTGTGTCCCCTCCCCCAGCCCCCTCCCAGCACTCGGGCGGAAGTGAGTTTGCTCCTTTGGAGATTAAAAGGATTCCGAATTCCGATCAGTCCCAATAACCAGCCTACTGAGAGGAGGAGGAGAAGAGGCGGCAAAGCAGAGAAAGAGGGGGGCGCGCGCGCGCACGCACCCCGAATTGGGGAGCTGTGCAAAGCCCCAGGAGGCCCGAGCGCACGGCGCGAGCAAAGCCCGGTAGACGCAGCGCGGCCGGGCCACCCGAGTCTTGCTCGGTGACTCCTTTCAAAAAGAAGATGACGCGGGCGCTGGCCGGCGGCGCTGACCACGCGGCTCCCGAGCTCCCCGCGCCGGGCCGTAGCCGGTTCCACTGATTCCGGCGCGCCCCGGTGGAGGCTCCGTCCCCGCGGCTAGGGATCGGAGGGGGGACCAAGCGAGGGCGAAATGGCCCGATGACAAAGGAAATGTGATCCCCCTTCGCTGCCAAGGTTTCAGAGAGGACGGACGTGAGGAGGAGGAGGGGCGCGGGGCGCGCGCGGAGCTCGGATAGCATTGCACGACGGCTCGCGCGGAGCGGGCAGCGAGTACATCTAATATCTTCCTGCCGATGAATAATTCAGGACGGCCCGCGGGGACCTGCGGCCCCGCGCTACGGCGCGGCTAAACCAGAGGAGAAGGAGCGCGCGGGAGGCGCCCAGCCTGGGCGAGGCGGGGGCGAGAGGGCCCCGGGCCGCGTGGGGCGCGCGTGCGTGTTAAGCGCCGGCAGCGCGGCCGGGTTAGGCCGGCGCGCGGGAGACTCGAGGCGCGTGGGGCGCGCGTGCGTACTACACTCGTGCGGCCGCGGCCGGCCCCCACTAGCTGCAGCTGCGGCGGGGCCGACCGCCCTGCAAGGAGGCCGCAACGGGCCGTGCGCAAGCCCGGAGCGCCGCACGCCGGGCCACCCAGGAGCCCCGGCCACCGCGTCATGCGGCGGGGCGGCCGGCGTCGCGCGGGGGGACACGGGCTCGGCGTCGCCCCGCTCCCGCCTTTACTAGTTTGGGGAGCCTTCCTCTCCCAAGAAGAGACTAACTAAATCCGTTTAAAGAAAAGCCACGCACCAAATACTCGTCGAACCAAATTCTACTTCTCCCGCCGGGACTGGGATTGCACAGCGGACTCGACTTTCGGGGACTCCCCACGGCTGGCGAGAAGCTAAGCTGCAGCTGCTCCAGGGAGTCCTCTGACCTCCCTGCCCCCGCTCGCCCCTCGCGTGTCGGGACTTGTTCCGGCGCTCCCGCTTCGGAAGGCACGCAGCCCCCACGTCCTACTCCGGGAGGAATCTGTGTCGCCTCTGGAGAGTGGCATTTAATGCCCGCATTGTCGGGGTGGCAGCGCGCGGGCCGGACAAGACGAGGCCGAGCGGGCCGCGCCGCTCTGGTGCGGGCGCCCGGATTGCAGGCCTAATCGATGCCTTTTTCTGAGTGAGTCGGCGGCTCCCCCACCCACCTCGTCCGCTCTCTCCTCCTCCTCCTCTTCCTCTCTGGTCTCCTCCCTCCTCGGGCCTGGTTGCAAATGGCTTCGTTCCCTGAGACCGACTTCCAGATCTGCCTGCTGTGCAAGGAGATGTGCGGCTCGCCGGCGCCGCTCTCCTCCAACTCGTCGGCGTCGTCGTCGTCCTCGCAGACGTCCACGTCGTCGGGGGGCGGCGGCGGGGGCCCCGGGGCCGCGGCGCGCCGCCTGCACGTCCTGCCCTGCCTGCACGCCTTCTGCCGCCCGTGCCTCGAGGCGCACCGACTGCCGGCGGCGGGCGGCGGCGCGCCGGGAGAGCCGCTCAAGCTGCGCTGTCCCGTGTGCGACCAGAAGGTCGTACTGGCCGAGGCGGCGGGCATGGACGCGCTGCCGTCGTCCGCCTTCCTCCTCAGCAACCTGCTCGACGCCGTGGTGGCCACAGCCGACGAGCCGCCGCCCAAGAACGGGCGGGCGGGCGCCGCGGCAGGCGCGGGCGGCCACAGTAACCACCGGCACCACGCGCACCACGCGCACCCGCGCGCGGCCGCCTCGGCACCGCCGCCGCTCCCGCCCGCGCCGCCGCCGCCCGCGCCTCCCCGCTCAGCCCCCGGCGGCCCCGCGGCCTCCCCGTCGGCGCTGCTGCTGCGCCGGCCCCATGGGTGCAGCTCTTGCGACGAGGGCAACGCGGCCTCGTCGCGCTGTCTCGACTGCCAAGAGCACCTGTGCGACAACTGCGTCCGCGCGCACCAGCGCGTGCGCCTCACCAAGGACCACTACATCGAGCGCGGCCCGCCCGGCCCCGCCGCCGCCGCGGCGCAGCAGCTCGGACTCGGGCCGTCCTTCCCTGGCGCGCCCTTCTCCATCCTCTCGGTCTTCCCCGAGCGCCTCGGCTTCTGCCAGCACCACGACGACGAGGTGAGTGCGGGGGCCGCGGCATGGCGGCGTGGGGCGCGGGTTTGTCCCCCGGGGGGCCGCGTGCGGGCTCGCGGGGGCCTCCGGACTGGTTCCTAAGCCAGGGAAGTGTCCACTCCTTTCCGGATTCTTTCTTTTTCGTTTGGCTACGTGGCAGTTGCTGCCACCAAGTAGATCACGACCTGGGAAGTTTTGTATATAGAAGACCTGGTCTCTGTGCGGGCCTCCCCGAAGGGTCCCAAAACGTGAAGTCCCCCGCTTCCGTATCTCATTTTCTGTGTGGCAAAACGGTTAGGTATGAGCCGGGAAGAGGTAGATGTGTGTCTGTGTACTCCTGGCCTCTATGTGCTAGGGTCCCTCATCTGCTCCCCGACGGTTCCCGGGGTTGGAGACACCCCTTCTTCTTGATGGACTTCGATTTTTTTTATTTCTGTTTGATAAAGCGTGCAGACTATTGTTTTAGTGAGACACGGGATGGAAGCGTGTGTGTGTGTGTGTGTGTGTGTGTGTGTAGACGCAGTCTCCTTGTGCGGGTACACTAGAGGCCTTCCAGCTTGGTGAGGGCTCTGCTTTAGGCCCCCCACCCCCACCCCCCAGGTTTGTTTGTAGAATTCGTCGACTGTTGCTTTAGGTACGGCATGAGCCAGGAAGAGATGGCCGTGTGGGTGAGTGGGTGGTTGTGGAGTGCGTGTGCAGACCTGGTTTCCACGTGCGCCCTTATGAGGGAGGACTGTACTTTTTGTTGGGACGCTGGTAGTCGTTGCCTCCTTGTGTTGGGTAGGAGGGCAACTACGGATCTTTGAGGGCCAAGGGGCCTTGGGTTTTCAGACCTTCTACTCCCGCGGTTCTGGAAAAAGCGTGTTTTGGCCGCTGAACTTCCCTTGTGTGGAATCGCCCTTTGGCCTCGTGGGCCCTCCGCTGCTCCCGGAGAAGCGGACTCGGGGGACCTTGCCCATTGCCCTCACCCAGCTGGGAGTCCTTGGGCCATCCCCGGCTGCGCCGGCTTCGATCCCTACGGGAACCGGTTTCCCTGGTTGGGAGGTGTCCCCACCCCGTTCAACCAGGGGCTCGACTTCCCATGGAAAACAAGCCGACCCAGCTGCAGGCGGCTCGAACCCGGTGCGCAGAGTCCCAGGGCTGCATAGCAGCCTTTGGGCTTGATTTGGCTCTTTTGGCTGTGGAATAAACCTTTGTTGCTTTTTTTCACACCATGTGACTACTTCCCATCCACCGGAACACACCAGAGGGAAGTTTTGAGGCGCGCACCCTCTGTTGAGTGGGTCGGTAACTTAATGCAATCTGTACCTGTAGACCGGTGAGACCTGGTGCTATGGTCTCGCCTTGGAGGGGAGCAGATTTCAAAGTCGGGGTGGGAGTTGCTGCCTGCGAGGTGGAGCGGGCGTGCTGGTTCCGAGCGCGGCTGAGGCTTGCCCAGCGCAGCCAGCTCGGCTCCTAACCTGTTATTTGGGGAGGAGGGCGGAGCTATTGCCTGCTGGCCTTCAGCCGGCTTCTCCTATTGGAAAAAAGTTGAAATTCTAATGTACTTGTTGTGGACGCATCATTTTTTAAAAAGTTTCCTTCTAGGCATGAAACATAGGGGGTAGTTTTTTTTTTTTTCTTTCCTTTTTTAAGTTTCAAGTGAACTAACCTTAAGTTTTCCCACATTCATGGGTGAATGTTTCTAGAAAGTTCTTTCAAAAATGGATTGAGTCAAATACCGATCATTCGAATCCCAAGAATGGAGAGAGAGAGCCAATTCACTGGGAAGATTAGGAGGAGGGGGAGCCGAGGGAGAGGGCGCCTTGAATCCGCCACAATTTCCCTCCTGGCAGGGGCGTTGATTGAACCCTCCCTCCCACCAGTTGAGTTTAAATGTCAGGTTTTATTTATATTCCCAGTTAAAGATCCACATACGTTTTATTTGGGCTAAAACAGTAGATGCTCAGTGTTGCCAGACTTGTAAAAGGTTTATACACTTTTTAAATTATAAAACCATTCAAACGGTATGGGAGCGGATTAAGTGAGAAGTGGCACTCCCCTCACCCTGGAAGGTACCTGGATGCCTTGAAAATCGGATTTTTTAACTTGTGCAATACTAGATTGAAGTTGAGCAAAAGCATTAAGGGATCACATTGTTAGACGAGCTATCCTTTAGAAACATGAAATTTGCTCAATTTTGAGCAAAAATTCTACTCGTTGATTTTTTTCATTAAAGGAAGGAAACTTGGAAGTTTATTTTTAGATCTCTTTAGTCGTTCCTGGATTTGGGATGTTAGAGAATTCAACTTTAAAGGGACAAAACAATGGGGTGAATAGAGAACTTGAAGTGTTAGGAGGTAAGTCAGGAGGTTCACCTGGGGGCCCCACTCACGGCCTCAGTTCTTTCTCTCCTTCCAAAAGAGTGACCCTTAACAGCTTTGGAATATTGTTCCTGTAAAAAAAAAATGTAGTTTTCTTCTGGTTGGGAAAAGAAGTCTGAGGGCACTTGGGAGGATGACCTTCCTGTCCTCTGTCTGATTGTGAGGATCTGAATGCCTAAATCCATGTATTGTAAAATGTACACGTACTGTATGTATAACCTACTTCAATTTTTGAAATGTGCTACTTTCCTGAGTTGCTTCCCGTCTCAACAGGCTCCATTAAATAATTCAGAGCTTCCTTGCCTTATGGGGACTGATGCCACCTGACCTTGGGAAGGGGGCCCCCCCGACCCTGGCTTTCCCCATTTAATTTTAGGGAGGGTGTGGGGGGCAGCTGGTAGGGTCTCTTCCGGAGGACTCTCCTTGAACATCCCCCTGGGAATGGCCCCTCAGGACTGACAAGGTAGTCTGAGCCTTTGGTTTAAAACATGACTTTAAAACCAAAAAGGAGGGAGGTGAGCTTTCCAGCAAAAGGATAAGAGTTGTTTGCTCCCACTCTATATTTGGCCCATTTCAAAAACATAGTTTGGGTGGTCAGTTCCAGAGGCCTACAGGCCCCGCGGACGGACAGATGGACGGACGGATTGGCGGGCGGGGAACTGGAGACAGGGGCCCCGGAGAGGTGGGGGGAGGCGGCGCGGGACCAGGGGGGCACAGCGGGACTGGGCGAGGGTCTGCACCCCTTTGCGAGGTGAGGTAGAGGGTGGACGGGACTGGAGCGCGCTGCAGCAGCCGGCCCAAGGTGCCCTTTAATGTTGTTACTGCAAATGGGATGTGAGCCCCGTGCTGCCTCGAGGCGACACTGGGAGCAGAAAGGGTGTGTGTTCAGGGCTGGGCGTCAGGATTCTGTACGTGGCGAGAGTTCATTCTGTAAATGGAGAGAGTGGGGTAGGAGCATGTTCCTGTTCTCCTGTTCCCTGGACTTTGTCCCTGGGGGGAGGGGGGTGACACAGTTGCCATCTTGAGGGATACTTTGTAAACTGTCACACCAAGGGTATCAATATTGTTCCCAGTTAGGAAGGCAGTGGGGTGGGGGTGTTTTTCCTGAGTCTTCTAGATGGAAAATGGGGTGTAGGTATTGGTAGAATTAATTTTTGGTCCCTGCATTGGACTTAAAAAAAAAAAAAAGTTCCTGGAAAGATAAGTCCTAGAATTCCAACCCAATGTGACCTTGAATATTGAGCCATTCTAGGTTTGGAGGGGGACTGGGACTGTCTTTCCCCTGAACACCATTCTCAAAATCAGCCTCAAACCACTTTGAGGAAGGCGGTTTGCTGCCTAAAATAATTGGTTGTGGAATGAATTCCTGTCTTGTGATCTTACTTCGAATAAGTCGAATAAGTCACTAAATGACGATTGTGCTAGTGTTGGCACCAATGTTCATTCTATTCTGCACTCCCAGAGTCTGAGCTTTTCAGGCATGCATACCCAGTGGAAGTTTTAAAATGCATGTGCATGTGTTGTGTAAATTGTAAAACTTATATGCAGACTTTTTTTTTTTTTTGATAAGGACAAGAGAAAAAGTGAAGATATATGCATTCTCATTGTTTCAGCACCCCATTTTTGACCCGTTCCGTAGGCTAGGTGCATGTGTGTCTGCTTTGCACATACAGCTCACCTATTCACCAGAAAACCGAACTTTCCATACCTTGGAAGTAACTGGAGATTTCCTGCTTTGAATCCAGTTCAGCAGGAAGGGAGATGTTTGTAGATTGAAATCTGTTGAATTAAGAAAATGCTTGGTGAGACTATATGGGAGAGAATTGTTCATTATTGAGATCTTAGTAACTTAGCTTTACGTGTAATTTACTTGTGGGCCTTTTAAATATTCACGTTGGAGCTGAGGAATATGCTGTCCTCCATTGAAGTGCACCGAGATGGGCTTTATCAACATGGCTCCCAGGGAGGTGGGCCCTGGCTGGTTGGCTTGCGATGGAGCGCTCGCCTCCAGGCACAGCCCGGGGTCCTGAAGGGCGCTGGTAACGTTGAGGCCGAGGAAGTGTTAGCACTGTCTGGGGAGACTTGAGACTCGTTTTCCTTCCTAAGGAGTAAACACTGGTTTGGGGCTGCGTAGACTTGCTTTTGGTCTGCAAGGTCTTTATTTCCCATCTAGGGATACATATTTTGGAAACAATGAAGATATTTTAGGAAGAAAACAGGCACTTTCTCAGACTTCGTTCTTCCTGTGATAGTACTGCACACTGTTTATGATTCAGGTGTTTTCAAGTTAAATAGTTGTACATGGTATAAAGAAATCTGAAAGTGAAGACTGAGTAAAATCCCCCTTTTCCCCCCACGTGTTCCTTCCCATTTTAGCCACTTAAAAATACTAATTTGAGAGCCCCTTTCAGATTTCAGGGTGCTACAACCAGCAGTAAAACCTACTTTCCTGAAGCACTGCTTAATGGAAGCAACTTTCTCCTCTGTCGTGTACAGTTTTGAGCACAGCTGTTTGGCTATTTATATTTTCATTTTAAAAGCAACTTGTGCATATATGGAAAGGGAATACCTTTGGAGGAAGATAAAAATGAGGTGAAATGGTTAAAATGCTTTTGTTGTTGACGTAGTTTGCCAGAAGAAAGGGTTTAAGTTCTTCTGATTATGAGAAATTTTAACTTCTTTGATAATCCTATAGCTGTAAAGTTTAGTCACCTCCAAGTTGTATTTCCTTTGGTGCTAACTTAAGTCACGTGAGTTGCTTTTTCTTACCCGTTCCTCACACTGGGCATGGTTTATTTCAGATGTATTCATTCTTTGTGAATAAAGGACCGTTTCTATGTCATTCCTTCAGGACACTTCAGGGAGAGGTTGAGAAGAATTCTACCATGCAGGCACTTTCAAAGTGGTGGTCCCTCCCCGCTTTCCGCATAACACTAACAGAGTTAAAGGCTTGGCTCACTAAAGGCTGTGGTGGCCTTTTCTTATTTTGGAAGAGAGCAGAGGAAAGATGTTGATAAAGAATTACAGTTACCTAAAGGGAGCTCGATGCCACCATTGGAGCCCACTCTGTTCCCCATTTCCTCGACCTTCCAAGCTTTGTGACTTGTAGGAGGGAGCTCGAGCCATCTTTCCTCTTCAGCTGATGTGACCTCATGCTACTTCAGTACTAAATTATTCTTCTCCCTTTGAGGTTTTGTCTGTACCCACAAACGTAGTTGACTGAAACCAGACTGACTGTTTTGACTGACAGAACTCTGACTTTTTAACAGAAAAATTGGGAGGAGTACGGGGCTGAGCTTTGGCTATTTATATCTGAAACTATTTGGCTTAAACCCTATTCCAGCATAATTCTTCCCCTCTTCAGATTGCCTCTCCAGCTTCCTTCATGTTTTAGATAGTTTGCTTACAGTTGGCTTTGAAGGGAGGGTGGAATGACGAGGGGGGACAGAAAGACCCCCAGCTGCTGGGTTGCATCTCCCACCCACACCCAACTGAGATTTTGGGAGATTGATTTTCAATCTGAAGACATCAGGCCAGTATTTTGTCCTCCTTGATACAGGTTTTCTGTTACCCCCCCCCCCACCCCCGACAGTTCCTTACCTGAGCTCCAGTTCCCACCCATTGAGTCCTATTTTGAGTAAATCTGCGTGATGACCCCAGTTTAATGATCAGTGCGCCCAAGAAGTTGGTAATTTGTTCAAAACAATTTTCCACACACATGCCCTACGGAACTGTGCTCTTTGGTGATAAAGTTACTACTAATAGGTTAGCAACCTGAAGTTGCAGGTATTGAGAAGGGGACCCTTGATCATGCATAAGGGGATAATTCTTGACTGTGATTATCAGACAGGCTTCTGCCGAGTTGCAGATCCCGTCTACATTAATGGAATTTGAATGAAGCGGAGCAGTGTGCACAGGAGTACAGAGTGGGTCAGAGCCAGTTGTGTAGACTGAGGGCGCCCCCCCAACTCCCTCACTCTGAATTTTGAGAGCCCCTGAGAGGACCCCCGTCCCCCCAGCCTCTGTCCTCTGTCAGCAACTATATCCTTTAATTGTTACTTCTGGAAAGTTTTGTCTAACATTTCCTTCTAACCTTAACTGTTTGCAATTAAAAATGTGTTTTTCTCTTGATATGCCAGTGGGTTTTTGCAAACTTTCCTATCTTTGACTAATTGAGATAATGACAGAAATGCTCTTGTACTAAAAAGATCTGCACGTGTAGATTTCCTGCTAACTGTGGGTCTGCTATGACTTCTTCAGCACAGGTGTTTACAGAATGAGAATTGTGAATAGGTGACATTAGCTGTCGCGATTATGGGTTAGATAGACCACCTCTGCAGATTGTGGTCTGTGCCTTCTGCCTCTATTTGGGATCAGTGTCAGAGGGAGATCTTCCTGACTTAGGATCATCTGTAAGCTTGTTTTGAATGCTTGTTGAGCAGCAAAGTGGCTGTGGTAAGGAAAGTTTTAGTCGTAGTTGGGAAAATGTTTTTGTGATGTTTCTGATTAAAGGTGTCTGTTTATTTAGCTTTATTTTTTACTCAAGCACTCTTAGTGTGGTTTTAGATCGAGATTCTTGCTCAGCCTTTGTTTTCTCATCTATAATAAAATAGCAGTAACACTTTGCAGTGCGTGAGGATTCCAGTTAACCGTCATGGCAGGGTCCCACAGTAGAAGGCAGCTGTAAACACTTGTAATAGCTTTTATTAATAAACTGTTAAGAGTATTGAAGCTGACTCCTCACCCCACCCCACCCCCTTTCCCCAAAAGGGGGTGCTGTAGAAGAAAACTAATTGTCAGCGCTGGAAATTGTGGCTGAGCTGTGCTTCTCTGTCAGTTTGCTGTGATCTAAGTGGAAAGATGTAGTGATTATTTCGGGTGATTCTAGGTGAACTGGAGAACATGCATAAACTTTGTTTGACTTTAGAAAAGCTGGAACTCAACTTTAACTTCTGGTTTCTAGACCATTTTAAGGTTCCAGGGCTCCCTGAGCCGAGGGGCAAAGAGGCATGAGTGTACTTAGAGGCTACATCAATGCCCTCAGCCTTTTTTTTTTTTTTTTTTTTTAAGATGGAAGGCCAGTTTCTCTGGTCACATTTTATGGGATGTATTTGAGAACTATTAATCTTTAAAGTCTTGATCTTTTTTGGAACCCTGGCCTTTCAAGGAAACGGATCAACTTGCTCAAGGGAACAGCCTGATTTCAGGGACTGGAATATTTTATAAGCTTTAATTTCACGGTGTTGTCAGGTGTGTGTTCAGGTGTCCCTGAAGAGGAAACCTCAGTTATTACAAGAAAGACCTTAAATCATCGTGGAAAAATGGCTCCTTTACAAAGGGGGATACAGGCTGGGGTGGTGAAAGGAACTTATCAGGAACTTGCCCTGGTCCAGCCCTCTTCACAGCACTATTTATATATAATATTTGGCAAAAATTTTTTTGAAACTAGTCCTTAAAAATCTGATATTTAGTATTAAATACGTTGCTTGAATCTTTAGCTTCTTGTGTCTTATCTTGTTTTCATCTTTTCTAAATTATTGCAGAGAAATTAAATAGCATACAGATAATTACAAACGGGCCACTTTTGTCTCTTGGCAAAAGTGAGTGTGACAGTCATTACTGTGACTGCCTCTCCCCTCCCAGGATTAACGCGATGCAGAGTATTACCAGAACAATAATTCAGCAAGGAAGAAGCCTTGCGTTTTAATTGATTTCTAGAACTGATGACTGCATCTCACAGGAGAGCTCTACAGTATCCGAATGCGATGGTGCTTCCTCTGCCGAACAGCCTGACACAGGCCTGTTCTATCCGTGATCTTGGGCAGTGGAGGCCGCCCCCTGCCCCTGCCCCAGCGTCCTTGCACCGAGGCGTCAGCACTTAAGAGCAAGCACTCTGGCAGTAGTTGGTCGGGCTCTTACACCAGATCTGGCCTTGGTTGATGTTAGTGGATGGATTGAAGGACCAATTCCAGGAAGATTTTGTCGGTTCTCAGAGGTAATGCAGGTTGGGTTTGACTCAGAAGATGCTCAGCTGTGTAAATGTCATCTCTCACATTAAGCGAAAGGAGGGGAGAGTTTCGGGATGAAAAGGGCAACAGTAAATGGGGAAATGCTTGTAGCCTCTTGGTAACAAGAGCATGAGCTTTAGAGTAAGAAGACCTGGGTTTACAGTTCAGTGTTACCCTGCAGTAGTGGTGTGACCTTGGACAAGTCACTTAACCTGACTTTTCAGGTAGGGGTGGTAGGAGTTACCTTTTCAGAGACCTATGGTAGAGGGTGTTATAATTTACACAGAGATGCTTTGAAGAAGGAGGTAGAAAAATTTGTGTTTCAATATACACGTACATAACCATGTGTGGAAAAAAAATTGTCTTCAGCTTTTCCTGCAAGTCGCAGCCAAACGGGTAAAATTCCTTTTTCGTGAAGTTAAATACGCTGCTTATCTTTCTCAGAAAAATATTACCTGGTTGATGGCCAAGTAATATTTGGTACCATGAAATAATTTGGGCAGTTCCTTATTGCCAGCAGGACTTGATGTGTTAAGATTTGTCATCAAGGTATTTGAGTGTCTGCTGCTGAAAATCATGCCCCTTGGTGAAGACAGATAAGAACAGTCTGAGATCTGTTCCCTCCCTGAGCCTCCTGGTTTGTCTCTTGGAGAAGACAGAACTGGAAGGAAGTAGGTGAATGGGGAGGGGGTTCTTACCTTCCTACACGACAGCCCTAAATGTGGTCTTATTTACATCACCAGAGGAAATCTAGGAGTTTGGGCTGAAAGAGGAATTTAAGATGAAACTTGGAGGATGGTGTGTTACAGGAAGAAAGTGGAGAGAAAGACAGAAGTGGGTTTCTAGGAGCCTGCACTGGATTGACTCTAGAGGAGAGTGTAATTTAGATCTTCTACCAAGTTTTTCCTTTTGACGTCCCTAAGAAAGGTGTTAGGGTCCCCTCCCCCTTTTTGTTGTACAGTTGATTTACAATATTATTAATTTTAAGTGTACAGCATAGTGATTCAGTATTTTGATGGATTATCCTCCATCAAAAGTCATTGCAAAATAATGGCTATAACTCCCTGTGCTGTATTCTTGTTGCTTATCCGTCTTGCGCTTAGTAGTTTGTATCTCCTCAATCCCCTGCCTTTATCTTGCCCCTCTCCCCGCTGGCAACCACTGGTTTGTTCTCCATGTCTGAATCTGTTTTGCTATTTCACTTGTTTTATTTTTTAAAATCCCACAAATAACTGATGTCATACTGTAGTTGTCTTTCTCTGTCTGATTTGTTCCACTGAGCATATTTTCTAGGCCTGTCTACATTACTGCAAATGGCAAAATTTCGTTCCTTTTTTTATGGCTGAGTGATATTCCGTTGTAGATCTGTACCACATCTTTATCTTTTCATCTGTTAATGGGCACTTGGGTGGTTTCCATCTCTTGGCAATTGTAAACAATGCTGCTATGAACATTAGGGTGCGTGTATCTTTTCAAATTGGTGTTTTCATTTTTTTCCAGATACCTACCCAGGAGTGTAATTGCTGGATCATATGGTAGTTGTATTTTTAGGGGTCCCTTTTTACCCATCCTAGTGGCGTGGTTACTAATCTGTAGAGGAAATAACTGTCAGTCCCTGAGCCAGAGCCACCTTAGTTACTTCAACAGATAATTTAATGTAAACAATTGTCGCCTGTTATTTGAGTTGTTAACCTGGGAAGCTGAAATGCAAAGAGAAGTAACTGGGAAGTAGCAGCTGTGGGCAGCAGCTGCCATCCTAGGCCTGGGAGATCCAAAGAGGAGCGGTTGGAGTCGGTAATACTTAGGGGGAGGGTTCCTGTGGGTTTGGCTTCTGGGTAGGGACGATGAAGCCAGTTCTTCAGTGTTGAAGACTGGAATCTGGTGCCGCCCCTGGAGTGACGACCCAGTGTTGCTGGAGTAAAGGAGTCTGTTGGGAAGCAGGCAGGAGAACGTGTCCTGTCTCCTCCAGCAGCCCCTCTTGTCAGCATCACAGGGATTCAGCAGGCAAAGTAGAGGATGGATGTGAGGCTGGGAGACAGTAGGAGCTCAGCAGCACAGCTGCGAAGGTGCCACCCGCTTGGGCCAGTGCTCCAGCGGCATCACTTGGTACTGGACTTCATTTGACAGTTTCATGAAAATAGCAGGGAGACCTCAGGCTAAGGAGAACCGGGATGTGTGCAGAGTTAGCAGTGCCGTCTGTCCCCGTCCATGTGACTGGCCGGCTTGCTGTTGACTCTTGCCAGCCAGCTGCACGCGCCCCAGGCGGCACCCCCGCCCTGCGCCCCGCCCAGCTCTGTCCAGTGAGTGGTGTGCTGGCCAAGAGAGGCAGACCTGTGTGTGTCCTTCATACATGGATTATTACACAGTTTAAGTGAAAATGACGTGGGTACAGTTTCTATGTAGACAAACCTGAAATTCTGTGAAGACAGGGATTTGGTAAAGTAGGAGGCCCGGGGAAACAGCAGTGAGCAAAATAGCCCCAAACCCCTTTCCTCGGGAGCTGACACCACCCCAGAGGCCTGGGGATTCTCCCTCCCTCCCCCAGAGGCCCTGATTTGTGTTTTGGTCTGGCGCCTAGGGGCATCTGTGGGTACTGCCCTGGGGTGAGCTGGGCTGTCTGGGCCCATTGTGGTCACAGCCTCAGTGAGGGGAGGAGCCTCAGCCCTGCAGGAAGGAGCCCCCCTCCCTGCTTCCCCTTCCTCTCCTCTGCCTTGGAGGCGGCCCGTCCCCGCCACCCCCCCAATCCCAGGCTTTGTCCTGCAGTTCGTGCTGCATAACTTTAGGCTGGGAGGGAAGACTTCACTTTATACTCTGGTGATTTCCTATTTGATGTTTTTGGTATTGTTCTTGTTTATTGAGGTAAATGTACACATCGTAAACTTCGCCTTTTTTGGCGTACAATCTGCACGTTTTGACAAGCATGCGGTGTGCAGTCACTCCTGCTCCCAAGACAGAGCAGTTGCATCAGCCCGTAAGTGCCCGGGCCCCCAGCCTCGGGCAGCCAGGGACCTGCTCTCCAGCCCCATCGTTTTGTCCTCCCTGGAAGGTTATGAAATGGAGCTGATCCTTGTTGTTGTTGAATCCTTTAGTGAGTTTCCTCACTTGCCGGGCCGTGCATTCACAAGTCATCACGAGGTTGCTGGTACCAGGAGTTCCTCCCTCCCTATTTGTAGCTGAGTAGTTTTCCATTGTATGAATGTACCACAGTTTACACATTCACCAGTTGAAGGGCACGTGAGTTTCCTGTTTTTGGCAACTGTGACTATTTATGTTAATGCCTGGAGTACGAGCGGTGTCGGGTCTCTTTCTCCCTCTGGAGCCCCCGTTTTGATCCGCAACATTTGTCAGCAAAATTGTGTGGCCATGAGCCTCCTGCTTTCCTCATCCTTCTGTAGGGTGGTAACGTTTGCTTCTGTCTGCCCAGGGCTATCTTTTTTTGTTTGAGAATCAAGTGAATTATTTTCTGATTAAAAATTGCATGTGCCGTATATATAAATGCAAGTGAAGACAAATCCAAAGTGAAGGAACAGTGCTGGGGGCGGGGGGCGGGGGTGGGCAGTGGAAGCACCCAGTCCTGCCCTATATTTATTGTTAATAATTTTTTGGAAAAATTTCCCTTGGTTTTTATTTCCTTTGTTTCTTTGTTGCTACCTTTATCAGAGCTCTGAGGGATTTAGAGGTATTCTAAGAGGAGAATTTATTTTCCCAATTTAATTGGATTTTTAAAAAGTCACCTGGGTGCCAATAAAAAATTGAAAAAGATAGCTCAGATCAGCGATGGATGAGTCCAGATACTTGGAGCTTTGAGGGAACCTTGGGAAGAATCACTTCCATGTAACGTGGATAAAGTAAGGTTTAAGTGTCTCCACTTTCAACTGAAGGTGACTAGAGAAAAGGGGTTTTCATGTTTGGGTTTATATTTGTGGTGATCAGTGGAAACCAGTTTATGAGGGGACAGCAAAATCCTCTCCTGGCGAGAGAGAGCGGTTAATTCTAGACAACATTTGGGGCTCACTTCAACAGCTGCTAATTTTGTAATCTTATTATTTGTCCTTAAGTGCACTGTGCAGTAAAAACACAGATGTGCCTTGATATCTAAGAACTGAGGTATCACTGTTAATTTTATTTATTTAAATCTATTTTTATTGAAGTACAGTCAGTTTACAGTGTTTTGTCAGTTCTGGTGTACGGCACAATGCTTCAGTCGTACAGGAACATACATTCATTCTCATTCTTCACCACAGGTTACTACAAGATATTGAATATGGTTGTCTCTGCTCTACAGTATAAACTTGTTTATGTCATTGTTAATTATATTTAAATGTTAGTAACATAGAAAAACATGCCAAAAAAAAAAAAAAGGCACTGCCTGTACCCGGGCATCTCAGCCTGTGCAAATGCTTCTCCTGCAGCTAGTTTTGAGGTTGGAAAGCAGACATTCCCCTCTCATAAAAGGAGGGATGGTGTTGACATTTGGTGTTTTCAGCATTTGTAGTTTCCCCTGAATTGGTTGTGTAGGGTCTGCTGCAGGACCAAGTGCAGAATTTGTCTGAATTTAATGTTCATCAGTGCCTGTTTGTTCCAGCCTCATAGAACTCATTTTCAGGGTTTTGGGGAAAGGATTGCATTTCAGGCTCTGTTGCTGCCTCGTGGAATATGATGGAGGAGGGGGTGTTGCTTAGGGGGGAGTCCAGAGTATCCAAGGTATAATGTTCTGTGGTTTCAGCAGATGAAGAAAACAAAAGTAAAAAATTAACTTGGGGGTACATCGCTGTGCTATCTGCCAGGCCCTTCTCATTTCGCTTCCACTTGGGAATGGTGTCACTCACCTGGTGAGGGTCTCACCCCATCTTGGTGCTAAAGGCAGACAGGTTTGCCATGCTGAACAAAAAAACCCCAGATGAATGAGTGCTTAATAATAATAATAACTATAGAACATTTGCAAACACTTGATGGGGGTTACAAAGGAGAGAAGAGGAAACAATTTTGTTTGAAATTTGTGTTCTTTGAACAGCACTGAAAAGTTTTGTCTTTGTTTTTTCCCCTTAACTGACATTTTGTTTAGACTTCACAGCAGTTGTCATTTTGGGTGGTAATTTTTCCGAATATGTCTCTGACCATTTATTTGACTTTTCTTTCTTTCCTGCACCATCCTTACCTCGTAGTTGCTGGATGAATGGAAAATGGAGATTTTTCTCGGGGCTGCCTTGTATTCTCAGGAAGTAACTTGGACCAGTTAACTCTAATCCTGATTTAATTATGCAAGTAACACATAAATATCTTTGTTCAGATTATCTGTAGAAAATGATTAGAAGAGTTCCCCCAGCCCCACTTCTTCCCAAAGGGTGTGATCTGGGTGTGTGTTTTCTTCCAAACGTTAACAGCCATTCCCTCCCCCCACCCCCTCAACACACACAAGTATAGAAACACAGTCTTAAAAACATGTAGACATCTTTCTGTACTTTGCTTGGCATTACTGCGCCAAACTTGGTGTTCATAGTCTGCAGTTTATTTAGCTGGTCTCTGGGATTTTCTCTGCATTGGCCATTGCCATTGATTTGTGTCCTTGTTACTAGTAGTGGGAAGACCCCCCCACCCCCTCCCCCAGCCAGGGACGTGCTGAGATACTGAAGGGGCACATTTGAAATGTTAATTTGCTCCTGAGAGCCTGCCTCTCTGCCAGCCACATTTCCTCCCACCCACCCGGCCTTGTGGCCATCCATCTACTGGGAGAAATGGCTTGTCCTGTTGTTTTACTTTGCATTTCTGTGATTACTGTGGGGTGGGCATCTTTTCATTTGTTTATTGACCATTTGGGTTTCCTCCCCGAACTGCCTTGAATCCTGGGTCTATCTCTCCTGGGTTTTTCAAAAACCATTTTGTAGGCATTTTGGATAAATACCCAGTCCTAGGTGTTTCTTGCAGAGGATTCCTGAGCTTGCCTCGATGAGGTTCACTTGGTAGACATTTTAAATGTTAGTGTGATTGATCGTCTTTCAGTTTCTCGACATCTTGTGGCTTTAATCCTACTTTAGAATACAGTCTTGGTGTCTTGTGGGAGGTGAGGATCTAATTTTGTCTAGAACAAATGATGAGCCCGATGTCCTGACTGCTAGTGAACGGTCTCATTTCCCCCTTTTCTCTGAACCTTACATTTCTGGGAAACAGCTCTGAATATAGCTGTTAGCTGGGGGTGGAGAGGGCGGGTATTAAGGCCTTTACTCCATGAGTGCCAACTGGGTTGCAGTGTAATGTATGTATATTGAGTGTTCATGCTTTGTGGTCCTATACCGGTGATGTCCCAAAAATCTCTTTGATGTTTGGTAGCTATGAAGGAAACAGAGCAGATGAGTGCCAGTGCTCCTGTGAGGCGTCCATCAGGGTTGGAGCACGTGTTGCTCTGTTGCCTAACTGTGTACCGCTCATATTGTCCAGGGCCCTACCGACCCGCCTTTCTCCCGTTATTTTTTTTTTTATCTTCACTGGGCTTTTTAAACTGGAAGAGAAGTAGTCATTTTAACACAGGCAAGGGTTAAATCTTTAAAAAATACACACCTTGCTAATTCCCCTTCCCAGATGTAACTGCTGCGGTCGCAGGTTGGATTGTATCATTGGCCATATTTCCTATGCCTTTGCAGCATTATGACTCTGTCTTTTATTTAGTCCTTCATTGTGTGCATACACTGATGTGAATAAAGCTGTTTCAAACTCTCATTTGTACACTGCGTCTGTAGTTCTACGTTTTGCTTTGTTTTTTAAGTCTAATAACCTGGTACACCCTTGCATGACAATATTCAGCTTGTTCACCCAACACCATCTTTACTGAGGTGTAGTGTAGTTTAGGCATGATCCGATGCCCTCATATTAAGCACAGCTTTTGACGGATTCTGGCAGATGTATAATCTGTGCTACCACAGCCACAATCGAGGCAGGACATTTCCACCACCCTAGAAGGTTCCTGGCTGCAGCAGTGCCTTCAGCGGTAGTCTCTGGAGAGTTTGGCATGCTGCTCTGGCCATGGGTCTCGGGAGTATTTATGGAAACCAGAGCAAGACGTGGGCCTTTGGATGTGAATGAGTCTTGCCATGGCTGATGTCCTGGTTTATTGCTGATGCGGGGGTAGCTGTGAAACGCCCTAAAAAAAAATCTTTAACCTCTGAGACATTTTGGCCTCTGCAAGGCCCAGATTATATCTCTTTTTTCCACCTCTCTTAAACATTTGCTATTTCAGGGCCACAATGCAAATGGTCAGGGAACATTGTTTTCCAGCAAGCAGTTGCCTGCTGGGAGGCAAATTCCTCCAGGATTGCTCGGAAAATGTGGAAGTGAATTCCGTTCCATCAGCACACTTCTTATTGAATGTGCCATGTGCCTGGCTCTCTCCGGGTGTTTGAGGACACAAAGGAAGAAAACGGAGGTTGCCTTCTGAGGACTCTTAACATCACTATAAAGGGAAATAGAATGACCAGGGATTTGGGGTGTTCTGATGAGTGAGGTACATGTAAAAATACTAAATTGTTTCTGGTTAAGTATGATAGCTAAATTCAAGGGCTCAGGAAAGGGTGAGGCCATGGAGGAGTGAAGTTCTAACAGCAGAGTGCCAGCTTCCTGCGTGTCCCTCAGGAGAGGGTCGGTGGAGGGGAGTAGAAGCTGTCCTGTCCTTGAGTCTAGGACAAAAAATCCATAGCTTTCCAGGCCTGCCAAGTCAGTTGGAGGTGACACGTTGGTGGCTTCCATGTCCAAAGACTCCTCCTTTTAGGAAATTGTTGGTTTTGAGCTTCTTAGAAAATAAAGAGTGGTTCCAGAAGACGTGCTTCACTTTGGGGTGGGGACAGTTCCTTGCCCCAACCAGCAGCTATTGGAAACCTCCGTCATTCGGAACTGCCTTGCACTGGTTTCAGGCTGTTTTCCTGTGTGCAGAATTGTTGCATCTTCAGTTTAGAAAGTTGATCATCGAGTTTTGCTGTGGGGGGTGGGGTCCTTCACCTCCGATACTGTCACGGTTCAGAGCTGGTTTCTGCACTGTATTTTGGAGGCGAGGTAATTAGGTCTATTTATTTTTAGAGGAGGCACTGGGGATTGAACCCAGGACCCTCCTGCATGCTGAGCACATACTCTGCCACTGAGCTCTACAACCCTCCCCCACCCCTGGTTTCTGCACTTTCCTTCTTCCTCCTGCATGGTGTCTGGCCCAGGGAGAACTGGGTTGGCTGAAGGAAGTGGCAGGTTGCTGAGCTGTGCTGGGACAGAGTAAGGAGAGGGTACTGGGTACAAGGCATGAAAACAAACTCTTTTTGGTGCAGGCAGAGGTGGGTGGTGGGTGGGGAGGGACCCAGGTACCTCGGCAGAGGGGGAGGACCAGGGTGGTGCTCCAGGAAAAAAGACCTGGAGCCTTTGAGAGCATTTGAAAGACTGGGAAGCATTTTGCTGAGGACTCCTTTGGCGATTAGAACTTTATCTGCAAAGCAAATGTTCAACCAATGTTTACCGAGTTAATTCAAACAGGCTCCAGGGAACTGTTGGCCCCCCCTTTAAAACCTGTGGTTGGGGACGGTGAGAGGGGACTTTCATGGGAATATTGGGAACCACCTCTGCCCTCAAAGCAGTGGAGACCCTTGCAGTTGCCAGCCTGTCCCCAGACTTCTTTACCAAGGTCTTGGAGAACCCAAGTCTCTCCTCTCCCCTCAAGCTGTCTGAAGATCTGTCCACTGTGGTCCCCAGAGGTGCGTGCCCATGCACACGGGAGAGGGAGACACGCTGATGTCCTCAGTTCTCATCCCTGCCTGCTCCCCTTCCGGAGGTCCTGGGCTGGGGCTCCCTGGTTGGAATCTGCCTGGAATCATCTCTGGCGATGCAGGAAAAACAAGCCCGCGAATCCCACCCTCTCTGTTTTGAAGGACAGTAAAATGTTTGCACTGGTTACAGTAAAAGCCAGTCCATAGCAAGAATACAGAGACCCTCGAGATAAAGTTAATGATTAAATGCAGAGCTTTTTGGCCTGCTTCCTTTAGAGAATTTTCTCTCTTGAACTTTATTCCCGGTTAGAGACTCAGCCCCCAAATTGCTTTCCGTGTTTATAAGGTCCAGTTCTAATATCTGCGCTGGAGTCTCTCCTTGGGCCCTCATTCCTCTAACTGGACGTGGCGGGTGTGGGCTCTTTCTAGGGCCTCTTGTTGGGGGCGCTTTTTTCTGCCCCGTTTTGTTTGGATAGCACCCCACCCCCAGGCTTGGGGCAGCAGGAATTTCCCCAGGCTCTTTGTTCCTCCAGAAGGGCGGCAAGGGCTGCCTCCCGGAATGTTGATCACCTTGGCTTGAGTGGCCAGCACCATTGAAGCCGTAGGTCTCCACTCCTGGGGGGTGGTTCTCAGGGCTCCATAGGGGTGGGGATAGAGGGGGTGCATCTCCCAGTTCAGTCACCCTCGGGCTGGATTAAGTGAGCCAGCTTTTGTCCTAACTACAATCAAACTAAAGACTCTTCCCCTCATTAAAAAAAATAAAACTTGTTATGAGGGTTAATCTCAAATTTCCGGACTCCCCTTCTCCCCTTCTCGAGATTTGCTCCATCCAAGTGGGGACCCCCCCCCAGAACTCACCAGGAGGCCCACTGACCAGTATTGCCAGCTCTAGCTACCCCCCTCCAGCCCCCCAAGAGGCTCTCAGTTCATAAACAGTAAATACTTTTTTTAGTTATGAATATGCCCCATGCAATATTTGCGACACACCTAGAGAAGAAATTGTCGGAAATTAAAATTTAACCGGGTGGTGCTGTATTTTATATGGCAGTTCTGCTTCTGACACTCCTCTTACAGCTATTGGGAGAGGCCGGACTTCCCAACCTGAAAGGCGGGTTCCCCAGGGGGCCACCCCTCCCCCACTCTGCATCTGGGTCCTACCGACCCTTGTTGCACAGTTCCTCATAGGTGACTGCAGTTTGTCACAGGACAAAATACCTGGAATAGGATTTCTCTGAGCTCCTCACCCCTACCCCAGTCGCTGCAGGTCCTGGCAACCAAAAATTGGTTAGAGAGAAGGAGGCTTACCTTGGAAACCAAATGCCAGCTTAGGAGTCAGAGAAAGCGTAGCTCTTTCCCCCTGCTCTTGATCCATTGCTGCCGAACACTGCCCCTTCTGCCGCCCTGCCGCCACCCAGGTCGTTACAGGGGTAGGGTATCTCATTTCTCCTGTCCAAAGGGTTTCGACAGGAGGGAGAGTAGTTCCCGGATTTCTGGAAGAGGATTTGGTAGGGAACTTCTTCCACACACCGTAGGGGCTCTGGGCACCTGTATCTGCTTTTCTCTACCAGAAGAAAGATTGACCCTATAGGATTTCAGCAGGGATTTGCACAGCTCAGAGAGGAGGGGATAAGGGAACCCAGAGAGCAGGTTACACATGCATATTTGGGACTGTTGAGGAGAGGGTGACTTGCAGGCGCATTGCTGTGTCTGAATTTGCTGCCAAGAAGACTATTGGTTCTCTCACACTGATGGTTTGACAATGACGTAATTGTGTAGTACTGCCCATTTTGCTTCGACTGCCAGGAAACTCAGAGCCAAACTCCTGGTTTCAATCCAGGACGTCTCATTGGCATGCCTTCTCCAGGTTTGTTTCTGCATGTTACTGGCTTTCTTTCTAAGCTGCTTTTCTTAGAAATGGGTAAGAGTTGCTGAAACAAATTTCAGTAAAAGTTGAGTGAAACAGCCTCTCTCTTGCCTTCCGAGACAGCCTGCACTCTGTAGAGTGTGTGTCTACCTTTACTTTAACTGCCCCCGGAAACCCCACCCCGTGTACATCTCTCTAAATAAATCTGGTTTTACTTAAAAAAAAATGAATGAAAGATGAGGGAGTTGTAAGCTTAAAAGAATTAAGCCATTGTGCCAGCGTAGTACTTGTCAAATAAGCACGTAATCCTCATGTATGCTCTGTCCATCCCTGGACAGAGTCCGGCCCGTGCTGAGGGGTGCTGAGGAAACTTGCTGTTGTGTGCCCCGCATTGCTGCGGGGGCAACAGGACCTCTGAAGCCCTCACTTGTGAAAGTCAAAGCAATCTGAGAGACCCCAGTGTCAGTTGTGTCCCCTGGGGGCTGTGGCCGTGTGTAGGATCTTCTGACCCGCGTCCCTGTCTCCTCCCACCCTGGGAACCCTTCTGTTCTGCAATTTGGTAGAGCTTGAAACCCCTTCTTGAGGGGCGGGAGGAAGTGGTTAATCCCCACTTCCTTCCCTGGGAGTTTTATGGGCCTCGGGGAGCCTACCTTACTCTGGTCTTAATGGTCATAAATGACCCTCTCCCAGGGCAGGGGCCAGGCCCCTCGGAATCTTTGCCCAGACTCTAGGCAGTTAGGTGCTTAATAAATGCTGTTTGATGGGGATGCCCTTGGTTTTCTATAGTTGGGAGGTGGGATGGGAGGCCTTGGAGGATCACCAGGGTGGTGGCTTGAGCCCTTTCCAGCTGGGCCTGGGCTGGAGAGATTGTGACTGAACAAGGGCCCCCTGGGTACTGGGTTCTACTGGATGGGGGCACTGAGAGGCACAGGGGAATCCTGGAGGGGCGGGACCTCACGCTCCTGCTGTTTGCAGTCCCCCCACATCTGGCCTGCGTGACTGGGTAGGTGGGGGAGAAAATGGAAGGTGCCCATAACAGAGGGTTGAGTGATTGTTGCATTTCAGAGAATCCCTCCCCACCCCATTCCCTTTGTTTCATTCATCAGCATTTTAAGATGTAGCAGTTACCCCTCAGAAAACTTCATTTTTTTGATGAAAAAAGTGTTTGAGATTGCCTGGCTCTTGGGATTAAGTAAGGGATGCTGGGACCTTGCCAGTGGAATGATGGCTGGGGTGCACTGCACATTGGATGTTACTGGGGCGAGACAGCTGGGAAGGTAGGCATCTCTTCTTTTCCTTGCTTTCTAACTAGTGCCCTGCCTCCCCCATTCTGAAGGTTTTAATGAACTGTTTTTAATCTTCGCCGGGGCTGCCCGCCTACATACTTATCCCATTACCTGCTGAGTTTCTGTTCCAGCCTAGCTAAGGACAAGTAACATTCTGGGAAGGAGTCCTTGCCCAAGGGCTATTAGAACCTCCCTGAAAACTCGTGTCTTGCTGCCCTCCTGGGACGGTGTGCAGCCAAACTCCAAAGCACCCAGGGCAAGCAACCTGCGTTAATCTGGGACCTGCCCATGAAACTCACACCAGCCCCAGGAGGCGCTCCTGGATTTAATGATGTGCAAATAACATGTACCTTTTCTGTTAAGGTGCCTGGAGGTGAAATAAAGAGGGAAAAGTGTCCTAAACTTTGAGAGCAGAAGCTTTATTTTATGTAGAGAGCATTTTTAGTGACTGCCTACTCTGAGCATGCTTATATTTTCTCATTTCAGTCTTTATTTCTTGCTAAAATCAGCTTTTTCCTGTTTAACAGTGACGGGAGTTGATTAACCCTGGGGCTCCCTACCCCACAGAGATTCTGATTCTTTAAAAGTGAGGTGGGGTTCTGATTTGCATTTTTAACAAGTACCTTGGGGTTCTAATGCAGGTGGCCCGTTTGAGAGAGAGATTTAAATGGTTCCTTGGGAGAGGGGATTTAAGGTCACAGCAGAGCCCTGAGCACACTGTTTCATTTTTTTGTATTAGCATTTTAAGACCCAAATATCAATCACAAATTCTCTTATCATTCATCCTAAGTGGCTGGAGCTGAGTTACCAAGTCTGTTGATCATCAGGCAGGTACCCTGATTTCAGCGGCCCTTGTTAGTGGCGCCGCTCTAACATAGCATTTCTTGCTGCTTCAACTGCAGGCTGTAACATTACAGACTTTGGATCCCATCCTCTTTTCTGAACCACTTTTGAAAAGAGTCAGGGGCCACTCTGTTTCTGAGAAATTACTTTGTGTTCCCAAAGTTCTCCGATCTTACTACCATCGGGATGAAAATCCAGTTTAGACCGGTTAACGAAGACAGCGAATGTTTTTGCCTGGGTCAGAGTGAAATTGCCAGAGTTGTGACTGCGGACCTCTGCTGTCCACAGACAGAAGCAGCTGGAACAGGGCACCCCCACCAACACACACGCACACACACCCACACACACCCCGGACGGGATTCCCGGTGCCCGCGCAGCTGCCAAGGGAGAGGCTGCGTCTGTTGCCAGGTCTTCAGCTGCTGCTCTTGCTGCCAGCTGGCACCTCCTCTGTCTAAACAGAGCCACGCGGGGGCCACCTGGAGGCCTTCCAGGTACCGGTCTGCAGGGCACGGGGCCCCAGGCCTGCGCAGGCACTCAGGCTGCTGGGAGGCTGCAGAAGGGTCTCAGGGCCACTTGCAGGAGAAAGGAAGGGTGGAAGCAGCTCGGGCCTTCCTCCCCGTGACTTGTGGAGGTGCACACTCAGCTTTCGTTTGGGCTTAAGAAATAATAATTCTAGAGCTACACTGCTATTCTGTGGGAAAGGTATCTTTTCATACTGTGCTATCGCCCAGGTTTTTTTTTTTTTTTTAATCTCCATGTTTCCTTGAAAGACTAAGTCAGTAAATAAAGCTTTTCTCTTTTTTTCTCCCCGTAAGTCCTCTGTCTAGTTGTTTCATCCAGACTCTACAGTGGCAAAGGCCACCTTGAATTCATTTGCTGCCCCCACCCCCAGCAGAGCAGCCATTGACAAGTGCATGGAGGAACGTTCATAATGGGACACATCTTCCCCATGTGTCCCTTTCATTTAAAGGTTGTATTGAAATAGCTGCTGCTGTGCTGTGGTAGGGAGTAATTTTAAGAAAAAGCTGCAGATACATGCTACCATATATAAAATAGATAAACAATAAGAACCTACTGTACAGCACAGGGAACTATATTCAATACCTTGTAATAGCCTATGATGAAATAGAATATGAAAATGAATATATATGTATAAATGAATCACTATGTTGTACACCAGAAATTAACACAGCATTGTAAATTGACTGTACTTCAATTTTTAAAAAGTTAAAAAAAAAAAAAAAGAAGAAGAAAAAGAACTCTGCCTAGGACCAAAAAGAGGGAAGAAGACAAAGCTGAAATGGTGAGCTTGTGGCTATGTCCCCCAGACCAAGCCTCAGGGCTGCCGTTCACTGTCCAGGGTGAATTCCACTGCTTGGGTGGAGATGTGGGAGATAGTGGCCCCTACCCTGCTCCTGATACAGAACTAGACCTACAGAAACTTTGCAAAGATGTAGGATTCCCTCGGGGCAAAAAAGATGGAAGGAGAGTGCAGCTGCTCTGCTCACAGCTAGTTCTCAGTCCCCTTGTCCCTCAGCTTCCTGAGCAGCTCCTGCTGCTACTCCAGGGTGCCTGGCTGATTCCTTCCTTCCTCCCTTCCTTCCTTCCTCCCTTCCTCCCTTCCTTCCTTCCTTCCTTCCTCCCTCCCTCCCTTCTCTCCTTTCTCTCCCTTTCCTCCCTCCCTCCCCTCATTCCTTTCTTTCTTTTCAGTGTTGCCTATATAGCAGTTAGCTCTCTGGTGAACCCGTACTTCTGCCTTTGGCACACTGTAGCCGAGTGGTAGGGGGTTACATGTACAAACCTTAGAGCAGAGGGCACCGGGTGACCGAGTATTAAATGCAATTACAAACCAGATGTGCATATTGTGGATTAATAATATCAACTTGCCCAGCTCCGTGAGAGAATAAAGCCCCTTGGTGTCTTTCATGAGGTTTTTGGGTCAGATTGCATGCCAGCCATGTGACTTGGGTTTCCACCCTGTGTAAAATGGAGATGGGACTATGCCTCATTAGTTGCGCTTTGTAAAGACAGTGCCTGACTCACTGTATCCATCCGTTTGGCAAGTATGTGTTGAGTGTCTGGTGAGCTCAGCTCTGCGCTCAGTTAAGTACAGCCCTTTCCTCGGGTGACAAATGAATGTGCTGACAACCAGACAGATTTGCCTAGGGTCTACCCCCTCCTGCACAGCCTCTGAGTCTGTGGCTCTGTCTGAGCTCAGGTGGCTCTGTCTGGGGGCTCTGTCCTTTTCTGACAGGACATGTTTTGGAAGGAGTGAGTTCAGTGTCATTTATGCAAAAGTGGCAAAGAGCCAAGCGCCACCTGCTATCGTGTGACCTCGTACAGGTTTACTCCTTTCTCCCTTTGCCCCGATTTCCTTATTTGTTGCGCAGGGATAAGGGTGGGTGCATTCCTACACGCACCATCTGAGATGTTTGAGTTTTGACAATTGTGCACCTCAGGGTAGGGTGCGTTTCTGCCCTCTTGGTTGCACAGGACGGAGGAATCCTGCTGAGGGAGTTCCGCAAGTCTGGCCCATCCACTCTTAAAGTTTCTGCAGAAGTCAGCTGGTTTCCTCCCTGCTGTCCCTGGCACCGCCCCTCTGCCCTGAGGGATGGGGGCCTGAGTCATCCCAGCATCGGGTGGTTGGGAATGTCTCTGAAGACACAAGGAGATGGCTTTTGCTGATTCTTTGCCCTGTCTTCATTTCATGTTTCTAAATATTGCTTCTTTTCGTGCTCCTTTGGGAAATGAGGCTCAAAAATACACTGTCCTTCATCCATGAACAGGAGTGTGGGGTTGCTTTCCCCTTGCTGCACATCTTTAAAATGCTGTGTGTTCTTCATTTTCACTCTTGGGCTACCAGTGGTGGCAGTTGGCTGGAGCCTGGGCCAGGAGCCAGGCTGAGGTGGACCCAGTGGAGGAGCAGCTGGGACCCAAGGTTGCAGGAAAACCCTGCTTACCAAGCAGGCCTCCTGTGGCTGCAGTACTGGGTGGGTTGCTGCTTCTGCCCCCGCACCCCGGGGCCAGTTAGAGGCCGGGGCCCTGCCTACCACGGACCCACACACCCTCCACCTTCACCTCCAGCTCAGTGAGTGAGCTCCCTGCAGCCTCCGTGTCTGGGGTCGGGGGAGGGTTAAGACCCTAAACGTTTTCAAGGACTCTCCTGTTTTAAGAAATGGGATCCTAGGGAGCCTGGCCCTGGGAGGTCAGGGGGCCGTAAGCAGAGAGCTGAGGGGATGGGCGTGATAAGTGCACCTTCAGGTTACAAACTGTCAGTTGGAAAATGGGCCTCAGTTTGGATGGACAAGGTCAAAAGGGACCAGATCTTTTCTGATGGGGCTGAGTCCTCTTGCTTACCTTGGACCGTAAACCTGGCATTGGGCTCCCCTCCTAGGACTGATTTGTAAACAGCATGAGTAGAGGAAGGAGCCTGGGTAGGGGGCCCTAAAGGACCAAGTTCTAATCCTAGGGAGGACCCCTTCCTCCCCACTTTTTTGCCTGATGGAAGTGGCAGAGTTCAGTGCATTGACTGGATTCTTTACTTTTGGGGGGGCTGGGAATAGGGACCTCTGGGAATCTGACACCTGTGTTCCTTCTCCCCAGAAAGACACTCATTTGCACACAAGTGTACACAGAAAGTGCACACTCATAATTTGCACACAAATTGAGGGTCATTCCCTGGAGCTTGTAAGATTTGGTGGCTCAAAGCGTACTTGGGGGATGTCTTGAGTGCCTCTCAGTCAAGATAGTCATCTGTTCCCATGAGTTTTAAAAAGTGGAACAGACCCGCACCCAGCCTGGGTGGTGTCAGGATTGAGTCTGAGGCTGGCGGCGAGGGAGCCTTCCCCTCTGGATTTGTGCTTCAGGGGGATGAGGTAGGGGATGGGGCAGGAGGGTCTGAGCTGGTTGACAGCGTGCAGATCTGGGGTTTGTGTCGGCAAACGTGCTGGTTAGAGGGGGAAGATGAGCATCATTAATTAGAAATACGAATCTTTGCGTGGCAGTCTCTAAAAGCAAGCTTTAAAAGGGTGAAAAAAAGCTAAGAGGAAAATTGTCTCCCAGAGGGTTTTTGTGAGCCATTCCCCTCCCCCTCCCTTGTGTTTGACCTATTTATGTACTTTCAGAGTGTTGATGTCATAGCATTTCAAAGGGATATTGTATGTCTGGACTGCTGACTTCTTTTAAGTAGGCCTGAAATATCCCCGTCTGCATTAATGACAGCGTGGTTCCCGCCAGTAATGGAAATTGTCATAGCGTCTAGTCGTCCAGATGACTGGAGTCTTTCTCCCTCGATTCTGGACCCCCTCTGGCAACAGCTGGAATGTAATCGGCCAATAAAAATAACCCTAAGGAACACTAGCTCATGTCAATTGATGAATGCGCTTTGGATTTTAAAAACTGGTTTAGGATGAGCTGCCGAGTCTGGGTTGGGGAGAAAACTGCTCACCAGAGTATCTTTTGACCTATTTATTGGTGAGGTTTCTGTAGGGGAGCCATTCCCTGCCCCATTCGCCTGTTTCTCTTGTGGGATTAATCATTTCCTTTTGACCTTGTGCTCTGCCCCTAACATGTTGCATTGATCAAATCCTGAAATCTCAAGTCATTTCTCCACCCCCACCAGCCACCCCATTCACATTAGGAACCTAACCCGAGGGTGGGAGTGGGGGAGGGGGTTGAATAGAAAAAGTTGTTTATCAAAATACACAAAATGAACACCACTATTACTTTTTAAAACAATCCTCTCCACCTTCCTGTTTTTGTTTTTGTTGTTTTAGGACTTTCATGAACAGGCCTTTAAAAAAAATTTGTTCTTTTTGATAAGTGTTTTCAATTCCGCCCCCACCCCTACTTCTACTTTTTAAACAATTCCTAGAACCTGAAATTTAAACTTCAGCCTATAAATAGCAGAGAAACGGAATACAGTTGATACCAGATGAACACAGTTGGAAATAGCTGATCGCATACAGCACGCCCAAGAGCTGAGTCCCTAACGAGCGAGTGCAGAGTTGACTGTGTGCTTTTCTCCTCCCCAACTGAGTTCTCTCAGCTAATGCAAAGCCGTTGGAAGTCTCAGTTGGTGTTATCCACACCTTTTCTTCCGATTGGTAATGATATTAGAGCTGGCAGCTTTGGGAGGGATGGGGGCAATTCTGGTTTAAAGTAATTACCTCCTGTGTGTGACAATCACAGAAATGTACTTTTAGGAACTAATGATTTCAGGGTGGCAAGATGGTGGTGGGGCGTGGTCTGAAGGGTGTATTAAAGTTACAAAAGGGAAAGAAAGGAAACCTCATTTTACCATCCAGGCATAAGAACAGCTATCTCTTGGGGGGTGGGGAAGGAATTTTCCATCAACTTCCCTCTTCCATCAGCTTCCCTCTTGCAAGAGACTGGAGGGAGGGAGAGTGTGCCTGGAACTTCTTGCTGGAGTGGGCCTGCGGGAGCTTGGAGGAACAAAGGCCCTGTATTGGACCAGCTGCCATCTTGGACCCCGCTCTTTTATGATTGGCCCTCAGCCTTGGACCAAATTGATCACAGATCCCCTGGGGGTAGCCTTTTGGATTGTGGGGCCTGAGTGAAATTAGGGACAGGGACAGTGTTGTTGCCTAAACTTGGAGCCCGGGGGCACATCCTGGAAAAGGACACTGAGAGCTGTGTTCCTTCCCTCTGACCAGCGAGGTGGGGGTTGGGGGATAGATGAAAAGGTTTTCCCGTCTCACCATGTGTCCACTACGGGGTTATGCCTGAGGGGGTTGTCTATAGAAACTTGAGGGGTGGTTTGAATAAATGCTGCCCAGAGGGAAGAGGCTCCCTGAGAGCTGGGAGGAGGGGGGCCCTCAGAGGCAACCCCTGAGGAGCAGGGGCACAAAGCAGGACAAGAATCTTTGGTGACCCAGAGGGTTCATCCTGCTAAGTTCATTCTAGGGTGCCTTGGCAATGTGCTGTTCAAGTAAGATGTGCTAAGCTTGAGGAGTTTCTTCTTTTTTTTTTTTTTTAAATTTGTTTGAACATTTTATTGAAGTATAGTTGATATACAAAATTATGTACAGTTATAGGTTACAGTATAGTGATTCACAATTTTTAAAGGTTATACTCTATTTATAGTTATTATTAAAATATTGTCTGTATTCCCTGTGTTGTACAATATATTACTATGGTTTAGCTTATACATAATAGCTTGTATCTCACAATTCCCTACTGCTTCCTGTTAACCCCCACTGGTAACCACTGATTTGTTCTCTATATCTGTGAATCTGCTGCTTTTATGTTACTATCCGCTTGTTTGTTGTGTTTATCAGATTACACGGGTAAGTGATATCATACAGTATTTGTCTGACTTATTTCACTTAGCATAATACCCTTCAAGTCCATCCATGTTGTTCCAAATGGCAAAATTTCATTCTTTTCAATGATTTCATATATATATAGAGAGAGAGAGAGAGAGAGAGAGAAAGAGAGAGAGTGAGTTTATTCTTGACCCGCAGGTAGTAGGGAGCCGTTAAGGGTTGTTGAGTTTGGTTGTCCTGAAAAAAATCAGTTGGAGGATTGATGTCCGCAGTGGTTGTTGATACACGATCAAAATGCCTGTGCCCTGGGATGACAAAGCCCAGGTTAAGTAGCTGGAAGTTGAGTTTTCCAAGGCAGTTGGCAGGGAGGGAGTGTTACTGTTCGTAGAGATGGCAAAGCCCCGTGGTTGACTCTGGAGTCAAGCTCTCCCACTTTCTAATCATGTCTTTGGGCAAGTTACTGTCTGCCTCAGTTTCTTCATCTGTCGAATGGATAATAATAGTAGCTATATACCGTAGCTACGTACACCACAGGGCTGCGATGAGGACTAGACAAGTTAATGCTTGTAAGCATCTTCTCTAGAGCTGACCCTGCTACATGCTTAGAGAAATGTTTGCTGTTACTCAGTTCCTCCTGAGTCTGACAGTGTTCGGACAGACAGAACTCAGCAGAGAGCCCTGTGCTTCATTCAAGCCTCCTATAGATGCCCTGTGTGGGAGCTAAAAAATTTTTAAAAATTAAATTGCTTGTCACCTTAACCCAGAGTTAACAATTTGGTTTATATCATTCTTGATTTTATGACTTAAAAGAAAGCACATGCCTCTCCCCGCCCCCCATTCCTCTATTAAGGTTGTACTGTGAGTACTTACTTACATTGTTTTTCAGTTCACAGTGTATCGGGTTAATACCTGGTATTAGTTGTTTAGTGTAAACAAAATATGTAGCTTAGCAAATATTTTAGGAATGTGAAATATTTGTTGCTACAAATATTTACAGTTTCATTAAGTTCTGGATAACTTAACTAGGTAGACATGTCCCAGTTTGGCGTGGCCTGAAAAATGCTCCACGATAGTGTGTGATGGCAGGTAAGCACAGTCAGGGACCCCTCACTGTAGACTTGGTGGACAGGAAACACTTGGACCTGTTTTCCTCCTTTACACAAATGATGCACTGTGTACACTACTCCTTCTGTATTTCTTCCATAATGTGTTCTGGAGATTATTCCTTGAATCACCTCATTCGTTTTCATGGTTGCCCAGTAATCAGTCTATTTAACAGTTGTTTAACTAGTCTCCTATTGATGGACATTGAGTTTGCTTCTGATCTCAGACACAATGCCGTAAATCATTTGTTTTTCCAAGGGAGTGTTGAATTCCTAGCTGGGTGGCTTGAACATATCAGGATATGTCCTGTAGCTTGTAAAGGTTCTTGCTTACCAGAGAAGTGATGTGCCCTCTTTGGGTGAGAAATAAGATTATAGCTCTGGACCCACACACAGGTGTGTCAGATCAGGGGTTTGGTTTTGTCGAAAGCATGTGGGAGACACAGAGGCTTGGGGGAGCCCCGTGGAAAGACATCTTAGGGTTAGCCCTTTGGGAAGCTTACTGGGAATTTTTAAACCCTCCTTTCCCCCACTTCAGTGGTTTTCCACCTAATTCTCATGGGTAGTTATTTCTGGAGAACCACCTGTTCATAGACCTGGTCTCAGACATGGGCGTAAGATGCTTCTGGTCGGGCTTAGTAGGCTGTTGACTCCGAGGGGTTGTGACCAGCTCTCGGGGTTTCGGAGGCCTGAATTTGCCTCGGACTCTCCTTGTGGCTGCTGCCCAGTCAGGGTCCGGAATGGTATCCACAGATGGAGTCTTGATGGGGTTAGCTGTGGGCAGAGCTAGGAAGGAACCCTGGCTGTCTGTTCGATCCCTGGGAAAGAAGGAAAGGAAGCATTCTCGCTCCAACTCAGTGAAAACGGTTCTGTCTTTCCTAATGGATCGAATTAAAATGGCATTTTGCTTACTGACTGTTTCT
Source organism: Camelus ferus (assembly GCF_009834535.1). Taxonomy (NCBI): domain Eukaryota; kingdom Metazoa; phylum Chordata; class Mammalia; order Artiodactyla; family Camelidae; genus Camelus; species Camelus ferus. The sequence continues at coordinate 45,920,795 of NC_045712.1, forward strand.
CATGACTCAGCTGAGGGAGTCTTTCGTCCTTGTTACTGGAGGTGGAGGGTCCAGCACCGGCTGTCAGCCCGAGTGCCAGTTCTCCTTGTGGCCTGGGTTTCTCGTAGCCTGAGTGCTTGCTCTGACCAAGCACATCAAGTTTGATGGTGTGGCTGCTGCACTGGGCTGGGCAGGGGAGGTTGCAAGACCAGCCCAGATTCAAGCAGAGGGGAAGCTGATTTTGTATTTTGATGAGAAGAATAGCAAAAGATGTGCAGCCATCTTCACTTGTGCACAAGTGGCTTTTCCTGGAAAAGTTCGTAAATTCACCCAGATACCAGTGCCCAGTGATGGGAACTGGGTTTCCTTATCATAACCTAGATTTCTGTTCACAGTTAGACCTGTGCACCTTGACACATGTTTTTCTATTTTATCTCCCACCCTGTCTCCTTCCCCCTTCCATTTTCCTTGTTTGTTTGGTTTTCATTTTGCGGTGGGGTGTTTATCGTCGGCAGTTGGTTTGATTGCTAAGCAGGGTCAATCAGTCCATCACCTGGGGAGCTGCTGTAGCCCTGCTGGTCGAGCAGGAGGCGGTCTTCGCCCCTTTTCTGTTTGTTCTGGTGGGATCCAGTGCCCCCCGCCCGACCTAAATAGAATTATCCAAATATTTATTGAGCACCCATGTGTCAGACACTGAGGGGCTGGGAACGAAGCACTGAACAAGACAAAATTCGCAGCATTTGCAGGGCTTAAATTCCAGTGAGGAGACAGACCGTGGGCTGAATTTTCTTTTCAGGGAGTGAAGAGAAAGTTCAGCAGAGGAAGCCGGGAACCCCAGGACCACACCACTGCTAGTCAGGGGAAGTGATTCCCAGATGAGAGTGAACTGAGAAGAGAGCCTTGTAGGTAGGGCAGCAGCAGGGGGTGGGAATAGGGCTCTCAGCAGCAGGTGGAGCCTGTGCCAAGGAGCCCAGGACGGCCCAGCTGCACAGAGTGGATGGAGAGCCCCTGGAGGGCGTCAAGGAGGGGGCTGTGCTCTGACTTTTTAAAAGGCACTCTCTGCATGAAGAAGAAACCGTTGGGCGCAGTCGTGGAAGCGCTGAATTTGGCAGGCAGAGTGAGAAGGTAGAGCCTTCCTTGTCTGGACCATTTATCCCACCCGTTCCTGTTTGCACTTTTAGACTAAGCTCAGGCTTCCCTTCCTCCAAGAGGTCTGCTGAGATTACCATCGAAAGCCCAGGGTTTTCTGGTTTTCTTCCCTCAGCCCTAAACTTGGCTTTCCTCATCGTCCCTCCTGGTGGACTGTAGCCTCTTTGAGGGGAAGGGCATGGTGCCGAGAATGGGTGCAGTTAAGGAAATGCGCGTGCTTTGCGGAGTCATATTGAAAATGACTGTTGCTGGGGCCTGGAAGGGGCTGATCTGACCGATGAGAGTGGAGGGGCGGGGTCCTTGGCTCGTGGGCAGGTGCTATGACCCCATAGGAAGTTGGAGATGTGAGACAGAGGTGGTCACATTCAGTATGCTTTTCCCAGTCATATTTGTGGAATCGCTCAACATTCCTTCCATTCAGTGGGCAAAGAGAATCGCAGCCCTGGAGAACGCTGGAAAGGCCATTGGAGTGGCTTTACAGCCCGATCAGTTCTGCCTTGCTAACATGTCCAGCCTTGCAAACAGCCCCTGGAGATGGACTTTACGTGCCCTGCCCCTTACCAAGCTGGAGCAGCTGCTACCCTCTCCTTCCTGTTAGAACAGCCATTTGGATTTCATGCACTTTCTTTTCCACCTCCCGAGAGATGAAGTGCCTTCTCCCTATTTTGTGGGCAGGAACAGCTCGGTGAACCAACTTAGCCAGAACAGCTGGAGAAGGAAGGACCACATCCATGTTTGAACCCAGGTTTTTGACTTCTCAGAGGTGCCCCCAGGCTGTGCCCTGGTCTTCTTCCAAGTCTAGGCGACTGGGGCAGGCTGTCCCCTCAAGGTCACCCGGCTGCCACTTAGATCGCGGCTCAGAAGCCTCCCCCAGCCCCTCATTTCCTTCCCCTCTGGTCCTTGACCTTCAGCTAACTTTCCCCTCCCATCTACTCCAGATTCTTCCCCTGCACTTGGGCCAAGGTGCTCAGGGTGCTCTTTTTAATTTCATTTACAAATCTTCCACCTCAGTCCTTTTCAGGAGTTTCTCCTTGAATATCTGCTTGGGAGGTATTGGCGGGGGGGGGGGGGGGGTTCTGCCCCTCACTTCTATGTTTGGCAGAAAATAGGGGCTCCTGGTTGCATTACCTGCTGGGTCAGGGTCAGCAGGTCATCCATTAAGTTCTGTTGACAGGTGCACAGGTGCAGTTCCAAAGAGATGAAGCGCAGGCTCCGTTTGTTGGGATGAAGTGGGATTTCTAAGGAAGCTCCATATCTGAGAGTTGAAATTATTTCTCCTCATCGTCATTTTCTCCCTAGACCATTCATTCATTCATGCACGGTGAGTGATCTGGGGAACTCTGGCTTCTAAACTTTGACTCCAGTGGTTTTATTGGCAGTGTTAGCATTGATCTGTTTCCAGAGTGTACCTTATTTTACCCGTTACTTGGCATTCCCCTGCCTGAAATCCTGCTGGCCTGGGTGTTGGGGTTCTCCGACTCCTTGCCAATTCCTGCTGTAGTTAATGCTTCTTTGAAACCACAGTTGTTAAGAGCTGGGTGCACCAGTGGGAAGCGGGATGGGTGAGCTCCAAGGCGCCAGCACCTCATTGCTGGTCTTAGTGGAGCCCAGCCACGGTTCCCATTCGCCTGTTTTGGCTGCTGAATTGATCCTTTGCAGCTGGAGGGCTCATCCCTGTTTGTGCCTTGTGCTTCCTGCCTCGGTTGGGCCCTTCTTTCCCCAGGTGAGGTCACTGCAGACTGGAACACAGCTTTCCTGCCACCCAGCGCTTTCCCTTCTGGACCAGTTTCCTCTGGTTTGCCTAGGCTCCAGTTCCTCCCTTTTGAGCTTGGTTTCTGCTCCCCTCGTGTTTCTTGCAAAAGGTCTTTAAATGTTAGTGGTGCTTCCTCTGAGTGAGGTGTCCTGCTTTGTTCATATGTCAGCTGGCCTCTTATTCCCACCCGACCCAGGTCAGTGGTCGGAGGAGGGAAGGGGAAACACACTCTGTAAACTGCCTGCACCCCAGAAACGGCCCCGGGCTCCTGTTCCTCCGTGTCTCCACGTGGATGACTCTTTAAAGCCGGCCTCCTAGCCTGGCCTGGCTCTGTTGCATTTGTCGGGGTGTCTGCGATTTTGATTCCTGTTTTTGGAGTTGAACGAGGGTGTGATTTTAAGTTAATTGCGTAATGAAGTGCTAACTTGAAAAGAGTTTTTAAAAAATCCATTTCTTGACAAGACTAAGGCTTTCCTTTTTCCCCCCGCAGCTGCTCCGAGCTCAGGTTTGAGGCCCCTCTGCTCTTGCTCACAGAGGAAGCTCCACTGATTCCTGAGTGTGTCTGCCCTCTGTTTAACACTTTCCTCGATGGGGCAGATTTTGTTTATTTTTAAATTTATTTTTATTGAAATATAATTGATTTACAAGTTTTAGGTGTACAGCAAGTTGATTCAGTTATACATACACATATTCTTCAGTTCTCTTCCATTACAGGTTATTAGAGGGTATTAAATTTAGTTCCTTGTGCTATACAGTAGGTCCTTGTTTATTTTGTATATAGTAGTGTGTATCTGCTAATCCTAAACTTGTAATTTATCCCTCCCCTGCCCTTTCCCCTTTGGTAACGATGAATTTGTTTTCTATGTTTGTGAATCTGTTTCTGTTTTCTAAGTAAGTTCATTTGTATCATTTTTTAAGATTCCACATATAAGTGATATCATATGTCTTCCTCTGCTCTGTACATGTATTATGTATGTGTGTGTGTATACACACACACACACACACACACACACACACCCCATACACAGCTTCTTTATCCAGTCATCTATTGATGGACATTTAGGTGGCTTCCATGTCTTGGCTACTGTAAATAGTGCTGCTATGAACATTAGGGTGCATATATCTTTTCAAATTGGAGTTTTCTCCCCATATATGCCCAGGAGTGGGATTGCTGGATCATTTCCCTATGGTTCTCCACAATGCCTGCGCCAATTTGCATTCCCAACAACAGTGTCGGAGGGTTCCCTTTTCTCCACACCCTCTCCAGCATTTGTTGTTCATGGACTTTTCAATGATGGCCATTCTGACTGGTGTGAGGTGATACCTCATTGTAGTTTTAATTTGAATTTCTCTAATAATTAGGGACATTGAACATTCTTTTCTTTTGCCTATTGGCCTACTGTGTGTCTTTGGAGAAATGTCTGTGTAAGTCTTCTGGCCATTTTTTGATTGGGTTGTTTGGTTTTTTTGTTTGCTTGTTTTGATATTAAGCTGTATGAGCTGTTGGTCTATTTTGGAAATTAATCCCTTGTCAGTTGCTTCATTTGCAAATATTTTCCCCATTCAGTAGGTTGTCTTTTAGTTTTGTTTATGGTTTTCTTTTCTGTGCAAAAGCTTTTACGTTTAATTAGGTTGATGGGGCAGTTTTGAGGAGTGCCTCAGAAAAAGCCTTGGCCTGGAACTTGGAGTCAGGCCCCACACTGCAGACACACAGGAGTCCTTGCCAAGGAGCGGCACTGGCTGGCGTTGAGAGAATTCACAGAGGCCATCTACTGCTCCCTTGATTGGTCCTCTTCCTCATGTAAATAATCCCTGCCTGTGAACAACTCCGGATTCAAACAAGATTCCTGCAGCAGTAAATACTTGGTTAACCTCTTGATTTGGAGGCAGTGCTCGGTAAGGTTAGCCCGCTCTTAAAATTGTCACCGGATGCGAGAGTGTAACCTGGGGCCATCTGGAAGGCTAGAGTTGACCTGTCTTGCCCAAAGCGGTGGACAACATTAATGTAGGTGCCCAGCTACTCAAGGTAATAGAACTTGCTGAACTGGGGAGAGAAAGGAACATTTTTATTGTGTTGGAGGGATAAAATATGGCCGGTAATATTTTTAAAATTTTCTGTGATTAATTTTATACTTGAGTATTTCTGCTTCCTTCTGGAGACAGTTTTCTGTAGGTGATAAGTGCCTTCCCTTGCTTTAAGTCCACCTGACCATGTGATTGCAGCCACACTGGCCATTGAGACCTCTTTTGCTACTTTGGGGGCATGAAAGATTTCAGGTGCACAGTGTCACCCACTGTTTAAGAGGTGAGGACTGAGTTACATGGCCACCTACAGAGTCTGGTCCTTTTTTAAAGTCGGCCTGTAAGTGTCACCAACTTTTGTCTAGAAACCAGCAGATTAAAACTGGGTCTTGCTTTTGCAACCTTGGAGGCGACAGGAAAACTGTGTATCTGTGTCAAAATCTGTCCTTTCATGGCTGGTTTAAAAATCTACAATTTACGTGGGCAGTGATCTGAGTGTTGGAACAAATCTCTTTTATTTGCTGCGGGAAGCTGCCTGGGCCACTCATTAGTACATCCGAGGTCAGATGCACGCCGCGGCGGCCGCTGGGACACTAATGATTTCATACGGCTTTGTGTGACCGCTGGCCGCCTGTGGTGCTGTAAATCGGACTCGGGGTTCTAATTTTATCCAAACCTCCAGGGAGTTAGTCCGACTTGCCTCTTGTGAGATTGAACTTAAGATAATATTTATAGTGGAGGACACAGGAAAAATAATGCCTAATGGGAACATTGTGGGAAGAATGGTAGCAACCTATTAGAAGTAAATTACGTGGGGCCATTGGAGGAACTCATTTATGGGCTCAGCGAGTATTTATTAGGTCTTTAGCGATGAAGAGCCTGGCCAGGGCTAGGCTGCAAGCTTCACCCCACCAACACCAGGTGGTAGGTGGGAGGGCTTCCCCTCAGTGATTATTTTTAAGGTATAATTTACATAAACAAGTATACATTTTTACAGTTATATACATCTGTGTACCCACTCCTTCCACCAAAGTAATAGAACATATCCATCACTCCAGAGTATTTCTCTTTCAGTTCCCCCCAGTCATACCTGTTCTCGCCTGAAATTTTTTCACTAAAATTTTTTATTAATTTACTTACTTATTATTGAAGTATACTCAGTTTACACTGTTAATTTCTGGTGTACAGCATAGTGATTCAGTTGTACATATGTATATATATTCCTTTCTATATTCTTTTTCATTATAGGCTGTTACAAGGTACTGAATATAGTTCCCTGTGCTACACAGTAGTCATCTGCAACTTGTTTAATTTTTTTATCCTTAGTTTTGCCTTAATATAAATGGACGTATGCAGGATACGCTTTCTTGATTCTCAGATTTTTCCATCAAGCATCTGAGTGATTGCCCAAATCAGTAATTGATCTTCATCACTAAAAATAGTCTGTTGTGTGGATGGATATACCTGTGTCTTTGTTGATAGGGAAGTTTTGCTTATATTTTTGAACTGAAAAAAAATTTTTGTTTTAAATTTAAGTAAACAAGTTAATTTGCTAAAAACTGCTTGGTAGGCAGTGATCCAAAACACAGTTCCGGCATGTTCCAAAGTGTCACTCTGTGTCAGGTAACCTGGGTCTGTTGGAGGGAACCCCCAGCACAGGTGAGTCACTTGCTGCTGTTAGGACCCTCTGTCACTGTGGGCCGGTGTCAAAGCCTTCCAGACGGAAGTGACATCAGTCACCCCAGGCTGTGGGCAGAACCTGCTGGCCTCAGGGGTTGTGGTGGCCATGAATGTGCTTCAAGCTGTGTGTGTTGGCAGAGATCACAGGACTCCAGCCTGAAAATCAGGAGACCATGCAGAGTCCAGAGCAGGAAGGAGCTGGTGCAGGTTGGGCCCCCTGGAGGCAGGGGGAGTTTGGATGGAGAACTGGTTTGTCAGCAGCCCCGGGGGTGGGCGTCGGGGTGGGGGTGGGGCGTGAGGCAAGGGAGGAAGCAGGAGGGATGCAGGTGCCCGAGGAGGCTCAGTGATGCCAGCAGCTGCCGGCCGGGGCTGGTGGCAGGAGGACGCTCCGGGTACCAGAAGGGAGTGGACAGAGGCATAGCTGTGTCCCCCTCTGGCTTGTATGTCGAGTCCCCGTGTGTGTTGTCCCGCGCTGAGTGTTTTGTGACTTCGCGATTAAACTTCTATAGGTTACATGTTTCTTTGTGGGGTTTCACATGGCCGTGGGAAATGCTAACAGTAGCTCAGTCTTCTGCCAGCCGTTTTCCTACCCACGTCGTCACCTCGATATCTGGGCTTATTTATATACAGCTCAGTTGGAGGATTTCTTCTGCCCTGAAAAACTAACTGCAGCCCCCACCCCACCCCATCCCCCTTAGGGCCAGGATCCCAGAAAAACACACACCTGGGTTATATGTCCTTTCTTGCCTCCTAAAGGCCCTTTGGACTCAGATGTACTGCCTCAACCTAAGTTTTAGAGGGGAGCTGTGGTAAGAAGTATTGGTACCGCTGTTTTGTCTGTGACTCTGGCACAGCTGGTGGACAGAGCCGTGTGCTGTGCTGGCCAGGGTGTCCCTGTTCTCTGGTGCCAGAGGGGAAATGGTTTTCTTCCAGGGTGAACTCATTTTCGTACTTTCAAATCTGACAGTTCTGTGAGCACCCCTCCCTCCCCACGTTGAGTTACTTCTCCTTTTTACCAAATCCGCAGGTAAGGTCTGTCGAATTTAAAACTTTGGAACACATCTTACTCTTCTAATTATCTGTGCCTTTTTATAAAACCATCTGTGCCTTTCCATAAAACCCATGGTTCTGCTTTTTGCATGTGTTTATACTAAAAACTGCGTACTCAGAGAGGGTTCTTCCTGGGGGAATGGACGGTGTATTTGAGGGCCCTGAGTCATGGAATATAAAGTACGAAATATAAATATTGCTGGTATATAAAGTGGGGACCTGGTGCACCCGGCTCTGGGGTGTTGGGACCCCGTCCCACAAGCAGGGGGGCAGGTGATGGGGGAAGGGGAGCCTCAAGGAAGCCTCGTGGCTTGGGATGCCAGAGGAGCTGGGTCTCGCTAGGTGTAGCTGGCGGTTGGTCGGCGTAGGGAAAAGGAGCAGCAGTGGTCATTTAGAAGTGTGAAAATTTTCTTCCAGAAAATAGCAGAGGGGTCACGATGTGGCTTTAGAGTGGCGCAGAAATCACAGGTGAGCAACACGTGATCGCAGAACTGTGCTTCTCTTTGGCACTGGCGACCACACTGGCTCTGAAGGTGTCGTTGGAGCCAGTGGCGTTCCTGCTTCCAACCCTTCCTTTTCGGATTGGCCTTGTCCACAGGAGCTGACAAATTGGGTCTAGAGCTGCTCTGACCCCACGTGGGCTCTCTATGTGTACCCTCACCCCCTCCACCTCAGGGTCTCAGCTCTTCCCATTGCTCGTTCAGCCAGTGATGAGCCTGACTCGGCTCCCTGGCCCGACAGGTTCACATCCAGTCTCTTAGTCCAGCTCTTGGGATCAGGTGTGCCTCGACACTCAGAATTTCTGATTTTGGGAACTGGATAGTATGAAACAGCACCACAAAATAATGAATATTAGCCTTCTGTTTCTTCAGTGAAATATATGAAAACTCACACTAGATGGTATAGATTAAAATTAGGAATCATTTCCATGCCAGTTCAGGTTTGCTGCTAACTATGTAAAAAGTTCTGGTTTCCAGCTTCTGCTGGACTTGAGGGTCGCAGGAGGGCTTCTGGGCTTGTCTGCGGCTCCCCCGTGTTTGTTTCACTGGATGTTTGAAAGACCCTCTGGGACTGTTTATCCTCAACACCCTTCAGCCTGTACGTTGCCTGAGACCCCTTGCACTGTCCCCCTGGAGTCGTCCCCCAAGCAGCCTCACTTGTCCCCAGCCTTTTGTGTTTGGGAGAATCTCCTAGCGGCCACTTCTGAGGACACAAAGCACAAGCCTTCCTTTCTTGCTGCTCCTCTGCTCTGGGCTTCTTTCAGTCTCAGCCTCCACCTTCCCCCCCTTCCCAGCCCAGCAGAGTGGACCTCAACTCCCAGTCCCCCGTTGTCTCCCTGGTGTCCCTGAGCTGGCCTCACTGTGTATGTTCGGTCTTGTTGGGAACAGAAACTGGCACTTGACAACCTTGGTTCCTCACAGAGATGGAGGTTGACCTGACTTCAAGTTATTAAATTAAAAAAGCCTTCCTGTCCACACTTGTGAGTAGATTTTTTTTCCTTCTCCTAGGGCAAATGGTATAGCAGTTGAATATATTAGCACGTTGAAAATTCTGGGCTTTATAAAGACCCATATAAAGAATATTCACTGCAGGGGGAACGTGTAGCTCAGTGGTAGAGTGCATGCTTAGCATGCACGAGGTCCTGGGATCAATCCCCAGTACCTCCTCTAATAAATAAATAAACCTAATTACTCCCCCCACGCCAAATATTCACTGCAGCATTGCTTGTGGTTTTTCAAAAACTGGGAAACAGGGTAAAATCCTATCAGCAGGTACTAATTAAATAAGTTGTACATTGACAGACACACCACACAACCATTCATAAAACACCCAGTGGACCCAGAACATTCTCCAAGTTAATATAGTTAAGTGAAAAAAGTCTAGCATAGCACTCTCCTATTTGCATCTTTAAAAAACAATTCATGTTTGCATAGAATAGAGCATCATTTTGAGTGATTAGGTTAAAAAAGTTAGAAACAACTGAATGAGAAATTGGGGGAGATTCGAAAAAAACTGTTTGCATCTGTGTGGGTTTTTTTGCATTGAAAATGCATATGTGTTCCTTGTCTAAGTTTTTAAAAAGATTTCCAGACCCCTTTACTCCCCAAAGAGGTCATTTGTCCTCAGCGGGGCTCTGCTGTCCTGAGCTGGTACTGACGGTGTAAGGAGGGGCCAGGTTCCTTTCTTTGCTCTCTTCCCAGGCGCCCGAGGCCACAGCACGTGGCCCAGGATGCAGAAAGGCTTCTTCTGCGGGTTTAAGAGCTCCCGACATTCAGTGTGCTTTCCCTAAATCGAGTAAAGCTTGGTTTTTTGCTTTTTTGTTTTTATTTTTAATTTTTGGGGGGGAGGTAGGTAATTAGGTTTATTTATTAACTTTTTTCCTTTTTCAGCTTTATTATGTATAATTATTACAGTTCAGCTGCACATACACATTATATTGCATGTAAATACATATATACAGTATACTGCACATTTTTTTTAGTTTACGTATATGTACCAATTATTGTTTCTAGGAACGGATTAGATCTTTAGCTTTTTAAACTTACATAGTAATGGAGGCGCTGGGGGTTGAGCCCAGGACCTCGTGCATGCTAAGCATGGGCTCTACCACTGAGCTGTACCCTCCTCCCCGCCTCTAAAGCTTGGTTTGATGTTGTTGACTAGACTTAGTTTCAGGACTGGGCTTCACTCCTTGTACCATTTGTAAGTAGGAGAGCCTGCTGAGTGGCAGGGACAGATAAGGCTTCTGCTTGTCACCAGCCCTCCTCCACTTCAGTCTGTGGTGGAGACACAGAAACCCTCCCAGGCAGGTGGACAACCCTTCTGTCTAGGCCTGAGCTTGTGGGAGGCTAGACGTCCCCCGTCAAAGACATCGCAAAAAATACGTTTATCAGCGACTCATATTTATTATTTCAGTGGGGGCATCTTGACAGTGAGAGGCCGCCTCCACCCTTTCTCTGCACACCTCTCACTGGTGCGGGTAGTTGTATTTTAACCTGGTGCTCCAATAGGGCTTGGGGGCGGGTGGGGTGTTCCTTGTTGGATCACACGTGGTATAAAAAAGTAGATTCTGGGAATGCGCGTGCGCACGCAGACACGCGCAGTTTTTCATTAACAAAGCAATTCACACACTGGCTAAGGTAAACCTGCCTGCTTGGTATTTTTATTTATTTATTTACTTAGTTCTGAAACCTTCCCCCTTCCTCTCCTGCTGGGCCCACATTCCTGGGTCTTTGTCTCCGCCTGGTATTTTAGAAATTTTGGGAGAGGAAGGCAGTGGGTGGGGCATTCTGGAAGCTGGGGGCAGGGAAGAGGGTGGTCACTTGCAAGGTCAGAGGTCGAGCCTGCTCCATTCAGCTGGGGCAGCCAGATTGTCGCCATGTGGGGGGGAGGGGGCGTGTCCGAGCATCTGCCCGGGAAGCCCCAGACCGGCTGCTCCAGGCCCTGGAATTCCTGCCACCGGAGCACTGCTCCTGCCCCCGCCCCCTTCCCGGAGCTGCATTGCATGGCCTCTGCCTCATTCCTGGCTGTGGACCCTCTGAGCAGCCCTCCAGTTTATTCTTATAAAATTGCCTTAAATAAGCTGCTTCAGAGAGAGTTGCACCCATATGCATCCTTGCCTGTTCATTGAGTTTCACAAGCCCTAAAATTGTAGGTTTTCGACTTTAGAAATTGAGATGTGGAGCTTCTAAATGGAGTGCAACATCTTCCCAAAGCTTTACTCCAGCATTTCACTAGCAAGTTCACAAAATGTGATGGCATTTTCAGGTTTAAACGATGTGTTCTTTAAAAAAAATCAATAGTCTGTTAATGAAAAGCACCACAGGGGCTCTGCTTTAACCCACCCAGAGTCTTGTATTATCCACTAGCTGGGTGCCCCCCACGCCCAGCCCCAGCCCCATCTCCGTGGTCCAGTTAGCCTGGAACTGCAGAAACGGGGGCACTTTCGAAAGTCACAGTGTGTTCTAGGCACTTAGAGCAGCATCAGTCCCGTGTGAGATGATGTCGGGCAGGATAACATCCCAGGACCCAGTTGCCCATTTGAGAGGATCTGGGCTCTCCAGGCTGGGCCTGGTGGGGCTGGGAACGCGGGCTTCGGGCATCCTGCCGCCACCCATCATGACCAGGATTTCTTCCCCAGCCTTTTCATCTGAAGAATCCTTTAAAACCTACCATTTGTAAGATAGCTCCCATGCACAGCATCATCCAGGCTCTGGATTTTGCAAACCCAAAGCCCAGAAAAATCGCCCCAATTCCTTGTAGTTGCACAACTGGCACCTGGAACTTGGCTTCTGGCTCAGCCCAGAATTAATAACTCAAAGCCGTAGCTTTCCAGTGTCCTCAAAGATAGGGTTCTTGGGATTTCCGGAGCGGAAGGGGTTTCCTGAGGTACCTTGTCAGACCCCCGTGTGTTCCACATGTGGGACTGAAGCCCAGACAGGTGACTGGATAGTGTATCCTGGCCAGGTAGTGCCCGGCTGGGGCTCGAGGTTCTTTCCTGCTCACGCCCTGCGCAGATGAGCCTTTACCATATCCATGAGCCCACAGACTGAGGATGCTAAACCCAGCACACAGCTGTCCCGAGAAAAGGTAAATCCTGAGAAGAGATAAAAAGGAGATGGCTTAGCTGTTTGGCAAGAGCAGGGAACATAGTGGTGGAAGATTTTCACACTTCACACGAGCCTAGTGATCCCTTTATTCCCGTGACAAATGGGGAGAGCAGAGGGGAGGAATGCGGTTGAGTTGTTGAAGGTGATGAGAGAATTGCTTTAGCACCACGTTGCAAAAAGTGTCCAGCAGTGTCCCCAGGTTCACCCACTTGAGCATTTTTCAATTAGTATCAAAGGCTAGCTTGAGAATTTTAGATTTATCACATCATAAAGATTAGGTGGTCTCTGGATGGTGGACCTTCTTCAAAAAGTGATTGGCCTTCAAGAAGGCAGTGTCTCCCATGGTTGCTGGACACGTACTTCATGGGACAAAAACAGCAGTAAAGGTTACAAACCTGATCACATTTCCTGCTATAAAATAGTGTCCATAAAACTTGCCATATCACAACCATTTTTTGATATGGCACATTTATGTTCCTTCATTCATTCATTAAAAAATATTTATTATATTATTTTTAATTTTGACGGGGGGAGGAGGTACTGGGATGGAACCCAGGACCTTGTGCATGCTAAGCGTGCGTTCTACCACTGAGCTGTACCCTCCCTCCCCACCAGCCATTTCTTGAAAGTAGAAATGTGATAGCCTAAATCTTTCCTTTTTCCTATTTCTGGATCCCAGAGTTCCCCGAGAAGCAGCCTAAGCCTTGCTGGGTCACACCCGCTGCTTGCCTGACAGCCATTTGGGAGATCACTTCCTGTGGACACGCTCCACACCACGACTTTGGTTGGAATAAGATAACCTCTGGAGAATGAGTGAAGCAGACTTCTCACTCCTTGGGGCTTTCACTCGTGGGAAGTTTCTGGACCTCAGGGCCGCCTCCAGCCCTTGCTCCCTGCCACAGCATTCTGCTCCCAGAAGTGCCCTGAGTCTCAAGTCCGCCAGGTGCTCTGTGCTCTGGATGAGGTCTCCAGGGCCCCTGTGTTGGACCCAGCTCGTCGGAGTGCCCCGCCGTTGCTCCCCATGTGGCCTTACACACCTCCTATAGGGACTGAGCGCTTGTGTCTTTGAAAGACCCCTCTCCCCCCCTTTTCTTGGACAAGACTTCCCTGCCTGTTGCAAGTTGGCTGGCTTTCCCTCACCCCCAGGTGTACCAGAGGCAGATTGAAGCTCTGGTCTTGAAAGCAATCCAGTGGACATTTCCGGAGTGCCTGCCCTGTGGAGGGATATGCCGGGGCTGCCCAGTTTCTGGGCCAAGGAACAGTGACTCTTGGGAGCTCCTGACTTACCAGCAGAAGGAGGTGATGGCAAGCACGCTCTCCCTGCCCAGCATTCTGGGCCCCAGGGAAACACAGAGCATCACATAAAGCAGTCCTGTGGGCTCAGACTGCCTCCCAGGGTCAGCTCCTTGGAACAACTTGGCAGGAAGAGGAAAGACAAGAAGCTGGCTGGCTTTCTTTCTGCCTTCGTTCCAGGAGCTTAGGCCCGCACCCTGCTTGAGTGCCTTGGGTGCAATCATCTAGATCCTTGATAGGGAGGGAGGGGCAGCAGGCTGTGCTGTGAGGGCCGTGAATCCTCGCCCCTAACCTGGCTTCACACACCAGAGGCTGGGGTGGCGAGGGAAGCTTTGCCGCCGCCAATCTGATACCAAGGAAACAGAATCTTGAAACTTCTGGGAGTAATTAATCTGAGATACAGGGAAATCTCTTACGCCAGGAGATTGTTTTGTTTCGCCTTTGCCTTTGAAGTGTCTCCATTATGGTTCTGAATGATACTGGAGTAGAATGAGGGAGTTGGTTGTTTTTTCTTATTGAGGAAGTGCTCACTGTTGACTGCAGGGCTGGTGCTCCCTGTGGGGTGTGCTTGTTTATGGCGGGGTTCCGGGAGCCAGAGTACTCAGTCAGCCTCCCTCCCCATCCTGCATCTCACTAACCCTGCTGCCTCTCTGGTCCCCAGGTGCTGCACCTGTACTGTGACACGTGCTCGGTGCCCATCTGCCGGGAGTGCACGGTGGGCCGGCACGGCGGCCACAGCTTTGTCTACCTCCAGGAGGCGCTGCAGGACTCACGGGCACTCACCATCCAGCTGCTGGCTGACGCCCAGCAGGGCCGCCAGGCCATCCAGGTCAGTCCCTCCCCACCCTTCACCTCCTCCCCTTCTTCTTTCTTGCACTCCCTTCCAGACATATATATACTCCATTGTCTGGAGCCACGGGACAGTGACCCACAGGGGTGCACGGAGACCTCCCCGCAGTCTTGTGAAGATGAGAGTGTTGTAGCCAGAGCTGCTGGCCACTCAGGGCTTGTTCCAGACACCTAGGCTGGACCCCCCTCATGTCAGCTGCCTGTTTTCCATCCAGTCCCCTCCCCAGATCCAAGTGGACATTAGCATGCTTCAGTCAGGACTACAGAAAGACGGGGCACTTCATGATTCTCAGACAGAGATCTTGCTGCTCAGATTTATTTATTTATAGGTAACAAATAAGTGAGCCTGGGAAATTTTATATAAGGGTCAGAGTCTCAAATGCTTTCCTGGGGTGTCAGTAAGGTCACATCCTCGTAATTTGGACCCTTGTTTCTGTTGACTCCCATCCCTTTGGGGTTAGGAGGGGACACGTGTAACTTTGGGGCACAGTGAAGTTCTCTTACAGAGGCAGGTAACAGTGTGGCTGAATTGATTTTGAGTCTTCTCTGATCCAGGTGACAAGATTTTAGGAAAACAAAAAATCATAGGTTGTTATCCTCGTCTTGTAGGATAAGCTTGAAAGTCAAGAAACATTGCTAATCCTCGAGCAGAAAGTGAGTAAGAAACTGCTTAGTATGAGCATTAGAATATGTGAATTATTTAAAAAATAAGACCTTTTTTGGGAAATGCTACAGAATTGATCATGTGCTCTAAAGGACGGGGCAGAAAGATGGTTTAGGATTTTCATAAGTTTCTGTCAGATTCCTGTGCATGATATTGAAGTAATCTTTCTGATGAGTCAGATTATCTGATAGTCATGTTATAAAATAGGAAGTTTGAGGGTCTGTATTTCTGGGATGACTTAGTCTGTCATACTTAGGCCGCAGTGCTGGCCTTTCTGTTCTCTTTCTGTGACTCTGTCCCTGTGGATGAAATAAGTGGTTTGTGGCTTTGTTTTTATGCCACTGCAGTTAGGACCTTGTCGGACGCCTTCCTTTCTGGTGTTGGCATCACCTGGGAGGGAAAAGATCTGCTGGTGTTTAGGTCCCACCCCCTAGACGGTGGTATAATCTTTCTGACCTCTTCCTGTCCTTGGGGACAGAACACTGGAGGGGGTCTTGAAACATGATTGAGAGAATTCCCGGTACTCCCTGTGCTTTGTGGGGTCAGCCACTCTGGAGTGAAAAGTGAGTGAGTTGTTAGTGATTTGCCAAAGGCTGAAGGGGAGATCTGTGGTTAAAGTCAGGAAATTGCAGGGAAGTGGAAATTTGGGCTTCTCGTGGAGAGAAGTAGAGGGTTGGAAGATTTTGTCTGCCACGCTCCACTTTCTGAAACCAGTGCAGGTTAGCTGAGCGTCTGCCGCGGGGGTAGTGAAAGGACCCTAGGAGTGAAATTCAGGTGTTAGTTGCTGCTACTGTGCCTGCTGCTGCTGGAAATACTGGATCCCGGGGGGGTTTTGTGTAGAGGAGCCAGGTGACAGGTGGGTTCTTGGGGGAGAGGGAGGTGGGAGCCTCGGTATGTTAGTAATCTCTACACCTACACCCAGGTACATCAACTGCATAGGTTGTGAATTATCTTCCTAGAAAGTTCTTGTGACCATGCTGCGTGTGTGTGTGTGTGTGTGTACGTGTATGTACACCCTTTCATGGCTCTTGGTTATAAGTGTCGAAAATCTACATTCAACCAGTCATCTGAAGATTGGTGTACGATTGGTCACCCATTTCTATCTGAAAGTTCTTAACGTGTTCTCAATGATTGACTATTCCTAGAAGACTCTGGGGGCCACTGAACACAGAGCATCAGGGTTCGTTCCTTTTAAAAGAGAAGTCCTCGGGTGTTGGTACAAAGCACTCTTCCCTCTGAATTAACTCTGATGCTGGCTCACGCCTGTAGGGGCAGGAAGGTGAGGACTGAGGACAAGTTAGCTTTGCTCAAAAACCACTTGCCAAAATGTCCATTTGTTCCCACGTGAGCTCTGTCCACAAAGTCAGAAGAATGGTGTGACCGTTTTCGTTATAAACAAATGTTTTGCCCCCAGGTTCCTCATCGGGGTGGGGACAGTCAGTTGTGTGTCCCTGAGGCTGGAGGGTGGTGAGAGTGAGGGGCGGGGGTGTCCTGTGTGTGTTCAGCAAATAACAGAGCTTTTGCTCTTTCCCAAGGGGAGAGCAGTGTTCTGAGAGCTTTTGTAGGCATCAGTCTCGGGGACTAATCCAAAAGTCATCTTAATTAAAAGTACACCTGGAGGGAGGACACAGGAAGAGCAGCCACTGTGTAGCTCAGGCTGTGTATTTGTTTATTTATACAAGGAGGTTATTTGGATTTGTGTGAATATACAGGTGTTTTCTCCTTTGTTGGTTACTAAGCATAGGAAAGGATGATAGCCACTGAAATTTTGAGATGTGCCTCAGAGGCTAAAGGAGTGACCTGGAAATGCCAGAAGAGAACACTGGTCTGGCTGCACGGTGCTTCACTGCTTCTTGGTGCAGTTGGTCAAATGTTAAGTGAGGTAGATGGGCCAACCACGTGATTTTTATGTTGTCACTTAATAGCACTTATATTAAGGAGTATAGCAAAGGCGGTGTGAAGACTGTCTTCTGTTCTTGATGTGAACATTGGAGAAGGAAGGATGCCATCAGCTTCCGTACAGTCTGGGGGGGGGGTGGTAATGTTTCTTGAAAACAGACATATTACACCCCTCCTCTTTTTTTTAATTGAAAAAAAGGAAACCACTTAATCCACCCAAAGCAAAAGACACAATGATCCTGGTCACAGGGTATGGAGAGATGTTGTCTTTCACAGAGAACACTGAAACGGCAAGTTTGACCTGGAAGTCCTTTGTCTAAGAAACTGTCCTAGGTTTGTTCTTTGTTCATTTGCTCTTGGTCATATTGATGTATGAAGTGTGTCATTTTGGAACTTTTAAAAGCTACTCATTTGTCATGGCAAATTGACAGATCCAAGAAATAAAGCCTCTTTCTAGAATATCTACTTTATTTTGCTAATAACTCTTAAGAGAAAATTAAGATACCAAACCAAAGTGTGATGAAAGAGGGAGACGGAATAGATTGAAATTAGCACAGCAATACCAAAGAGAAGCCCTAGCTGGGTTAAAGGGCTACATGGAGTCGGGGAGCATTTTAAAAAAAACCCCAGGGACTCTAAAATGGAAAATGGAGTTTGGATAATCCTTTGAAGCTCCTGCACCATTATGTATGGTCACCAGTGTGAGTTTAGGATTTTTTTTTTAAGCCATGCACTTTTAGAAATAGTTTGCATTAAAAACACACACAGAGGGGGAGACTATGCTCAGTGGTAGAGTGCGTGCTTAGCATGCATCAGGTCCTGGGGTCGATTCCTAGCACCTCCACTGGGGGGAAAACCCGTAATAATAAACCAATAAATAAATAGACCTAATGACCACCCCCTAAGTAAAGAAATAAATAAATCTATCTACCTCTCTCTCTCCCTCTCTCACACACACACATCATGTTAAGTAAAAGGAGCAAACTGAAGTTGATTCAAGAAAAATTATGCAGAACCCAGAAAACAACACAGAAAAATTGTGGGGGGAGGAAGTAGAAATTGACCAAAATATTAATAGTAGTGTTTTCTCAGTTGTGCTGGGAGTGAGGCAGAGGTTTTTCAGCTTTATTGAGGAAAACTGGTCCACAGTAAACGGCACGTTTTTGTGTTGCATAGCATACGTTTGGCATGGGTTTCAACCAAGAACACATCACCACAGGCAAGATTGTGAACGTGTCCATCACCTCCAAAAAGGTTCCTTATCCTTAGGGTAATCCTTCCCTCTGCCCGTGTTCCCAACTAATTGCTCACCTGCTTTCTGCGCCGTAGATTAAGGTTTGGTTTTGTTTGTGTGTGTTTTTTTTAAATCAGTTAGGAAAGGAACTTAGCAATGAGAAACTGGCCTTCACTCTGCTCCCCAAAAGCAGTGGTTTAAATACTCAAGGTTTTAATCCCTCCTATTAAAAAAATAGTCTGGGGATACAAACAGTTATTGGACAATTCTTCAGCTTTATCCCACCATTTGTAAGTATTGACATTCATCCCTGTGGCCCAAAATGGCTGCAGGAACTCAAGCCATCACATTCTTAGGTTCTGGACAGTTGAAAGGAAGGGGGCATACACCTACCTTTTAGAGGTTTCCCAGAAGTTCTGCATATCTTTTGGCCAACACCCATGACAACATCAGTTGCAAGGGAGTTTTCATCCCAGCTCCCTATAGACTTAGATAAGATGGAGTTTTTGTTAACTTTTGCTCTGATGTTACTAGTAAATCAGTGCTAGTAGTAAAGATGAAATGGATGTTGTGAGCAATCAGCTATCTTTGCCCTACCCTCTTCCTGATTTCCTTTATTGCATGTAAGTTGTCTGCCTCGTTACAAAAGTAAACATTGGCCCCAAAATGAGGAGAACCAAACTTAAATGCTAAGCATAATTATTTTGAAGGGTACAGGTGAAATTGTAAGTTAACTAGACTTCCTGGATTACCTTGGTCCCTGACTTCCGGTTTTGTTTGTTCATTTTGACACTGAGTAGCCTGCAGACAGTCCTTGCCGGGGGACATATGATTGGGAGCTCCCTTTGGACCAAATGAGAGCTTGAACACATCACTAAAAGTAAAGGATACTAGCAGCCACGTCTGCAGGTAAATTTAAGTCCTTTAAATGAGTTATCAGTGGCATTTTACAGTATATCCGGACCCAGTACCACTGGGAGTTTGGGTATTTTAATTTCCACTTACTGGCTTTTGTTCAGAAAAAAACCTTTTCAGGAACTCATTCCCTTTCTTCAGCCAAGGACTTTTGTGTCTTAGCTTCTCCTCTGTAGTCAGAGATAATATACACTCACTAGAGACTCAGCAGAGATGTTTCTGCCTTTCTTCAGCCACTCGGGACCCGGAATCACACCACTGATCCAAGTTGATGTGTTTGTGTGGGTGTCAAAGGCTTGAGACTTGTATTGGCTCCTCTCCTGTAGTACAGCCTGCATGCAAGTCACCTTCTGTTGGATTTTCCTCCAGTCCCGATAGCCTCATCCACTGGTTTGTAAGATTAGTTTGTGTATAAGCTTTCCAATAAATCATTCCTGGATGGGATCAGTATACATATAAAAGGCCTACCCCCCCCACTCCCCCCCAACCCTGGCCGCCGCACAACTGACGATCTTGTTTTTTATCCAGTATTAAATTACAAGTGTCAGCTGTACAGTTGACTGTGAACCACAGTTCCTAAGTTAGGACTCTGAGAAACTCATAATTTGTCTACATTTAACTTGAGAGTCTCAGTTCTCCGGGGAAAAAAAAAACACCCGGAAGTAAATCCTTCAATTAATTCTAGGTCATCTTGTGAAGAGAATTTACCCTGATGAGGGTCTTGAGTTGCCCGCAACAAAGACAGCGTGGAGAATGTCTATGGTGTACCTTATCGGTCTTCCTGGGACAGCCACTCATTTTTGTTGCTTTTTAGAACATCCTTTTACCTTCCTGAAAGTACAACAGTTTGGTCACTGATGTAAGTAAGGAGAGGAGTTCATAAAGGTGCACTGATTCCCTGGGGATGTCCATGGTCTGCTCCATGCAAGGGAGCCTTGATTCTTTTCTTTGCTCTTACTTTCATCACATTTAAGATGCCATTAATTGTAAGATACACATTTATTTTACATACAACTAACAAAGGGAAGAAGCCCACTGACAGTGTTAAGATGATCGTAAGTTCAAAGATCGTAAATGGGATGAACAGTCACATTTTAGAGTGAACTACAGTAATGCCCATATCTGGTATGGTGGCCTTTGAGTTTATGGGTGACACTTGCATCTTCTGTTATCTTCTATCTGGACACTTTCGATAGCTGTCATCAGGCCACCAGTGTTCTCCTAGCAGACGTCACTGATCGCTGTCTGCACTCCTCTCTATGAAACCCAGATCCGGCCTCAGACACCTCCCCAGTGCTAAGTGGCCGTCACTCACCAGTCAGCTGGCATCACTGACTCGCCTGCCCAGATTGAGACTCTCAACCTTGGATGATTGAATCTGTTAACATTTAAAGATAACATTTTTTCTCAAGCCCCCTGCTGGTTGGATGATCCTCCCTTCTTCCTTCCCTTTTTCCTTTCTTCTACATTAAGTATGCGTTTCCATTTTAGGAGTTTCCCCAGCCCTTTTAACCCTCTGCCATTTCCCCCAACGCCATGCCTCATACACTCTTCAATTCAAACGTGAGATAAGGGGGACTTGCCGAGCAGGTCCTGGTCTGCACGTCTCAGGAATGTGGTGCCTGCCTGGGTTGTGCATGATTTGGAGGGGAACGTAGGATCCATTTTGTCCTGCACGTGGAGCTTTTATGACTCTAGGAACGGGGTGACTCAAAGGGCAGCCAGAGTTTTGCACCCCTTCTACCTATTTGGAAAATGGAAGAAATAACTTCTTGTCACAGAACTGGAGTTCCAAACCCAAGGGCCTGCTGGGGACCTGGGAGGAAACACAGGGAGCAGCCTGGCTGGGAGGCAGGTGGGACGGGGCGGGTGAGCAGGCTCTCCCAGTCCATGCACAGGACGTGGTCACTGCTCTCCATCCGGCCAGTTCTTGTCCTGCAGGAATGGGGGGTCCTGTTCTTTCCATATCTTCTGATTTAGGTGGAAGGTGAGTTAGATAACTAATAAGACATTAATATAAACAGAAGGCAGTTTGCGGCCTGGGCCTTCCTTTGAGGGACCGTTAAAGCATGTTACTGACAGAAGCTTGGTTGCCTCGGTTACATGTTGACTTGGACACCAGCTCTGTGCTAATGAAGAGCCAACACATCTGAAAAAAGGGTGAACCAGTAATTACCTCACCAACCTACCCTTTCCCGGTCATGCCCGTGATGCTGGGGCTGCAGACCACGTGTCCTGAAGTGCAGAGAAGGGACTTGTTCCTTCGTTTTCACTTCCTGTTCTTATCAGCAGCTCTTTTCCACCCTGGCAGCAGAAGTTGGCACCAAATTTCTAGCTTTCGCCACTCAGAATGAACTGGGCCTCCCTCCACCCAGTATCTCTGGGTCCTTGTAACCCCTACTTCCTTCTCCTTGTCCTCTGAGCCCAGGGGGTGGGAGCTGCCGACTGCAGTTTTTGTCTGCTTCATCCTCGGTGTGCACTTTGCCCTGGCAGTTCTCCGCTTCCTGTTTTAACCAGATTTCCTACGTTAAATTGTCACTGTTTAAATGTCTAGTGAGGCTCCTCTTTTTCTGAATCAGTCCTGACTGACAGCCGGAGGCATTTGCAACCTACCAACCCCGCTGTGATGTCTGCTTACATGCATACTTACTGATTGGCCAGCCTGATTTTTTTTTACCTTGTGGGTGATTTGAGTATCTCCATCTACTTGACCTTGTTGGCTATGGTCTTGGTTTCCTGGGGCTGCTAGAACAAAGTCCCATAAACTGGGTGACTGAAGACAATAGGGTTTATTCTCAGAGTTATGGAGGATAGAAGTCCAAACTCAAGGTGTCCTCCTGGTGAAGGCGCTAGGAAAGACTCTTCCCTTCCTTCTTCCTGCCTAAGCTTGTACCTGTACCGCCCCCAGTGTCTGCCTCCTCCCTCACATGGCCCTGCGTGGATATCAGTCATTGGGTTTAGGACTCGCCCTACTCCAGTATGACCTCATCTTAACCAGTTACGTTTGCAAAGACCTTATTTCCAAGTAAGGTCACATTCTGAGATTTCAGGTGCAGCTGAATTTTGGGAGGACAGTATGTAACCCAGTGAAGTTACTTCGTGCTTTGGTAAACATGGTTCTAGCCATAGACATGAGTAAATATTAAACGTATACATTGTTCCTGTTACAGCCCCGTTGTAAGTACGGTAGACTTTGGTTTCCTATGTCCTGACACTTGGGACAGGAGAGTAAAGGGGGGGCGGAATCATGGGTAGGTGTCACTCTTTTCCAGTTTTAGGAAGGAAGGAAGTGGCATCTGAGCTGGATTTTGAAACTTTATGGTGAGCTTGGAAGAGAAAGGCATTCCAGGCCATGGAGAACCCGTGAGCCTCCCAGATCAGCCAAGTGCCAGCTCCCCTTGGCTCAGTGGACTCTGAGGCCTGACAGGGATTAGGGCAGAGGGGGCAGTGAGCAGTCAGCCGTGTCGGCTGTGTATGGTCTGGGGGCACTGCACTGTGGGTCTCCCAGACTGCGAGAGGATGGAAGGTGGTAAGTCAGGGGTCCCAGTTACGGATGACCCGACGAGTCACAGCTGATTCGCGGAAAGCACGTTCTGAACAATAAGGCTGGTCATGTATTGTTGGATTGCATTTGAGTGAGATGCCCAGGCCGGGCAGATCTTAGAGAGGCAGAGTAGACTCGGGACGCCCCAGGGGAGAGCCGCGGAGGCGTGGAACGACTGCTTCCTGGGCGTGGAACTGTCCTCTGGTGTAAAGAAGTGTCCGTAGCTGGAGAAGGGTGATGACCGCTCCACGTGGAGTATGCCAGGCGTTGCTAGCGGGACGTTTTACGTTAAAAGTAAAAACGAAACAAGGTAGAAAGCGTGACTAGGCCCAGGTGCATGATGCTGCTTCTATGATGAGAGCTAAGTAGGATGAGGGGAAGGGATGGCTGAGCTTTTGGTGCAGGCGTTTAGTTTATCAGCTGAGCACTATCGTTAGGAACAGTATTTTATCCTGGGCCAGGTGCTGGACTCGGCTCTTCTCATATATTGTCCTGCACTTTTCTCACATTCACCCCAGATTTGTAGAGGGCCAGGAACTTGTCTGTGGCCTTAGAACTAGTAGGGGGTGGGGCTAGGACTTACCTGACTTCTGGGATGACCATCCGGCCTGGTTTGCCCAGGACTTTGCCAGTTTTGACATGTGTTCCTGTGCAGGTCAACCCAGAGCTGATTCCTGAGTCCCGGCAGGTTCCCAAGTCTTCAAGCTTCCCCGGGTCCCTCCTAATCTGGGACACCTGTTCTAAAACCTGTTGCACCCCAGCGGTCAGTTTGGAATCCCTGATTTAATACCTCAGTATCTCAAACAAATCCTTGTGGCTTTTCAAGACACATCATGTAATATGCATGAAAACACCAGGCCTTCTGTTGGGATTAATTTTTTATGGACAATAATACATCTGATTAAACTGGCTGCTTTACGAGGCCTGGTGGCACGGGGTCGGGGGGCGCAGGGCTGTGTAGATGGTCTCTGGCTGGCCACGGGCATGGTTTCTCAGGTGGGTCAGACACTGTTCCCAGTTTGCACTTGGCGTGGCCTCTGAGCTGGGCTGCAGCCTGGTGAGCACCCCCCCCCCCCCCCCGAGGGTCTCCCCCAGGTGGGGAGGAAGGCTGGATGGTCTGTGGGAAGTTGCTCGTGTGCCCAGAGTAGTCCATTTCACACCGGGTCCTCGCTCCTGGATTTGGGCAGGGACCCAGCTACACTGGTTTTCCCGTATCGGAGCAGCTCTCAATAGTCCTGACTTTCACCGCAGAGGTGCCGTTTCCCCTGCAGGGACACCCAGCCCTTGCCAAGCAGCTCCTTCAGTTACAGTCAGACAGATGCCGTTCTCCCCCGAGAGGCCTGCTCTCTTTCCAAGGACGTGGGCCACCCGGTTCGGGGGCCCAGGGTGTTCACTTTCAGGGCTGGAAAAAAAGCAGACCTTCAGCATGGAGCGAAGGTCCTTCTCGTGTTGTGAGACTGACTGTTTTTGGTTTTCCAGCTGAGCATTGAGCAGGCCCAGACGGTGGCTGAGCAAGTGGAGATGAAGGCAAAAGTGGTACAGTCGGAGGTCAAGGCCGTGACTGCAAGACACAAGAAGGCCCTGGAGGAGCGGGAGTGTGAGCTGCTGTGGAAGGTAACGGGGCTGCCCGTTAGCCGCTGCACGTCTTTTGGGTACCACACACCCTGGACCCCAGCTCTGAGTTTAGAACACTTGGTGGTCTTCCCCCACGTTTGTTGGCAGAGAAATGTAGGGGTCCGTGAACACTGCGGGTGCCCTCTGAACAGTTAAACAAACCAGAAGCCCTTCCAGAAGCAGTCGGGTCCCCGAGACTGGAAGGACGGAATCTCAGGTTTGTCCTGCACACACTCAAGGGGGCAGAAAGGAGGGAGCAGGGTTGAGATTATTGTCAGGACAGCAGACTGCTGGGCACACCCTTAGTTTGGTGTCCTGGCTGGTTGTGCTCCCTGACCCCTGTGGAAAACCAGCTTCCCCTCCTGGGGACGGGGAGCCTGGTGCCCTTCCTTTCTGCTAGAGTAGGGCTAGGCACTGAGCAGGCTGATGGGCTGTTTAGAGAAGATCAGCTGGAGAGATGAGTCGCCCCACCCACATCCCCATGTGTCATGGCCCCCTCTGACCTTCCATCCCCACTCAGGCACAAGAGAGGGACGTGCCCAGCCTGGGCCAGTACCTTGCCAGTTTCACCGTGATCACGTTCTCCAAACACCCAAATAAGACTATAAAAAGCTGATTAGAAAGGGTGCGCTTGGGTGCGTGGTGCTTGTTTGGCTCATGTAATCGATGTGATGGGGGAGGTGGCATCTCACTTTTCTGGAAGTGACCCTGGCCAGGCGCTGTGCCCTGGCCTGCGTGGGAATGCTGGCTGCATGGGCTTCTTCTGCAGTGCCTCTTCCTTTGAGTTAGTGCGCGCACAGTTGCCTTCCGACTCTCTGACCTCTCCAGGAATATGGCTCATTTGCCCGTTGACAGAAGAGACGAGTCCTTGGATGGAAACAGTCCAAGATTTAATTCACATAAGTTATTCAAGCACCTCTGTGAGCCTGATGTGGTTTTCAGACATGCCGATGTCCCCATGCTCTGCGGGTCTCATGCCACCCACGAATGTTAATTATAACTGGAAGGGGCCCCCTTCTTGCAACCTGAGAGCTGTGTGATGAACTCTGCCACAGACTTGCTCTTCTGGGTTTGCTGATGAAAAGGCCTTTGTGTGCAGGGGCTTCTGCAGGTCTCACCTTCGTTCCCCTCCCTCCTGTGGGGCTGACTCGCAGCCTCTCTCTCAAGGCAGCTCTCTTTCAGGAGGAATAGGAAGCTCAAGGTGTTTTTGTTTGTTTGTTTTCTAATACCATAGGAGAAGCAAATCGGGAAGAAGAGTCAGTCTTTTCTTTGTGTAATAAACTTCTTCCCTTGCCTGAAAACTCATTCGTGGATAACTCTGAAATAAGCTTGCTCATTCTGGACACACCTCAGTCCCGTTTGTCTCTACTTTTTGCTGGGGTACCTCGCCACAGTCCTGTGGGAGGAGTCCCCCTCTTCTCCTTCACTCATTCCTCATTTTTCTGCTCCTTCCCGCCTGTCTCTGCCTGGGCGCCTCCTTGTTATAAAACGTTTTGTTTTCTTGCATTCCTGGTCATTGAAGATATCTGGGTGCCAGGTGACCAGTTTTAGGTATTGGGACAGACCTCTTCTTTCCTGTGGCTTATGCATTTCCGGTGGACATGGCTGCCTCTTGAGGAGAGGGTAGCTGTAAGCACTGAGTTGAGAGATCAGAACCAAAGCCCAGAGGTTTGGCCCAGTGCAAGGCCAAAGGACAAAGCTTCCCTTTAACCTGTCCCCACATGGGCCTCTCTGCACACACGTGTCCTTCCAGAGTGGACGGATGAATAAGCATGAATGGGGTCAAAAATCACATCATCCACCCCCAAAGGGAAAGTCTGATTAAAATCTAGCCTTCCCAACAGTGGACACTTTATTCTAATAGAGACTTTCTGTGGCTTTCAGATCAGTCAAGCACTCAGAAGTCTTGGTCTCTTTGCAAAACAGCACAGACCAGCTGGGCGACCTGTTTGTTCTCCTCATAAGGGAAATCACTTAGAGGGCTTTTAGTTATCTCATGCAAAAGAATGAAGAAATGGCTGTTTCATCAGTCAAACAAAAAACCCATATTCCCTAATAGTGTGGTTTGAGAGCCCCAGAGGCAGGTCCGAATCCATTTATCTGTCTTACAGCATTGTAGATTCAGAGGGCTCCTTAGGAAATAATCCAGGCTAATGGTTGCCAAAAAGTTGGTATCTCTGGCTCCCTGTTGAAGATTTCCAAAACCTGTGAGGAGAGAAAACAGTCAAGACAGGGGACATGGAAGGGGTGGGGGGTTGTCATCTTGAATTAGATCCTCACCGCATCCCTTTACTCTGCATCCACAGTCTTTCTCCCTCTCGTTGTGTGTGTACATGTGTGAAGGAGGGAGAGAGATTTTTCAAGAGACTTCAGGCTCTGTTGGAGTGCAGGACCAAACCCACTTGTCCCTGCCAACCCTGTCTCTACACCAGGCCTGTCATCACAGTGACTCACGCTATTTCTACTCTAATCGCCAGTACTCTGAAATTGTCCTGCAGCTTTTCTTTGCTTGCTTGCTTTGTGTCTGTCCCTTTATAAGCTCAGTGGGGCTTAGTCTTTCTTTTCTTTCTCTCTCTCTTTCTTTCTCTCTCTCTTTCTTTCTCTCTCTTTCTTCCTTTCTTTCTTTCTTTTCTTTCTTTTCTTTCTTTTCCTTTTAAGTGGAGTTTCTGGGGATTGAACCCAGGACCTCGTGCATGCTAAGCATGTGCTCTACCACTGAGCTGTACCCTCCCTCTGGACTTGTATGTTTTCTACTGGCCGTGTGTACCTCCAGCGCCTGGCACAGACTAGGTGCCCAGGAAACATTTGTTATATGGCTGTTTTTAACTTTTCTTTTTGTGTAATTTCTAGTTTACAGAGAAGTTGTAGGAATAACAAGAGGACTCCATGTATCCTTTACCGAGATTCACCAGGGATTTACATCCTGCTCTGTTTTCATCATTTCCTCTCTCTCTCTGTATGTTTGTGATTTGAGAGTAAGTTGGCTTGTTGGAGATGCTGTCCCTTTTACACCTAAATACTTCAATTTCCTCTGAGCAAGGATGTTCTCTGACATAATCCCAGTTGATCAGAAACAGGAAGCTGAATATTGATACAACACTAATATGTAATCTTCAGTTCAGAGTCACATTTCGTCAGCAGTGTTGGTAATAGCAGTCTCCCCAACCCAGGATCAGCCATTGTTGTTTCGTCACCGTCTCCTGTCATTGGGGACAGTCCTCTGCCTTCCTCTGCCTTTGAATTTGGCCATTTTTGGAGAGTGCAGACCCGTCGTTTCTGCAGACTCTCCCTCAGTATGAGGCTTCCTCGTCGCTGGGGTCAGCTGATGTGCTACTTTCTGTCCTGATTCTAAGCCCCTGTGTCCTCTCTCCCGACTCTCACTTTTCCCTCCAGGTAGAGAAGATCCGCCAGGTGAAAGCCAAGTCTCTGTACCTGCAGGTGGAGAAGCTGCGGCAAAATCTCAGCAAGCTGGAGAGCACCATCAGCGCCGTCCAGCAGGTGCTGGAGGAGGGCCGGGCGCTGGACATCCTGCTGGCGCGCGACCGCATGCTGGCCCAGGTGCAGGAGCTCAAGACCGTACGCAGCCTCCTGCAGCCCCAGGAGGACGACCGGGTCATGTTCACGCCCCCCGACCAGGCGCTGTACCTTGCCATCAAGTCCTTTGGCTTCGTCAGCAGCGGGGCCTTCGCGCCGCTCACCAAGGCCACGGGTGACGGCCTCAAGCGCGCCCTCCAGGGAAAGGTGGCCTCCTTCACTGTCATCGGCTATGACCATGACGGGGAGCCTCGCCTCTCGGGCGGTGACCTCATGTCAGCCGTGGTCCTGGGCCCCGACGGCAACCTGTTTGGCGCCGAAGTGAGCGACCAGCAGAACGGGACATACGTGGTGAGCTACCGGCCCCAGCTGGAGGGTGAGCACCTGGTGTCGGTCACCCTGTGCAACCAGCACATCGAGAACAGCCCGTTCAAGGTGCTGGTCAAGTCTGGCCGCAGCTACGTGGGCATCGGGCTCCCAGGCCTGAGCTTCGGCAGCGAGGGCGACGGGGACGGCCGGCTATGCCGGCCGTGGGGCGTGAGCGTGGACAAGGAGGGCTACATCGTGGTGGCCGACCGCAGCAACAACCGCATCCAGGTGTTCAAGCCCTGCGGCGCCTTCCACCACAAGTTCGGCTCGCTGGGCTCCCGTCCCGGGCAGTTCGACCGGCCGGCCGGGGTGGCCTGTGACGCCTCCCGCAGGATCGTGGTGGCCGACAAGGACAATCATCGCATCCAGGTCTTCACCTTCGAGGGCCAGTTCCTCCTCAAGTTTGGCGAGAAGGGGACCAAGAACGGGCAGTTCAACTACCCCTGGGACGTGGCGGTCAGTTCCGAGGGCAAGATCCTCGTCTCCGACACCCGGAACCACCGCATCCAGCTCTTCGGGCCCGATGGGGTCTTCCTGAATAAGTACGGCTTCGAGGGGGCTCTCTGGAAGCACTTTGACTCCCCGCGGGGCGTGGCCTTCAACCACGAGGGCCACCTGGTGGTCACCGACTTCAACAACCACCGGCTCCTGGTCATCCACCCCGACTGCCAGTCGGCCCGCTTCCTGGGCTCGGAGGGCACCGGCAGCGGGCAGTTCCTGCGCCCGCAGGGCGTGGCCGTGGACCAGGAGGGGCGCATCATCGTGGCGGACTCCAGGAACCACCGGGTACAGATGTTCGAGTCCAACGGCAGCTTCCTGTGCAAGTTCGGCAGCCAGGGCAGCGGCTTCGGGCAGATGGACCGCCCCTCCGGCATCGCCGTCACGCCGGACGGGATGATCGTGGTGGTGGACTTCGGCAACAATCGGATCCTGGTCTTCTGATCACATCTCCTAGGCATCTGTGTTCGGGGTGTGCGGTGTCCGTCTCTCGCTCTCTCTTTCTGTCTTTATCTCTCCCCTCTTTTGAATTTCAAAGAAGAAACCGTCTCAGGGAAATTTCTTTTTTTCTTTTGTTGAAAGAGAACAAGAAAAGTACAACATTGCTTACGTCCTACCTCATCTTTATTTTTTTACAGATGAATGTACTTACCTTTTCTGCAGGGATTGAGCCTGTGAAGTGATGATTACTATCTACCTCAGAAACCTTTACGTCTCCTTCTCCAGCAGGCCCTCTGCCCTCCGCCCGCCCCCACTCAGCAGAGCCCACATCCCTTCTCCCTCCGCCGGGCGGGACATGCACAAGCCTGGCATCTCTGTGGTTGGGAGGGCGCTGGATGTGTGCAGTGGGGTGCATTCTGTAGATTGAGCCAAGGAAACACGAGAAAACTACTAAGAAAAACGAAAAACTATAAAACGGGGAAAAATAGGATTTAAGATGCTTAATTGTAGTGTATTTGTGTTCTTGAGAATACTGTGTTTATGGGGTTAGGTTGTGTTGTGTGATCTTGATCTTTTGGGGGATTTTTTTTTTTTTTAATGCTGCAACAGGGAACTTTCCTGTGTTCTCATTTTATACCTCAGTGTGTTTATCAGCTTGTTCAGCATTAGCATCTTTTCTTATTCCTGGAAGGGGTGGCTGTGGCTTGCTAGCCAAGAAAAGCAGACTGTTCCTATTTTAGGGTATGTAGTCTTTGTTTCTTTTAGGGGAGGGTGTGTGTGTGTACGTGTGTTGAGGGGCTGTGAAGCCACCTTACACCAAAATAGTAAAACTGGAAATGATAAACCACCTCCCAAAGAACTTTTTCTCTTCACAACTTTGGTTTCCAAAAAAATAGATGTAGTTTAGGAATTTTGATTTAAAGTATTCTCAAAAAGTTAAGTGTTTTTAGTTTGCTGTTGGTTATAAAAAACTAAGAGGAAGAAGAAAATTAACCTCCTTCTCAGAAAGAGGGATTTCGGACACAGACTGGCATGTGGACGAGAGCGGGCGGGCGTGTGCTCAGTCCGTCAGCAGAGAGCAGGAGAAACAGGCAAGGTACCCCCAGACTGCGGAGGTTAGGCGCTGTCCGGCCCTCCCCTCGGTTGAATGTTGTTCTGTTAATGCCAGGCATTTCTTTTCCTAAGAAGAGTAGGCAAAGGAATGCACTTTTGTTTTAAAAGCACAATTTTTCCCACTTAGGAAGTTCAGGGAAGTAGGATGTTTGCAAGTCAGGTTCATAGGAACAGCCCACCTCCACACCCTCTGCTCAGATCACTTTTACAGAGCAGTCTGCTCCCCCCGAGCCCTGATGGGGGTCTCGTGGTTAACGTGAATATCCCCTCGAGCCCCCTCTAAGGCCTTTGAATGTAAAGGATTTGTAAACCGAATTGCCCCAACCTGAAACATAGGACATGATCTTTTCTCCAACCTCTGTCTCGGTACCAAAGAATGAAAATGTAAGTCAGGTTCCCGCTGCAGAACTGTCGGTCGGCATCCGTCACTTTACAGGGTTGGTTCTTAGTGAGCTGGACTTGGGTGCAGAACCTTGTGCTTCTGGGCGTTAGCTGTCTTTCAAATACTGAAATAAGAGCCAAATTCCAGAGCAGCACACCCCAGGAGGACAAGGCGCTCTCAGATGACAGTGGCTTTCCGGCGACACCTCTTGTTTAAATAGAAAGACTTAACAGATCAGTTTCTTCTCCTATATCGAAGAGAGATTTCTCTTGCAACTTGGATGTAGTTTCTACTGAACAGAATTCTAATAAGTGAAACAGTTGTTTCTGTCGTCCCCAAAGAAAAGGGGATGGTGTGGAAGAGTGTTTGCCAGCAAAGCACATTGCGTTTCCCAACACACTCTTGTTGACATTTCATTGGCCTCTTCTCAGCCCCCTGTCTCTTCCCGTGGCTTTATTCTAGGGTTGCTGAGTGACACAAATGGGGAGAACTCGTTTCATAAAGGTGAACTGCATGCAGGAGAGGATCCAAAATCTGGAAAGTAGCCTCGAACTGCTGCCTCCCAGCTGCTGTGTCCCAGGCTGGGGAGGCGTCGGCAGATCTTGTTTTGTAGAAGCGCCTCTTCTTTTTTGAAGTTAACAATCCATCTCCAATTCCTTCAGTTGCCTTTTGTGTTTCCCCAGAGTTCTTTGGTCAAGAGCTCATGTAATTAAACACTTCTACCGTTTTTCCTTCTGGAATAACATGGTGCAGACCGTCCGTCCCTCAACCTCCCTGCCCCTGCAACCAGTCACCCTTTAAACACCAAAGACAACTGGTTTTAAATGCTTAAAAGTTTTTCTTATTGAATCAGTGCATCTAGAACATTCTTTAAAGTGTTCTCAGAGTCACAAGTATGGCTGGCTGAGTCATTTCAGGTAGTCACTGCCTTGGATTATTCTGTCTTCATTTTTCATCTCCACTCTGAGCCTTCCTTCTCAGTGTCCCCATATATGGGAAACAGTGGGACCTGAGTGGGGAATTTTCTTGGTGGGTAGCAGCAACTAAAACTGCGTATTTGACATTTTTCTGTGGATTTGGTTGGTTGTCAAGCCAGCGTTTCCACGCATGGCTGGAATCATCAGGGCTTAAATTAATAGACAGTCCAATTTGTAGGCTTAAAGCTAGCAGGTGTCCCCCGCTCCTGAGCATGCAGGTTGGCGATGCCGCCTTGCCCTCCGCAGTGGTACCTCTCCTTACCTCTTTGCACCCAGCGTGGTGTATCACTGCCATTTGAGAAACAGGGTCACACTTGGGAAGCTTTTGTTTCTAAAACATTGCCATCTGTGGCTGCCGCCGATTGACTCCTGACCCCCAGGAAATGGTGCGAAGCACTTTGGAGTGTGTTTCCTGTACGATGCAGAATGCTCCAAATGAAAGAAAGATGAGAAAAGCCAACGTTTGGACCTCCCTAGTGTGAGGGAGGCTGTTTAGAATAAATGTATCTCATTGCGTTCCTCCTGCCCATTGTGAGGTGTTGCTAGGGGAGCAGGAATTGGGTGAAAGAGGGAGTCTTTAAGGTGGTGAAAACACAAGGCCCTGGGTGCTGTGAGGGAGGAGAATAAAATGTTTCTATTGAGGAAATGTGATAGTTGGACAATTATCCGCATGTATGTCTGATCCGGCCAGGTGGTGGGGTGGGGTGTGTAAGCTCAGTTTCTGGTTTGAGATGCCAGTTGGATTTGGATAGATAGGTTTGGGCTTTGAGATGGCTAAAGGAAATTAACCCACAGATAAAAACCACTTTGGTTAACACTGACATTTCAAAAGTGCTACTGGTTTTTTTTGGTTGTTGTTTTTGCTTTTTGTCTTTTTTGTTTGTTTATTTTTTTCCTTCCCATTATTCCTCTGAATTTGGTCATGAGAAGCAGTGTGGTCTCAGAACCTGTGCTGTGCGGTGGCTGCCAGGTGGCATGCGAGTTGTCTGGAGCCCAGTGGCCCGGACAGGACCCCAAGTGCACTGACTTGGATGGATGGACGGATTTGTAGGATACCCTTTTAAGTATAACTTATTTGGGGAATCAGGGAACCACAGAGAAGGGTACCATAAACAGAATCTAAATTATGCACTGGGCCAAAAAACAAGTTGCCAGATTGAAGGCACTTTGTGATGGAGTTGTAAGAGTGGTGGGGGTTTGGCTCAGTCTGTTTTTTTCTAGTTAAGCCAAAGCTTAATGGTTTGACGGGGGGTGGGGGCTGGGGGAGTCTTTTAGGCTTGAAGCAGCAGAATCCTATTGTGTGTGTGTTGTCTTCCTCTTTGGAAGATTCTAAGATTGCTGTGTTCTGGTAGATAGCAAAAGAGATGCCAAAGTTATGGGCTTGTTTTTCTGTTTAAAAAGAAAAAATCCAGTGGTGCCAAAATGTATTTATTTACATCACTCTCATTGAGTTTCCAACAGTCTGGGGCTGTATAAAAATCTGAGTCTTGTACTCGCGTGTGATGGGATCGCAGAGACGGCCCTCCCAAGGCCCCAGCTTTCTCCGGCTGCCTGCGGGCCAGGGCACAGGACACACCCCCACCCCCACCCCCAGCCCTACCCCGTTTGCTTTTGTTTAGTTTCTACCTCACTTTTGGCCAGGAAAGTCATCTACCTCATGTTAACATCTGATTGGTCTCTGAAGAGTGTTAACCCACCGGGGGATGGGTGGGAGTGGGGAGCTACCTCTGGAAGGAAATACTTTTGTAAATCCAAAACTGACGTTTCCCGGGAGAAACGTTCGATTG
Organism: Camelus ferus; assembly: GCF_009834535.1. NCBI lineage: Eukaryota > Metazoa > Chordata > Mammalia > Artiodactyla > Camelidae > Camelus > Camelus ferus. The sequence continues at coordinate 45,954,151 of NC_045712.1, forward strand.
ACCTTAAGAAAGAAACTTTGAAACCAAACATTCCTATACTCAGGCAAGCGTAGTCATAAATCCAAGTCTTACCAATCTGGCCTTTCCACCCCCACCCACCTGGCTAGGAGTTGCGCACACCATTACCACGTGGTTCAGTATTAGGAAACTACTGGTCCATCTGTCCTACTTGAGGATTTAACTGCAAATGAAGACCTTTAGGTCTTTTTTTTTTTTTTTTCCTCTTCAAGAGGAAAATATTTTATCTGTATTTTGAATGTCTGCTAATACACCCTTTTAGGAGCAATTCTAAGGGTCTCGTTGGGAACATCACTTATTTGAAGGGAATGTGCGTCCTTTGGACCTCGTGATTGTATTTGTACCTTTTCTGGACCTAGCAGGATGTTCCTCATGACATTGGAACAGTCACTGCTTCACTGAGTACGGACCATGCCCTGTGTGTTCTTTTGTTTTGAGGTTGGTTGGTGGGTTCTTTTGTTTGCTTTTTTCCTCCCCCTACCAAAGGTAACATGTTCTTTGACGGGTTGTTCTTGTCCTTTGCTTGTTGAAGAAATACTTGATAAAGTTGAGAAGCACATTACCATGATATACTATATGGCCTCTCCCACCTCCCTTCCCCTCCCAGCTCATTTTGGTTTTGGTTGGAAGAGAGGGTCCTAAGACCACTGTCATTCTTGTGAATTTGGTTTCAAATGTCATGGTGAAGAAATACCTCAGTGATGCCTAATTTTAAAACTGATCTTACGGGTTAACAAGCCAGTCTGGTGGGATGTTTTCCATCATCATTTAACCAGTAATGGTTCTAAAAGTTTGTGTATCCACATGGTCGTAGACCTCCTTTTAATGATTGTATTAACTTACAAGCTCAGGTAGTATTTCTCTTAAGGCTCTATCTCAGAGCACACTGACTGAATGTTAATGTGTGTAGCAAAGTGTTTACTTTCTTTAAATAACCAGCTCTGGAATAGTTTTTTGTGTTTCTAGCATTCTGTGTAGTTGTCTTTTCAGAGGAAGATTTTTCACATTTCTGGGGTGTTCTTAGGGCGGTAAATTTCTTACTTTTTCTCCCCTCTTCTTTTCCCCTAAAGTCAATGCAGGTGGCAGCGAGGGTGGGTGGGTAAGGGATGTTGTTTTTAACTAGCATGGTAGGTATACTCGGGTGGGTGGGGGGGTTGTTAGTTTTTGTTTTTTGTTTTTTTTTTTTAACGAATCTTGCTTAATACTGTCCATTAGCTGTCATGCCCGGTCAGCAAAATGCTTTAATTTTTTTAAGTGTAGAACACCTGGCTTCTGGTTGAGGGGTATTTTTTTGTTTGTTTTTTTGTGAGAAAAGTAAATGCAGAATTGGAGAAATTGACATGGGCACGTTGCCTGATGTTGGAATGACTAAGGTAAACTTTTTTCTTTCTTTTTAAAATTTTTTTATTTGTCCAAGGCAGACACGATTTAAGGGATCTGCACCCCCGGAATAGCGGCCTGGGCCCCAGAAACCAGGCTGCAAGCCCACCTGGGTGCTGACGGCCTCTTGACACTTTTAAAAATGGGCCTTTTGCAGCCACAGTGCGGATCCTGACAATTAAGTGGAGAGCGGGGAAGCGAAGGCTTTCCCCCAGACCTTTAAGGTGGGTTTTTATTTGGGGTGGGGTTTTTTGTTTTGTTTTCTTTTCTTTTCCTCTGGATTTTTACTTTTAAATTTTAAATGACGTACTGCAGGCCTCAGGCATGACAGGCAATGAGCAGGTGAAGAACCAATGGAAAAGTGTTCAAAAACTCCTGTGTTAGCTAACAGGCTTCTGAATGTATTGCTGTGGTCCACAGAGAAGGCTGGAGAAGGTAGCAAGGAGATGCCGTATCAGCTACTGCAGCCTTAAAACAAAGTTGGTGTCTCTTTGGACTTTAAAATTGTTCCTATGCAGCTTATTTTATTTTTGTTTAATCAAATAAACAAGAGGGTTTTTCCATGGAAAGAGTGTGTCTGTGTGATCCTTTAATCCAGAATGAATAAGGGTGTGCACTCAGCCCTACACAGGGAGCCTGTGGTGGATGGCTTGGAGGTTGTACTCTGTTTGGTGGGCCACATGGGGTCCAAGCAGTGTTTTCAAAACAGGTGGATACCAGCATTTCAAACGAGGAAATGTTAAAAGAGCTTAAATGCTGTGAAAGCTGGACTTCAGGATTCTTGGAAATTTCAGACCTGGCAGCCCCAGGCCTATCCGTCTTCCAAGGAGCTCAGGGGTACCTGTTTCTCTAGAGGGCAAGTATATGATTTCCCAGTTACCAGGGCCCCCCACCCAGTTTCCCCAACAGATGCCACTGCTCTGGTGGGCATTGTCCTTAGGACCACTGCCTGGGGTGGGGGAGCTACTAGAGTGTGAGCTCCAGCCAGAGCGGGGTTGGGGTGGTCATGAGCAGCTTGCCCCAGTTCATCCTCTCTCCGGCAGAGTACCAGAGATGCCAGGTGGATGAAGAAGAACATTCTTTTGTACCTTACATGTTCACAGCTCACTTGGAGACTTTACTTCTCGTTGAAACTAAATTTTCCCTAGCTTGGCTCACCTTTCTGTTTCTCATCAGCCTTAGGTTTGACCTCTGAATATCTGGTTAACTAGAGATGACCAGCACACTGGATTCCACTTGTTCCCCTCCAGTTTCCTCCTGTTTGGTGTCCTTTCTCGGCTGCAATAAGTTTACAGACATTCTAGTGGTGGGAGGTCGTACCCCTGCTGCACAAGGACCTCTCTAAGGTTCTAAGCATCAGTCCCCGGCCAGGGGACCTCTGCTCTCCACTTGCCTGTGTGGACATGGAGCATTTAAAGTGATTTTTTTTGTTTTGTTTTTTATTTTTACTGAAATATAGTCAGTTTACAATGTGTCAGTTTCTGGTGTGCAGCATAATGCTTCAGTCATACATGAACATACATATATTGTCATATTCTTTTTCACCATAAGTTACTGCAAGATACTGGCTATATTTCCCTGTGCTATACAGTGTAAACTTGTTTAAAGTGGTTTTTGCCCGTTGATTGCTTTAGCTTCAACACGGTGACACGCCCTGAGTAGCGGTTTCCTCGAAGACTCAGGACAGCGTATACAACTTTGCACACTGGACCCCAGTCCCCATCCCCCTTTTCAGGCCTGTCGCTTTTATTTCCCTTTTATCTCTAGCTGGACACAATGTTGAATGTAAAAATTTGGATGGATGCACTTTTTTTTTCTTTTTAGGGGAAGGAATCTTCTCCTTAATCCTCCAAAGTCCCAGGAGAAGCTGCTAATAAAATGAGGCAGAACCCACTTTTGAGGGAGGTGCAGAGAAGGAAAACTCTAGAAAATCAACGCCTGATCTTCAGCCCTCTGATTCTTCCATCCCCTCCAGTAGAGTCAGGTGAGCTTCCAAGGATCCAAACCTTCAGAGGGTGACTACATCTGTCCTTGCAAGTTAACAGCCAGTCATTAAAAACACAGTAGACGGGGTCATTGGAACCCCCATATGTTGCTCTTGGTACAAACGCTTTGAGGCACAATCTGGCAGTTCCTCAAGGTGTTAAACAGGGCCCAGCAATGCCGCTTCCAGGTACAGACCCACTAAAATTGAGGCCATGTCCACACAGAAACTAGGACATGAATGTTCACAGTAACCTTCATAATAGCTCCAAAGTGGAAACAACCCGAATCTCCCTCAACTGGTGACTGGATAGACCAAAGGTGGTATATCCTCACATTGGAATATTATTAGGCCATAAAAGGGAATGGGGTCCCGATGCATGTTACAACACGTGTGAACTTGAAAAGGCAGGTGAAAGAAGCCAGGTGCCTTCATGACTTCATGTATTTGGAATGTCCGGAATGAGCAAATATGTGGAGATAGGAAGTGGCTGCCAGGGGCTGGGAGGCTGAGGCAAATTTGCAGTTAACTCTAATAGGTTTCCTTTCTTTGGTAAGAATTTCTAGAGCAGTTTTAGGTTCGTAGCAAAATCAGGAGGAAGGTACCAGCAGGGAGGGTACAGCTCAGTGGTAGAGTGCATGCTTAGCATGCATGAGGTCCTGGGTTCGATCCCCAGTACCTCCATTAGAATGAGTGAATGAACAAATAAATAAACCTAATCACCCCCTAAAGAACCCTCCCCAAACGAAAAAAGCTTTAAAAATTATAAAAGATAACTACATAGAAGTTTATAATAGGCATCACACCTGGCATGTAGTAGCTCCTCCCTGTTTATTGAATGAATGAAATTTGCCAGCTCCCTTCCCCTCCCACCAAGGAATATACTCTGTATTAGTTACCTGTTGCTTAGACAAATTATTCCCCCTTCCCCCTCCAAAAATAAGGGAAAATAAAGAGTTTCCCACATGCCCCCCACCCACTACATGCATGCATAGCCGTCCCCCGTGATCACCATCCTCCGGGGATTTCTTTTGGGGATGATGAAACTGTTCTAGAATTAGGTAATGGTGATGGCTTTAGTAGTGATGGGTGAATTTTGTGGTATGTGAATAATCTCATTGTGAAAAGTGCAGAAAACAGATAAATCAATACATCTGACCATAGTAAAAAGTTTTTTAAATGAAAAGATCTGGTTGCTTTTTCAGGCCTTGTTATTGGGAGAGGCATGGGACCAGCCTGACCGTCATTAGCAGGGTGAGTGAGCCCTTCCAGAGCTCTGGTCCCCGCTCCCATCGCCACAGGCGGTATTCTGGAAGTCTGCATCACCAGCCAGGATCTTTGAGAGGCAGACACCGGGCTGCACAACTCCAGAAATACTCATTGTCAAAGTATGTACAGTTTTTTAAATAACTTTTAAAATCTGTCCAATGAACAACATAAAAAAATGAAAGCATGTGTCTCCATCTGGGAGAAGATATCTAACAAGGTATAACTAACAACAAGTAAATATCCAGAATATTTAAAGAACTACAAATCAATAGGGAAAATGTTACCCAATTAAAAGACAACGAACAGATGGGAGGGTGTAGCTCAAGCGGTAGAATGCATGCTTAGCACGCATGAGTTCCTGGATTCAATCCCCAGTGCCTCCTCAAAAAGTAAATAAATACACCTAATTACCTCCCCCCACCCAAAAAAACAAAAAGATTTGGTTAAGTAATTCACAGAGCTCAACTGCACTAGAACTCAGAAATAACAAACCAAACAATAAGAAACCATTTCATATTTTTCATCAGTTTGATAACAATGTAAAAGTCTCAGTATAGCAAGTGTTGATGAGAAATAGGAAGTCTTCCACAGCTGGTGGGACTTTGAAGGAGTTCAGCCCCAAGCCAGGGAATTGGTCAGGAGCTAATAAACCTGAAGATAGGACTGTACACTCTGACCCAGTAGCGTCACCTCCGAGAATATGCCGAAGGTGAATTCTAGCACAAGTGCATTTGATACGTTTATTCAATGGAAGCTGAAATGAATGACCAGGAGCTAACTGTGGGTACATTTAAAAGTCAAAATGTTCAGTACAAGGAGCTAGTTCTGGAATGACTTTACAGAGTTTACCTTGTACGTCTGAAAAAACCTCAAAACAATACTACCTATTTGTTACAGATGTATGTTTTGTTCAGGGAGCTTTACGTGGCTGGCTGGGTTATAGGGCAGACTTCTTGCTAGAAGAGGGAGTTGTAAAACTGAAAGCAGCCAGTCCCTGTATGGTTACTAAACACGTAGGGTGACCGAGAAGATGAAGAGAAACTCAGAACTTCCCCTTTCCTCCAGGAAGGATCCTGATTTGCTCAGGAAGCACGACAATAGGAGACAAATATGAGAGAGCTTTGCATTTCTAGAAAGAACAGAACTGGGTATAAAGTGAGGGTGTACAGTCGTTTCCATGAGACATAGCCAAGGGACTCCCCCACCTCACCTGCTACCTCTCCATTTTCCTCAGACATGTTCTAGTTTTCTCTACCTTCGACATAGATTCTTTCTCCCTAAGTGTGCAGTGCTAGACTTCATCCTGCTTAAAAATGAGTTTTATGTGTCGTAGGCAACAAGTGCTAGTTATTAAAATTTAGGAAGAATAGAACAGAGTATAAACTAGGGGTGTGTATTTCTTCCCTTGGATACCACACTGCCCCAAATAAATACAACAGCAACACAGGGTGAGACCCCGCGGACCCCAGGGGCTGAAGCAGAGATGCTAGTGTCCCGGTGAGGGATGGTCTCAGGGTGGCCTGTGCAGCTCAGCAAAGTGACCCCTCCCCGTGCATCAACCATTTGCTCCCCTGAAACACAAAATTCCATGTCATTCATTATAAAAAGTCAAACTTCTTTATTATAGAAGTTAGTAATTTTTTAAATAATATTATTTTCTTGATTGAAAAGAACCGTGACATAAAGTTACTTTCTTCAAGCTTAATTTTATGTGTTCATTGAATTATTTCCTAGAGGGCTGCTGCCACAGAGGGGCCTCCTCAGTAGTTCTGCCTCATATAAAAAGCACTGTTGTTCTTTTGTATATAAATGTATGTGGGGGAGAGGGTAAAGCATGCATGAGGTCCTGGGTTCAATCCCCAGTAACTACATTAAAATAAATAAACCTAATTACCTCCCCCCTCAAAAAATTAAAAATAAATTTTATAAAAAAGTAAATAATTAAACCTAATTACCTCCCTCTCCCCAAGAGAATAAAAGTAAGTAGAATGATAAAGAATAGAGTTTTTTTTTTAAAAGTGAACCAAGGGCCTGTGCCAGGGTTTTATATGTATAAAATTAAATGTATGTCCAGGCTTTTATTTTCTCATCATGGACTTTCTATATTCTTTCACAGTGGCCTCCCCTCAACCCAAACACTTCATGCATTCGGAGTGAGGAGTAAATATTAGATGGTGTGGAAAGTGAACTATTTCATGAACACAAGCAAAGTCCATTTCGGGACTAAATAAATCCGTGGCTGACTTCCAGTAGTTCCACATACAAGCTGGGTCCCTCTTCCCGTCTGCAAAAAGGATTTGGGGTACGTTGCCTCATTCCTTCTGACTCTTCATATCCAGGAGTGGTAGTTTACTTTCAGTGTTGTCTAAGATGACTTAAAACCTTTTCTAGGGTTGATCTTATTTTTCCCGACAAGACTGATTTTTTTTTTTAAAGGCAGGTTTATGACTATGCTTACCCTTGATCCCCATGCCTAGCCTAGTGCCAGAAGGAAAAGATTCCTAGAAGAAATGAGGAGGTTGGATAACCCTTTGGGTGGTGAAGAATAAGATGTAAGGAGTTTGGAGCTGGGTTTGGGAGAGAATATTCCTGCCAAATTGACAAATATAAACATGACTTTGTTAGTCCAGAGTCATACAGATACATGGCTTTGCCTGAGTATCCACCCACTTTTCCCTCGCTTTTGCCTGGTGGGTTCCGTGATGTGAATGTACTTTCTGCTGAACCAAGCCCTTCTGGGGCCTGCTGGGACAGGTGGCCTGACAACAACTTTGTTTTCTTGGGTGGGGTCATTTCCTGGTGTTTTATTCAAAAGATGTCAACTTTGATTTTAGTGATTGAGGCTTATCTTGGCAACTTTTACAGTAAAGCATTCCCAACATGTCTTCAAACGGTTATCACGTATAACATACAGAATTCTATTTCTAGTAATATGTGCTATCCTTGCTACAAAAGACTAAAGGCTATTTTCTCTGGACCAAGCTGTCATTGAATCTGAAACTTTTAACTTTTTACACTGTGTTCTGGGCAGGGGGAGACCCTCCTGCAGGAAGAGATTTCAACAGCAGCCGGGACCACCTTCTGCCAGAGGAGTCTGGGTTCTCTGGAAGGGTCTGGCACCGGGACAAATGTTTAGTAAGATCGGGGTCAAGTCAGGGTTTTCTGGGAGAGTCCAGCACTGGGACAAATGCTTATTAGTAAGATCAGGGTTGGGTTGGGTAGCGATGGCCTCTAATCTGGACTGAGATCTTCTCATCAGGTTTGGGGACTCAGTTTAGGAATGTGCCCATAACCTTAAGATCTGTGATGGGAATGAGGAGAGACAGGGTGAGGGATCCACCCAGAACACACCGTCCTACATCCATCATGCGGGGAGGGCTGGGCGCATGCCAGCACGTTGAGGTTTCTAGCCAGTTCCAGCAGATTCCCTGAGAAACAGGCTCTGTCAAGATTCCAGCACACCAGTTATTGCTACACCTTCCACATAAAACATCATCTCTCCCAGCAAGATCTCCCTCCAGGACAGGGAGACCAAACTGCAGGCAGAAGCCCACATCGGGGGAGTAGGAACCAGTGTTGGGGACAGAGGAAGGATCTTTGGTGGGTGGGCAGTTTGCTCAGCTGTGACACAGGCCTGGTATCACCCTCCTCCTTACTCATTTAGATTCTTTTCTGCTTATTTTTATTCTTGATTATGCCCACTACGCGCATGTGTGTAGGTATGACTGTGAACCTAAGAGTTCATTTTCATAGTTGTCAGTTCTCCAGGGATCTCTGCCAACACCACAAACTAGCTGTAAAACTGAACCCATCTTCTCTCTTGCCCGCCAGCTGGCTTCCTCCAGCCACATCCTCACGCACCCCCCAGGGGTGGGTGGGAGACCCCATTATTACACACTCAAACTAGAATTTGGGCAATGCCCTTTTATTCATTCACTGGTTCATTCAATAGTCAAATATTTGGATATTTCAAGTCTCTTTGTTTTCTTTCTCATTTTTTACTAGCATTTATGTCTGGTTTATGTTACCTGTTTCCCAATTTGTCATTTTTATCCCCTCCTTCTCTGTTGAGCATGCACAGCTGTATTCCCAGTGCCTACACAGTGTCCAGCATGGAATAAACACTCAATACCTACATGAAGAATGAATGAACAAGGCTATGTAAGGTATTTAGGATTTTGTAGGCAGTATAAATTCCAACTATGTTTTTTGTTTCATTGGCTATCACCTCACTCTATGCATCACCTGCTCTGGAGTAAATATTTCTTTTGTTTGTTTTTTTAATGGAGGTACTGGGGATTGAATGCAGGACCTCACACACGCTGTACCACTGATCTATACCCTTCACCCTGGAGCAAGTAGTTCCTGAACGCCTCTATGACCCAGGCACTGTTTGATGTGCTGAGGATACTGATGTGAACAACATAGACCAAAGCCCCTGGCCTCATGGGGATCACACACTGTGTGCCCTGCCTCCGATCTCTCACTAGATCCTGTCATTTATCCTGGAATGATCCCATTCCTTTTTATTTCCAGTCTCACTGTGCTTCAATCCATTATGTGCAGAACCTGCACAACTCCTTCGTTCTCTGCTGTCTCTACTCTCCTGGCCTCGTGGTCCCTGTGCCCGTTTCCTCCTGTCACCACACTACAGACCCAGGCTTGAATCCCATTTCTGTCACTCACTAGCTGTCGGGACTTGGGCAAGTGACACAAGATCCTTCATCTGTGTAGTCAGGGTGAGGAGTAGACACTTCTGTTCCTCCTCTGTGAGCTCTGAGACCGCCTTCCATCTCAAGATCCTCCACTGGGTTTATCTGTCCCTTTACTTACATATCAGTTTGTCCAACAATTCAAATGGAGGCTTTCCCATCTTCCTCCCTTTTGCAGATGAGAAAGCTGATCTCAGAGGGGTTAATTCCTTTCCCAGAGGCCACAAAGCTTAGAGGTTGTGAAACCTGGCTGTGAGCTTAACCCCAGACTCCAAAGCCCTTGTAAGTTATTTTGCAATCTGTCTCCACTTCTTGGCTGTGAGACAAGGTTCTCTGATGGAGTACGGGTGGCACAAAACCAGAGTAGTCTCAATGCAGAATGTCTAGGGTGGGTCCGCTTGAGGTCAGAATCTGCCAGGTTTGAGGAGGCTTAGAAGATGGCATTGAGTTGGCCTCTGAAGGAAAAGCTGGAGTCAACTGGGAAGGAAAGCAAGAAGGGCATTTATGGCAGATGGAACCAGTGTGACTTCAGGCTCGGGATATGCACTAGTTCTCAGCCTCCTATTATTCACAGTGCTGAGCCCTGAAGGAGGGCAACAGTGAGACGTCTAAATGTTCCCTTGGCACTTGCCCCATAGGAACCCCCAAGACATGCCTCCCTTCCTTGGCCTTGACTGACCAGACGGGTCACTCATCCGCGGCTCTGGAGGCCGCCTGGGCGCGGTCGGACTGCGAAGCTGGCCCCAAGGGACACATCCTTTGGAGGTGCAGCCTTGGAGCTCCTTTGTCTGATTGGCTAGCTATAGGACTCGCGCCTCCAGGCTAGCCACTCAGAGGAGTCCAGCTGTTCTCCCTTGCCTCTGATTGGCTGGGAGAGGCGCATGCTCAGACACGCCCCGAGCCGCAACCCGTTAACCGCCTGTCGCTGTGAGTGGCCGTTAACCGCCTGTCGCTAAGTGATTTCTTTACAGGCTTGTTGGACCCTGACAGGTAACTAGACTGGGGAGCGACGGGAGGACCAGGTGACAGGATGTGGGGAAGGGGGGGCTGTGGGATCCCAGCAGTGGCTCTTGCCCACCTCGGAGCACTAGAAGGAGAGGAAGCCACCCAGGTGAGGGCCAGGCTGTGGAGGGGGACCGGGCCTCATCTCCCCCCAGATCCACCGAACTGCATAGCAGTCCGCCCAAGCCGGGGACCCGGAGCCGTTTCCTCCCCTCATTGAGTGTCTGACTGTCACATGGGGGTGGTGGGAGGGTATAGCTTAAGTGGTAGAGTACATGCTTAGCAGGCATTAAGTCCTGGGTTCAAACCGCAGTACCTCATCTAAAAGAAGAAATAAATAAACCTAATTACCTCTCCCCTACCCCCAAAGCCAAAACAAACAAGCAAAAAATAAGTGTAACGTGGGGACGGGCTCGGGGGTGGGGTCGAGGCCATTGGACCCCAGGTTTCACCTCGCGCGCAAGGGTCATGGAGGGGCTGGGAGGATGCAAATGATTAATCAACCTTTGCAGTGATTGGATCTGTTCTTTGATGAACATGTTGGCCTCTTGTCTTCACACTGATACATTTGTTCATAATTAGAAAATAGTGCATATTTCCTTCTTCAGAGTTTGAGAAAAAAATGTGTTAGCTTATATATAGACAGTCCCCTGGGAGCAAAGAGAAAATTAGCTCGTGTCTCCTATCCTCATTTGATTGGAAGGAAGGATTTTCATGGGTAAGCCCCCAGAAAGAGCTGTAGCAGTGTGCTTGGAAGAAAAGGAAAGCTGATTTGGGGGGTAGAAGAAAACCATCAGGAGCTCAAAAGAAAACAGTGAGATGGGAGTTGACCACCTCATGGGGGTATTCCTAAGATTTACCTCCGTGATACAGCCTTGCACCCAACACCTGGCAACCACTAGTCTGTTCTCAATCTCTATAATTTTATCATTTTCAGAGTGTTACAAATATGGAAACATACAGTTTGTAACCTTTTGAGAGCATGATTTGCAGTTCTTCCAAGTTCTTGTGTGCAACCTGAAGCTTGTTTTTAGGAAAGGTTGAAACACCTTAAAGTGATATGGGCTGACTCCTCTTTGCCAGATCTGATGTCAAGAAAAGAGAGTTCAGAGCTCAAATGTTGGATATTAATCTAAGCTCCATCGTTTACCAACTTTGTGATGTTGACGTGGCTACTAATATGTTTGTGTCTCAATTTCCCCATCAACATATGGAAGGTAATGAAAAAAAAAACCTACCTCATAGAATTATTGTCAGGATTGAAATGGATAGTAGAAATATACTTAGTGGAGTGTTTATTACCAACATTTGGTAATTCATCTTTTAGAGTTCTATTATCCATTTTACTCATGTCAGTGGGAGAGAATAGGATTGATTAAATTATGGTTTTTCATATTTGAAAAGGCCAGTGATAACTTTAGCCTGTGTCTAATCTCCACTACCATTATTATTTTGAAACCACACTAAACCTTTTACCTTCTTTGAACAAGGTGTCTGTCCTTTCTCTACTACTTGGCCTCTGCCCCACAGTATTCTTTCCAAGCAGACCTTAGCTCACACATACTTCATCTGGCAAATATAGCTGGCAAATATCCACTGTTCTCAGAAACCTTTGTTCATTCCAACAAACAGAGCCACTGTTTTCGTGTAGAACAAAACTCTATCCAAGTCTCTATTTCAAGATAACTGATACTTATTATTAAATTCCCAGTGACTAGTACAGTGCCAATCATACAGAACATGTTCAGTATAAGCTGTTGAGTCAATGAATGAATTTTTATGTAGGAGGACTGGTCATAGCTTTAATTTCTAGGAAAGAGTTTACTTTTGAAAGTATATCCACTTTTTAAATTGGTTAATTGTCCTGTAGCAGTATCATAACTTCTTTTTTTGCTCTATAACTCCATCTACTTGTTATCAAAACACTATGGTACTGGCACAAAAACAGACACATAGATCAATGGAAGAGAATAGAGAGTCCAGAAATATACCCAGGCAGCTATGGTCAGTCTATGACAAAGGAATCAAGAATATACAATGGAGAAAAGATAGTCTCTTCAATAAGTGGTGTTGGGAAAACCGGACAGCTACATATAAAACTATGAGATTAGAATATTCCCTCACACCATATACAAAAATAAACTCAAAATTGTTTAAAGATGTAAATGTAAGACCAGAAACCATAAAACTCCTTGAAGAGAACAGACCACTCTTTGATATAAGTCATAGCAATATTTCTTTGGATCAGTCTCCTAAGGCAAAAGAAATAAAAGCAAAAATAAACAAAGGGGACCTAATTAAACTTAAGAGTTTTTGCACAGCAAAGGACATCTTTGACAAAATTAAAAAACCTATGAAATGGGAGAAAATGTTTGCAAATGATGTGACTGACAAGGGGTTAATATTCAAAATATATAAACAGCTCATAAAACTCAATATCCAAAAAAAACCAATCAAAAAAAATGAGCAGAAGACCTAAGGGTTCCAAGTTATTCACATCCTTGACAACACTTATTATTATCTGCCTTTTTGGTTATAATCATCCTAGTGGATGTGAAGTTGTATAACACTGGGGTTTTGATTTATGTTTCCCTGATGATTAATGATGTTCCCCATTTTTTCATGTATTTATTAGCTGTGTTTGTATCTCTTCTTTGGAGAAATGTTCAATTTAGCTCCTTTCTCCATTTTAAATTTGCTTATTTATCATCTTATTAAGTTGTAAGAGTTTTCATATATTTTGGATACAAGTTTCTTATCAAATGTATTTTTTTCCCATTCTATGAGTTGTCTTTTAACTTGACAGGATCCTTTTTTTTTTTTTTTTTTTTTTGTATACTCCGTTCATCTCCACCCTAATCTTTATTTCCTTCCTTCTACTAGCTTTTGGGCTTTCTCTAATTCTTTCTTCTGTTGGTTTTTTGTTTTTTTTTTGGGGGGGGGGGGTTGGGGGAGATGTTATTTATTTATTTTTAGAGGAGGTACAGGGGATTGAACCCAAGACCTTCTGTATGCCAAGCATGTGCTCTACCACTTGAGCTATACCCTGCCCCCCTTGACAGTATCCTAAGAAGCATAAAAGTTTTTGTGAAGTCCAATTTATTTTTTCTTTTGTTGCTTGTGCTTTTGTAATATATCTAAGAAGATTTTGCCTAGTCCAAGATTACATTTGATAACTCACAATATCTTAAATTGCGGCTGGAATTAATTTGAAGATGCTGCGTTATACCGTATTTCTGTCACCTGCTGGCAAGATTCATACCCCTAATACTGACTGTAGTTTTCAAAGTGTGGAATGTGGAGCCCTCTTGTGGGAAGTGCTTTAGAGTGCTTTCAAGTCCAAATCTATTATGAAAATAATAATGTTAAGATGTTATTTGCCTTTTTCACTATGTTGATATTTGTAGTAACGGTGCACAGATATTGGCAGGTAAAGCCACTGGCATCATCACATAGCCTCTGGGAATTTTCATTATACATTCTTTAGAATATAGAAGAAAAAGGTTAAAAACAGGTATGCAGTTGACCTTTGAACAACACGGGTTTGAATTGCACAGATCCACTTATGGGCAGATTTTTTTTTTTTAATAGTAAATACTACAGTAGGGCACTATCTGATCTGAGGTTGGTGGAATCCACAGATGTGGACCTGCTTACATGGAAAGCCAAGTGTAACTTATATGTGGATTTTTGACTGCATGGAGGGTTGGGGCCCCTAACCCCGATATTGTTCAATGGTCAGCTATAATTCTAGGAATTCTTTAGAATTCAGAAGTTAAATTATTTAACTTAGTATTATTTGTCATATTAAAAAAATAGTTTTGACCTCCTGGGCCCCTTGAAATAATCTTGGAGCCCCTTTAGGGAGCTTAGGACCACACTTTGAGAACCCCTACACTGCAGTAATAGATCTTTTGATAGAAGAATTATTTGAAATGCGCTTTAAATTTCTACCAGTATCACTTATGTATTGAGGAATCTTTGACCTAATTAAATATTAATATTTAATTTAGCTTTCATATATGACTTTCAACATATTTTAAATTGTACATTATATATAGATATATGGATGATAGATAGATAGATAGATAGATAGATAGATAGATAGATAGATAGATGCTTTAATGGAGGTGTTGGGGAATCCAGGACCTTGTGCATACTAAGCATGTACTATACCACTGAGCTATTTCCCTCCCGCCCATTATATCTGTTTATTTTTTTTTATTCTAAATTCTGTGATGAAGAGGCTACGCATGCATATAATTAGAGTGTGGCCTTTAAAATAACTGCCAAAATGAAACACTGGATTCTAGCTTGGGTGCAAGAATAGTCAAGATCTGCCATATGACATAACTTAATCTTTAAACTAATTATTTAAATTTTCCTAGGCTTTAGCCTGTAGCAATATTTCTCCCTGAATATTCCAAACTCTGTAATAGTAAACCATGAGTGCTAAACCAGAAGGTGGGTAGGAATGATACTGTTGGTGTACATCTTGAGGACATTCATAGGTGAGAATTCTGAGACTGAACTCTCAATTCCATTAAAAGGAATATTTTTTCACATGTAAGTTTTCCACGTATTTAAGAATGGTAATATTCCTTGGATCTTCCAAATTAATTCTGAACTTCTGAATTGAAACGTTAGATATAAAATAAGATTGAACTGAAAAGCTGGTTATATTACTTCATAGCACATGACCCAAAGGAGGCCCTACTATGCAGATGAGGATGTGACAGTGAGTTTGGAGTGATGTTCAACTCTGGAAGCTCTTAGAGAAGCTGAACAAAGCTAAAGCATTTAAAAACATATTAAATGGATGAGTTTAAGTACCATAACTTTAGTTATTCCCTTATTTCCCATACTTAGTTGATTGGCAGATTTTGCTCACGTGATGTAAGTTACACTCAACATGGAAAATGCTTTTTTTTTATTCCACCCTCATAATTCTAAAATCAGTTTTTTATGTTGTAACTTGACTGACACTTTTGACCAAATCAGTTACACTTCTCAGTTATATGCAAGAACTCAGCTATGGGTCACAACATCGCTTCCTTTTTCCATAAATAAACCAAGACATTCAAATAAATACATCTTGGAACTGCTGACTGAGTATGAATGTCTCATAAAGTAAAAATGGGCCCCATTTAAAAAAAGGTATGAGGGAGGAGGGCTTATATGATGCAGATATACTGTTGTACCATGGATATGTTATATTACATCAGGTCATTGTGTAGGTGTAAGTAATGCTCGTAATATTTGCACCCAAAAGTGTATGTATACAGGGACACACACACATTCTTGTTTGATAACATATTGTTAGTATCATTTTGTGTTTTATTATATAAAGTTTAAATATTTTCAGAAAAGAGCAAAAGTTAAATTTTTCTATATGACATTTTTAAGTACCATTGATAATATATGAAAAATGTTTCTTAATTGACAATACATTTTATTTTATATTAGGTTTCAC
This sequence comes from Camelus ferus, assembly GCF_009834535.1. NCBI lineage: Eukaryota > Metazoa > Chordata > Mammalia > Artiodactyla > Camelidae > Camelus > Camelus ferus. Next base: position 45,969,989 of record NC_045712.1, read on the forward strand.
TTCTTATCTTGGAATGTTTTCAAATATCATAGTCTGAGAGAACCATGGTGGCAATGTGGATGGAAGGTAAATACTTAGTCTTTCCTATTTCATCTCCCTCTCCGCACTGACTTCTGGCACTAAGAAAGGCTTGGTACTTCACAGCCCTGAGCCCTGTGGTGCAAATATTTCAGCAGATTCTGGGACGGAGTGTTGATGTGGGAAGAGTCAAGGAAATGGCAGGGCTGGAGGAGGCCAGAGGGGAGGAGAGGCATATGTACCCCTAAGGGATGAGAGAGACAGTGTCTGACATCTGGGAACACTGAGGAGGGAGGAACCCTTGGAGGGAAAGGCCCAAGGTCTCTTCCAAACAGTCTTGTCTTTCTTTGTTGAAAGCAATGGGTTTCATAGTTTAAGGCTCCATTATTTAGCACATCACAGAGCCATTATTTTCGGACATTTTTTTCTCATTCTCTTTTTACCCTAGACCAATAAAACAAAAAAAAGATGGCAGGAACAGACCTTGGTGCACTTCTGCAGTCTGTTTGCCAGGCTCCACAGCCTCGTCCTGCCTCCTCAGCTCCCACCCAAGGATTCCCAGAGCTGCAGGAATGAGATTTTTTTTGCGATTTCATTCCTTGTGGTGACTCCCTATGTCACCTTCTTGAGGGCCGTGGTAAACTATTCCTCCGTAGTAAAAATACCTGTGGTACTCTTTTCTCTGCTGCCTCTCTCACATATAAGATGACAGTATTAAAATTGCTTATGTTGAATGTATTGTCATATTTCAAAATTATTTACATGGTAAAATAAAAGTATATTCTTTATTTTTTATTATTTTTTAAGTTGAAGTATAGTCAGTTACACTGACTATAGTCCATTTCTGGTGTACAGCACAACATCCCAGTCATGCCTACATATACATATATTCACATTCTATGTTTTGTATTTTGTGTCTTCAACTGTGTTTAACAAGGAAGAAATAGAATCTTGGGTTAAGGAGGGAGGAAGAACCTCACATGGCTGAGTCACAAGTAAAAAGTCAGAGTTCTCTGTGCCTCCGTGGACTCTCCCTGCCTTCCTTCACATTGCCCCTCTGTCCTGTTTCTGTGTATCCAAACCTAAGTATTCTGTAATCCCCAGTTTGAGGCTCCACCATGCTGATCCTTTTAGCTGGAAGTCATTTCTCTTGGCTCTGAATTCACAACACATTTAATTTGTATCTCTTTTATGGTACATACACTACCTATTTTGTGGTATGGTCCTTTATGGACGGTTCTGTGGCCTCATTGTGGGACAGTACCTATGATACGGAATTTGTATTCACATTACTGCCTGACTGTACTCACACAGATAAGAGATCCAGTTGAAGTATTTTGAGTAGGAGCTGCCAAAAACTTAGAATTTCCACTGAAAAAGTAGCAACAAATTATTTTTTGAATGTCTAAAACTTCATCCAATTATATTTTCCCAAACTACCTCTTTTTGTGAATATTTTCTTTCCTTCATTTAAAAAAAATACAAAAAAAAGACAGAAAAAATACCTATTTAATAGTAAAGGAGAAAAATGAATATTCTCAAAACTTGAACAAATCTTCCTTTCTGCTATTTGGTTTATCTTTTCTTTATAAATAAGATTTCTTATTTCAATGTAGCAAGTCCCAGCATTTAACTATTCATTGTTGCTTATTCATTAATGAAGACGAAAATTTTCTGTGGGGGAGAAAGTTTTCTCATCAAAAGGACTCCCTAATACAGTCGTTCCTCGGTGTCCAGGGGTGATTGGTTCAAGGACCCACCCTGGGAAACCAAAAGTCTCAGATACTCTAGTCCCTTGTGTAAAAAGGTGTAGTGTTTGTATATAACCTATGCACACCTTTCCACATATTTTACATCACCTCTAGCATATATGCTATGTAAGTTGTTGTTGGCATGCAGCAAATTCAAGTTTTGCTCTTTGGAACTTTCTGGAATTTTTTTTTTAAAATATTTTCTATCCATGGTTGGTTGCCATGGATATAGAACCCACAGATACAGAGGGCCAACTATTACAAGTATTTGTTCACAAAGCCCTCTAATCTTCATTTGGTCTTTTAATATATTAAGAAACATAAACAATGCATGCTTTTTTTAACTGGCAGCATAAGCAGATAAGGTGGGGCGTCCTTGGAGAAGAGAACCAGGAATGGCTTTCTTGACAGAAGAGAATTCGTTTTTGGCCTAAGGCATTTTGTGATCTAAGCCTGGTCAAAAGGCTTGCCCTGGAACAGGTCTCAGCAATCCAAGATCTTAAGGAAGCAAAGAAATGCAGGAACAGAGGGAACGCACTCAAACAATAGTGCAGGAGAAAGCAGAGTCCTAGTTCCTCCGCAAGGGAGACACATAATAATGAATCTTTGAGTTCTGTGGCCACTAAGGCCCATACCCAGGTGGAAGTTGGAATGATAGATGATGTTGACCCTCCTAATTTAAATCAACTGAGACTTGGACTCTGTCCACCTTTGCCCCAATTCTATGTGAATTCTCCTCTGCTCCAGCCGCTTCATGACTATGGACATACCCTTAGCTTAAAACTTCCCCAGTTTTTGCTGTTCAGGGAGACACTGCTTTGGGAAAGACTCCTAGCGTTCTCCTTGCTGCAAGTAATAATAAATCCTTCCTTCTCCCCATCTTTGATTTGGTCATGTCTATTGGCTTGACACCCACCAAGAGGCGTACCTAGTTTTTGGGTAACAGCAAGGATATTAAATCCTCTAAATCCTGGGCCCCCCAAATCAATCAGAGCATAGGAAGTTACGGCGCATCTGTGTTTCCTACCTGGTAGCTTTCATCCTCATCATGTTATAAAGCAGTTCCTCCGTATGGATGCGTTTCCCACCAGTATCATCTGGAGAGCTCCTTCTGAAAGTATATTCCCAAGACCCACCCAAATCCAGACACTTTGGGGGCTGGATCTCCCAGAATCTTTATTTTTAGTTAACTTCCCAGATACTTAATGCACCCAAAAGTTTGGGAATCACAGGCTGAATTCTTATCCACCTATAAGTACAAAGAGAAGCAGAGACCCCTACAGAATTGCCTAAGTGCCCCTTAAACCAAGAGCATTGAGAGAGTTGTCCATCTTCTCTCCTTTCAAAGTGTCCTTTTTCTTTGTAGCTTTCCCTCAATATTTTATTTTGGGAATATCAAAACAGAGAAGTTGAAATGATTGTACAGTGGACACCCGTATACTACGTTAACATGTTACTGTAGTTTATCACAAGTCTCTCCTTTTATCCACCTCTCTATTCATTAACTCATCTTTTTTTTTTTCCTTTTGGATGAATTTCGAAGTAAATTTCAGATACCAAGGTGTCTAATTTGGGATGATGGTGACTTGAAGAATAACAAGGCAGTGAATTCTTGTAGCTCTGGTGGAAACACTGGCTTTATTGGACAGGATTGGTGGCTGCTTACCCTCAGCAAGATATTTAGAATGATTTGAAGACAGGAGGATAGTTTTGGCTACATTCCAGTTGCCCCTGACTGTTTGACTTTGGATATGATACTGAGCCTCTTGGCCTTGTTTCTGAACTGAACTTGGGTCCACTTACCACTGTGCAGCAAAGCCAGTTTACTGACACCAAGTTGCAGAGAAGGAAAATAGAGCATTTATTGCGTTTATTGCAGGGCCCAGCAAGGAGAATGGACTGCTCATGCTCAAGAGACCTGAACTCTTTGATGGTTTTGGGGGGAGAGTTTTAAAGACAGCATTTGGGGTGAAGGTTGTAGGGGGTATGACCTTCTTCTGATTGGTTGGTGGTGAGATAACAGCATGATGTTTCAGGAATCTTAGTCATCAGCCTTCTGGTTCCAACCAGTCTGGGGTCTAGTGCTTGTGGGTCTGCATGTAGTGACCATCCTCTGCCTGGGTTGGGGAATTCCTGCAGAAGGACTCAAAGATCTGTGTAAGATTGTTATGTACATCCCTTGAGGAGGAGCTAGGACTGTTTCCTTACTGACCTGTTGTTTCTTGACTGCTTTTCCTTAGTTTCTGCATTCTCTCACTTCCCTAATTAGTAACTGTTTGAATCTGCCCTTTGGAACTCACAGAAGGCCTAGGTGACTAAAGCATTTTTTACAAACAAGAAATGAGGGGACGCAGAGACACTTTTGTACCTGGGAGGGCCCTCCTGCTTGTTTTCAGCCTCAGATTTCTCATCTGTAAGTGAAAGTAATGACAGTACCTGCATTATATTGTTGTGGAGAGACTAGGTGTGCCTGGTATGTAACTCAATCACCTTCAGCTGCTAAAGTATACTTTCCTTAATGAATTTAAATTCACACAAAATTAACATGTGACTCTAGCAGCTGGTGAACAAGAGACAACTCAAACGATTTTGACAAGCTAGCCTAAAAGGAATTCAGAGAGGAGGAGGGAGAAATCCTGAAAATCCTTCCAGACAACCCCTTGCATTTAAAATGAAATCCAATCTTTACGCTTTCCCCAATTTCCCTACATTGTATGTTGCCTCTGCCTACATCTCCTCACCTTCGCCGTTCCTTAAACCTAACCCCAACAGCCCTTTCAGGATGAGCCGCGTTCATGCGGTCCTTCGGCCGATTGCACTTGTTGCTTGTTCCCTTTTCTTGAGCCTCTCCCCAGATCTTTACAAGTTAGAAGAAGGGTAACACCTGACGGCAGGGGGCGGGGCTGGGCGGAGGCGGGGCTGGGGGGGAGGAATCGGCCGGAAGCAGGGCGGAGTCGGCCGGAAGTGGGGCGGAGGCCCAGGAAGTGACGGTCATACCCGCGGAGTCGGCGGAATCTGTGAAGTCGGCGACGCCTGCTCCGGCCCTGCGTTCTTGGGCCCTGGGCGATGGAGAACGGCGGAGTTTACAGAGCCACCACGGAGGCGCACCCGGCCTCCGCCAGAGGCCCCCGTAGCAGCCTCGCCGCCTACTTCACCCTGGGCCGGCTCAAGGGGCGCCGGCGCTACAAATTCTCGCAGCTGGTGAGTCCGCGGCCGGCGCGACGGCGAGGAGGCTGCCCAGCTGCTCTCACTCTGGCTGTTAAGGAACGGGCGTTTTCACACCCCCACTTCCTTCCCTCTGCGCCAGGGGGCGGGGCGTCCCCCTGCGGGTCCCCACTTCTCGCCCGCGTCCGTCACCCTCCAGGTCCTTCCCCCGCGGGGTCCCCCGTGGCGACTTAGGACCACCGAGCACCGTAGGCGGGTGCAGGAAATGCGTCGGAGTAGACCCAAGTCAGCCAGTTAGACTTCTTTCTCGCGTCCTCGTAGCGACCTTCGTCTCTTTTCCTGGCTGTTACTCTGCATTATCTCCCAGAGTGCCTGTATTTAGACTATGAAATGCTTTTTGTTCATCTTTCTCTGGTTCTTGCGGTTTTCCTGGTGCGAGCCCGTGGGGGCAGTTTAATTTGTTGGACAGTCTTTCGATACTACGCACGGCATTGAGATGTGTGTGTCCAGTGATTTGTCTTCCAGAAGTTTTATATTGACTGGAAAGTAATAATTTCTGAAAGAGCAGTGTATGTGTACCGAATACAGAGTCAAACGGACATTTTGTGTTTGCATGCAGGGCTAGAGCATGGTATACTTCTTTTTCAATTGGGTTGTGTTTCAGTTTAGGCATTAGTTAACGACCTTAAACCTATTAGTGAAAACATCAAAACATCTTTGAGGTTTAAATTTTAATTCAAATCACACACATACTGAGCTCCGGTGTTCTGTTTTAGCCAACGGTAAACAACATTTTTTGCAAGAAGAAAAATCAGACCGCTTAGAATGGTTACTGGTTGATTTTTTGTGCGTTTGTTTTTTTAACCATCCCAAGTAAAAACAGCCAATTGATTTCCTTGGGAAGAACCCAAGTTCTTAGAACTCGGATAACCAGAATTTACATTCTTAGAACTCAGATGACCTACTTTTGTTGAATAGAAAAATAGCGGTCAGAAAACTGACACTACTTTTTAGCTGCCAGAACGATCACCCCTGGGAATAATTGGGAAATCCTTGGAGGCAAGTGACATTGTGGCTTCTGGACCCCAAGAGGGTCTGGCTCTATCTCCTTTTAGTTCCTTTCTGTTCTTAGGAGGCGTCAGGGGTCCCTTCTCCCATGTTCGTTTGCAGGGGCTGTTCCTTCAGCCCAGAAGGGCTTCCTTCTGCTCTTCCTCTTGTCAGCTCTCACATGACTTTTTTGGGGGGCGGGAAGAGGGAGAGGTAATTAGATTTAGTTATTTATTTATTAGAGGAGGTACTGGGGATTGAACCTAGAACCTCGTGCATGTTAAGCATGTGGGCTACCACTTGAGATATACCCTCCTCCCTTCACATTACTTTTAGATATCAGCTATGTTTCTCCTCCTTAGAGCTAAAATGTTTTTACATAAATAGTAGAACTCTTTAGAACAGAAAAGAAATTTTTTTAAACATTTTTTATTGATTTTAATCATTTTACAATGTTGTGTCAAATTCCAGTGTAGAGCACAATTTTTCAGTTATGCATGAACATATATATATTCATTAGTCACATTTTTCTCTGTGAGCTACCATGAGATCTTGTGTATATTTCCCTGTGCTATACAGTATAATCTTGTTTATCTATTCTACAATTTTGAAATCCCATCTATCCCTTCCCACCCTCCGCCCCCTTGGCAAACAAAGTTTGTATTCTATGTCTATGAGTCTATTTCTAGAACAGAAAAGAATTAATATTCATCTGAAGCACTCTTACTGCTCAAAAGACATCATCAGTACTGGTCAGTTGCCTTTATTTTTCCTTTCTAGTCAGAACTGGCAAATCTAAGTTTCTCATTACCTTGTTTATACTTTAATAAGTTGTAGTTCCATATCTCAGAATAGAATACAGCTGGAAGTTTGGGTGGTAGGCTTGGATGGGGAGAAGAGGGGAAGATGAGTTTGCTTCAAGAGGGTTGCTGGACTATCCCTGTTTGTTCTCCATCATCCATGAGGAGTGAAAGTATTAAAACTAATGTCTCTTCTTGAAATCCATTTTTCTGTTTATGGGAAACTTGGAATGTTACAAGACTTCCTTGGAAGTCCCAAGAAAGTATATAATGGGGTAAATGAAAACTGTTATCCAGCCTGGGGCAACAGGCAAAGTCTTCTTTGCCTAGACTCGAATTCTGCCTTTATGTTGTATTATTTTAGTTTTTTTTTTATTTCTTTTTTTTTAATTTGGGTGGAGGTAATTAGGTTTTTATTTTTGTTGTTTTTAAATTTTTATTTATTTATTTTGCGGGAGGGAGGTGATTAGGTTTATTTAGTTATTTATTTTTGATGGAGGTACTGGGGATTGAATCCAGGACCTTGTGTATGCTAGACACGCACTCTATCACTGAGTTATACCCTCCCTCCCAGGTTTTTATTTATTTACCTTTAGTGGAGGTACCGGGGAATGAACCCAGGACCTCATGCATGCTGGGCATGACTCTATCACTGAGCTATACCTTCACCCTTAGATTATTTTACTTTAGATAACTTATTTTTTAATTAAAGACAATTGCACAGCTCCAATAAGGAAACAGCTGTACTGGAGAAACCTGTAATCAAAACAGGAGGTACTTTAACAAGGGACTTGCAAGCTCTGTGACATTTTATTCAAAATACAGTGCATTTCTGTGTTTGAGTACATTATTCTGGACCTGTAAGTCTTATCAGATTCTAAGAGACCCCAAAAGAGAAAGGAATCTTATTCTAAAACTTAAAAACCAGACACTGCGTATTTAGGAAATTCTTAGAAGTCCTAGGAGGTTGAATTGGATTTTTTCTGAGGTTCTTTCCACACTTAAGTTTTTTATAAACCTCTGAGGCTGCCTTAGAGGCTGTGGGATGTGCTTGCTAGTACAGAGCTGAGCACCAAATGGTAGGGAGGGGAGCCTGCAAACTGACGGTTAGAGATAAAAGAGCATGGCTTGTTCTTGAGGTACGTACTCCTGGAGTTATATGGCTGTACCTGCCATTCAGATATGCCTTAATTTTGTCAAAGTCTTGTCCAAAACATAAGCTTCCCCCAGCAACTATCTACCTTCCAGGGCTGAAGGAGAAATAGAGACTCAGCTGAGAAGTCACTGTAAGGACTCATTGAAGTTCTAAATTTATATAGTCAGCTTATTTATCAGTTTATCCTATCCTTAAATTGGTCTTTATGCCCATGTTTTATTTTGTGAGGTTTTTGTTATTGTTATTTTTGCGGGAGTTTGTTTTTGTTTTAAAGGGAGAATTGACATTTGACCACCTGGTTCCTTGCTAGTAAACTTGTGCAGTGATCTAAGGACGTGTGATGTGCTCTCTGCAACAAGCTGACCTTGTGTTTACTGTCCCAGTTGATGTCCTGATGGCTGCACAGTACTGTGATTATAATGAGTCTTTAGGCAAGGGGTTTGATTTAGAATTCACCAGTGACTTAAATTTATTAGATTATAAATAATGTTACTCTGTAAGTGCCAAGAAACAAATCACTTAGGGGCAGTTTATCTTTTATTGGTGTTCTTTACATTATTTAAAAGTGAAAATTGGTGTGTACTAAATTGAAATGCTCTATTTTTACCTTGAAGAAGATCTGTTATGTCAGCAAATTGTATCTTTGAACCTTTCTGAGTAAATATTTGCCTAAGCCAGTGGATGCTTAGCCTAACGTCAGGCTGACAGATTTGTTTACTTGAACCTTATAAGGTTCAAATTATCACTACAAGGTTTTTAACTGCAAGTTTGGAAATTCACAGACTAATACGATTTTGTAGATGGAGACTTACAATTAATGGCACACATTAAATAGTTCTTTTTATGAGAAATTTTTTAGTAGTAGACTGTTAAATGATGGAGAATTAGTATTTAATATGGTGACTGTTCGTTTTAAGGAAATCTGAAGTTTCAGAAAAAGTAGTGAAACTGAAATGGAAAGAGACAGAGGGTAGTCATTATCTGAATGTTTAAATCACCAGAATTGTAAGGCCATCTTTAGTCACTAAGACTTCCCAAATGTGTTGACCCTAGCATGTTGGTTTTAATATATGATTTAACAGCAAAAGGGGAAGTTCGCAAAACAATGGCTGTAACTTCAGAACTGCAGTCTTACAGGGGAAACCTACACAAACATACGTAGTCGTAAAATGAACTTACTAAACAGTGTTTTATGGGGGGAACAAGGACAGGGTGGGAGTCGGGAGGCCTGGCTGGGTTCTTGTCTGTCTGGCTCATGTGGGATTTAGTCTGTCAGAGATTAATTCCAGCATCTGTAACCGTGAGGGTGGGAGACTGGGCTCTCCCAGGGCCCTCCCACCTCTAACAGCTAGATAATTCCCTTAATTATATTTGGGTAAAATTTTATGTCATTAGAAGGTGCCATTGGGCATATGTACTGTTAGGTGCTTAGCTTAATATTCAGTAAGCAGTATTCAGTACAATGTCTCATGCCATTGAGAACGAAACTGTTTACCAAAAAGTAATCATTGAGCCTTTTAATTTATGGGTTGAATCATCATTTCCTTATCCAGTTCAGTGACCTTGTCTCTTTTCCTGTCTTTAATTACTTCGGTATTTAATGCTGGTGACCACACATCTCGAAATTCTTCCCTTAACTTTCACAGTTTTTTTCTTTTAATACAAAAATAGTGTCTACTTACAAATTATGATTAAAATAAGTCACACTTCAGCCCTCACACTCTCAGCATCACTGTTAGAGGAACAATTTGGAGTGTGTTTCCTTGCTTTTTTAAGGAATTTTTTCTGAGAAGTGTTGCACTTCCTGTGACTTGCTAGTTGCCCTTTTCCCTCATACTTTTCACTGTGATGTTCCTTCAGGCCCCACCCAGTCCTCTGCTTCTGTCTTCTAACCAGCCAAACCAGACAGGCCATCCCTGCATCTAGAAGTCCATGCTCCCTGGCACAATAATACAAAACCACACTCAGCTCCTTAACCATTTTCCTCATCACTCTTTTTTTGTTGGGAGTGGTGGTGATTGGGTTTACTTATTTATTTGTTTTCAGTGGAGGTACTGGGGATTGAACCCAGGACCCCCTGCATGCTAACTAAGAGTGCACTCTGCCACTGAGTATACCCTCCCTCCATCCTCATCACTCTTCCTTGCAAATCTTTGCCTTGGTGAAGAATCTGTCCTTGGGGTGCCCACCAGCAATGCCCTCTGCCTGTTCAGATCCTCCATGTCTCTTGGCCCTGGTTTGAGTCCTGCTTGTCCACTCATCCTTCTCCAGCTGCTGTTAGTTCAGGTGGATCTGAACATTTTCGTGAGATCTCCTGAATTTATGTATAATGAATGCTCCAATTATGAGATATAAAATTATTGTTGTCCTGCTGTTTCTTGTGCATTTATCTTGTTGCTCTGTCATCTATGCGTTCCTGTACATATTACAACTTTGGATACATAACTTTTTTTTTGGTTTATTTTTTAAATTAAGGTATAATTAATGTATAAGTTTCAGGTGTACAACATGATGATTCAGTACTTGTACATATTGTGAAATGATCACTTTATTTGGTACTAGAGACTACAGTGCTGTGGCAGATTTTAAAGCAAGTTTAGTAGCATCAGAGATGGGGAGTCTGGAGAGTCAGGAGAAATTTTGACACTGAATATCGCTTGTAGTTCTGATTTCTTGGCATCAGGAATAACTGGGGATAGGAACTAGTAAATGTCCAAACTTGATATAGTACTTCTTCCGTCTCTTAGGATGTCCATGCAGAGCCCACCTCTTAGTGCTGTTCTTAGGCTTAAGGTCAGTAAGAATGGCTCCTTTAATAAGTTTGCAATAGGACTTGTAATGGCTTGTCACTGATTGCTTCTGGCCCAGCTGGATCCTGCCCTTTTCTTAGGGAGAATAGATAAGCAGTCTGTGTCTGCATTCCAGATAAGACTTCATTGTCAACACAGCCTACACTGATAAGTGTTCCAGATAATCTCATTGTTGTAATAAGAATGGTTCAAGATCAGCTGTTCTCAACCCCCAGTTAGAGTTTTAGGCTGATACCATCTCAGTTAATTGACTTTCATACACCTCAGATAAATTTTTTAAATTTCTCAAAGAAACTCCTAAAACTTGGACAAGATTTAACGTAGAGCCAAGAATAAAGCAAATGGAATATTAGACATTTGGTATTTGATTATGACATATAAAAACTCTTGTAATTGTAACTGCAGGAGATGAAGTACTTTTACACAGTGACCTTCTGGGATTTGTCTTGGTGTGTCACTATATCTTGTGGTGTAACATTTGGGAACTCACCAAAATCTGCTTTCTGTGAGGAAGTTGTTTGGGATGTGCGGGACTATTTATGCCTCATTAACTTACAGGAAATCACAACAATAGGATCTGTTTTCATCCTTATATGTTCTTTTCAGTTGTGGGGATATACAAATTTTGTATTGCCAGTAGGAGGGGGGAAATCCCTCACAGGCTTAGATGCCAGTTTAAATATGACTTTTTTTTTTTAACTTTTTAGTGTGAAAAAATTGTAGAGTCACAGGAACTTGCCAAAAAAATGTACCAGGAGGTCCTATGCGCTCGTGTGTGTGTGTGTGTGTGTGTGTGTGTGTGTGTGTGTGTGAGCGCGCGCGCCCACACCTCTTTGCTGCTTTGTCAAGTGTAGCTTTCTTAAGCATTATCGCAGTCAAGAATCAGAGCTGTTGCATCACCACATAGCTCCCCCTGCCACCCCTCCATACCCACACCACTCCCCTGTCCCCTGGCACCACTAATTTAGTTCTCCATCTCAAAGCATAGTTGTTATAGAAATAGAATCATGCAGTCTGTAACATTTTGAGACTGGATTTTTTTTTCGCTCTGGAGATTCATCCAGATTGTTGCGTACATCACATTTGTTCCTTTTTATTGCTAAGTAGTATTCCGTGGTGTGGACTGGCAGTTTGCTTAACCGTTGAAGGATGTCTGGATTGTTTCCAGTTTGGGGCTCTTATGAGTAAAATATTAAGAACATTCATATTTACCAGTTTTTGCCCGAACTGAAGTTTTTATTTATTATGGTCACGTGCAGCGTGTAGGAACGCAGTTGCCGGCTCATATAGCAGCTGCAGGCTTAGTTTTTAAAGCAACTGCTCAACTGTTTTCCAGAGTGGCTATACCATTGACCTTTGATTTGATGAAAATGTTTTGTAGGATAAAATTTTTATTATATACTGTAAAACATATCTGTTGATTTGGGTAGCAGTCTTGTTGCCAGTAATACATCTGGTTGCTTCTGCTGACCTGCCTTGGGTGAGACAGCATTTCCCGATAGTCTCTGACTTGGGTTGTCAGTCATTTTGATGATTTTAATGCTCAGAAGGAAATTCCCTTAGCTCCCACAACACCCACACAAACTGCCCAAATGAATCTCTCTCCTCTCTCCCTTCCTATTTCTAGAGAAGAGTCAGCCCCACATCTTGAACCCTAAATCCCACCTTTAGAAATCTGCTTGTCTTCCTCTGTCTTTAGATCCACCGATCTTACTGGTTTCTGTCTAAGCATTTAAACATGCTCAGTTCTCTCCTGTCTTGGAATTACTTTCGCTTTGACCTCATCTGCTACTATCTGGCTTCTGGAAGCTGCACTTGGTGTCTGGCCATCTCTGTTCCACTGCCTTGTGTCCCCCTCACTTCCCAGCATGCAGTGCTGTGGTCCCAGCGTCCTGGGTGGTCTTGTCACCAGCAGTGTTCCTGCGGCTCAGTCTGGGGGAAGTGTTGGAGTATTGTTCTTCCTGGGCCTCTGAGTAGCAGTCAGCGCTCTTGATTACTTGCTCTTTGTAGAAGGACTTTTTTCTTGGTCTGCTACCCCTTGCTCCTGATTGTCCTTTGCTGGTGTCTACCCCTTTGTGTAGCCCTTCCTCACAGTCCTGCACGAGGCCAGCTTTCCTCATTCTGGGTGATCCCACATCTTGATCTCCACCTCAGACCTGTCCCCTGAGCTCCAGACCCAGCTATCCCTTTGCCTCCTACTTTTTCTTTGATGTTTTTCTTTTGGTGAGGGGAGGAGTAATTAGGTTTCCTGATTTATTTTTAGAGGAGGCATTGGGGATTGAACCCAGGACCCTGTGCATGCACTCTACCACTGAGCTGTCTTCCTTGTCCCCCACCTTTTGCGTCCTAGCCAGCTCCATCTAACTTCCGCAGACCCCCGATACACAGCAAATTTAAAATGGGATTTGTTCTCTTTCCAGCACCCTTGCCTCTTAAAAAGAAGAAAAGACTTACCTCTGCAGTGAGGCACCAGTGTGTTAATACCACAGTTGACAACAGTGGACACGCCGTTCAAACCCACTTGCATTTAATTGAGTTGCCAAAGTAGCCAGAGTTAGCTAGTTAGCTGTTTTCCATTCAATGCATAAAAAAAATTATACTTTAAAAAAATTATACTTTTGATGGCCAAACACTTAAGTACTACACAGGCTAAAACTGAATGTGGAAAGGAATTGTTTCTATGAAAATAAATTGAATTCTTTGGAAAGACCCCAAAAAAGTGACTAAAATACCGTGGAATTAAGTAAAAGCATGGCAACTGTGAAGGGCTGGTAAAACTAGTCCAACTGTAGAAGGATTCTGCATGCTGCTTCTCAAGTGCTCCACTTCAAATAACATCAGTCTGGAGGTGGTTGTCATCAACTATGGAAGTGATTAATGCAGAAAACAAGAGGTGGAATTGCAATCAGTAGGCGCATACTGAAAAGATGGGTGAATAAATCAGTGTGCTTTTTGTTTTAAGTTAAGGTGTTTAAGCACACATAACATTATCTTACTTCCTCTTCTGTGTGTATTCTTCCTGTCTGATGAAGCTTTGCCCCTTTCTGTGATTTCATTCCTCGTTGCTACTACCCTGTTTACTGTCTTTCCCCTGATCTCTGACATCAGCTTCCCAGCTGGATGTCCATTGCCAGCTTTGCCCTTTTCCCAGTCCCTTCTCCGTATTGTAGCTAGAGAACTGCTAAAAACAGAAACCTGATGGTGGCACCTGTTTGCTTTAAACCCTTAAAATCCGGATTCATTAAACCAGTAAAAGTTTAGAACTGGCCTCTGCTGACCCCTCTAGTCTCATTTCATCATTTTTGTACTGCCACCCCTTCCCCTCTCACTGGACGCATCAGCCACGTTGATCACCCTGCTTGCACGATTCATTGGGGGAGTGGGTCTCTGTGTGTGGCTGGGGTGGGAAGGCACCGCGCTCTTTGACCTCTAGGTCTTTCTCTGCTCTGCTCCTCTGCTTGGACCCTTCCCCTGTCTTCCACTCCCCATACTGACCCTGCCACCCTTCTGGACTCAGCTCTCCTTCAGGGAGCCTTTCTTGACCCCTAGGTTGAGTGCCTCTTCGGTGTGCTTTCATAACGACACCCCGTGTTTCTTGGGTTCTAGCATCCAGCATACAGTAGGTGGTCGATTGTCTGGGTCCCAGTATTCCCTCCAAGGCAGCTAGACTGTCAGTTTTGTTTCGATCCGGTTCATACAGTAATCTTGTTTGCCACAGTGTCCACGTTATAAATATTTGAGTGAACGGATGGTGTTTTCTGAGTACGGTCGGTTTCTCTGAAAAGCCCTTAAGCAAAATGTTTGCTTTCTTTTGTAGGTGCTGTCTCTTTTGGCCTTTATCTGTGAGGAGATTGTGTCACAGTGCACTTTGTGTGGAGGGCTTTACTTTTTTGAATTTGTGAGCTGCAGTGCCTTTCTGCTGAGCCTCCTCATGCTGATAGTGTACTGCACGCCGGTTTACGAGAAAGTTGAACACGTGAAACTCAAGTCATCGGTAAGCATAAGAAAACGCAAGCCCTGAAGAACTTGGGTATCTGGGTGTCTTGTGTTGTTTTATTGTTCCCAGTAGTAATGTTTTCACAAGTCAGCAACAGGAAAAGATACTGCCTGTTGTCCCAGCTCTGCCGCTGAGCAGCCGTGGTCTCCCTGCCAAGTGGGATGACGGGGGCAGTGAAATTAGAGTGAGAGTGACGCACGCTGCCAGTGGTTTAATTATTGGTGATTTAACCTAATTCACATTAGGTGTTTTTAAAAACTAGGATTTTATCTCTCTTTATGTCTCACATTTCAGAGCATCGCTCATTGGTTCTACAGTTATTCACTGTGTACCTCTTGTAGGCCAGGCGTTATGCTTGACATGAGAGAGTAATGAGCTAACGTGATGTATGTCTAGAGCATTTAAACAAGAAAGCGTGTAATTCCATCTATTTTGCTTTGGATTTGTTATGAAAAAAAAAGTTGTCTACAAGTGAATTAAGGAGACATTTGTTAAGTTCATTGTTCAGAAATTTCCCTTTTAATAAAAGTGTATATGAGAATTTACCATTCACAGAATTAGAGATGTACAACTTTCTAAAGACTTAGTCTGCTGACCCTGTGTTTCGATTTGCTTAGAGTATGAATTTGTGAGGTGACAGGTGAGATAATGTGCATCGTTACTGCATTTAAAGAAAGAATTGAGCAGTTTACTTCAATAGCATTCTAGTTATCAGGAGTGGTTTGTGAAGAATTGAACATGTCAGGGTTGATTTATGAAATAATTGATGTCTTTGAGGGAAAAGATAAAAATTAGAGTAATTTTTAACTATCAAAAATAAGAGAGAACAGTATAAATACAAAGCAGTAAGATTTTATTATTGTTTCAAATTTATGGGATGCAAGCCTTGGGTCATATATTCAAAATACATCTAAGATTTACTTTTTTTCTATAGACCCTTTGGTACATCTTAAATTTTGTGCCATAACAATCTGTTGCCTTCTTTTAACACAAAATATTGCCACTTGCAGTAACATGGGCAGACCTAGAGAATATTATACTTAGTGAAGTAAGTCAGAGAAAGACAAATACTGTGTGATATCACTTATGTGTGGAATCTAAACAAATAATACAGTTTGAATCTATACAAAACAGACTCACAGATCTAGAAAACAAACCTGTGGTTACCAAAGGGGAGAGGGGAGCAAGGAGGGACAAATTAGGAGTCTGGGATGAACAGAGACAGACTGCTATACATGAAATAGATAAGCAACAAGAATTTACTGTAAGGCACAGGGAATTATATTCAGTATCTTATAATATGTAATGGAATATAATCTGAAAAAATATAACTGAATCACTTTGCTGTACACTGGAAACTAACACAGTATTGTAAATCAACTATACTTCAGTAAAATATGTATATATGTGTATATATATTTTATATATTTGTATATAATTCATAATTATACAATCATATCATACATATGTATACATATGTAACATGATTATACGTATGTATAATGTGATATGTATATGTATAATTATATATAATTGATATATATTTAAACTTAAAAGATATATATGTGTATATAACTTTTAATTTAAAAATTAAAAACCAAAAAGTTGATCCCAGACAGGTAAAAAATAACTTTGAAACACAGGTGGAGCCTGAATCAAATCCATCAAGTCTTTGATGAGCACATCTGTGCTATTCTTGGTGTAGCCAGTATCCAACTGTCCCATTATCTTACCTGGTAATAACTGCTGTCAGCATGTCCTGAGCACCAGACACTTTACATGCTGTGGCTTAGAATCTTCACACAGTAATACTTCACTTTTCTGTTGAGGAAACTTAGGTTCAGGGTGGTTAAGTAACTTGTCTAAAGTGACACAGCAAGGGGAAAAATAACCTGAGATTTAACCCCGGAGAGGACTCGCACCTTGCAGTGTGCCACCTGGCGGAGGCCGAATCCTACTAGAACCCTCGCCCTCTAGCTTTAGATGCTGTCACGGCAAATATCGTCACCGCAGGAGTCTGCATAGTGATGACAGCAAAACCTGTTTATTTTATGAAATTCAAATTAAAAAGAAGATGCAGAGAATACCATAGCATTTTTGTTAATTATATTTATAATCTGCATACAGGTAAGTATGCAGTAAGATTTGGACAATTTATATTGTAAATATTAAATATTGAAAATATTTTTTCATTTCTTAGCCCCTAATGGCAAAATAGTATCACTATCGATGAAAAGATTTTTAGAAGTATTTAGTTTTTTAGGGCTGTGTCTGTAGCATTTAAGAACATTGATCTTTTTGACAAGAAACAACATTACAGTATTTTGCAGTTTAGTACAGCAGTCAAACTAAACAAAATGTAAAGCCCTTATTATACTTGAGCATATAAAAAGTTATTTTAGAGTAAATACTGATTTTAAAATACTGAGAAAAAAAAGAAATTAGTCACTTAATCCTAAAGTAACTTTTGTAAACATTTTACTGTGTTTCTTTTGTTTTTTATTTGTAGGTGATTTTTAATTTTTAAAAATGGTTGTAATCATAGAGTATGGACATTCTGCTTTTCAAACATGAGGAATTCATATATGTTTGAATGGTTTAAAAATCACTTTTCCTGTCTGCTTATTAACGTAATTAAATTTAAAATTTTTATATGAGAGGTTTTCTGTTTCAGAGAGAATGTTTTGTGTGTGTGGTGGTGGTGGTGATGTCTAGGCAGGATTAGTAATCTTGTTGGAGAGAGGATCTTTCCTGTCCCATGCAGTTGTGGGTCAGATTATATCACAAATAACAAGAGCCAGCATTTATGGAACATTTACTGTCTGTCTGGCAGTGATCTGAGCACTTCTCATGAATTAACTCTAATCTTTAGAATCACCTGTGAAGACGACATTATTCTTACTCCCATTTTGCAGATGAGGGAACAAAGGCACACAGACGTTAGGGAACTAATTCAGAGTCCTTGTGAACCCAGGTAGTCTGGCTCAGGAACCTGTGTTTACCAAACAGTCTGTTATTCTGTCTCAAAATGATTGTCTTGTTTAAATACCTCCTTGAATGTACTCCAAATATTAGTAGCGAGAGTTTTATATCTGTATGTAATAGATTTGAAATCATATTCAAAGGAATAGAAAAACAGTACTGCAGAGAAACACCTCTTTTAGAAGCAAAGAGAAAATCTCTGTGAAGTTTTTTATAAATGTTAAGTGAACTATTGACAGCGTAAGAATTCTGTTTGGGGTAGTTTTATTGATACTAGGTTTAGTGGAGATGTATTTCAGAAACCTCCAATACAAAATACCAGACTTAAACACTTTGGAGTGGCTGGGCTGTCATTTTTCCAGTTTCTCCTCTGCATCAAGTATGTATGTCAAGCATGTTTTCAGTTGGCATGATGAGAGAGAGCCCTGTGTGGTACTGCCCAGGAGAGCGCTCGGAAACCCACAAAGAATTTCATTGCCTTCCGCTACATTATGATGAGATGTAGGGGCTTTTGTGTAGGAGATAATCTTGTCATACAAGCTCACATTGGATAACCCACTTGGAACAATTGAAAGCAACATGTTATTCCAGAAAGCTTAAGTGTCTAAAAAACAAATTGTTGACATAATTTTGTTTAGTTGAAGATGAGTCGGCCTTTTGAGGCTCTCTTTTCCAAAGTGCTTTAAAAGCAACGAAGTCCTCTCAGAGAGGCCATATCCTAGCATAGCTTACTTTTTAAGGGAAGAAAAATGCTTTTCTTTGCTGGAAGTAATACGGGATTTAAGAAATCCTTGGGTTTGATGACCTTAATGTGTCCTAGAGAAAAGGATAAACACATACTTGCACAACCTCTTGGGGAACTTTTTATTTCATTTTATTTATTTTTAATGGAATACAGCTGATTTAAAATTAGTTTCAAGTGTACAACAGGGCAAGTCATTGTTTTTATAGATTTTACTCCATAAAGTTAGGTTGAAATATTGGCTGTATTTCCCTGTGCTGTACAGTATATTCTTGTTGCTTATTTTTTTTTATACATAATAGTTTGTACCTCTTAGTTCTCTTCACCCATCTTGCCTCTCTCCCTGGTAACCACTAGTTTGTTCCCTGTCCGTCTGAGTCTGTTTCTGTTTTGTTATGTACATTCACTTATTTTATTTTTTAGATTCCACATATAAGTGATAATGGGGAACTATTTTTATTAAAAGATTATCTTGTGATGTCCTTTCTGAATATGCCCTGTTCAAAGTGTGGATAGTGTTCCTTTGCAGGGTATTTATCAAATACCAGGCTTATTAAAAAGTTAGAAGTTGAATTATGTAAGTTTGGGTCAAGGAAAAAAAGGTAAGTCACGAAAGTTTTTTAAAAGTTAAAAATTAAAACATTTGTTTTCAGTCAGCCTAACCGTGCTGTATTCCTCCTTTGTTTTATGTGTATATATAGGATTTTTATATTACTTTGGGAACAGGAATTGTGTTTTTGTTGGCATCCATCATTTTCACTTTTTCACATGACAATACCTCAGCTGAAATTTCTGCAGTTGTAAGTACCTTTTGTCTTTGCTTCTATTTGTTTCCTTAGAAATAGAGAATTTAGAAAGTACTTGACAAATTATACAATAAGGGAGAGTAGTTTGTCTTTTGACTTATTTTTTAGTGTAATTTTGAATAGAAGATCTGAAAGGAAATCAGTATGATAGCCTTAAAAACCTAGAACCTGTGTTTAGAATTTGACTTAGTTTTGTTAATAAAAATCCATTTACTCCACATATGAACATGTTATGGCTAATGGAAGTGGTAGAATTGACTTTATTATCTTATATTCTTCCCCTTTTCAGTTCAACAGAAACACACTTACATATCAGGTGCTATTTTAGGGGTAGAGAGTAGACGGGAGAAATGATCCAAAAGTTCAGCTTATGAAAGAGAGAGAGAGGTAAACGTATTCATCTGAAATCCTTGAGGGACCACGTTTTTTCAGAATTCAGAATATGCTGGATTTTAGAAAGGTAATAATGTATATCTCCTGTATTACACACCTTCAGAGGGCCTGGGGTAGCCCCCTGTAATCCAGCGTATTAGTGTTTCTGAAGCATGTGACTGTTCACAGTAAAAGAGAGAGGTAAGGACTGTAAGTAGTTTTATCTTGTGTCAGTTTGAGCCAAGTAAATCATGGAACAGTTTTTGTAGCTTTTTGGATTTCAGAATTGCAAGTCAAGGGTCAGGGGCTTGAATTGGAGCCAGTATTGTGAACATGAACAACTAACAGGTGGTTAGGAAGTCCTCTTCCAAGTCAGCTGGTTTCCAACTAATGCTTTGTTCATAACAAAGTTGAAGTTGTAATTGAGTTGTCAGCCAATAGATCATTAAAACTGCTTTTTGTGACAGAACAACTCAAAAGGAGTTCAGAGACTTGGATAGCTGTATCTACCTATTTTTGCAAACACGGTTTCTTAACAGTTGTACGTGTAAAAGCAAAGCACAGAAATAAAATTAATGCTGAACCTTGACTCATTCTAGCAATAAGTAGTATTTAGCCATGGATACAGGAACCAGTTGAAGAGGGAAAAAAGCCTTATGCTATTTCGGTTTATAATCATATTTTGTTGTAGAAGCACATGATAGGGTGATGGGTGGTGAGTGAAATAATTTCTAATATAAAAATGTATTACTATAAAATCCTGTGCTGAGAGTGAAATGAAGGTGAGGAAATGTTGAGTTCATGGTGGGGGAAAAAGCATGTCCTGAAATCCCCAGCTATTAAAAAAGAGCTTGTTTATGTGTTTGAAATTAGATGATGTGTTAGATTGTTACAGTATTTAGATTTCATTGGACGTATTAAAAGTGACTGGTAGTTTAAAAACTCAGTATTTAAAATATGCTGGAAATTACCTTTTGCAACTATTTAAATTAGGAAAAAATACAGACTTAAATGAGGGAGTCTGTTTTTTAAAAAACTGATGTGAGGAAAAGAGCTAGTAGATGATCTGGGTTACACGGCATGGAGGGCTCTGTATGGACTGGAGCTCTCTGAGGTCATCAGAGATGGCTTCATAGACAAGGTGACATCTGGTCTGCCTTTAAAGTGTTGAAAATATTTGCTGATCAAATAAGGGGATAGAGGCCATCATCAAGCCAAAATAAAGACTCCAGAGGGGAGAAGAGACTTGGGTTGGTGGGGGGGGGGTGGACTTGATAATGAACATTAGGTTGGATGTCTCGGGAACATCCATGTGAATGAATGGATTTGGAGCTCAGGTTGCTGTCCAGGGAAATGAGGCAGAATGCATCTTCTTCAGGGTGGAGGGGTTGGATGTGAAGGGTGAGAGACTGTGCAGACGACAAAATGTTTCAGTTCGTGGAGAGGTAGTCTGAGGGTTGGAAGAGACGTTAGCCATTACCTACATCGGTTTTCTTTTCCTACAGATCGCTTCTTGGCCTCTGTTTCCTTAAGGGTTTTGCTAGTGAAGAAGCTAAATGTGAACCGTGGTCTTCTGTCTCGTGACAGAATTCTCAGAACGTTTGATCAGATGTTAGAAGAGTACAATGAGGAAGTGGTTTCAGGAAGAGGAAGTAGGTAGTGGCGTCATGTCACTGTGTCATTGCACTGTGACAGCCAACTGGGAAATACTGTTTAGGTAATTTAACGTAAAAGTATCCTCAGAATAGAATTTCTCTTTTGCTATTAACCTTTTCCATTTTTACCTAGGCTCAGCTGCCTACTCACGTATTTCAAACCTTAGCTTATCTGTGGGTCAGTCTACCCATTGCTAATAATCCTGTGTTTTGCACCATGTTATAGGATTTTGTTTTTCATCTGTTAACCTTAGTTTCATAGATTGGGACCTGACACGTATGCATACACATGCAAGACAGGACATTTGTATTTTGTGAGACTTTGACTAATGGCCATTACTCTGGATTTTTGTTGTTGTCGTAGCTTCTTTCCATTTTTGATGACCTTGACATTTTTTTAGCCACTAAAGTTAAGAATGCTGTGTATAAGATAAATTGATGAATTATCTTGCTTATATGAAACACGATCAGAGCCAAGTAGGAAAGGTGAGATTATATTCCAGAATTCCCCGTATAACCTGTGCCCCCTTTTCCCTCCTCAGGTATTTGGATTTCTCGCAAGTCTTACGTTCCTGTTTGAATGTATCATCATGCTCCTTAAAAAACTCCAGGAGCGCCGGCCAAGGAAACCTGAGGCTACCCCCAGGAGCGAGCACGTCACCGAACCACTTAATGCTTAAAGACTCTGGGAACAGGTGTCACGTACGGCGGTGAGTGTGCGGTGCCTGGGGCCTGGCAGCAGCGTGTGTGTAAGTTGTGTTGTTGGTAAACCACTTCTTTGGGAGAGGAAAGCGGTTTGATCAGTATTCATCAGACAGTGTGTCAGTCACCACAAATTGGGCCAGAGGGTTTTTGGTTTTGTTTTTGTTTTTTAATTTTTTTTTTTATAATAGTTGAAACTTGTGTCAAATGAAGTTTTGTTTTGCTTTTTGGAGGTGAGAGCAGTTGTTTCTTAAGTATCACAGAGCTCAATTGATGGTAAATTATTCTGTCATCGTCACTAGGTTTGGCTTCCAAATTATGCTTTATAGCTGTGGAAACACATGATTAATTAAGTGCATCTATTCTTTTTTTTTTTTTCATTTTTAAATTTGTTTAGCTATGACTGTTTACTTTGCTTTTGATGATTAGATCAAATGTGTATTTACAAGATCAATATTTTAAATGCTGGTCTAGGTTTTTTTCCTTCAGATATAATACCCAGGCTTTACTGTATCTCACTCAGCCTTAAAATTATACTGTAACATTTTAGCATAATTATAATTAACTCTTAGACCATTTTTAGCCTAATGTAAAATATGTGGGAGATGTTGATACTTTATGTTATAAAAGCAACAACGTTAGCAACCCCATGTTTAAATTGCACTTTGGTTGTTGAGAGCAGGTTAAAAAAATCTTTATATAATTTGACATAGAAAAATGGAAGAAACTGGTATTGTGCCTAAAGACCAAAGAAAAGAAAGATAAACTTTTTGCAAATACAGTGAGAACAGTTGTAAAAGCAGGCTTCAGCCACTTCTTCAGCATCTGAAGAGATGAGTTCATACTACAAAAGACAGTGGTTTGTTCCCTTTTGCTATACGATCATTTCTACTGAAATTAGTACAGCTTCGCAGGTTCTGTTCAGTGTTTTCTTGGGAACCAACCTTCTTTTTAAAGCCCTAACCTTTGATCTTTCATTTGAGAGCCTCCCCTTCCTGTCTCCGTATCAGAACGGTTTTGGCATCTGGCTCAGGAGGGCCTGTGGCTCTGCCTCTTCCTTGGTGCCAGTTGTCTCTTAGGTGGTCCAGAATCTTGGGCCCTTGTGCTTGCGTAGAGTGTGCAGTCAGGTCTTTAGGGTTCTTATTCCCACGTAGGCATTGCTCTGGTTTCTCTTTGGAGGAGACCTTCTTGAGAAAGTGGATATCTAGAGAATCCTGCCGAGGTTCATACCATTGAGGTGGAAGGGAAGTGAGTAGTCAAACCATTCTCAGGAGACACTTTATAACCAGTTCTGATCATTTGGGAGAATTATCTGTTGCTGGCAGACTCTCTTGGAGCCGGCCAGATAGGGCACTTTGAGGGTGACCTTTCTGACCAAGTGGTTCACAAACTAGGCTTTTCCTGTTCTCCTGCTAGATTTCTGACTCAAGACTCTAGGGTTAAGGCAGTGAGCCCATGCATCAGGTCCTTCAGTACTTTGGTGGAAGTCTCCCGGGCCAGGCGGGCTAGGTTTTCTGTCTGAACAAGTGGAATCGTGTTTTCAGTGAGACAGTTAAATGATCCCATCCTTCTTAAATTTCTCATCTGCCGTTTACGTGTTGTTGATGGGTTTCAACTGCGTGAATATGGCTAAATGGGTTCTCCAAGATGGGTCATCCTGGCCAGACATGGCTTCTGCTCTGTCTTACTGACTCAGAACCTTATCCATCTGTGTCAGAGTTTGGATGCTAGTGCTAGTGGTGATGCCACCCCTACCTGCTTGGGAGATAATGAAACCAGTCATATGGATGCTGCTCTTACTGGGCGTGCCGTCTAAGAGAGGAGAAATAGCCTGGGTCTTGGGTCTAAGAATAAAGACTGGTTCAAAGATAAGCAGCTCATGGTAGGAAAGTTCTGGAATTTCATATCAAACTATACCATTGTCATTTTAAGTGCCATCTTCACCCAGCTGGGATTCACAGCAAACCATCTGGGCCACCTCAGGGACCCCACCTGTGCACTGGGCTTAGTTGAGTTTGGCAGACTGCCCTCAGCTGGCCTCACAGACACAGCACGTTGACATTGAGCTTAAGCTCTGCTTGTTCTGAGGTTTCACTTCCATTTGTTTCACTGGTGCAGAAATGGACCTCTTAGCTGGCCACCCAATCCTCTCCTTTTCAAGATACATTCACCGGTATTTCTGGCCCCTCTAGAACCTTTCTTCACACTGTTTTCTACAGGATCCATGACTGATTAGCCTCCCTCTTCTATTGTAGAAGGAATTAGGAATAAAAAGACCTTTGTGGTAAATAAAAAGTTCAAGGAGAACTTGGGACCAAAGCCACTGTTATGTATAGAAAAGGGCAAACTCAATATAAAACTCAAATTTAAAATAATTTTTTAAATCAATGGATATGGTAAATTTGTTATTTTACAAATAAACTGTTTAAATTGGTTCTTAAAAATTATAAGGGGAATGTGCATATAGTAGAAAAATTTTATAATTGCTATGCTTATGTTCTGTTTGGAGACCGGGAAATGTATTTTTACATTGTTTATAGCCAATCATTTTTGTATTTATTAATTATATATATCCTGTGGGTCTTTTATATCTCTCTCAATGTCAAATTTTGTAGTCTTCTTTTTAAATAAATCCACTTTCTTCATAATTTTGTGGTGGTTCAGTTATTACAAAAGCATGACATTTAAACAGAAGCTTCCTCCAGAGTTCCAGGAGTTGGCTCTCCGACCTTGGAGAGTCCCCACGAAGAATTCTGGACTTTGGATCTACCCGGTGTAGGGCGCAGGTAGAAAAGATGCAAGTCCAGCGCCCACCTGTGGGCTGTCCCTCTTGTTGGAAAAGTTGGAATATGCACGCAGACAACATTTTTGGTAGCCACGTGTGAAGAGTTACACAGAAATGTTACGGACTAAACGCCTTTAAATACTTCCTAAGAAGCAAATTTGGAATCGAATCCATTTCTTGGTGTGGCTCCCAGTGCTAAAAACAAAATAGGCACGTTCTCATTTGGGCTATTCAGTGATTGGGAAAATGTGAGGCAAAACTAGAGTGATTCTGATAAAGCTCCAACTATTTGTGTAGTTTGCAAAATTCCTGCCTCCAGACATATGAGAATAACAAGGTCTTTACAGTTAGTCATCAAGAACTCACTGGAATCTGTACATTCTTCGGAGTTTTGTGTTTTGCTTTGATAAAGAGCACGATTTTATCAATATGCAGTCAACTGCATGGAGCAGGAAACCTACCCAAGTGGGTCTTAAATGGTAAGGAAAGTTTATTTCACAAGAAGTCTGGGTAGGATGGTTCCACGACTGGTAAATTCCATGGCTCTGTGGTGTCTTTCCATGTTTCTCAGCCTGTCCATCTGCTGCTGTGAGTTCTTGGCCTCTGGATTGACCCTCAAGGGTGTAGCAAGGTGGTGGCGGCATCTCCAGGCATCGTCTGCTTGTCCGAAGGGCAGAAGAGAGGAGGATGTTTATTCCGCATCTCTCCAAGGTGTTCCTTTTTCACAGAAGCCCTTCGGTGGACTTCACCTACTTGTCTTACCAGAAGACATCAAATGCCTATTTCTAGATCTTTCATTGCCATGAAGATTAGAATTGCTGTGATCAGCTTAAAGTAATCAAGATTCCTCTCCTTGGCTTGTGAAAACCCTTTGAAGCATTTAGCCGTCTGATATGTGAACAGCATTGGTTCTGTTAGCGAGAGAGGGGCCGTGGGTCAGGGTGTCTGTCATAAGCATGTAGAGGATGTGCCCCAGCTAGGAGAAATCAAATTCCTATTTGAAGAAATTTTTGTCAGCCTGACTACCCCAAAACAATTTAAAGTAGAGAAACTGTTTTATGTGTTACGCTGAGTTACAATTCTACAAATAATGTGTACCACAGAAAATTGGTTTAATAAGAGCTGGGAAGTATTGTTCTTTCCCTGATATCTTTGCATTTGGCTACTTTTACTTTTCAATTTTCGAAATATGTCAGGCACTGAAAGTACAGAGGATAATGCCTGTTGTAAATACCACCCAGCTTTAGTAGATACAATATTGTTTCACATTTGCTTTAAGGGCCTTTGTTAAAAAAAGAAAGTTATATTTTTAAAGTACTACCACCTCTAATTTTATTCTTTCCTTTTACAAAGGTAAACCCGATTGCTTTTTTTAAAAATTTTTATTGAAGTATAATCAGTATACAATGTTGTGTCAATTTCTGGTGTACAGCACAATGCTTCAGTCATATAGGAGCATACATATATTCATTTTCATATTCTCTTTCACCATAAGTTACTGTAAGATTGAATATAGTTCCCTGTGCTGTACAATATAAACTTGTTTATCTATTTTTTATGTGTTAGTATCTTCAAATCTCGAACTCCCAATTTATCCCTTTCCACCCTCTTCTCCCCTGGTAACCGTAAGTTTGTTTTCTGTGTCTGTGAGTCTGTTTCTGTTTGGTACATAAGTTCATTTGTCTTTATTTATTTTTTTTTTAGATTCCATGTATAAGTGATATCATGTGGTATTTTTCTTTCTCTTTCTGGCTTACTTCACTTAGAATAACATTCTCCAGATCCATGCATGTCGCTGCAAATGGCATTATTTTATTCTTTTTTATGGCTGAGTAGTATTCCATCGTGTAAATATACCACAGCTTCTTTATCCAGTCAACTGTTGATGAACATTTAGATTGTTTCCATGTCTTGGCTATTGTAAAGAGTGCTGCTGTATTATTTTGTGCTATCTGTGTTACAGGTATCCTTTCATAGCTTGCTTTTTTCAATCAATAGTATTTTGAAATTTATCTGATACATATAACTCTCATTCATTCCTTTTAACTGCTGTTTGGTGTTCTGTCCTATGTATATGCCACTGTCCTATGTATATGCCACAGTTTACTTATCACTCCCCTGTTGATGGAAAAATTTTTTTAAATTTTGGATCATTTTAACCCGTGTTGCATTGAACAAACGTTCTTGGAAGTCTTGTGCAAATGTGTTGAGAGTGTACTTAGAAATCAAATCGTTGGGTCAGAGGGTATATGCAGTTTCATCATGGCTAAATATTTCCAAATGGGTCTGCAAAGTGGGGGAACTAATTTTGTTTATAGTTGCATTAGCAGTGTGAGTGCTGGTTTCCCCACTCTTGTCTTGCACTTAACCTTAGTTGGTCTTGTCATTTTGGCTGATCTGGGACTGAAACGGGCCTCATTTTGTTTTACATTCCCTGTGTTACCGGTGAGCCCGATCAGCTTTTCATTTGTTTGTTGACCATTTAGGCTTCCACACATCTGTGGTTTGTTTGTTTATATCCTTTGCTTTTTTTTTTTTTTTTTTTTTAAATATATTGAGCTTTTCTTATTTGAGAGTTCTTGGCTTATTATAGGTATTACCCTTTATAACATGCCTTGGAAATACCTTCTCCTAGTCTGTGAATTGTATTTTAACTTTGCTTTTGAGGTTACCTCAAGATCAGAGATGTTTTACTTTTTAAAATGTTTACAGATTTGCATCTTACGTTTAAGTACTCGATTCTGCCTTGATTTTTGCATGTGATGTGTCACACCCTCTGATTTATTGTTTCAGGCAGTGACTCTGCTCCTCTGACAGAAAACGTTGCCTCTGTCATCTACCAAGTTTATGAATATTCCTGAGTCTGCTGCTGACTTTCTTGGGCTGTTTTTCTCCACCTATGCTAATACCATAGTCTTGATAAAATCTTAATATCTGATAGGGCAAGTTGAAAATGGCTTTATTTTTGGCACTTTTTAAATTTTAAAGACTTTTTAAATTGAAGTATAGTCAGTTACAGTGTGTCAATTTCTGTTGTACAGCATAATGTTAGACTATTTTTTTAGAGCAGTTTTAGGTTTACAATAGAGAGGAAGGTTACAGAGGTACTTTACTTTTTACTATAAATTTTTAAGATGGATTTGGCAAGTTCCTTAAAAAAAAGAAAAACCTTGTTGATTTTTTTCTTGGAATTGCAGTGACTTTATAGATTCATTTGGGGAAAAATGATTTGTGATTGAACTTCACAGTCATGAACTACACTAAATCTCCACGATTTAGGTCCTGTTGTTTTTCAGTAACGCTTTATGGTTTTCGTAAAAGTCTTGCACATCTTTTGTCAGAGTTATCCTCAGTACTCACTTCTTTTTTGTAATTCTCACTTGTTTTTCACTTTGAAATTAGCCTTCTGTATTCTCCCCCTAGTTTAGAGTCCCCATTAGATGTGTGGTGTCCAGCCTCTATTTCATTTATTCTCACTTTACTATTTCTAATTCATTCTCTCTCTGTGCTACTTTCTGAATGGCAACCTCAAACACTCATTTTTTTCTTAAGCCATATTTAACTTCGTCATTGAATTTTTAATTCTAATTTGTTGTATAGCAGCTCCATTGAATTTTTAACTTCATTTACTGTATTTTCTTTCAGATTACTGTATTTAGATCCTAAATTGTTTTGCTGCTAATTCTCCTCCTCATTGGATTTACCAAATTTTTCTCACACTGGTCGCTGCTATCATTTGGAGTTTCATAACTCCTGGTTCCCAGTAGCTCAGCCCTTTTTATTTGGTCCTAAGTTCTGACTCGGCCTCCTGTACACTTGGCCTAGCTTCTGGAGACCCTCATCTATTTTCAGAGCATTTAACATCTACCAAAAGATTGTTCCACCAGAAGCCAGTTAGAGAGAGAGGGGATAACTCAGTGGTAGAGCACGTGCTTAGTGCCCACGAGGTCCTGGGTTCAGTCCCCAGTACCTCCACTAAAAGAAAAAAAAGAAGCCAGTTGGAACCTGCTATTGGCACTGCACAAACCAGTGGCAACCCATTGCTCCTGCCCTTGAAATCCTCCCGTTGGGTTTAACCTAAAATCTACATGGGCAGCAGAGAGGAAGCCAGCTCTTCATAAAACCAGCCTCTGTGGAGCAGGAGGTAGAGTTGGAGACTCTGAAATTTAAACCACCCTGGGGCCTCTGTGTCTATCATACTAAGTAACCCCCAGGTTCAGTGACTTCAAAGCGTTCAGCTCATGAGTCTCTGGGTCATGGTTTAGGTCGCGTGGTTTTTCTGTCCTTGGTAGGGCTTACTCGTGGTCTGGGCATAGGCTTGCTGTTGGCTGGAAGCTCGTGTTTCTGGGTCAGCTCCCCGTCACCAGGGGAGGTTGGTCCTCTTCCCTGTGTCTCTCAAACCCTGCCAGCAGACTGGCCCGAGTGTGTTCTCAGGGCAGTGATAAAGGGGCAAGAGGGACAAGCCCCGAGGGGTACGTGCTTCTCAGGCCTCTGTTTTATCCTGTCTTGACATCCCACCCACGTAGCTCCTTCCTTGAGTACATGCCCTCACCGTAAAGAGTGGTAGCCCCCCATTGATGGGCTCCTCGGATTCAAGAATATTTGTACCCAAGTGTGAATCTACGTGGGAGTCCCTTCACTGAATGGGTTGTTAAAGTTCTCTCCTGATAAGGAAAGATTCCAATTTAATATGACACTGTGCCTCTCGGTAGAGATAAAAAGTATGACCTTTTAGGGGGAATCAAGCAGATTAGAAGCTGAATGTGTGCAGTTCCTAAGCTTTTGTTAGCCTGTAGTTTGTGCTGGACAGAAACGGCCCACCCGCAGAGAGGGGCCCTGCCCCACAGTGCTCCACGTGTACGTGTGGGAGCAACAGGGAATCAGGCAACTCTAAAAATGGAAGCTCTCTAGAGGAGGGCCTTAGGAAAGAGGGCTCTTCGGGGGTTGGAATCTGTGTTTTTCCATTGTGCTAACCCAGACCCTTTGAGTCATCTCTCCAGTGAGCAACCAAATGAGGGAGCAAATGAACCTCCAGCGCCATCCAAATTTGTCTTAATTCACCCCTGGCCCTTGGGGCCCTGCAGCTGGGTTAGGTGGGGGCGACCTATTGGACATGATGAGATCTGGAAGATGAGAGGAAATACATCTGAGACTTGTCCGTATTTGTAAAAGGGGAGTAGGGGAAGGCCCACTTCCCCGGGCCTCCTTCTGGGGTCGGACATGTTAACTCCTGATCAGTTGAGATCTGTCATCACCCCTTAGGGAGGGGCCAGATCGTCCTCCTTTCTGGACCCAGGAGTTGCCACTTTGCTATGGTAGGTAGACAGTGGGCAGAGGAGGTTGGCCGTAGAGTATCTGGGACAAAGTGTCCAAATTTTCTATCTACACAGATTTGAACAACAGGAAACATCCACCTATTTATCTGTTGAAGTCAAAGCAGGTGCAAAAGCCCTTGTGTGCCTAGGAGCTCAGTAGACAGACTAGGTAGTCACCTTGTGCAAGTTGTAAATAGATGAAGACAGAGCAGCTGGCCCTGCAGGAGTCATCCATGAGGAGGAGTCCTATGTAGTTGGCGAATAAGACAAATCTTTGCAGGGAAGAGCTACTTCCATAATTTCTCATTGGGCATCTCAGTCTTTCTGGTGGTTCCATACCCATGGTGGCTTTGAGCACAGTCCATTGATACGTAGTAGAGATGGTGGCCACACATGTTAGCTTTTCCATATGTGTTTATCTCAGTGCTTTTCTCTAGATGTGGTTGCACATAAATATTGAGTCTGTAATTACTTTTATCTTCCCAATATATGGTATGTCTTTACTAGTCCCGTCCTGGGTGGCCCAAAGACCTGATAATACAGCTGGTGACAGCCCATGAGCTCATATACAGATACTGTTTGTTAAATTCTTGGATGGTGGCTAGAAGTCCCACGTGAAGTCCATCCCATCGCACATGTCCTTGGCTGCGGGCGTTCAGCCATCTGCCATCCCTGGATCGCAGAGGATCTGCTCACCGTGGAGGTGGGTGAGCTCTTTCATCAGGGGCTCCTGCCAGCTGGCCCGTTCTGTACGTAAGACCTTCATTAAACCAGCAGTCCATTGGGGAAGATGTTATTTCTGTCTAAAGGGTGGGCAACCACCTGTTTGTGAAGTTAGTTGACGGCTTAGGGACCGAGTTTGGTCCTTAATTGGAATATCCCCAATATTTTCATGATAGGACTTTCTAGAGCTTGTCCGCTCTGTGGAATTTAGAATTGCAGGATGTCAAGTTGGAGACTGTTTAGATTAGAGTTCAGTAATGCCCACAGGAGGAAGTTCTTCAATGCAAAAGCTCCGATGGAGGCTGGGAGGCCGGGAAGAACCCAAAGAATTATTGTTGCCAAAGCCTCACCCCCAGCCCCGCCCCCGTCAACCCACAGCTGCTCCGTGGTTCCTCTGGGTCTGAAGGAGATGGAGGCTCAAGGCTATGGCGTCTTTCACTGCTGCCTATGCTGCTTCCAAGATGACTGGTTATTGGGGCTCTCACTCAAATGTGGCCACACGGCTGATGACTTGGGGTGGAGGCTGTAGGAAGATTCCCAGGCTTGGGGTGCACTGTTTCCAGTAGCTCATACACCAAGCGGCCAGCTTTGGTGTGGGGCCACTTTTTTGGTAATTGGTAACTACGACAAAGTTTGTCCTTAATTGATTGTGATCTTTCTGAGCTGTGATAACAGCTCCCAAGATGGTACTGGAAGGCAGGCCCCTTGGAGTCTGTCCTTGTCAGGGGCCCATCTGTCTGTCATCGGCTGCGCTTGGGTGGCGTGTGATGCTGCAAACGCAGCTCCCTCTGTGGAGCCCTCACGGACATGCCTGCCTGTGCACTGAGTCCCATTGTCCCAGGTGTGTCCACACCACTGATGCTCTCACAGGAGAATTCAGGGCGATAAGTGTACCGTGTGCTGCGTCGGGTGAAGGCAAGCTGATTGCGTCCACCCCCCACCCCCATCTGAAAAATAAAGTATTAGCAATACCTCGGGCTGCAAATTAAGAGCCAGCACATCCATCCACTCCGGTGACGTCGGACACTGGAAACGAACGTGGCCACCTTCCTGTTCAAACATCCAGGGCCCACAGGAAAGCTTCCAGCTTCCACCGGCCTGACCGAGGTGCAACTTTAAGGAAGCTTGGAATCTCCCAAGAAACCTCCCCCACACCCCCCGCAGTCGTACAAAACCTCGGGTGAGAAGACTGTATACCTTTTCTTCACCCAGGAAGAGGCGCTGTTTCCATTGTTAGGTTTGGCAAGCTTTACCCTCAATGCTGTATCTGACTGACTGACATGAGCCGCCAACAGCAGATGCAGCCAGTGTGTCCCGGGAGCAGAAGAAACCCGAAGCACAGTCCAGGCCAAGACCAAGCAACCCACAGATCTACAGCCAGTACCTAGTAAGTTTGAGTGTTTAGGGCCTCCTCCTGGGTGGGAGTGAATTCGGAGACCCAGTCTCACACCTGATCCGTGTCCCTCTGTGTCACTCTGCTGTAAGTTTATCCATCTGAGTGGAAATCAGCGCTGACCTAGGTCTTTGCCCCGCAGGAGCTGTGGAATGGCTCTAGGTTTCTGTGTCTGCTGTTCTGTACCCCTCAGAGCCCTGCTGGTCTGCTCTGCCTGCCCCTTTAGTGCTGTCAGTTGCCTGACTCTTCATCATAAAATACAGGCGTCCGTGTGGGGATTTCCTGGGCGACCTTTGTCGTGGAATTCAGAGGCCTCATTACCCAGGATTTTTATTTGGGAGGTGGGCCACCTCTTCATCAGATGACTTGTTCATTTGAGAATCTTGGTGGCTTTCTGCCCACCTGCCTCTCGGGGCCTACAGGTCTTTCTCTTTCCCGTTCCCTGGCCATTCACTCGAGGCTGTGTATTTTCTTTGGATGGGCAGATGCTGGGTACAGAGCTCCGACCACTGGGGGCGTCTCCCTTCACTACTGTCCTCCAAGGCCACCCCTGAGTAAGGCTGTTAGTGTGGCCCCTGCGTATCCAGCTGAACCACCTGTGTGGCTGTGAATTCGCGAAGGAGGAAATCCAGTACAAGAACGTGCTGCTGCGTGGGCCACCTCTGTGATCGTCTGCGCGGTGCCACGGCACGGTCCTTGGGAGACGCTGTGTAAAGCCTGCCTCTGGACCATCTGCCCTGTAGGGGATGGTCCAGAGGCATACATCTCCACTGACTCCTGTGTCCCATTGGCCAGCGTCGCCCCATGAGGCAGGCACACAGGTGAGCTGAGTGGGTCCCCTGGCGACGTCCACAAAGAAAGCCCTCCTGGCATGACAGTCAAGAGCTGTCGGTGAGGTCTGCAGTCCAGCTCTTCGGTTGCCCTGTAGTGACACTGCTCACAGCCCTAGCAAGGTAGGCACCACAGCGCCACCTGGGTTAAGAGGAAGGGAGGCCACGAGGATGCCAAGTGTTGCCTGAAAAGGGGTGTGTCTGTTACAGCAGCATAGTGAGAAGATTACATCCGGGGGGGGGGGTCCTTCCCATTTAGTTATAAATAATGGCCGTCCTTTTTTGTGCTTTCTAGGCAGTGCCTCGAGCAACACGTTCAACTATGTAATGAGAAAAACAAAAGTGTGGTGAATGGGAGATTTCAGAAGAGAGGAGAACTAGGATGGGATGGGATGGGATGGGAAGCACGTTAGTGGGGTTAAATGGAGGCAATGTCAGGGAACAGGGATCAGAGCATGATCCGAGGATTTTTCTTTTTTAATTGAAGTGTACACAGTTTACAATGTTGTGTCAATTTCTGGTGTACAGCATAATGTTTCAGTCATATATATACATACATATATTCTTTTTCATTATAGGTTACTACATGATATTGACTATAGTTCCTTGTGCTGTACAGAAGAAACTTGTTGCTTATCTATTTTATATATACTAGTTAATATTTGCAAATCTCGAACTCCCAAATTATTCCTTCCTACCCTCTTTCACCATGGTAACCATAAGATTAAGATTATTTACTATGTCTGTGGGTCTGTTTCTATTCTGTAAGTAAGTTCATTTATTTATTTATTTTTAAAGATTCCATATATAAGTGATTTCATATGGTATTTTTCTCTTTCTGGCTTACTTCACTTAGAATGACAACCTCCAGGTCCATCTATATTGCTGCAAATGGCATATTTTATTCTTTCTTATGGCTGAGTACTATTCCATTGTATAAATACACCACATCTTCTTTACCCAGTCATCTGTCAGTGGACATTTAGGTTGCTTCCATGTCTTGGCTATTGTATATAGTGCTGCTATGAACATTGGGGTGCATATATCTTTTCAAATTAGAGTTCCCTACGTATATATGCCCAGGAGTGGAGTTGCTGGATCATAAGGTAAGTCTATTTTTCATTTTTTGAGGAATTTCCATACTGTTTTCTATAATGGCTATACCAAACTACATTACCACCAACAGTGTAGGAGGGGTCCCTTTTCTCCACAGCCTCTCCAGCATTTATCGTTTGTGGACTTTTGAATGATAGCCATTCTGAGTGGTGTGAGTTGATACCTCATTGTCATTTTGATTTGCATTTCTCTGTTAATTAGTGACATTGAGCATTTTTTCATGTGCTTATTGGCCATTTGTATGTCTTCACTGGAGAATTGCTAGTTTAGGTCTGCTCATTTTTGGATTGGGTTGTTTGTTTTTGTCATTAAGTTGTATGAGCTGTTTATATATTCTGGAAATTAAGCCTTTGTCAGTCGTATCATTTGCAAATATTTTATCCCATTCTGTTAAAGCTTTTAAGTTTAATTAGGACCCATTTGTTAATTTTTGTTTTTATTTCTATTGCCTGGGGAGACTGCCCTAGGAGAACATTGCTGAGATTTATGTCAGAGAATGTTTTGCCTATTTTTCTTCTAGGAGGTTTACTGGGTTTTGTCTTACATTTAGTGTTTAAGCCATTTAGAGTTTATTTCTGTGTATGGTGTGAAGGAGTGTTCTTACTTCATTGATTTACATGCGGTTGTCCAGTTTTCCCAACACGGAGATGAGGATTATGATTAATCTGAGCGCCTGAGGTCCAAATAAAAAGTGTCAGGGGTGCTTCTGATCTCCAACCCTGGACTCGGCCCAGCGGGGCTCTCCCCGCCGCCACCAGCAGGTGGCGCTGCGGGCGCGTGTTTCCCCAGAAGGAAAGGCGAGTCCGCAGGGAGAAGTGGCGGCGCCCCGCAGCGCGGCTGGGGCTGGAGGCCTGGCTCCCCAAGGAGGGCCCCGCCCGGGC
The DNA here is from genome assembly GCF_009834535.1 of Camelus ferus. Classification (NCBI taxonomy): domain Eukaryota; kingdom Metazoa; phylum Chordata; class Mammalia; order Artiodactyla; family Camelidae; genus Camelus; species Camelus ferus. The sequence continues at coordinate 46,005,035 of NC_045712.1, forward strand.
CATCAGGAGGAAGCAGCTGACTTCCTGCGCCTGCCTGAGAACCACCGCCCAGCGGGGTTGCAAACCCAGGGCCCAAGGGCTGCAGCTAGCCCCACACAGCTTTGTTTGGCCTAAAAATCCAGATTCCCACTCCTCTCCGTCCCTTCAGGCTTCTGGCGACACCACCGAGCAGATGTTTCCTCACCATCCGCAGGAAAGACTGCTGCTCGGAGAGGCGCTGGGACACAGCCTCGGTGTGGCTCTCTCTACAGTGGGGCAGCGGGCAGCAATAACAGCACTGCCCCTTCCCCTGAGGACCTGCGAGGAAGCGCATTATCCTGAAGGACAGAGCTGGGGACCAGGGAGAAAACCGACGGCAAGTAAGGTTGTGGGGAGAGCACTGCCCCTCCGCGTGCACCCCCTGCCTGGGGAATGAGGGTTTTTCTTTGTTGTTTAGTTTTGTGCATATCACTAGTCAGCGTGCCCATTACTGAGACTCTTACCACTATTCAGAACTGAGCCAAGCGGAGCATTTAATGCCATAGCATTTCATTCCCCATTTTGCACAACTCTATATAGAGTTAGTCATGGTTGGTTTGGTTTTTTAAAAAAATAATCCCCAACAGGCCACCAGGCACTCCAGTCTCCTTATAAGGTCTGGAGGCACCAGGTATGCTCACCGAGGTCTTCCTAAGGAAGTCCCTCTGGCTGTCCCACCTCCTTCATCCTGGGCAGGTCACCCTTTCCATCTGTTTGGTGCCCAGTGGGCGGCCTGGCAGCTCCCTTCATCTCAGGGGGCACCTAATCTTTTTTTTTAAGGGGTGAAATCCCCCTTTTTTTCAATCTAAATTACACATGAAATTCCATTATCTGAAACAGGAAATGCGGTATTAATATGTTATTAATTTACATTTATAACATTTACTTATTCTGAGTCAGTCTCTAAGAGTAATGGGTTTCATTTGAAATGCACACGATTTGGAGGAAGAAGCTCCTTGGGGCTGTAGCTGCATCTTCCATTAATTCCGCTGCTTGGTCTTGGCTGTGGGAGATGGAGAAGCCTGGCTCACCCAGGTCACGGAAAGTTCTCCTAGCATCTTCTTGGACCAGCTGAGGGGCAAGGCCAGCCTTCCCTGAGGGCTGCACGAGGCTGGCCCAGGGGTTTCTACTATCAGCTTTTGCCCCTGATAACAAAACAGTGTGCATTTTTAGGTGTTCAAATGTATTTTGCACATAAAATCAACATGTGAGCCCCTTGAAGCACCTGTGAGAGTTCAGAAACCACCCCCTGGTAGGGAAGATGTGGGGCTGAGGAGGCTGTTTCCACAGCAACAGGAGTTAGCTTTTTCTGCCAGGAAAGAGGCCTGGGAGGTGGTAACAGAGGCAGGGGGCCAGCTCTGGGTCACTTCAGCATCGTGGCTGGAGGTCCAGGCTGAGGGCTGGAAGAGAGGCCTCCCTCAGGAGCACACTTGTTTCCTTCTCGGGGCCTGTCTGCAGACACCAGGGCCAGCCACCTGTGGAGGAAACCAGCTGGCACAGGCCAGCTCTTGCCATGTCCTGCCTGCCCAGAGGCCCTGGTTGGGGTGGTGGTCGTCACAGGCCAGGGCCCCTGTTCTCAAACCCCAGAACCACACTTGCTGTCAGTTTTCTCCCTGGTTGCCCTGCTCCACGGCCCGTCCTTCAGGATAGATGTGCTTCCTTGTGGGCCCTCAGAGGAAGCGGCCGTGCTCTTACTGCTGGCTGCCACCCCACTGCAGAGAGAACCACACCGAGGCTGTGTTAGAGAGCCTCTCGGAGCAGCAGTTTTTCTTGTGGGTGGTGAGGAAACATCTGTACAGAGGCCTGCCCGAGGGAAAGCACCACCCTCCTCCCCGAGGCTCTGCTGGCCAGGAGCTGCCTGCTCGTGGGGGATGCTGTGGGCAGACCCGCTGCGGGCTCCTCTCCTGTGTCCTGACTCCCGTCTTCCCCCCAGGGGTTCAGTCTTCCCTCCTCTCACATCTTGGCTTCGTCCTGCCTGGTGCTTGGCGGGTCATCACCCTGTGCGGGGAGCTGGGGTGGTGGGGAGTTTGGCTTTCACAGCACTGCCCTGGTTGAACAGCCCCAGTGACGGCCTGGTTTAGAGGAGACACACTTCCCACAGCCTGTGTGCTCTAGCACCAGGATGCTTCGCTGTGGGAACACGCACTGGCCTCTGCGGGGCTGTGCCTGCTGCAGGGTGGGTGTAACTGGGCCTCTGTCTTCCTGTTTCAGCTGCTTAGGGCCTAGACAGTAGGATTTACATTGCTTTTTTTCTTTTTTAAAGTGTAGCAAAATATAGGTAACAAAATTTACCATTTTAACAATTTTTAGGTATATAGTGGGGTGGCATTAGTTACATTTATATTGCGCAACCATCACCACTGTCCACCTCCAGAACATCTTCATTTTCCCCAGTGGAAACTACCCTGTAAACACCAACCCCCTCCAGACCCTGGCACCCCTCATTCTGCCCTGTCTCTGCAGGTTGATCACTCCAGGTACCTCATGGCACTCATACTCGTCCTTTTGTATCTGGGTCATTTCACTTAACATCCCTGATGGTGGCATGTGTCAGAACTTCTCTTTTTAAGGCTGCATGTGTTGCTTTTGAGTCTTGTGTGGACAGTGCCAGCTACCACCTTTAATATCAGTTTACTCTGAAAATACCCAAATCTTGAGAGGCCAGTACCTTCTGCATCCTTTATTCTTCTCACCTCCAGGAGGGCACACGAGTGCAGACAGCACTGAACACTTCCCCATGGGTTCCGTGGGCTCCTTCAACTTCACTCTGGTTTTTCAGCCGTCCTCTAGTTTAGTAACAAATCCTTCTGCAATTCGCCAAGTCAACATTTTATTAAAAAACACAGCTACACATACATAATGGTAACAGGAAAGGATTCGTGTGATCTCCTGTTGGGGACAGGCTGCTTCCTAGGGCCTCACTTTAAAAGAGAGGGTATCAGTCAAGACCAGATGTCCGAGCTAGCTACATTAGGAGATGGTTGTGTTTTTAGAGACTTAAGGCAGCTTCCCTCCCCTTGAGGGCTGGGAAAGTTGACATGGGAGGATTCGGAAAACACTCCATTTTAAGTGGTCACGAGTTCCTGAGGCCGGTCTGAAAGTGAAAGCAGGAGGGAGAACCCTGATTTCCCTGGAGGCTGCTCTTCTTTCCCAGATGGGGAGGAGTCGTGTCCGAGGACCTGAGGAGGGCTGGGGAGAGAGGCTGGACCAGCTTAGGAGCTGGAGGATGGGCCCCTCCTGCGCCCACCACCCTGGGCTGGACTCGGGCGCAGGGACAGCGTGACCGGGGACTCTACTGCCCCTCCTGTCGGCGGGGCCTCCTGCAGCGCAGGGAGGCTGTGGGGTCCTCAGACGGCAGCATCTGGGGAGGGAAGGGCAGAGTCAGGAGGGCTGCCCGCAACTGCGCCCGCCTCGCCTCAACCCGCGCAGGGACTGTCTAGTGCTTTTAAGTACATTCCTAAAAAAAATGATAAATGAAACAGTGCCTAGGGGATTCCTCCCCCACCCAGGCTTGCTCCTCAGAGGTACTTTAACCCCTTCAGCTGATTCTTTTGGCTCTTCCTCCCTAATTTTAATATATTTACACCAGCATTTAGAGATCTGTCGCCTTTAGACATTACTAACTTTCCTCCACATTCATTTTTCATCATTCATTTTTTTTCCTTAAATGGCTTTATAGAGATATAATTCACAGACCATACAGTTCACCCACTGAAAGCGTACAGTCCCATGGTTTTCACTATAGTCACAGAATTGTGTAACCTTCACCACAATTTTAGAGCATTTTCATCACTTCACAAAGAAGCCCCCTTGACCCATCAGCAGCCAGCCGCCGCCTCCTCTCAGCCCTAGGCAACTACTTAACTACTCTGTCGCTGTGGATTTGTCTATTTTGGAAGTTTCCCGGAGTGGAACCCGACAACCCGTGGTCCTCTGTGACGCTCCTTTCACCCAGAGTTGTTTGCTTTTGGCCAGTGAGACTATTAGGAGATTGAAGCTCTGCTGTGACAGCTCAAACAATGTAATGTATATAATTTGATATTTTTAATGTTGTTTTTAAAAAACAAAAATGAAGAAAGGAAGGGCTGGATCAAAGAAAGAGGTTAATGAACCAAAATAGCTGGTTTGACTTTCAGCAATTCTATTTCTAGGAATACTCTAAAGATTAAAAAAAAAAATTACGAGTGCAGTATAGCGGTATATTTAGAAGGATGTTCACTACAGCACTATTGAGTAGGGAAGAATGTTTTGGTTTTTTTGGCGGGGAGGTAGTTAGGTTTACCTATTTATTTTAATGGCAGTACTGAGGATTGAACCCAGGACCTTGTGCATGCTAAGCACATGCTCTACCACTGAGCTACACCCTCCTCCCGGGAAGAATTTTTTTTTTTAAATCAAAAAAACAAACATAATGCCCCCAAATAGGAGTCAAGTTAGGTAAATGGCACCAACATGCAAAGGAGTCAGTGCAACAGCACAGAGCCATGAAGGATGCCCTCAAGTAATGAAAGTGACTGGTGGGGGTTTAGGTAGGAACCAGAGAGCAGGTTATAAATACACGAAGTCAGATCCTTTCATAAAGGCCACATCTTGGGGGGAGGGTGTAGCTCAGTGGTAGAGCGCCTGCCTAGCATGCATGAGGTCCTCGGTTCAATCGCCAGTACCTCCATTAAATAACTTAAAAAAAAAAAACCTCTCTCTCTCTCTCTGTATATATTAGAGGGACAGACACCAAAGTAGGTGCTATTTCTGGGTAGTGTGATAATGGTTTTTACTAAAAAATGATTTTTTTTCTTATTTCCCATTTTCTAAATGCACTGCATTTTATTCTTGTCATTGGGAAGCTTGCTTAAAGGAAACGCTTCACTGACAGAGACCGAGATGCTCGGGTGTGGTGGGCACGGTGGACACGGGCCTGGAGTGGAGGTGCCTGGGTTCTGGCCCCTGCAGCAGGGCGGTCCCCACTGCTGAGCTCCGGAGCCTGCCCTCCTGTTCCCGAGCAGAGGGAGCATTCACAGGTCATGTGTCAGACCACAACTCACCGGTGGACTGGGTCACACAGGAAATCTTGTAGGACAGCCACACGCTCGCCAGACAGAGGAAGGTGGCCAGGAACCCGAAGATCTGCATGGAGAGAGGGGAGAGGAGGTGCCCAGGCCAGCCACTCGGGCAGCCCTTCCCGCTGCTCCTGTCTGTGCCCGTTCCTGCACCGACCGGGGCCTCATCTGAGCCGGTCACCTGTCCTGGCTCAGGTGCACAGGTGAGGCCCACCCCGGCCCCAGCTGGGACGCAGCCAGGCCCCCTGGGGCTCTTCTCTAGAGTTTAAGTTTACTACTGAGCTGGGGCCAAGGCCCTGGACTTTATCCTGGGCAAATAGGAAAGAAAAAGGAGGAACTGTACATTTTATTTTTGGGGTCTTAACATTTTAACATTCCCTTGGCGTGGCTGCCCTGTCTGCACTTCATCCACAAGGGCTGCACAGCTGTATCAGAGCCAGGAGCTGGGCCTCGGGAGCGGGTATTAGGTTTGCACCTAGTTGGGTAATACTGGACTGAGCGAGCTCAGGCGGCACGCCTTTCCTCTCTAGGCTGTGAGGACCGAGTCCAGCGCAGCCTCATCCTCTGTAGGTGAGAAAGAGGGCCTCCCGGGAGGCTCATCAAATGATGAGCAGCAGACATGGACTCTGGTGTCTCGCCGGGACCTCGGCAGCCTTTCCTGACGCGTCATTAGCAGCTACAGCTGCTGCGAGGTCCTGAGGCCTGACCGTGTCCGCACCAGGCAGTGTTCTAAGCTGCCCTCCCGTTCACCCTCACAGCTCTGCCAGGTGGGCGCTGTGAGCCCCCCTCCCCTTTTACAGCAGAAGAAATGAGGGACAGGAGGTCAACTGCATAGCCTGAGGCCACAGCGCCAGCGAGGGTGACTCCGGAGTCTGAGTCCACCTCCACTCCGTGCTGCCCACGTGTCGTCAGACTCGCCAGGTGCACAGCCAGGAGCCCCTCCCTGTCCGGCAGACCGGGAGCAGCCAGGACAAGGCAGGATTTTCCAAGGTTGGTTTTCTTCTCAAGCCTGGCTGTGGGGTTTTCACATGCAGCTCCGCCTTGGCCACTGCCTTGGCTCCTACTGCACCAATTGTCTGCACCACGTAATCAGCTAGTTAGAGCCCGTCCCAGCCTCTCATTGTCTGTCCTGCACAGTCAGCACATTGTAGGCCATCCCGGGGTCCAGCTGTCTGCGCTGCATGGCTGAGCAGTTTATCACAGGGCTGCACAGCGCTGTCCGGGACGCCAGTGCCCTGGTGGTTCACTGCTTCATGTGCCTTGGCCTCGACTCCTAAGCTAGGTCGGCACTTTATCATGAGCCAGGGGCTTCTCTTTCTATTCCCTCTGGCTCCCCCAGCCCAGACTTGGTCCAGGACACAGAGATGCTGTGTGACAAACGAGATTTGCTGGCATTCCAGGGCTAACACCATTACGTGCAATGTGAATCATAAAGGCCACTGGGAATCTCCCCACGCGGTCCTGAAACCTCTCTCCACTTCCCGGAGCCGGCCTGCAGGGGGCGCATGGTACCCTACAGGTGCCAAGCATCCCTCCTCCCGGTGACTGCCCAGGGTGGGATGGGACGGGGGCTGGGGGGAGGCCGTTAAGGGGCATGAGTGGCCAGAGGTTAGGCTGCCCCTCCACACTGCCCCCCTCCATGCACTAACCCACTCTCAGCCCAAAGTCAAGAGAATTTTGGTACCATGTGGTCAGGAGTGACTCACAAAGAGACCATTTCTTAAAACTCATTTTTAAAATTTTGCCTGCTCATCAGTGAGGCAAATCAGTTCTGGCCCACAGGCTACCAAACTGCAAACACAATTAGCTAAATCAGAAATCGCATGACAGGAACCTACAAATCTAAAAAATAACGTACAGATGCTTCTGTGTATCTGCGAGCGCTTGCGCGGTAAGCAGAGGGCGCCCCCACAGCACTGTGTTTTCGTGCACTTTCATGCTGCTTCTCTCCGGGCTAGCAGATGAATCAGTTTTCACCTCCAAGAGGTACAGAAGTGTCATTTCCTGGCCTCGATACAGTTAAAAGTCAGCAAGGGCACAGTTGGGACTCACGGCAGGTACCACAAGCTGAGGACAGCGCTGCTCCCATGGGCCCAGAAGCGGCCTCAGAACCTTTCTCTGCGCAGGGCTGAGGCAGCCATTCAAACCTACCTGCCCCTCGATTTTAGCAGTGGCCGTGAGAGAGGCCTGGACCGCGGGGCCATTTTAGTTTACCAACAGCCCTGCTGACCCACCTGCTGACACCCTCGGTTCAAGGCTCTTTGGAAACTGCTGCTGGTCGATCAAGGTGGGTACTGATTCTGAGAAAGACAGACCCTGGAGAACAAGCCCTTTGCTGCCCCATGAGGAGAAAACGAGCACTGGGAACAAGAATTCGCTCCTGAAGCCTCCCCGGGAGTGTCCTCACCGCTCCAGCCACCAGTCCGCTATGGCTGTAACTTCTGGAGGCCGCCACGATGGACGCGATGAGGAGGAGCAGGGTACCGATTAAATAGTGCAGGAGTTCCTGGGGGCAAAACAAAGCAGAGCAGTGGGTAGGAAGCTCCACTCCTGGCTCCCAGGGGCAGCCAGGCATCAGGAGAGATGAACGGAGGGGAGGGGCATTTCCTCTTCTCCCTGGAGCACCCAATGAGCGGCGAAGCTCAGACAAGGGAGGAGGGCTGGCCCGGGTGAGGCCAAGCGAGAGAGGAGAGGGACAGGCAGGAAGAGAGGCGACAGAGACAAAGGATGCTTCTCGAGGGAGGAGAGACCCACTAAGCACTGCCCGACTCCTGAGGTCAGCCTGCCGGTGGCACCTTGACCTCCGGCCAGAGCTACTAAAAACCAAACAAGCTGCTCACAACGCCCAGGCTGCAGAGTTTAAAGGGGGCTCCAGCTCTGAGAAGCAAAGCCCCTTATGGAGATGTGTGCCTTCACTCCTGCTTCCCAGAAAGTTCTGGGTTAGCAATGTCCTGGCTTCAGTGGCTGCCTGGAGGGTCTGCTTGTTCTGTGAGCCAGAGTTCTCGTTCCTCCCTCTGTCTCTTCTCTCCTAGGGCCACTGTGCCCTCAGGCCAAACGGCTGAGGCCTCTGCAGGAAGGGCCCGCTCGGCCTTTGCCTCCCTGTGGTCCACCGGGCGTCCCCTTCCGCCCATTCTCACTCCACCATAAACTGGGATCTGCTGCCAGGATGAGCGGGGCCTGTGTCACGCAGCAGCGAGACAGGGCTTCACCGCCTCCTTCCTCCCTGTTCAACACCAGATCGGAGGAGAGCCGGGGCTCAGGGCTTCGACCATGCTCATTTTCTGTTGTCTTTGATGAGAATTGAGAGGTTATTCCTTCCTGAGGTTCTGCCCATCAGGACAGGCAGCTGTGAAATTTGGGGAAAGCATCCAACTTCAAGCTGCAGCTCCTCCTAGAGCTGTGCAAAATCAAAGATCCTGGTTTCCCCCTTAGTGGCCAGAAAGGACTTGCACCAGGCAGACCAGAGATTTTGACTGAAGAGCTGAGTAGTAACTGGACGTTCCCTGCCTCCAAGATTATCACCCACGAGGAAAGAGGAGTGTGCCACGGGGTGGGGATGACTGACAGGAGAGAGTCCTGAATGGAAGACGCCCAACAGTGCTGGGCCAGGACGTGTGTGCGCCTAGCCTGCCCCCACTCACCGCCCCCTGCCGCCCCGCTCCCCTCCCCAGCGTTTCTCCTCTGCTTGTTCATTACCAGCATCAGAGGGGCCCAGAGGGGCTGGTTCTCAAAAGAAGGAGAAAGGTCCCATAACTTTGAAAGGGGCCTTGTGACTCAGGAACACCAAAGAAACTTCTCTCAAAATAATATAGTGAGTAATAACGTTAAATGTGAATGATTAAAGAACCCAATCCAATCAAGAAGCAAAGCTGTCAGGCGATGTAAAAGGCAAAGGTTGGGGAGAGTGGAGGGATAAATTGGGAGTTTAAGATTAGCAGATACTAACTACTATATATATAATAAACAAAAAGGACCTACTGTGGAGCACACAGAACTATATTGAGTACCTTGTAATGGCCTATAATGAAAAAGAATATGAAAAGGAATATATATATATATATATACACACAACTGAATCACTATGCTGTACACCAGAAATTAACAACATTGTAAACAGACTAAACTTCAATTAAAAAGAGAAAAAGAGGTCAGACTGTATGCACGACACACATTCAAAGATTCAAATAGATTGAAAGTAGAGATGGAAAAGATAAGTCATTCAAACAACAACCAAAAGAGAGTGGTTAAACCAGTACCAGACAAAACAGATTTTAAAGCAAAAAGGTTACCAGGAACTTGTACGTGAATGTTTATGGCAGCATGATTCGTAATAGTCAAAAGGTGGCAACAGCCCAAAGGTCCATCAGTGATGGATGAGTGAGCACAATGTGGGGTGTCCTTTCACTGGAATATTACTTAAGTGCAAAAAGAAGTGAGCTGATACACACCTACAACACAGATAAACCATGGCAACACTCCACCAAGTGAAAGAAGCTAGTCACAGAAGACCGCACGTTAAGATTCCATTCACATGAAATTACACGGAATATGCAGAGTAAGAGAAGTTATGAAGACAAGGTAGATCAGTAGTTGCTGGGGGCTGGAGGCGGTGAGGCGCAGGAGGTTAACAGGTACAGGGTTTCTCTTTGAGGTGACGAAAAGGTTCTACAAATGACCGAGGTGGGGGTTGCACAACTCAGGACTATACTAGAATCCATCGAATTGGGCACTTCAGACGGGTACTTGTACGACACGTGAACTATATACCCATAAAACTTTTTTTAAATAGTAGGAAGAAAAAGCTCTGGCAGCTTCTGAAATCTTTCCTCAGACTCCCCCAGTCTACTTAGCGGACAACCGCGTAGACCACCGCCCGCATCTCCCTTCCACGCTCCTCCTCCAGCTCACGCACACGCAGCCCACTTTCTAACGCAGGAGACAGTAAGACCAGGGTGAGAGGCACAGAGGCTGGAAGGTGAGTTTTAGAAACCAGCGGGACGTCCGCTGCAGGGTGGGAAGCGCAGAGCTGAAGCAGCGGAGGATGGTGAAAGGGGGGCGGGCAGGGTCGCGGGGGCCCAGCTGGCACCTGACTCCTTACCGACAGGGGCCAGCTGATGCAGGTGAGCGCGCGGTAGAGGCGGAAGAGGTGGACCAGGTAGAAGGCGAGGATCATTATCAGGTTGCAGACGGTGACCACTTCAAAGTAGCTGTAGGCACTGTAGCTGGTCCACACAGAGCTCCTCACGCAGATGAAGGCGATCAGCAGCGAGACCTGGGACGCAGACACAGACGTCAGGGACCCAAGCCACCAACAGGAAACTGCGGGACCACAACAACCCAGGTCACTCCTCACCAGCTGGCTCGAGGCCGTCAGAGTGCCATTTCCCGCAGGACAAGTTTGGGAAATGCGCCATGGTGAATGCAGACACGGCAGGAATGCTGGAAATGACAAGCAGGACCTCGCCACTTATCTGCTGGACCTCAGAGTCCGTGTGACACTGGACCTCAGGCTTGCAGAGTAGGCTGAACTCTAGGGAGCTGCCAACATTTGACTGTTTTTGACCCGCACAAGATGGCGATTCACGTGTACAGCCTACCCGCTGGCAGAGAGTGAGTTACTGTTCACTGATGCCTGATATATACCATCTCACCGAGGCTTCCCAGCACTCGGCCAGTCGATGGAATCACCCCCACATTCCTTTGGAGAAACCGAGGCTCACAGGCTCAATAATTCGCCCAAGGCGACTCAGCTTGTAGGCGGCGGAGGTGGGGTTTGAACCTATGTCTGTCTGACTCCAGGGACCGTGTTCCTCCACGTCAGGTGACAGTAACCCTCACTCACCACAGACAAGCTGAGGACGGCGGGTGTGCTACCAGCTGGTTACGAGGTGCTGCTCGCTCACCACTGGGCTGCGGCGGGAGCTTGCTGAGTGTACTGCTGCAGGAATGAATGGACGTGCAGAGTGAGTGAATTAACGACCTATTAATGAGTGAACGGGTCAGGTAAATTACTAGAACGTAGGAGACCTATGGGATGAGGGGAGAGAAGATTCTGAGTCTGTGAAGGCCGCTCATGAGAATAGTCTTGTTTGTTCACCCTACACGGAATAAACCAGTAAACGCAGGTGGTAGACATATGTAAAATCTTAGCGTCTATTTTAAAAGCACAACTAATGTAGGACAAAGGTCAGATACTGTACACTGCCTCTTCCCTACAGAACGGTGATTCTCCGAGGGGGGTGTGTTGATTTTGTGTCCTACAGGACACTTGGCATTCCTGGTCATCCCAGCTGCAGGGGGAGGCTGACAGCGCACAAGACAGCTCCGGTAACAAAGGACTGTCTGGCCTCCCGTGTGGCCCTCAAACTGCTGGGCTGCAGCCAAGAAACCTTACTACAGAGAATGTGAGTCTACAACAAGGGTCACATCCCAAAACGGATCTAATGCTGGTTCAAGTGGCCAGTGCTAAAAGTGCTCTATTTCCTATAGACTCACAGACATAGAAACATTATGGTGACTAAAGGGGAAAGGAGGGAGAAATTAGGAGTCTGAGATTAACAGATACACACTACTATGTATAAAATAGATAAACAACAAGATCCAACTATATAGCCTAGGGAACTCTATTCAACATCTTGGTAATAGCCTATAATGGAAAAGAATCTGAAAAAACATATAAGAATATATATATGTATAACTGAGTCACTTTACTGCCACCTGAAACTAACACAGCATTGTAAAATCAACTCTACTTCAATTAAAAAAAAGAGATTAGGGGAGGGTACAGCTCAGTGGTGGAGTGCATGCTCAGCGTGCATGAGGTCCTGGGTTCGATCCCCAGCACCTCCATTAAAATAAATAAACCTAACTACCTCCCCTGCAAACTTAATTTTAAAAAAGAGATTTAACTGTTAAATTTTTTTTTTTTTTTGAAGCTCTGTTTCCTCAAGCCCCTCATTGCCCGCGTTCCACCAAGGTCCTCGGTAACAGGTACAGCAGCGAGAGGACTCTGAGCTTGAAGCCTGCCGAGGTGCAGTGTTTTGCTCCACAGATCAGAGCAGGAGTGCGGCTCTGACAGAGGGACCCTCGACATTTGCATGTTTCCCTTTACTAATGAGCAACGTGAGTATTTCCATTTTTTCGGTTCCTCTCCAGCCGGCCACAGTAATATATATAACGATTCACACCTTGAGGCTGTTTTCAAGCTCCAGGGGAGGCTGTGCTCCACTCAGGAGTGTGGTGCCTGTCAGAGCTCTGCTGCCTCACCAGCCCGGTTTCCAGGCCTCGTCTCCCCGGGAAGTCCAGGGGTCCCCCGGCCTGGCACTGACCCCCTCACACCCACATGCTGGGGTTTTTATTCAAGGCCGGCCTTAAAATGCAAATAACCCAGGATTATGCAGTGTGATTCCTAGGCAGAGAAGTAATTTTGCACCTCGTTTAATGCAAAGATGAGAATAATTTTTACAACTCTTCATCTGTGACAGGGTCTGCTCTTTCTGGTGGTGACACAGACAACTGGGAGTTTCCCCACCAACAGAAGGGGCCTGGGCAGGCCTTCCCCTCCGCGCCCCGGGGCGGAGTGCCCTGCTCGAGCCCGCCGTGAAGTAAGACTTCCGGGATTTTGAGCACTGGGCCTGGGGCCGCCCACCATGTGTGGCTCTTTAGAAAAGCCCCATTTTGGACAATCTCATTTACACAGTGGGTGGTGTGTGTTTGCACACGCTCCTGAAAGCTTCCTTTTGCCCGAGGAGTGGTTCTTTAGCTAGCCAGCATCTTAGCTAGAGCGCTTAGAAAAGAGAGAGTTGACTGACTCAACACTTTCCAGGAACTCTTCCAGGCGGTAACCTCCGCAGATGCTCGAGACCCTGAATCACCTAGATCAATGATTTGGGGGCAGCCAGAAAGGAACAAGACAATGGGAAGACAATGAGAGACAAGGCCTGGGGTGGGGGCGCCCCCTGCCCCACCAGCCCTCTCAGGACCTCTCCCTGTTCTGGTCAGAGAAACCGAAGCAAAGAAGGCTGGAGGCTTCTGGAAGACAGATACGGTTCTGTTTAGACTGACTTCACCATCAGAAGGACGACCCTGTCCCTCAGGATGTCTTCCTAGCTCCTCTCATACAGGTTTTTCTTTTACAATGAACTGTCTTGCTAGTTGAAAATAAAGTATCTAACATAAATGACCAGGAGTTTAAAAGTAATGTTGCTACTAACTACTATATTAAAAATAAACAACAAGGTCCTACTGTAGAGCACAGGGAACTGTATTCAATACCTTGTAATGGCCTTTAATGAAAAAGAACCTACACATGCAGAACTGAGTCACCCTGCTGCACACCAGAAACTAACACAACACTGTAAACCGACTATATTTAAATAAAGAAAATCACGTATATGCGGAAACTAAAACAATGACACAAATGAACTTATTTACAAAACAGAAGCAGACACACAGACCTAGAAAACAAACACAGTTACTGGGGAGGGCGGGGAGGGGGAGTGGAGGGATAAATCGGGAGTTCAGGATTTGTAGGTAACAAACTACTACGTATAAAATAGATAAACAGCAAGGTCCTACTGTAGAGCACAGGGAACTGTATTCAGTATCTGGTAATGGCCTACAATGAAAAAGAACCTGAAAAGGAATATATGTATGTAACTGAATCACTTTGCTGTACATCAGCTGTGAAGCAGCAAAAGGAAAGCAATGTTTTGAGAACCCTCAGCGCAAAGCAAGGCCCCGGGAACGCCGTGGCCCTGTTGAGTCTCACTGGCTTCACCTCTGATTAGAAACCACCTCCTTCCCTAAAACCGTGTCCTTCCTGACTCTGTTCTCTCAGAGTTCTTGCTAGAAAGAACAAACGGTTTTTGTGAAAGTGGCCACGGGTTTCCAGTTCACAGGAGACAAAGCAAACTGAACTTCACCTGAGACAGAGGGCTGTCCCCAGAGAAGACTCTGGAGCCAAGACAGGCTGGTCCTAAGGGCACGGCCAGGTGCCCCTCGGCCTGGTGGGTCTCCCTCCAGGAAGACTCGGAATTCTGAAGTCTCAGGTGGACTTAGGAGATGACCCCTGGGGGCCTCGGGGGCCCCTGCGCCTGGGGAGGGCCCCTCAGCACACCTGTCCCTGACCCCCTCACGTCCGGGCGCGGAGCGAGCCTGCGTCTGGCTGAAGGTGGCACCGGACACTTTCTATTGGAGAGCCCGGGGCCGGGTGCCAGCAGGTCACCCACCCCACCCGCTCGCAGGGTTTCTAGTCTGACCTTGGAACACTGTTTCAGTGAGGGCCAGGGAAAGTAACGGATGAAAGGCAACACCAAGAGGCCCCAGACCAACCCTAAGAGGCCCTTCTGGAAGAACTCAGGGGCTGAAGCCAGGCTCGTTCAAAAGTCAGTGATGGGAAACGGGATTTGGAGATGCAAGCGGGCCCATCAAGGACTGCTTGGCCTTGGGCGAGCAGGCAGAGAGTCTGGCATGTTCCAGCGTTGGCTGAGTGCTGCCCTGGGGTGCAGGGAGGTGTGCCCCGCCTCCTGGGGAGGCTCCCACGGGTCACCACCAGGAAGTGGCCCTGTGCCACCTCATGGACACCACGTGCCATAAGGGATCAGTCGTTTTTCAGATTCACTTGTTCCCTTTTCTTGTATTATAAAGATCACATAATAAGATGTAAAAAGCATTCTTTCTGACACGTCTTGTAGATATGACACGTCTTGGCAGGTATATAGATCTGCCCTTTCCCTTTACTGGCTGCAGCTCCCTCTGACCCCGGGGTTCTCAACCTGACACTTTGACCTGGACAATGCACTGTCGTGGGGGCACTGTCTGGTGGGATCCTCAGCTGCCACCTGTCTCTTGGATTTCCTTTCTGTCACCTTGGCCCTCCCTGACTTGATGCTCCACAAAGGCCACACCCAACCAGGGGCTAAGTGCTTGATTTTTAATCAAGTTCATCCTTACAACCGTCCTAGGAGGTTAATACTGTTATCATCCTTTTACAAGGAAAATGAGGCACAGAGAGGTTAAGTGACTTGCTCAAAGTCACACAGCAGGACTGAGAAGCCGACTGGGCCCCCGGAGAGAGGCTGCGCATCCCTGCTTCCCCACCACCACGCTGCCCTGCCCCCAAGACCTGCTTGTTCCTCTCCAGGCCCCACTCCTGGCTCCTGGCCTCTGTTTTCAGCCAAGGGCTCAAATCTTCTGTCTGGTTCCCACAGGGAGCGAACACGGAACAGTCCGGGGGACTCTGGATGATAAAAAGGACCCCTGCCCTTACTCAGACTCCTTCCACCTGGGGGGCAGGGCTCTGGGGCTCAAACTCAGAAAGGTGGGCCTGTTGGAAAAGGGGTCCATGCCAGATCAGCTGCCTAAATGACAGGGTTGCTCTAATTATCTCATCAATACTTGTTCATTAGAGAAAAATTAATTCAGGGAAGTGCCTATTTAAGAAAACAAGTCACCCCTAATCCCACATCTCATTAGAGATCACCACCACCCCTGGCATTTGGGGGGCATTTCTTTCCACATATGGATGTTTTGAGCACTTACGAATTACTTTTCCTTTTCAAAGACTGGATTACACTCTGTACATAACTTTACACCCTGCTTTTAAAAAGATAAGTATTTCATCATCCGTAGTCACCTCCCCCCGCCCCTTATTCTGCTTCAGAGCCTTTCTCATCACCCAGCAAGCTCTGTATTTCACCTGTGTGTTGGTTATCGTCCATCACCCCCGAACGCAACCCCCTGCGATGATGGGGGCTCCGATCTGTTTTGCTCGCTGTTGTTTCCCCCGTGCCCAGAACCCTGAATGGTACAGGGGTTCCACACAGGGATTTGCTGAATAAATGAACGAGTGAATAAATGAATGCAGTTTTACGGCCCATTCCTGAAGCCCCCCGTGTTCCTGGCCCCGTGTTCCTGGCACTGAGCAGGGCCAGGCCCACGCAAGCTCAGACGGGACAGACAGGTGGGTAGAGCATCACCACGGCCGGGTCCTACCTTCCACACGCGGGAGGAGACCAGTCCCTTCAACATTTCTCCTGTGCACCTGAAACAAGTGTGGGCTTCAACCCCAGAGGCAAGGGGCGTCAGGAAAGCTGTGTCAAACACACGCACAGATCGGGCCAGAGCGATGCTGTGGTTCGAGACAAGCTGGCTGTTCAGCGCACAGCCCAGCCGAGGCTGCTGCCGCCTGGTGGGTCCCTAACTGTGCACAGTTTACCTGTGAGCACCCGGCAGGGCCCCTGACGAATTCCCTGCTGTATCCCCCGTGCCCGGCACAGAGGAGGCCTTTAGTAACGTGTGCAGAGCTGGACTCTCCGCAGCACCGCTGTGAAAATGGCCTCTTCTCTGCAGTCACTGCCCCTCAGCCCTTGGCTCCCGTGTTGCAGGCCGCAGCACTGAGCGCCGGCGTTTGCACTGGGGGTGGACGTGGGCGGGGGGTGGAGGGTATCTTAGCAGATGCCACCACGACAGGCAGGTAGCGCCTGGCAACCCTGAAATATCTGTGGATGAGTTAAAACATGGGATGGGAGCTGCTTCACAATAATGTGGGTGTACCTGGGCACAAGAGGTCTTCTGGGGGTGATGGACACGTCCAAAATTTGGATTACACCGATGGCTGCACAACTCTGTCAGCTTACTGAGTTGTTATTAAAACTAGTAGCTTTTATGGTATGTGCACTATATCTCAACAGAAGCTGTTTATTTTCATATGGGGATGTATATATAAAATAGATACACAAGGCCCTATTGTACAGCACAAGAGACTATATTCAACATCTTGTACTGGCCTATAATTGAAAAAAATATGAGAGTATGCATGTATAACTGAATCACTACTTCTGTACACCAGAAATTAACAACACTGTAAATCGACTATACTTCAATAAAATAAAAATAATACGGGGAGTCTAAGGGGGTGAGGATGTATTTCAAGGAGGACTGGGCATGAATGGGTGATGGCTGTAGCTGGGTGAGGGGTATGCAAGGGTCCCCTGTGCTGTTCTCTTTACTTTTGTATACATTTGAAAATTTCCATAATGAAAACGTTAAAAATCTAACACCTAATAACCTCAGAGGAATAACAAATAGCCACAAAGAGGAGAGAGGGGAGGAGAAAATGAACTGAGGTTTGCAAGCACAAGTGGATATTAAGAAAGTGTTATTTTTGGTGGGGAGGGTATAACTTAGTGGTAGAGTGCGTGCCTAGCATGCACGAGGTCTGGGGTTCAAGCCCCAGTACCTCCATTAAAAATAAATAAATAGCCAGAAAGAGAAGGAAAAACACTGTATGATATCACTCATATGTGGAATCTTAAAAAAAAAAAATTTATTTACAGAACAGAGACAGTCTCATGGACATAGAAAAGAAACTTACGGTTACCAGTGAGGGAGAGGGCTGGGAAGGGATAAATTGGGACTTTGGGATTTGTAGATACTACTATATATAAAATAGGTAAACAACAAGTACATACTGTACTGCACAGGGAACCCTATATTCAATATCTTGTAACTCATGGCAAAAAAGAATATGAAAATGAATATATGTATGTTCATGTATGACTGAAGCATTATGCTGTACCCCAGAAATTGGCACATTGTAAACTGACTATACTTCAATAAAAATACAAAAAATAAACAAACCTAATTACCCCCCCAAAAAATTTTTTTTAAAGAAACTATTACTTTTATTGTAAAAACTATAAAAGCAACAGTTCCATTTAATAAGCAAGTCAGGCAGGCTGATGCCCTGGGGCTTCGTCCAAGAGCAGAGAATGGTTTTTGGTTCCTTTCAGTAAACCAAAGTACAGCAGTTCACATTCCGACCACAGCCAGACCCAGCGATTAGGTTCTATGTTCGATTAGGTTCTAGGTTCGCGGAAGCCACCAGGGCAGGTATTGGCACCGAGCCTCGGGGAGTGTCTGGCGCAGGCGAGCGCTGGTGTCTGAACGGGGCACCGCCGGTGCCTGAAGCTCTAAGCAATCTTGCTTCCACCACACAGAAAGACGGTCAGCACAGGATAATAAAGATAAAAAAGGTCTCAAGAAAGATTCGCCGTGTGGAAATATACCCACGTGCAAGCTGAGGAAACATGGAAGCCAAGTCTCCACCTTGTTGCCATGTTAGTGCTCGTCTGCACTGAGGGTTGAAGTTAGGGGAGGGGAGGTTCTAGCTCGTCAGATAATCCCAGTTTACGCTCCGGGCCGGCTGGCCAACTGATGACCCCCTCATTCTCAAAGGTGTCCTGCTAAATTACACACTCAGCCTAACTGCAAGAGGTTCTAACTTCCCCATATGTGTTTTTCTGTATTTCTAGGTTCTAATGAACATAATGTGTTTCCTTCAATCTAACCTGCACTCCCCGCGACACACATTTTAATGTTGTTGAGACTGGAATGTAATTTACACATTACTGTCCCCAACCCCCACTCCTCAGGTTATAAAATCAGTGGTGGGTCTTACAGTCAGTAGGCTCTTAGAATTGAGGAAACACAGCATATTCATTTTGAAAGGGGGGAAACATAGAATCATTTTTTTAAAAAAAGCATTCAATCTATGTTCTAAGACCTAGAAAATAGGACAAAATCAGATAAGACCCCTGTGTGACACCAGGGTCTGACTGGGAGTAGGAGCCAGTGTTTCTCAGAGGTTCCCTGTTACTCATATAAAGTAACAATAAAAGAGGGCAACTGCCAAGGACTCTTCTCCAGGACTGGTAGGAGCAGGGCAGGTCTCCAGCCCTGGCTGGGGTGATGAGCTTCTTACAAAGTACTCAAATAATGCCGCTGATCATTATTTCCACACATGGCTAATGTTCACTGGGCACGGCCCACTTGCCAGGCACAGGGCTGTCACATTAGTACAACCACCCAGGGAGGTAAGTGTACCACTGCCCCCCTTCTACAGATGAGGAAGCTGAGACACGGGAGAGCTGTATGTGCAGAAGCAGGATTCAGTCTTTCCATCTGGTTCCAGAATGTGGTTATTAACCACAGTATGCTGCTTCCTGCTATATATATATATATGTGTGTGTATATATATATACACACATATATATATATGTATATATATATGTGTGTATATATACATATGTATGTGTATATATATATATTCCCCCCCTGCCCACCCCACCCCTAACTGTAGGGCTGTAAAGCTTTCCCTGAGGACTCTGTGATCTGGGGGAGGAGATGGGGTGGGACCGGACGGCACAGGAGGCTTAAACTTCCCGCAGCCAGGTGCTCTGCTCCCCTCGGCCTCAGTAGTGAGGGTAAAAAGAACGTCGGACACCCCAATGGTGCACCACGTCTCCCAAACATGGCCACAGCAACACCGCCAGTCTCAAGTGTTCTTCCAGAACCTTGCTGTTTCTCAGCAAGGAGAACGCATCTCCCCTGCCCTTGAACTGGGTGGGCTTGGCAGCCGCCTAGGACATGATGGGAGTGACACCACAGACCCCCACGGCAGGGTCAGGACCCCGACACAACTTCCCTCCGGCCCCCTCTCTACAGATGCTCACCCCTGGGACTCTCCCACCACAGATCACCCAGGGAGGCCACGGGGGCCACGGGGAGGTGTCTGGCCAAAGCCCCAGCTGATTGTCGGTCACTCGCCAGCATCAACTGCGACTTGTGACAAAGTCAGCCTTTAGCTTATTCCGGCTCCAGCATTCAGAGTTTCCCAGCTGCGGCCCAGTCATCCTGGAGCAAAGACAAGCCCTCTTCACCGCGTCCTGGCCAAACTCCTGAGCCCCAGTTTTGTGAGCCCCAGTAGAGGCTGCTTTCCGCCATTAAGTCGTGGGGCGATTTGCTATGCAACCACTGTGGTTGGAACAGACACATAAACAAACAAAGAGGTCCCGCTTGGTCTGTTATGAAAGTTGCATATGAACTGTTCTGGGTTTCATGTTTTGATTCTTTGCAAAGGGAAGCTGAGATGCATTCAGAGGGCAGTGGCAGGGCCAGGTGAAAGCCATCGCATCTGCGTCCCGCACCTGGGACTCTGGCTTTGCCACGTCCCCTCAGAAGAGGCCCTTGGGGCAGGCTCAGCTCGGCTGAAAGGCAGCTGTCGCCTCTGAGAACTCTGTTACATAACGAAGCTGCAGGGGTGGGTGGTTGAGAATAGCTTGCTAAATCCCCGCCTCCGTCCCTCAGCACATCCACAGAGAGGACGCTCCTCTCAGATCGTCTGCGACAGAGGCTCTGACGGGGCAAAAACTGCTGGGCCTGGAGGCTCCGGGCTCGACTGAGAAACATGAAAACCGCCAGGGACAGTCAGAGGCTGCTTCGGCAAGCTCTGGGCCTGGGCTTCCCAGAAGCCACGGCATCTAAGAGGGGAAATGGGGAGGTATCCTTGCGGCCCTACCCTGAGCAGCTCAGCTGGTGAGGACCACTGATTAATGCTTCCTGGTAAGATTCCTTTTGAAAAGAAGACGCTCGTACTGAATATACCTACCTGTTGATTTTCTTTATTTTTGTGTTATTATTTTTAAAGGAGGTACGGGGACTGAACCCAGGACCTTGTGCGCACACTAAGCATGCACTCTACCACTGAGCTATACCCACCTCCTAATGCTGATTTTCTTTAAAGTCAGTCCTGACACAAGCAGGTGCCGGGTCTGGTGAGTGTGTACCGCCGATGCGTGCTTTGTGACGACACATCCCTCCCATCCCTCTCCGCAACTCAGGCTGCCGGGCTGCTGGTCCCAGGGGACGACAGAATGTGGACAGTGCTGAACCCAGCCCGGATCCGATGAGAAGCCGACCTCCAGACACGGAAGCCCAGCCTAGTTCATGATTAGCAGAGCCAACCCCCGCTGACCGCAGTCGTGAGCAATAAACACTCACTGTTTATGCCACCAAGATTTTATGACTGTTTGTCATGTGGCAAAAGCTAACTGATGCATCTGTTTTCACAATGTCCCCAGTTTCCCAGTCAGGCAACCCTAGTTTTTAAAGTGGAAAGAAGGATAAAGTTATGTATCCAGCGATTCTTTATTGAGGACAAACCACGCTCTCAGCCCTGCTTAGGGACACAAGGCTACACTGGTTTCCACTTTGCCAAAGACAATCCTAAGGAAACCTTGACGCAGGAGGAAGAGTTATGCCGCTCAGTACTTTAGCCAGAGCCTGGGGAAGTAAATATTTGAAGAGGCTGTGGGGCAGGCATCCAGCCCTGGACACGTGCCAGAAAAGCGTGCTGAATTTGAGAATGTGGGTGTGGAATGTCTTGATGAAAAACCCAGGCAGCACAAGGCCAAACCAATGCCAGCCAGCCCGAGGAGAAAGAAATTAGTCCGGGATAAAAAAACACTGACAAAACAAGTACACAAGAGCCACTGAAGGACTGATAAGCGTGTGTCACTGATGGCAAACCACAGTTGTTAAGGATGCAAAATCGTCACGTAGTACCCAGGGAGGAGTGGAGGAGGGCCAGAGGCTGGCCTCCAATAGGAATGAGTGAGGCTGATAAAAAATGACAACATAATGCCATTTGCATCAACATAGATGTCCCTGGAGAATGTCATTCTAAGTAAGCCAGGAAGAGAAAGAAAAATACCATATGATATCACTCTTATGTGGAATCTAAAAAAAAAAAAAAAAAAAAAAAAAAAAAAGAAATAAAATATAAAACAGAAACAGACATAGAATACAAACTTGTTGCCAGGGGGGAGGGGGTGGGAAGGGACAGACTGGGAGTTCAAGATCTGCAGATACTGACAGGTATATATAAAATAGATGAACAAGCTTTATACTGTACAGCACAGGGAAATATATTCAAGATCTTGTAGTAGCTCATGGTGAAAAAATATGAAAACGAATATATGTATATTCATGTATGACTGAAAAATTGTGCTGTACACCAGAAATTGACACAACACTGTAAACTGACTATAACTCAATAATAAAAGAAAAAAATTTCTCTTTGAATTAAAAAAATGAATGAGGCTGAAAGGAGCATCAAAACATGGCCAAATAGTCACTCAACAAACACAGTTACTAATGGGCCAGTTAACCTCCCTGGGCCTACATTTCCTCATCTTTAAAATGGGGATAATAATAAAACCTACCCCACAGAGTAGATACGAGGACTAAATGAGCTGATTTGGGCAAAACAGAGACAGCTGGTAGTGCTCTAGTACATGTTCAACAAACAGGAGGTACCCAAGCTTCCCGCAGAGGCGTGCTGGGAAGAGTAACCCGGGATGAGGTTTGAGAAGCTCTTCGCGCAGAGTAGCACTTAAATGGTGGTTCTTCTAAGCGCAGCACAACATTGGGACAGCTTAGGCCCAGGCCCTGTCCCAAAGGGGAAGGAGCTTCAGACCCAGACGCAGGGACCTTAAAAGACAACAGGGGATGAACACCACCAGGGAGGGACTGTCTGTGAGGAAGGGAGCTGGAGGAGGGGGGAGGCCAGGCGCGTCCTCTGTGCAGAGCAGGTGTGCTCCTTTGTGGACTCACAGGAGGGGGGCATGAACGCAGAGAAGGGAGGAAGAAGAGTCTGGCAGAGGGAACCTGCAGGTGGGCACGGGTGGAAAAGCACAGGGTGTGTCTGGGGACCAGTGACTTGTTCCACTGCAGGCAAACCCTCCGTGCGTGGATGGGGCAGGGAGGGCTGGGGCCCCGCACATGGCAGGCTGAGGACGGAGATGGAACAGTGGGCAATGGGGAGCCCATGAAGGCCGCTGAGCAGGGAGGACGCACAGGCAGGTCTGGAGCACGCACCGAGCGGCAGGTAGACTGGAGATGGGGGAGAGGCAGCTGGGAGTCCGTCCTTGCAAGTGATGGAGAGCAGAGTCAGGGCTCCAGCCAGAGGCTCGGGTGGCGAGGCGGGTGGGAGGGGGGCAGAAGGTGGCAGGGACCTGGAGGGCCTGGGGGGTCAAGAGGAAAATCCCCCTGCTAGTTCGGCCAGGAGGCGGCCTCAGATTCCTCAGACCGCTCACAACACGCTCAAAGTAAGCTAGCAGGTCCGTCTGTCCAAACGCTTGCCCTCACAAAGCCACTGCTGAAAGACAGTGTCAGGCCTCACCGTCCTGCAGGCCACCAGCTACTGTTGGAGCCAGTTCTAAGGAGTGATTCCCCCCACCCCAAGAGGACCCCTCCTGAGGAACTGCCTCCTGGGGATGTGCGCCCCACCCGGGCCAGGCTGCAGGGACATCTCAGGGGGACACCTGCCTGTCTCTTCCCTCCCTGGCTACAGCTACTGTGACCTGCGCCCCCAGGTTCAGCGGCGCCACTTCCAAAGGCAGCCCCTTCCTCATTCTCCTGTGCTCTCTCACCTTCCAGTCAACTGCGTGCCAGGAGAAAACAAAAGACTGTCCTTCAGAAAGTCCTCCACCCCCTTGGCATTCACTTGTGAAAAATAACCTAGTAGGGCTGGAAGCTGGCCGCTCCCCTCGCCGGCCTGCAGGGTCACCCCAGGGCCTCCTGGCTGTTGCAAAAGTCACCGGGTGGTGAGACAGAGGGTCTTTGAGTCCTCACAGAGAAGCCCCGCCTCTGCCCTGGTCTAGGTGTCTCTGGAGGGAGAAGGGAGGCGACAGACGTGCAAGCACGTGAACAAAAAGTTCATCCGAAACAAAGCCTCCTCTCGTGCACCTGCTAACAGGGACCCGGACCACTCAGCTAAATGCAGCACAAATACACCGTTCCCCGGGGCCGTGCCCTCAGCAGGACCTCCGTAAGGCGCCCTCAAGTAAGGTGGAGGCAAAGCAACTTGAATCCAGCTGCTGGATTCAAATGCCTCTTCCCACGTCCTGTTTCTGCACTGAGTTTCCCAACGTCCTGCTTTTCTACCGTGGGGGCAGAAGTGAGACACAGGTAAAGCCAGAAAGAGCAGCAAGCACAGGAAGAGGAAAGAGACAAGGATTCAGGAGCGCCCGCCCTCGGCTGTTAGTCTGTGAATGTCTCGGAGGGAAGGCTCGAACGTGGGCTGGCTCATTAACGACTTTCTAGAAAAACTGTTTCCAGGCTATCAAAACCCTCAACAGAATACTGGCATACTGAATCCACCATTATAGAAAAAACACACATGCTCAAAAACTAACGGAAGTTTTTCCCAGGAATGCATGGCTGGTTCAACATCTGAAAAGCAGCGTATGCACCGTATTAACAGACCAAAGAAGAAAATCAAAATATTCCGATTGACTGATGCAGAAAAAGCATCTGACGAAATTCAACATCCATACGTGATAGAAACTTTTAGCAAACTAGGATAGTGGGGGAATTCCCTAACCTGGTAACAAGCACCTACAGAATAACCTACAGTGAACAGCATCCTTTGTGGTGAGAGGCTGCACGTTCCCCCCAAAGATAAGGAAAAAGAAGGACGTCTTCTCTCATACTCTTTATGCTGCAAACTTCCGGAGCGTGCGACAAGAAAAAGAAATAAAAGGCACGTAGATTGAAAAGGAAGAAAGAAAATGTCTTTATTTGCAGATAACGTGATTACTTCTGTAGAAAATCCCAAAAGAATCTACAGAAAACTACAAAATACCAATGGAAGAAATCAAAGACCTAAGCAAAAGGAGAGAAGTTAAGGTGTCGATGGACTGGAAGATGCAACACTGTTAACACATCGGTTCCCCCCACACTGATTTACAGACTCAACACAATCCCAATTAAATTCCAGCAGACTTTTCTGGGTAGACAGTGACAAACTGATTCTAAAATTTATATGGAAAAGCAAAGGGGTTACAAAGTGGGGAGAGGGAGAGGGGAATTCAGGGGATGATGGCCTGTTTTGTGTCACAGGGTCACTCTATGCACTTGTCAAAAAGCACAGAAGTGTCCTAAAAGTTCTTAAAAACTGGTTGTGGTGATGGTGGCACATATTCTGTGAATACACTAAAATAAAAATCATTGAACTGTGCACTTTAAATGGATGAACTGTATGGTATGTGAATTATATAGCTCAACAAAGCTGCTGGAGGGGAGAGCTCAGTGGTAGAGCATTTGCTTAGCATGCACGAGGTCCTAGGTTCAATCTCTAGTATCTCCATTAAATAAATACATAAATAAACCTAATTACCCCCTCCAAAACAAGCAAAGCTGTTACCAAAAAAAGAAAGAAATTAAAAACTTAAAAAAAAAAAAAAAAACAAAACCAAGAAACTGAAAAAACAAAAACAAAAACAAAAAAAACCCCAAAAAACCTGCAGTGAGATGGTCTGATGATACTGTCAGATCGTGGAGGAGGGCTGTGAAGTGTGGTGAAACTGAGGCCCCAGCCCTCACTACCCTTTGTAAAAACCTCACTGTAGCTTTTCCACAGGGTTTTCTCACATTCTGCCCTGGAATTTCTCGAACAGAAAAACCTTCCCCGAAAGCTGCGGACGCAGGAAAGGCACCGCCCCGGGCACGCAGTGCGTCTGCCCCAGTGCTACCCCAGTGCCCAGGCTTCTCTGAGCCCTGGGCGTCCTTACACACGTATAAGGCCCAGAACAACAGTGATCTTGAAAAGCGTCCTCCTACGTCACAGGAGAGAAACCTGAGACGCAGAGATTCAGCCAGGCTCCCTCAGCCGGTGGGCAGCAGAGCCAAGAGCCCACCCCACGGTCTGTCTTCCAGAACACGGGCCTGGCTCAGACCGCTTGCCCTCCACCTGGGAGCCACACGAAATAAACCCTCCGCAGCACCCTGAATGAGGGCCGCTCTCCCCGCGTGCAGACACTGACCTGGGCCAGTCGGCATCCTGTCAACAGGACCAGCACAGACGCACAGAAACAAGGGGGGACATGCCAAGGGAAAGAGGATGAAGACCTTGCAGAAAATACGACTCTTATGAATATTAAGAACAGATCCAGTTGATTCCTGATCTAAGACACTGAAAGGAGGTAACAGAGCAATACCCACCACCCACTCAGAACTCAAGAGTTTCACACAGGACCCATCTGCACAGCAACCTCGGGACCAGGTCCCATCAGCATCCCCATCTCACAGACGAGGACACGGAGGCTCAGAGAGTTTAGGTGGCTTACACAAGATCTCACTGCTTCTCAGTAGCCATGCAACCTGGAAAAGCTACTTATCTTCCCAGTGTTCCCATCTGAAAGTGGAGATGACAAACACCCCCTTTGAGAGTTCCCTCATCTCAGTTAATGTCCCAGAAGCAACAAGCTAGTGCCTGGTATGTATTACTTGCTTACCTGTTTTTTTTAATTGAAGTAGAGTTGATTTACAATATTGTTTTAATTTCAGGTATACAGTGCTGATCACTAGATTCAGTTTTATACACACACACACACACACATATACACATTTTTTTCAGATTCTTTTCCATTATGTTATTACAAGACATAGAATATAGTTCCCTGTGCTGGACAGTAGGTCCCTGTTATTTATCTTTTTTATATATAGTAGTGTGTATTTGTTAATCCTAAACTTCTAATTTATCCCTCTCCCCTTGGCAACTATAGGATTGTTTTCTATGTCTGTGAGTTTGTTTCTGTTTTGTTAATAAGTTCACCTGTATCATTTTCTTAGATTCCACAAATAAGTGATATCATATGTTTGTCTTTCTCTGACTTACTTCACTTGGTATGATCTCTAGTTCCATTCATGTTGCTGCAAATGGCATTTCATTCTTTGCTATGGCTGAGTAATATTCCATCGTGTATGTACACCACATGTTATTTATCCAGTCATTTGTCAGTGGACACTTAGGTTGCTCTCATGTCTTGGCTATTATAAATAGTGCTGCTATGAATATTGGGGCGCATGTGTCTTTTCTAATTAGATTTTTCATTTTTTCCAGATACGTGCCCAGGAGTGGGACTGCTGGATCACAGGGTAAGTCTCCTCTCAGTTTTTTAAGGAATCGCCACACTATTCTCCATCGTGGCTGCACCCATTTACACTCTCATCAACAGTGTTGGAGGGTTTCCTTTTCTCCAGAACCTCTCCAGCGTTTATTATTTGTAGACTTTTAAATGATGGCCATTTTGACCAATGTGAGTTGATGCCTCATTGTAATTTTGACTTGCTTTTCTCTAATAGTTAGTGATGTTGAGCATCTTTTCCGTGTCTGTTGGCCGTCTGTATGTCTTCTTTGGAGGAATGTCTATTTAGGTCTACTGCCCATTTTTTGATTGGGTTGTTTGTTTGTTTGATATTAAGTTGTACGAGCTGTTTGAATATTTTGGACATCAAGCCCCTGTTGGTCACATCGTTTGCAAATATCTTCTCCCAGTCCACAGGCTGTCTTTTTGTTTTGTTTATGGTTATGTTGTACATGTGTTAGATGCAAAATAAAACCCTCATGGGGTCCAGGGAACAATCTATTATGGTAAGCAACCTGCAGGCCCCTTTTCAGAACATTCTTGGCTCACCATTTCCTCTTCCTTAACTGAATTTCTGGAGGGAGTCTTTCTGCACGTGAATCAGACGCGAAACAGAAGCCACCACTTCATCAGCCTCCCTCCTCCTCCCAGTGGAGAGGACCCTTCCCGCACTGTGGGGCCTTGGGTTTTCTTCACCTTTCCCCTTGGCCCTGAGGAACAGAAATCACCCACTTAAAGTGGGTGTCTGTTCAGGGCAGATGGTCGGTGCGGTGTGAACATTCACTCCCTCAGTAGTTTGTACTTAACCTCTTCCTAAAGTAAGAAGGTAAGAAAAGGAGCCTTTCTAAGAATCGTCAAAGATGAAGGGAAGAGCAGAGATCTGCACCAAACAGGAGCTACAAGCGCAGTGTTCAAGGGTCACCGTGAGGAGCGACAAAGAAGGTGCAAAACTGTCCAAGTCAATGTCAAGTTAAGAATGAAAACTGGGAACAGAGTTCCGGTCAAGATGGCAGAGCGGCAGGACCACGAGCTCCCCTCTCCTTGCGACTACAACAAAACCACAACTGAATGCTAAACCACCATCGAAAAAGACTGGAACCTAGCAAAAAAGATCTTCTGCAACTGGAAACAAAGAGGGAAGCACAGCAGGACGGTAGGAGGGGCGTGCTCGCGATATAATCGGGTCCCACACCCCCCGGGTGGGCCACCCACAAGCTGAAAATTTGTTAAGTCGCAGAGGCCTCCCACAGGAGTGACAGCTCCAAGCCCCACGTCAGGCTCCCCAGCCCAGGTCCCGGCATTGGGAGGAGGAGGAGACCCCAGGACATCTGGTTTTGAAGGCCAGGGGGGCTTGGCTCTGGGAGCCTCCCCAGACTGGGGGAAACGGAGATTCCATTCTCTTGGGAAGCGTACACGGAAACTCGAGCGCACCAGGTCCAAGGGCAGAGGCAGTGATTTCAAAGGAACCTGGGCCAGACCTGCCTGCTGGTTTTGGAGGGTCTCCTGGGGATGTAGGGGACAGCTGCAGCTCACTCAGGGGACATAAAAGCTGGTGGCGGACATTCTGGGAGTGTTAATCTACACGAGCTTTCCTGGAGGCTGACATCTTGACTGGATCATTAGCACCAAGACCTGGCCCCACCCAACAGCCTGTAGGGAAGCCTCAGGCCAAACAACACACAGGGTGGGAGCACAGCCCCACCCATCAGCAGACTTCCTGAGCCACAAAGGCCTCTAGACACAGCCCTACCCACCAGAGGTCCAGGACCAGGCTCCGCCCAGCAGTGGGCAGGCATCAGCTCCTCCTGCCAGGAAACCTGCATAAACCCCTAGTCCAGCCTCACCCACCAGGGGCAGATACTAGAAATAAGAAAACAATAATCCCAAAGCCTGTGGGAGGAATCCACAAACAGAGAATGATAGACGATATGAGGCAGCAAAGGAGTATCTCCCAGGACAAGGCACAAGATGAAATCTCAGAAGAAGAAATAAGTGATGAGGAGACAGGCAATTTATCTGAGAAAGAGTTTAAAGTAATGATGGTGAAGATGCTCAGAGAACTCAAGAGGAGTATAGATGCAGAGTGAAGTTTTTAGTAAAGAGCTGGAAAATATAAAGAATACCCAAACAGAGTTGAAGAATAAAATCACTGAAATGAGTAACACACTAGAAGGAACCAAGAATAGACTAAACAAGGCAGAAGAACGGATCAGTGAGCTAGAAGACAGACTGGTGGAAATTATTATTTCAGAACAGAAAAAAGGAAAAAGAATAAAAAGGAATGAGGATAGTTTAAGAGAACTCTGGAACAACATGAAGTGCTCTAATATTCACATTATAGGGGTCCCAGAAAGAGAAGAGAGAGAAAGGACCTGAGAAAATTTTTGGAGAGATAATCATTGAAAACTTCCCCATCTTGGGAAAGGAAACAGTCACCAAAATCCTGGAAGCGCAGAGTTCCACACAGAATCAACCCAAAGAGGAACATACCAAGGCACAGTCATCAAATTGACAACAATTAAGGATAAGGAGAAAATATTAAAATTATCAAGAGAAAAGCAGCAAGTAACATACAAGGGAACTCCCATAAGGTTTCCAGCTGATTTTTCAGCAGAAACTCTACAGGCCAGAAGGGAGTGGCACAATATATTTAAAGTGATGAAAGGGGAAAACTTACAACCAAGATACTCTATCCAGCAAGGCTCTCCTTCAGGCTTGATAGAGAAATCAAAAGCTTCACAGATAAACAAAAGCTAAAAGATTTTAGCACCACCAAACCAGCTTTGCAACAAATGTTAAAGGACCTTCTCTAGTCATCAAATCATAAGAAAAGAGAACAAAAAAAAGAAAGAGAGAGAGAGAGAAAAAAAAGAGACCTATAAAAGATTGCTTTGGCTGTTTGGGGTCTTTTTTGGTTCCTTATAAATTGTGGAATTGTTTGTCCTAGTTCTGTGAGGAATGTCACGAGTATTTTGATGGGAGTTGCATTGGATCTGTCGATTGCTTTGGGTAGTGTGGCCATTTTGATAGTGTTGATTCTTCCAATCCAAGAGCACAAGAAATCTTTCCACTTCTTTGTGTCATTTTGGTTTTCAGAGTATAGGTAACCTTCTTGGCTAAGTTTATTTCTAGGTATTTTGTTGTTTTTGATGTAATGGAAATGTCTCTGCTAGTTATAAAATTATGGTTTTTGAAGTGAAAAAAAAAAGTGAATGAAGGGCCGCAAATGGCAAAACATCCTTCTTTTTTGTGGGTGAGCTGTATTCACATATGTGTGTGTGTGTGTGTGTGTGTATACTCAACTACTGATGTGCACTTAGGATGCTTCCGTATCTTGGCAATTATAAATAATGTTGCTGTTAATAGCAGAATGTATGTATCTTTTTGAGTTAGTTCTTATTTTGTGGCTGGCTTTATTCCTTTGATAACTATGTAAGTTTAAAAAGCTAAAGCTATAAATGTTCTTAGAAACAATGAACAGTGCATATATGTAAATTTAAAAATATATGTGCAGTAAAAGAAAAAAAATCTATCAAGCCATGAAAGGCATAGAAGAAACTTAAAAGACACATTACTAAATGAAAGAAGCCAGTCTGAAAAGGCTACAAACTGTACGATTCCAACCAAAAGACATTCTGGAAAAGGCACAGCTACAGAAACAATAAAAAGATCGTGGTATCCAGGGGTTTGGGGAGAGGGAGGGAGGGAGGGAGGGAGGAATAGATGGAGCACAAGGGATTTTCAGGGCAATGAAATTATTCTGTGTGATGCTATAGTGGTGGCTACGTGTCATTATGCATTTGTCAAAGCCCACAGAATGTACAACATCAAGAGTGAACCCTGATGTAAACTATGGACTTTGGTTGATAATAATGTGCCCATGTTGGTTCACCGATTGTACCAAATACGTCACACTGATGAGGGAAGTTGAGGGTAGGGAAGTATATATGTGTGGGTGGGGAGGGCGATGTGGGAACTCTATTTTCTGCTCAATTCTTCTGTAAACCTGAAACTGCTCTAAAAAAATAAAGTCTATTAAAAAAAATGAATGAAAACTGAACCAAGATTCATAGCAGCACTATATACAATAGCCAAGACTTGGAAACAACCTAAATCTCCATCAACAGATGACTGGATAAAGAAGTTGCAGTATATTTATACAATGGAATACTACTCAGCCATAAAAAGAATAAAATGATGACACTTGTAGCAACATGGATGGACCTGGAGAGTGTCATTCTAAGTTAAGTAAGCCAGGAAGAGAAAGAAAAATACCATATGATATCACTCATACGTGGAATCTTAAAAAGAAAAAGACAAACGAACTTATTTACAAAACAGAAACAGACTCACAGACACAGAAAACAAACCTATGGTTACCGGAGGGGAAGGTGGAGGGAAGGGATAAGTTGGGAGTTTGAGATTTGCAGATACTAATATATAAAAAATAAACAAGTTTATACTGTATAGCACAGGGAACTATATTCAATATCTGGTAGTAATTTATGGTGAAAAAGAATCTGAAAACGAATATATGTATGTTCCTATATGACTGAAGCATTGTGCTGGACACCAGAAATTGACACAACATTGTAAACTGATTATACTTCAATAAAAATATATGTATTTTAAAAAAGAAGAAAGCTCTCTTACAAACTGGAGTAAGGGGTTGGCAAATTATTTTGGTAAAGGATCATATAGTAAATTTATTAGGGTCTGAATGACACAATCTCTATCACAACTACTCAACTCTGACACTGCAGTGTAGAAAGAGCCCTATGCAACACAGAAATGAATGGGTTTTGCTATGTTCCAATCAAACTTTATTTACAAAACCAGGTGGCAGGCTGGATTTGGACAGTGGGCTATCGTTTGTAAACTCCTGCAAATGTTCACTATAACATCGTTTATAGTAGCTTAAAGCTCAGAAGCGACCTACGTGCTCAAAAGTGAATGGTTAAGTAAAGAATATCCACTTAGATGATGGTACATATTATATACAATTATGAAGACTTCACAGCAGCAGAGACATGTTACTAAATACTAAATTTGGTAATTAAAAAATGAGAGGAAACAGAATCCATGGGTGTAATCAGTGCAAACTTCATATATACACTTAGACAAGAACCAAAACGGATCATCTGTAGAATTTGTGGCATGGTGGGCCTGTGGGTAAATTTTGCTTTTTATTTATTTTTGGATCCAATTATATTAATGTTGCTGAAATTATATCTGTGTAATAGCATAATTACAATATGCAACAATAAAAATAAAAGGCTACACCTATCAAACATCTTCAGTGGGAGACCCCAAAGAAACAGGTAAATTACCACACTCACTGCATCATTCATTCCTCCAGCAGTTTCCGTGAGACAGACGACAGTGATGTCAAAACCTAACAGAACTGAGACTAACTCATTTCTGGGTCAACAGCGCTTCCATACTGAACCACTACCAAAGAGCCTATTTTGCGAACGGATCAAAAATTTTTTCACACTCTATGCCTTTGCACAGGCTGTTCCCTCCTTTAGAATGCTCCTCCTGCCTCCCCTTCCCACACTCAGGTCTCAGCCCAGAGGTTCCTACCCCAGGAAGGTCTGACCACAGGCTGGGGAGGACACCTGCTCCCTATGCTCACAGCATCCTCTGCCTCCTCCTGTGTCATCACCCTTGCGCTGACCACACTTCGCTGATTCAAAGATTCTCCTCCCTCACATTTTCACTCCTCTCCAGCCAGAGGCATAGCTACAAACTGCTGCCGGCCAGACCAGATGGCAGCTGTGGAGCAGGCACCACTGCCTGCCCCGTGCCGGCATCCAAACTTGGGAATGAACCTGCAACCTAGGAGACGCTACCCAGCAAGGTGATCACATAGACTAGAAGGAGAGGTAGAGAATTTCTCCGACAAGCGAAAACCAAAAGAAAATTGCAATACTAAAACTATCCTAGAAGAAATACTGAACAGCCTTCTCCAAATAGAAAAGCAAGAAGCTAAAGAAAAAAGACAGTCACATTTGGAAATGTGGTAAC
Organism: Camelus ferus; assembly: GCF_009834535.1. Taxonomy (NCBI): domain Eukaryota; kingdom Metazoa; phylum Chordata; class Mammalia; order Artiodactyla; family Camelidae; genus Camelus; species Camelus ferus. The sequence goes on from NC_045712.1 coordinate 46,037,913, forward strand.
TACAATGATCAGCAAAAGAATAAACAAGAAGATGTAAAAGAGGACATCAGAATCATAAAATGTGGAGAGGGAGTAAGAAAATGTAGATTTTCTTTCTTTTTTTTAAAGAATGTTTGGTGGAGGGTGGGTAGAGCTCAGTGGTAGAACGCATGCTTAGCATGCACAAGGTCTTGGTTCAATCCCCACTGCCTCCAATAAGTTGGAAAAAAAAATACTAATCACACACAGAAGAAAAAAAAAGAATGAGTTTGAGCCTATATGATTTCCAGTATGAAATAAACAAAAGGGTCCTACTATACAGCACAGGGAACTATATTCAGTATCTTGCAGTAATCTATAATAAAAAATATGGAAAAGAATATATACACGTATAATTGGCTCACTCTGCTGTACACTAGAGACTAACACAACATTGTAAATCATGAATACTTCCATTTAAAATAATTAATTATTAAAAAAAAAATCACCACCTTGGGAAGGGGTGTCAGCACAGGGAAGGAAATCCAGAGACCGGAGAGGAGCACTCTTTGAAGCCCTGAGAGATGCTGAGACAGCGAAACAGGCATGTTCAGCATCATTCCCAGAAGCAGAAGTCAAATGCCCGCTTCTGGGCCCAGCACCAGGGGCTTTTAGTCAGGGAATGTGGCACTGTTCACGCTCCTGAGGGGAAGAGAAGACAAGTGTGCAGAGACTTACAAAAGGATTCCTTAAAAGAAAAAGGAATTTAGAAGAGGAGGGCCGTTTTAGGAATATCTTAACCAAGTTATTTTCCTTCACCTATTTTCCTTTTAATGCACTCACAAGAGTATATCAAAATCTCCTTTTAGTAAAGTCGAAAAGAACTCCATGGGCATAAAATAAAAATTCTAAACAATAAGAGATTCGTGCCCTCATGTAGTTGACATTAGTGCCCCCCCCCAGCGGTGCCTCAGGGGGCTGACACACGACACCTGCGCGGTGCCCAGGCTTCCTGCCCACGGGGGAAAGGTCAGATGTGCCTTGTTCACCGCTGCAGCCCCCGCCGCGGGCACAGGGAGGCTCTAAACAGACGCCTGATGAAGTGAAGCACAGTCTCTGCGGGGCAAATGGCCCTGCCTCGGGCCGCACCAAGGTTTACCACTTGAGCCAGAAACAGAAATCCGAAAGTGCGCTCACCACGCCTGGTGGTCCATTCCCGCAGCCTGTAGTCCAACAGGGATGCTCCTACTCCACGCCTGCTGGGGTTGCCTTAAGTTAGCCTGTTCCAACAGCCGCCATGCTGGCAGACACGTCTCTCCTCCTTTGGAGTGTCTCTACCCTGGCACCCTGGCGTCCGAACCCGCTGTTTTGACTGTGAGTCACTGGAAACCTGTCAACTCCACTAAATAAAAAAGAAAGGTGCTCACACGCAGTGCAGAACGGCATCTGTGAATGAAAAACACTATCCGCCACATCGGTAAACAAAGGATGCTGTGGCCATCAAGTCACCAGCCTCCACTCTCACACCACCCCCTCCAGTGAGCAGAGGGAACTCGGGATGCAGACAAGCAGACAGCCTGGCCTCTAGTGCCACCCGCAACGGTGTCCCCTGAAGGGACTCAGGATGGGAAAGCCCTGGACAACTGGACACTGGCCCAAGACAGCTAGGTTCATGTCAGAGTAATGATTTCAATGAGCACAGACCTTTGTACCTTCCCATACACAGAAAAGTGATACATCCCTTAACTTAAGATACCTGGTTTTCTTTCATTAACAGTCATCTTTTGATGACTTTGTTGCAAAAACTTCGATGTATCTTGGCTCCTCGCCTGCCTCTGTGGAACAGTCTTTCAGAGCGATCTGAGAGGCTGCCTCCCGGGCTTGAGTCCTCAGAAATGTCCTCTTAGTAAAACACAGCTCTCAACTTACAGGCTGTGCTTTTTTTTTTTTCAGTGGAAAGAGACACATCTCTATCAGAGGTCTCCCTGTGGGCTCCTCTCTCTGGCCTACAGGCCTGAAGTTCCTGCCCCGGCCCCCCTGGTGCTCTTAGGGCCACTCCCAACACAGCATCGCCACTATCAGTGATGACCATTGTTGGGTCTTCTGAGGAAGAGCCTGGTCTCTCAAGCACTTCACCCAGGTGGACTTTTCCAAAAGGAATGCTGTTACCAGAGGCTTTGGCAAAGAAAATCTTCTTTCATTCAGTCAAAAAAACCCAAAAAAACAAAAACAAAAAACAAAACTCATGAGCGGTTTCTAAATTCCAGGCACCCTGTGGGGACCCCAACAGGGAGGTCACTGCCCTTCCGCACTTCGGGTCCTGGTGGTGAACACCCAGCACCACCGAGTAAAGAGAAGTGAGCAAGGGGGTTTCGGCTAAAGCAGCGCTGGGAAGAAAGCAGAAGAGGACAGGGTGATGGGGCGGTCAGGGTGGAGTTGGGGGACAGTTTAGATTCGGGGCGCTGGATGGCTGGGGAAGGGTCTTCAGAGGCAGGACAGGGAGCGGTCCAGCGGGGAAGCAGGCTGTCTCTAGAGCTTGTTTCTGTTTCTTATATTTAAATATGAAAAAGAGGGCCTTGGAGTCCTCAGTATACAGCTGACAGAAGAAAGAAAATCTTGCCTCTTAATTAAAAGCCTCCCACAGCAAGTGACAAACAGCACTTCTGCTCTCATTCCAGGGGTGAGAACCAGCTGCGTGGCCACTGTGAAACCCAAGGCTGCAGGAAATGTCTGTGGCTACGCAGCTGTCAGCCAGAAACAGGTCTGCACCCTGGGAGATGGAGCACGGGGGCTAAATCCTCCACTGAGCTCTGCATCTGACTGTGAATCAGAATTAGACGTGGAGCCTGAAGATGGCACTGAACAGCTGCCATCTCCTGAGAAAACATGGATGGATGAGGGGCTGCTTCTTATGGATAAACAAAGAAAGCCGTTTTTTGAGATGGAGGTAAAGATGCTGTGAAGTTTGTTGAAATGACAACAGAGGATTTAAAGTATTACGTGAACTTAATTGATAAAGCAGCGGCAGGGTCTGAGAGGACTGACTCCAGTTTTCAAAGAACTTCTGTGGGTCAAATGCTGTCAAACAGCACAGCATGCTTCAGAGTAATTTGTGAAAGGAAGAGTCAACTGAGGGGGGAGGTATAGCTCAGTGGTAGAGCGCATGCTTAGCAGGCACAAGGTCCTGGGTTCAATTCCCAGTGCCTCCACTAAAAAAACCCCAAAAACCCTGATTACCTCTCCCCCACTAAATAAATAAATTAACAAAAAATAGTAAATTAAAAAGTCAACTGATGTGACAAAGTTCACTGCTGTGTTTTAAGAAACTGCCACAGCCACCCCAGCCCCGAGCCACCACCACCCTGATCTGTCAACAGCCATCAACTTTGAGGGAAGACCCTCCACCAGCAAAGATTATGCCTTGCTGAAGGATGATTAGCATTTTTTAGCAATAAAGTATTTTTTAAGTAAGGTATGTACTTTTTTTAGACCTAATGCTATCGCACACTTAATAGATTACAGTGTAGTGTAAACATGACTTTTATATGCCCTGGGAAACCGAAAAATCTGTCTCACTTTACTGTGAAACCGACTTTGTTGAGGTGGTCTGGAACTGAACCCACAATCTCTCCGAGTTCCACCTGTACAGGACTGATGTCACCATGAACTGTGACAGCAGACTTACTGTCAGCGACAGACACCCTCTGGGTTCAGGGGATGCGTGTTACTCTGCAGTTTCTCCTCTGCCCAAAGCAGCAGCCAGTACACAGGACACAGGCTCTAGAGCAGTGACACTTGGGGACCCTTGTAAAGCCAAGTCACATTATCAATACAAGGGTCAGTGGTGCCTCTTTTACCTTTTCCAAGTGAAACTCACAACAGTACGTGTCGATAAGGCCCCCATCTCTGAATTCATTAGGTCCTTCCAAGGAGTGAAAAAAAGAAACGTCAAATTGTTTATACCACCATGACACTGCTTGTAATTCTTCCCTAAAAGGTTACAGGAATAATTTTGCTCCGTATTGACTTTATTTTTCATTCAGTAAACACTGATTTGTTTTCCTCTCCCCTTGTTTCAAATAGGAGTTGAAAAAAATAACAAAACTGTTAAGTGGACACCAAAAAGTAACATCAGAAGTCCTGTGCGATCTGTCAGGCCACTGCCTGGCATCGCAGATCCAGGGGGCGCCCAGGTAAGAACACTGATGCACCAGCTTTGCAGGTGGAAGGAGGCTGCCGTCAGGATTGCATGTCCCCAGAGTGCACCAGCTCAGAGCCTCGGCAGTGATCAGGCAGATGAGAAGCAATTCCAAAGGCTCCTGAGAGACACAAGCAGGCATTCCACTGGTGCCCTGCCCCATGGGGGTCCCTTTAACCGGGTCGGTGTATCCGTATCCCAGCTCCCCAGCTACCTGCAACCTTCTGCTAATGACCTCCCTCGGCGTGCTGGAGCCGTCTGGCTCAGAGGTCCCCAGGGGTTGATCTACTCTCCTCTCCGGTCTGGAGCCAATGAACGCCGGTATAAAAGCCCAGGTTCACTGCCTCAAAACAGGAACATCTCTGCGATGCACCTCACTTTTCCGAGCTCCCCGCGAGGTCAGGCGGAGGCTAAACTTCTGAAACCCAACTGTCCAGTCCTTCTGCCCTTGACTGCTGGCCTCACTCAAGAAACCAGCTGCACAAGAACTGCCATGTCCAGCTCTGCTTTTAGGGAAGCTGACTTCAGCATAACATGGGATGGATGTTGGGAGATTCTAAGAAAAACACTGGTCACCCAGGTCTTCTCATTCCCTAGACTTTTCTGGTTCTTAACATCTTAAAGTTAAGTGGGAGACTAGAGCAGTGGAACCCTGAACACTCAACACTAAGAACAGTCTCTCAGTGACAATGGATGCGGAAGACTCCTGAAACCCTCTGGGAGAAGATCACAAGGTGATGTTTGAGAATTTGAAGTTACAGAACAGAAATAAAAAATCTCCAAGAGCAGGCAACATTTGGCCCAGGAATTCTACTTTTAGGAAATCCTCCTTCTTGTGCACACACAGAACTAGGTACAAGGGTATCCACTATGCCACTACGAGGTAACAAAAGATGGAAACAACCTGTCGACAGGGGACTGGTTAAGTGAATAACGTAAATCCATCCTCTGGGACATGACGCAGCTGTTAGAGAGAATGAGAACACTCTGAATGGATGTGGAATTATTTCCAAGATGGAAAGAAACTCCCCATGCAGTTTCCTCATCTGTAAGATGGGAAATGGGACACCTCTTAGGGATGTTGTCATGATGAGTGAGGTCTTGCATATAAAGCATTCAGCACCATGTTCAGAGCAAGAACCCAACAGATTTACCCCACAGGAATTCAGTGACATGTGACAGTAGCTCAGATAAAAACTGTGTTAACTGTTATTATAAAAATGGCCACCGTAACTCCTGCACTTCTGTGACCCCGCCTTTTCTTGCTGAACAGGAGCATGAGCACCAGACCTGATGCAGGAGGCACAGGCTTCTGCGAGTGTATGAGATGTCTACAGCTGCACGACAGATCACCACAAAGAAAGGGGCTTAGCACAACACTCATTCACCATCTCACAGTTCCCGCTGGTCAGGGTCTCACAAGGCTGCAGCCGAGATGTTGGCCAGTCTGGGGTTTTATCTGAGGCTTGGGGGTCCTCATCCAAGCTCATGTGTCATTGCAGCTGTAGGACTGAGGTCCCTATTTTCTGGCTGGCTGTCAGCTGAGGGCTGATTTCTAGACCTAGATGCTTACCATGTGGCCCTCTGCCAGGCTCTCTCCCAGCAAGGCAGTTTGCTTCTCCAGGGCCAGCAGGAGACTCTTTCCCTTTGGGAAGAACCCAGGACCCCTTTTAAGGACCATCGCCTGATTAGGTCAGGCCCACCTGGGCATAACATCCTCTTAACTCAGAATCGACAGATCTGGAACATTAATTACATGTGCAGCATCCTTTCACTGTGACATAGATCACAGCCATGGGAATGACACCCCATCACCTTTGCTATATTCTGTTGGTTAGAACCAGTCAGAGGTCCCACCCACACTCATGAGGCTGGAGTTATATAAGGTTGTGACTCATTAGGGGTCGCCCAAGAATGTGTCTGCCATAGTGGGCTGGCCTGGGAGCCTGTCTGCCACACAGTACCCCCTTGTGGCAAGGGGTTAGGTCTTGGCCACACCTAAGTTCAAATGCTGGCTCTAGAATTTAATGGAATTTCTGGACCTTGGGCAAGTTACAAATCCTCCTGGCCTTCATTCAACCAAAAGGAGGAGAAAAGAAATAACTAATAGAGCCACGAATGGTTAAACACAGGGAAACTGCATGCAAAATTGCCTGACATAATACAGTGAACAACCAAACCTCAGTTCTCCTCTCTGGAGGAACTTAGGACTTAAGCACAAGGATAAGACTAATAGTTTACCCTCAAGGCTTCCAGCCGCCCAGTGAGTAACACAGGAAATCCTCTCTGAACTACCACACACGCTGTCTGGTCTATACCCCAGGGAGGGGTTTTCCCCACTCCAGCTGATTTCATCTCTGGCAGAGGGTGAAAATGTCTTTACCACCTGCTGTCACACATCTCACAGCACCTCCTTTCAGATCTGCTACCCGCCTGCCCACCAATGAGCAGCCAAATGGATAAATTACGGTACAACTAAGTAATGGACTCGGATGTCCTTATCACAGCATCAATTTCAAATTTAACAGCATGGAAAAATACCCATGGCATACTGATAATGAAAAATAATGACCTCAAATAGTCCTTTTATGAGCTCAAGACCTGGACTCAAAACCCAGCCCCAAACTCACTCTTCATGGCTTTGTGCCTTTGGTTCCCTTATCTGTAAAATGCAGATAAGGGTGGAACCTACCTATCAGGACTGAACGAGGCAGAGGATGTCACCTAACAGGAACTCAATGCTATTATAAATTAAGTACCACTTTTATCATTTGAGAGAAAAAACTTAAAAAAAAAAACTTCTTTATAAACAGCATTAGCATGGCTGCTACCTCCTTAGGGGAACAAAGAAAATCTAAGAGGTGGAAGTGGGTAAAAAGCTATGTAGGCCATGCTGTATTTAGTAACTCTCTCTGCTTCCCAGAAGGTCCAGTTTACTCTGTACCTGAAGGCATTTAATTTCTCCTCCTCCCCGCCCCTCCCTTCCCACTCCCTTCTGAAGGGACCGGCCTTGCTCCATCTCTAAAAATGAGGATGGTACTGCTCTTCTTTTTAGTTTCATTGCAATCCTTTCTGTGGGTAATGTGTAAACCATCTTACAGATAATTTCTCTCTTTATCAATCGATCTATCCTATCTAAAATAAAAAAAAGAAAAGAAAAAAGTGTGACTGCCCCAGGCAAAGGAAGAGCCTTGTCACTGCCACTGCTGATGACAGCACAAACCAGGTGAAAGGCTGTCTCTGCAGGAGGCTGGGAAGTCTGGGTGGGGAGGGGGCGGGATGGGGCTGAGCTGGGGGAGAGCGAGTGCTCCTCCCTCGGGAAGACCCGGGGCTGGAGGACCAGTAGCCGGTGCCAGGCCCTGAGCCAGGCTGCTGATGCCAGGAGTTGCTAAGGACCCCAGAGAGGAATGCCCGGGAGTGAGCAGCAGGCTAGGGAACCCTGAGCCAAACTGGAGACAAAGGAGGAGAGCGTGTGGCAGGCGGCAGGTCAGAGGGAGGATCCCGGCAGCACGCCAGGGGCCAGCAGGGCGGGCAGATGGCAGCGGAGGAAACAGATGGACGCCAGCAGCCGAGCAGGAAGCGCCAGCGCTGGGTGGGTGGACAGGGACTGGGAGGAAGGGAGCAGAGAGGAGGCCTTGCCTGACAGAACTGAAATCAATGCCCACACAGGGAGGCCTAGGAGTGCCCTGGAGGGTCTCTGGGACCCGCTGTGGTTTCTGTCCAGACTCACACGGGACACTGCCCATCAGTACCATCTCCTCTGGCCAGGGGTTCCCAGTCTGGGGACAGGTGGTTATTTGGGGGCCCTAGAGGGGAATTCTTGCAGGAACCCACCTGCTCTGCAGCCTGAATGAAGAAGGCCTCACACCCGTGTGGTACCGTCACCCTTCAAGTATACCAGAGCACGTAAAAGCATCACAAAATTGTCTAGCCCATCGAGCCACCATTCCTTTTCCTAAATACTACTGTGACTTAAATTATTACGATCACATCTGACTCCCTGAAATTTCTGGATAACAGGACACCTATTAATTTCTAGATGTTAACAAGTCTGGACAGCTGTTTAATGCCACCACACTCAGATGGGTGAGAAGCACTCCACTCCTCCGTGAAAGGTTGCGGCCGTTGGTGCTGAGGATGTATCTCCGCCTTTGTACCCCAGGACTTCACCACAAGGGAGTTCATCACAGCCTTGTTTGCGAGAAGGCAGGCCTGGGAGTCCCCTGAGCCACTAAAAGGGGGAGGGGGGCAGGTTACATGGACTACGGTACATTGGGACCAAGGTACATTCACGACTGGGTACAAACACCCTATAAAAACCAAACTGCAGGGGAGGGTGTAGCTCAGTGGTAGAGTGAATGCCTAGCATGTGCAAGGTCCTGGGTTCAATCCCCAGTACCTCCATTAAAAAAAATTAATAAATCTAATTGCAATCCTCCCCCAAAAAACAAGCTGCAAATGAACATTAAATGACATTCATTCATCACATATTAAGCAAAAACAAACAAAAATCTTACAAACTGTATAGTACCATCCTACTTTTGTAAAAACAAAATCAAACCAACACCAGCAAGTTATATACATCTACTATGAAATAGCATAAAACTTTACTTTCAATATTAATCTCAGGGGAGAGGGAGATTGTTTTCTTCTTCCTCTTTCCCAAAGTTTCTACAATGAACAAGTATTACTTCCGTTATTGAGAACAAAGCCCATAACTTATGTCTTCTTGTTTGTATTTGTTTGACCACTGAGGGACAGCAGTTTCTTGTTCTTGCATCAGGACTGCGTTGGGGTCACAACACAGAGTACTAACCACTATACCATCACGGCCTGGGTTGGGGTCAAAGAATCTTGACAGGGAGGTTCTTGGCTGCCCTTAACTCTCAGCTGCCAGGAAACAGGACATGGGCGTGCAGGTTGCACTTGGGAACCAAACCGGTGCTCCCCTCTCCAGAGAGATCTAAAACAGAACACAGAGGGGTGGGCCATTCTGGACGATGCTGGCTCGTTCTCCACTCAGAGGTCTGCTCACAGTTCCATCAGAAGCTGCCATCCCCCACAGCCTAGTTCCATTAGGGGTCTGGGCTGTGAACACCCACATGAAGTCCATACTTGCCCCAGCTTCCTAGAACGTCTTTAGGGTGCTCTCTCCTGCCAGAAAACTCAGGCACTGCCCCAGACTCGCACACCCACTCAGGTTCCACTCAGCCTGGACAGGCTCCTTCTGCCGTTATTTCAGACAACACATCTCTTTATGATAATAAGTATTTGCAATGCCCTGTTAACTATATTGAAATGTGTAACATGTTTAGCAAACATGATCCTAATCTTTGTGACAACCAAAAAAAGTTTCCACAAAGTTCTAAGATGCTCCCTAGGGAGCCGTACAGCCCCGGGGTGAGAACCACCACTTCAATGGTGGGCTCATACTGACATGATGCTTCCATGATAATCTCAGGATAAGGACCATATCCTCAAGACGATCTGGCAGATCTTGGAGGGGAGGTCTAATCTTTGCCTGTTTCCCCAGACTCATCCACACCTCTTCCAGCCTTGTTCCCTCCCCTCCAACCACTGTCAATACTCCTTCCTCTGGTCTCAGAGCCACTGTCTGTGCTCTTCCTTCTGGTAACACTGTTCCCTCATCCTTCACATATCCCTTTCTCACCTCCCAGACAGGGCAGACCCCCTAGCTACTTCTCTATGGTACTGTGGCCCTCTCTTTCCCAGGTTTTGTCCCAGTTTATAATTTTATATGTATAGTCATTTGACTAACGTTTACTTTCCCCATTAGAGCATAACAGGGGCTGAACCATCTAGTTTATCCTTCTTTCCACACTGCGTCGCATAAAATAGGTGCTCCATATTTACTCAGTAAATAAAGGAACCTTCTGGAACACACTTAGACTTCCATCTTTACTGCTTATGACACTACATGCTGATTCCCCTTCGATGTGATGCTTCTGCAGAAGTCACAGCCTCTGCCGAAAGGATCTGTCTTGTTAACGGCTGTGTTGTGCTCCCCACGGCCCGCTGGGACAGCGCTAGGAACAGAGCGGACGCTCGGTGAGTCTACCTTGGCTGAGTGGAACCCGAGGGGGCGCGTGAGTCTGGGGGCAGTGCTTGAGTTTTCTGGCAGGAGAGCGCATCCCAAAGACCCTTCTAACTGTCGGGATGGGAAGGTTAAGGACTGCTCACAATTAGTTCCCATCTTGCTCCCTCTCCTTCCTTCCACCACCCCTAGCACATCCCTCACCTCCAACTTAACATGCATACTGAGTGAAGGCCCCTTAAAGGGCACCCCCAACCCAACACACCCCACCCATCTCTCCAGAGTCAACTCAGATGTCACCTTCCTCTTCCCTCCATCCTTCCTGCCTTATGTGGGCAACCACAGAGCTTTCATCTCCCCGACCAGGCAGCCGGGGGACTTGTCTGTGTCCACAGTAGAACCACAGACTTCTAGAGGGCAAGGGCTTTGTCACAGCCAACTGTTTCTGCAGAAACAGAGGGGAACATGGCACTCCTAAACATCTGCCGAACAAGCAAACTGATGAGGTGGGGTGGTGGAGCCTGGGCAAGGGCCTCTGGAGCCCTGTAGAGCCCAGGGCAGCATCTCCTACTCAGGCCCCTTGGGTGATGCCCGGAGACCCGGCTCTTCAGCTCAGACTCTGTGAGCTTCCAGAAGGACACTCCTTCCTCGAGCAGTGGACTTGGGGGGACCCCAGGGGCAATTCTGGAAGTGGAGCTTCGGCCCTCCCACACCCAGCTGCTTCATGCAGAGTATTTCCCCCCTCTCGCCCCGCCCTCAACTCTTCCTCTATTTCTTAACAGCTTTACTGAGATACAAATCACACATCTGAAGCGTACAATCTAACAGTTTTTAGTACATTCCAAGTTGTGCAACCATCACCACAATCAATTTCAGGACATTTCTATTACCCCAAAAGAGACCCCTTTTCCCCAACCCCCCAGCCCTAAGCAACCACTAATCCACTTTCTGTTGCTGTAAATTTGCCTATTCTGGATTTTTCACACGAGTGCAATCACACACTGTGTGGTCCTTTGTGTCTGGCTGCTTTCACCAAGCATCACGTTTTCAGGGTTCATCCCCGTGGTAGCCTGTGTCAGTCCTTCATTCCTTTCTCTGCTGAATAACATCCCACTGTATGGATGGACAACATTTTACTTATCTATCCTCAGCTGACGGACATTTGGTTGACTTCCACTTTGTGACTATTATGCACAACACTGCTATGAGCCCTCACGTCTAAGTTTTTGCGTGGACATGTTTTCGTCTCTCTGGGGTATATAACTAGGGGTGGAACTGGCCTATCACACGTCAACTTTACGTGTAACAGTTTGAGGAACTGCCAGACTGTATGCCGAGGTGCACACCCTTTCACACCCCCACGGCCAGTGTATGAGGGTCCTGACTGCACCACACCCTCCACATCCCTGCTGCTTGTTATTACGTCTTTCGCACTGGCACCATCCTAGTGGGTGTGAAGTGGTCTATCGCGATGGCTTTGATTTCCCCAGATCTATTAACAAGCAGCAACTCTGGGGTCCTTTGGGGACATGAGGCCAGTCAGGCCTGGGATGGCCCCACTGCTGCCGACACTGTGTGACATTAGTAGCTCAAACTTGCAGCCAGCTTCCTCATTTGTCAAACATGTTAGTTCACTGGATTCTTAAAAACATTTGTTGACACAATACAGTGAGTACTGCATTAAAGCAAGACACAATTTTTTTGGTTTCCCAGTGCATATAAGTTATGTTTACACTGTACTATTAAATGTGCAATAGCATTGTCTAAAAAAACAAAATACACACCTTAATTCAAAAATACTTTATTGCTAAAAAATGGTAACCATCATCCGAGCCTCCAGCGAGTCACAGTAGCAGTAACGTCAAAAACTACTGGTCACAGACCACCATAACAAACATAATAGTGAGAAAGTTTTAAATATTGCCAAACTTGTCAAAATGTGACAGAGACACCAAGAGAGCAGATCCTGTTGGGAAAAAACGGCGCCAATCAACTTGCTCAATGCAGGGTTGCCACAAACCTTCAATTTGTAAAAAACGTGGTACCTCGAAGTACAATAAAGTGAAGCACAAAAATTCCTAGCACGTTAAGAACAAGAGGAGGGCTCAAACAACGTAGCTATTAACAACGATGAAAAAAAAACCCAGTGCCTTAGGACCTACACTGTGACTGTGTCTCTTACAGAGAAAGGCCAAAGAAACTAAACCATAGGGGCCACACGATTTTAAGGATTCATTAAAATTACACATCAAGTACCAACATTCTCTTAGAAACTCACTTTCTTCCCATTTTCTCAGTTTCTCATTTTCTGGTAGTGGGGGACCCAGGCGAGACCCAAAGAAAGGAAACTTCTCCAAGGGAACAGCCTTTTCAATGACTCGAGGTAGTGTGTAACAGGTCCGCTGGTCAGACATTGAGGATGCTTTATGGGACATTTAGGACAAAAAGGGCAGCCTGTTTAGGATGCAAATGAAACATCAGTGGTCAAAATCAGAGACTCATGAATAGAATGCCCAGAGGGCAACACTATTTTAGCTGCTTCTGCCCTTCCCAATGTTAAAACTTGGCTAGGCCAGTATTTTCCAGCAAAGAGGCCAAGAGTACATCAAATGCCCAAGCAGATGCCCCAGAAAAGAGGAGGAGGAGAATGGGGAGGAGTTGGACAAGGGGCCCAAGCAGACTGAACAGTCACTCTGTTGTAATATAACCATTCTGCCATGGCAACTTCACTCCCAGGGATCTGCTCAAGCCAGCCTGCAGCCGCAGGGGGGCACCCAGGGAGGAAGAAGGTGTAAGAATCCTCTGGGCATAGGGAGAAGCAATTCTCCAAGTCTTTGCAACAACAAGTCCATCACTGACACCTGCAACTTGGCACAAGGGCCACAGGTAAGAGGCTAGTTTAGGAGGCTGAAATGGAGACTTCTCCATGACCTTTGTCCAACAAATTCATTCAGCTCCTGATATGTCTTCCAATGCTCAGGTAGGGCCTGCCCCCACCTGCACCCACATTTTTTTAAGGATAGGGATATAGGCTGGTCCCTTTGTAGCCTGTACCAAACAAAACAAAACAAAACACAACACAGCCTTGGTCAAAACCAACACTGTTCAGCATGATTCTTTTCTGTTGTTAGTAGCTATAACGCCTCTACTTCCTAATTTTTGGTCCATCTACACGCTCTTCTTGGAGGAAAGGGAACTCAGCCCCCTGCCCACCAAGGTCTGACTCAAGCAGAAAACCAGAGCCTCCTCTACACACACTCAGCATCAATCCTTGTCCAGCCCGGGCCGGCTTGCATTGGTAGTCGGTTCCGGACCCACATCCATTCCCCTACACCTCCTTTCAAATCTACCACTTCCCCCCTCTACCATTCTGGCTGCAAACATTACAATAAGTGGAGTCACAGACAGCCCAGACCAGTTTCAAAACATATCAAACAAATGGGAAAGGTGTTGAACATTTAACAATTGTAAGGAATTAAAAAATGGGAAGGGAGAAGAGAGTGAGGAACAGGAAGCAGGCCCCAGCAGCGCGGGTCGCGCTCAGCGCCCAGGCCTTCGTCCTGCCCGGCTCCACAGTGACCCCCGTTCCCGAGACTCCGGCTCCCCCCAGCCGGCCTTCCTCAGTGACCCCCGCCGTCCCGCGGCCCCGAGACCCCGCCCTCCCTCGGAACTTGAGGGGCAGGGCCCGGGACGGCTGCCTCAAGGGTCCTAGCGCTTTCTCCCACCGTGAACGCCGGGCCTTAGACCCCGCGCTCGGGCGCAGCTGCGCCGGGAGCAGGAAGCCCTGCGGCGCGGGGCTCGGGGGAAGAGGCGGCGGCGGCGGCGGCGGCGGGGGGAGGTGGGGTTCGGCTGCCTGAGGGCCGCCGCCCGGGCGCTCTTCACCCGCTGCTCGGGTCCGGGGCGGCGCGGCCGGAGGGAGGAAGGAAGACGCCAAGGAACTTTGGCGGTGGTTTCGGTCACAGGCGGGCGGGGCCCGCCGAGCGGCTGGAAAAACTTGGGACCCCGGCGCGCGCCCGCGGGAGGAGGCCAGGTGCGGCTGAGTTCCAGCGCGGGGGCTGCCCGCACGCGCAGCTCGCCCGAGGAAGCCCCCTCCAACTTGACCCGGGCGGCGCGGTCCCCGCCCGGGGTGCGACGCTCCGGCCGCGGGCGCGTCCCCCCACCCCGACCCTGCCCTCGGGGGCCACCCCGTGCGACCCCGGCCCGCGCCCGGGCCTCTCTTACCATCTGCGCCACTTTCAGCATTGCCCCCTGGGTGCGGGGGTAGAAGGGGTCCAGCAGCCCCTCGGAGGAGCTCCCGCCCGGCGGCCCAGCGCCGGCTCCGGGTCCGGGGGCGCTGCCGCTGCTGCACGTGGTGCGGACGAGCCCGGCTCCGTGCGACATCGCGCGGCCCCTACCCCCGGGCCGCCTCCTCCGGCCGAGGCCGAAGGCCAAATGCCGAGGGGCGGGGTGGGGCCGCGGGGGGCGGGTTCCGGGGCGGGGCGCACGCGCCCAGGGGCTGCGCAGGTGACGCCCACCCGGCCTCGGCGGGACCCGGCTGGGGAGGGACGGCCCGCGCGCTCCGGAAAGGGACGGCAACCCACGCCCTCGGGCAGGCGCGGAAGTTGGGCTGGAGGGAGGAGGGAAACCGACGCCCTGGACCGTGGCCTTTCCGAGGTGGGCAAGGCCGGGGCACAGCTGGGTCCGAGCCTCCTGGGATTTGGTGTGGGTGCAGCTGCGGATGTGTGCTAAGGGAACTTGAGTGAAGATAACTCACATACACCGAAATGCCCAAACCTTCCGTGTTCAGCTCCATTAACTGTTCTGTGTGTGAATGTACACCTGTGTGCCCACCACCTACAGCAACAGAACGTGCCGATACCCCCAAAGTTCCCTCGGGCTCCTTTCCCACTTTCTGTCACTATGGATTCGTGTTCCCTGTTCTTGGGCTTGACATACTTGAAATAACACGGACTATCTCATTTGTGTCTGCCTTCTTTCACTCAACACATGGAGATTAATCCTGTTATACCCAATAAAGCTGCGGTGAACATTCTGGTGAGATGGGGGGGGCATAAGCTCTCATTTCTCTGGGGTAAATACATACGAGTGACTTTACTGAGTCACAAAGTAGGCATAGACTTAACCTCTACTAAGCTGTCAAACTGTTATCCCAGTAACATACTGTTGCAAGCCTTCTAAGTTACTTTTTAAATGAAGATAGGTGCCAGCAGGACTGGAAATGAGGTGCTGTCAGTGTTCTTTGACTAGAGTTTAGGTGGCCAAACTTGTTATATCTCCAAACATTTAGAGATAACCAAAAAGTCTACCTCTATGAGATCACTGGATGCCAGGACTATCCCGTCTTCAGAAGACTGTCATCAATGTGGCAAGGGCTTAATAATTCTAGAATGTGGAGATACTCATGCAACCTATGGTTTGACAAGTCTCCCAGGTGATTCTGATGAACGCTCAATTTTGAGCACCGATCACTGCTAAAGTTGAGGCACTTTAGGGATTCATTATGCTATTTTCTCTACTTCTGTGTACATCTGAATTTTTCATGACCAAAACCAATTGCCTCCAATATCTGTCTTCTCTTTAGACAGCAGTCACAGTGCCTGGTACTCCATTTCTTTCTCTCTAAAATAAAGACAGCTGCACCCAGGGGCTGCTGTGACAATGAGACAGCCGTGCAGGCAGTTCCAGATGCCATAGGCATGAACTTAGGATAGCGTATCATGTAGATTTACATTTCCACCTCTGTACTTTTTCCAAGTCTTCGGAACCCACCATGGGGATGACATGGGGTCGTTGTTAAAGCGAAGGCTTCAGGGAAGGAGAGAAACCCAGCACTGGCTAATTCCCCCTCCTTCTGGGGCCCTTCAGCAATCTTCTAAATTGGTGATTTTCAGTGTGTGGTCCCCAGACCAGCAGTATCGGCATCACCTGGGAACTTGTGAGAAATGCAAATTCTTAGCGCCCCACCCCCATCCGCCCCAGAGCTGCTGAATCAGAAACTCTGGGGGTGAGGCTCAGCAATCCGTGTCTTGACAGGTCGTCCCTCCACCTCCCACGTGATTGAGATGTGTGTTGGAGTCTGAGAACCGCTGTCATTTCTGGAGTCCATTAGAGCTGAGACTTGGCTGGGTTTGTCTGAGTGCTGTTGGTCAGCGTGTCACCCAGCCCAGGCAGGAAGTAATCACCGGTGGTGGCCACTCTGTGTGAATCAGTTTATCATGACCCCGTAATCGTGATCAGGTGGTGTGCTGGCCTGGCGGATAAGAGGCTCCATGCACGAGACCTATGGCCAAGTAGCCAGAGATGTTCACATGGGTTGATGCCTTCTTGGGGTAAAGGGCTGTCCCTTGGGGAGCAAGGGCTTAGGCAAAGACTTCACAGCCCCCTTTAACGATTTCACACTCTAAGGGGAGCCAGCCAGGTGACTGGTCTCTGACTAGCTGGTGAGAATTCAAGAACTTCCAAGTTCCTCTCTGTTCATCTATCCTAAAGAAATGCACGTTCCAAGGCTTCCATTAGAATGTCATTGACCACAACTCATGTATACCAATACGATTATGATGATATATCTGGTCAGATATAATGAAAAAAAATAATGACCATTGACTCTGTATTAGTCACAGTGATTTTGGTTGCAAGGGACAGAAACTAAAGCAGAAAGAATTCCTTGGCTGGTGTAACTGTGGTATGCAGCTGTGGTATCTTTCAGGCACTGTTGGATCCAGTTGCTGGAGTCAGGCAGTCAGGCCCTCTGTCTCTTGGCTTCACTCTCCTCTGTGCTGGCTCTACTGCCAGGCAGCCCTCTCATGACCTCTGGCAGCATAGAGCACAGGCTTATATTTCCTCCTAGCTAACAATCCAACCCCTTTACAAGGGCACCTGTTTCCCAATGGTTCTGACGGTGTTAGTCGGCTTGGGGTGCTGCAACCAAATACCACAGTTTTAAACAGCAGAATTTATTTTGAAAATTGGAGGTGGGGGTGATGAGAGGAAAACCTATCTGGAGAGTCAGGGAAGGAGCAGAGTGGCAGAGAATTGGATTCAGAGTTAGAAGACCTGTCTTGGAATCCAGATTCCTTGGAGCATGGATCTCCATACCTGCAAGGTGTGGGGCGTGGACGCTGCTTACCTCCCAGTGCTGCTGGGAGGACTGAAGGAGATGGTACGTGGTCAGGCATTCGGGAGATGTTAGCGGTCCCTGAAATAGGTTGGGATGGAAGATGGTTGCGCCTGGCAGGTTGGGCCATCAGCAAACAGGTGCAAACAGCATTCTGAACCAGGATCCGGCAAAAAACAAGCAAGCAAAGAAATAAAAAAGCAAAAAACCTCAGGGCTGCCCTTGGTTCAGAGTTGCCCTCTTTGCTCATAACCCTTGTCCAGCTTATATGCCTCATCCCATGTCCCTCACATACCCCAGGAGAGAGGTCTGTGCACAACCAAGGGACGTGAAACATTGCTAATATTAACTGCCCTGCTCAGGCTGTTTGTACTTGGTTCCTGCTTGCTTTTGAGAATTTGGTGCTGAACTGCAAAGGTGGTCCCTGCCTACCTCCCCTTGCAATGTGTCTCTGAAAAACCCACCAGATGGTGGACGTCGCTTCACAGACTGACTCCCGCCAATATCTGCTCCAATGATGGACAAGGAGAGAAGGTTTGGTGTTGGCTGATGAGAGCATGGTGACATTTGACGGATCAGGCAGTGAAGCTGGCCTCAGTCTTCTCTGATTTTCTGATAATTTCCCATGTGTTTGAATTGTTGACCCACGCTTCAGGGCTGTACATTTAGAAGGGATGTGACGGGGAGGATCCCTAACTCCTTCAGCAGTGAAACGGTCTGCATAAAGGTCCTGGTTTTGTTTGCCTGACCTTTGGGATGAGGAGAGGGCACTCTGGTCTGCCCACAGGGGAAGTTGTCTGGACCTCAGTGTTTCTGTTTGTCAAACGGGCTGAAACCACTCGTTTTTAAGGTTCAAACAGAAATGAATCTCAAAATGTTAAGAGAGAGGTAATAAAACAACATACAAATGTAAGGAATAGTTAGTTTTTTGTGCTAATGTTTTCTACCAGAATCAGTACTCCTATGAAGTCATCAGGGAAGGGGAAAGGAAGAGGCTCTTTTTCCTTCTTTATCCATTAGATCTTTAATCGGTGAGATAAATGATGGCCAAAATCACTACACTTCCCTTCAAGGCAATGGGTACAGTCCCCTGAATGGTTTTCCGTAAGTGCTCGGGTCACTTGCCCACCTTTATAAGGGGGCTTTATGATGTTAATTTTTCCACTAATAGTGAGGATCCTGGTTTCTTTTCAACCTGCTGAAACCACTGCCTTATTTTAACATATCTGCCATTTCCTGATTTTGAATGTATTACTTGCTCACTGTAGAAAACTGGGAAATTCAGAAAAAACAAAGAAAATAAAAACCACCCCATGATCTCACCACCCTTCAGAGTTTGGTTTTCTAAGTTATACCATAAACATTTCCTGTTAAAAATTCCTCACGAACGGTTTTTAGTGGCAGCATTTTTTTTTTCTTTTTGGTCTGTACAATTTATTTTTCTCCCTTATATGTTTTTAGAAAGACAGCACTTTAACAACTGATCTTCAGTTGTTACAACTGAATCAATTAATCACCAGTCTAGCAACCACAGTTCAAGCATAGGTTGAGAAAAGTGTTAAAAATACAAAGTTAAATCTTCAATGAGGCTGCCAATCAATTCTGATCCTGAATAAACTTGGGTTGTGGTGCCTTAACTTCTAGTCTCATTCATTGGATTTACTTACTGAGCCATTTCCCTACTGTTAGGGCTTTAGGCTGATCCAGCTTTTCTTTTTTCCTATTATACATCAGACCAGGATTAACATCTTTGTGCACGACTCCTGAGAGAGGCACCCCGCAAGTTCACGGGAACGAACATTTTTAAGGCTCTTCAAAAATCTCTTCATAAAGAGATTTCTGGAAATGTACCACTTCAGCCCTCCACCCTATATAGTCTTCACCTGGATCCTTTCCTCTCAGTACAGATGCTTCCAGTCCACGAGCAGCCAGGAGTCAGAAGACTGCCACGTCAGCCCAAGCTATTCTAATTACTCGCTGTGTGACCCTGGTCAAATCACTGACCACTTAACGAAGCCTCAGTCGTCCTCATCAGCTAAATGGGGCTGGGGACACCTGCCTTATCAAAGGCAAAGAGCTTCTGAGGATCAACTGACATCCTGTGTGAGAGTCACTTGTCACGTATAAAGTTGTCGGTGTAATCACACGAAACTGCTATGTGTGTAGGTCACAAAGTCAAAAACTTGCAATTTTGTATGGTTCAGCCTAAGCCTATTATCATTAAACAGCTGGAAGTTGTTAGGCAATTAGTCATTTATACGTTCTAAAAACCTATCAGCTCATTGTGTGATTCTCCAGGTAACCAGCTCACGAGCCACCTGGAAGCTCTCACTTATTTAAATAAGCAGGTTTCTGACCATCTCTTTCCGAGCACCATAAATGGGTCCACCGACCCAGCTCTTCACCTGCAGGTCCCTCCTGGCTGCTCAGTGCTGGGTCCCCGGTGACTCTCGGAGCCCCCCTCGCCTGCCTCTCCCCTCCGGCATCCCCTCAGTAGTCACACATCCCCACCGCACTGGCTTCGCAGCCACGCTCAGCCTTGCCCTCTCTTGGTTTACCTCCTCTACTTTGTCTTCTAACTTGCTCATCCTTCAACCCTTCTGGGACCCTTCATTAACTTCCCAGTAACTTCACTGGGGCAGGTGTTAAATGAACACATACTACGTTCCACACACTGTGCTGAGCTCTGCAAGGAAGATCAAGATGAGAACCCACCACCCCAATTCTCCAAAAGGTCACAGACCAGACAGGAGACAGATGATCAATGATTTGACTATCACATTAAAAAGTATGTGATTTAAGAGTGAATATTTAAAAAAAATATCCCAGTTTTCTTTTCCTTTAGAATCAACTTTATTGAGGTATAATTTACACAAAATAAAAATAAAATGCACCCATTTTAAGTAAACAGCTTGTGAATTTTGACAAATGTACACGCACGTGCAACCCACACAATCAAGACGTAGGGTACTTCTATCACCTCAGAACGTTTCCCTACGCACCTTCCTAGCCAGTCCTTCCACTTCTAACCCCAGAAAACCACTGACCAGCTTCTGATCACCATAGATTGGTTTTGCCTCGTCTTGAATTTCATATAAATTGAAACAAACATTTTATATATATATATTTAATATATGTATTGGTGTCCTCTTTCATTCAATGTACTCTTTTGGTGATTCATCCACGTTGTTGCATGTATCTGTCTAGAGTTTGCTGGGCAGTATTCCATTGTATGAATACACAATTTGTACCATGTGGTAACCATTTGGTTGTTCCCAGTTTGGGCCAATTATGAATACAGCTGCTAAGGATAGTCTTGTATAAGTATTTTGTGGACATATTTCTCTTGGGTAAAATATCTAGGAATGAAATTGCTGGGTCAAATGATGTGTAAATCATTGCACTATTTGACAGTCCCATGAGACAGCTGGATGAGAATTCCAGGTAGTCCATAACCTCTCCCACACTTGGTCTTGCCAGTCTTTTAATTTTAGGTATTCTAGAGGGTGCGATGTAGCATCTCGTGGTTTTAATTTGAAAAGAATGTGCCACCTTTGATTTCTAAGCTCTTTTCCTAACTGTCAGGACTTCAGACCTAATCCTCACCCTTACAGGGTTAATGTTCTTTGTATGTCTTTTCTTCTTTATCTGTTTTTTGGGGTTTTTTTGGGGGGGATTAGATCTATTTATTTACATACGTTTAGAGGAGGAACTGAGGATTGAACTCAGGACCTCGTGCAACGCCGAGCATGCGCTCTACCACTTGAGCTACACCCTCCCCGGCTCCTGGGTCAATGTTCTTTGGCACTTAGGGGCCAACTTGCCTCCAGAGAGGGAAGCGCCCTCCCAAGGGTGACTGTCTTTGAGACTCGAGGCGGAGTTCTCATGGTAAGTTGGAACAGCTGGAGACCAGCCTCTCCGTGTTTCCCCCTCCACATTCGGCTCTCCCAGTGCAGTGACCAGAGTCAGGTCATGAGAACTCCTCTGCTGGACTATCCTCCCCGCTGTGTTTTCTCTTTCTAGAATCTTCCCAGCGAGCACCATCCTTAATAGCTCCCGGAGAGGTTGAGTCACTCTGTCAAGCCGACTCTTGAACTTTCCCCTCTCTGCCCTCCTACTGCTAACGGGCAGTGGTGCCAAAGCCGGCTTACCCCATCGTCAGGACCAGCCACCCAGGGCTCTGTGGTGACCTCCTACTAGAAAGGAAACCAGAACGAAGACGTTATGCCTTTGCTTGAAAGCCATTAGCCAGGAGGTCCTGTGTACTGGTTAGGATGCACACTGCTGTAAGTAACAGAAACCAGCTTAAGCCAAGTGGGTACAACCACTCCTGTCATGGTGAAGACCAGAGCCTGGCAGCCTGCAGGGCTGAACTGATTCAGTGACTCAGTGACATAATCACCAAGAAGTTTCTTTCCATCTCTTTGCTCTTGCAGTCACCCTCATCCCAAGACTGGCCTTTCCTTGTGGTCACAAGATATTTGTCAACAACTTCCTGCCCCCACATACTTCTTGAAGCGCTCCTTTCCCAGAAGTCCCCAGCAAGCCCTGGGTCACAGGCCCGTGCTGGAACCCGCCACCGTGGCCGGGGGTGGGCTTAGCCCAGGCGGCATTCTGAGAGTCACGGTGGCGCTGCCTTCCCCCGCGAGCGGCTGGGGCGGATACGGAATAAAAACCAGAGGAATCAGAAAACGAGAGGAGGGAGAAGAGACCCTGGGGAGGCAGCAACAAGGTCTGCGGTGTCCTGGATGAATGGTTATTCTGAACATTTTAGAAAAGAAAATCTGCCAGTGACATTAAAGTTTTCTCAAAACACACATTCCAAATGGAATGTTTCCTCCATCAACAGCTTTCTTGCCACTCACCTTCCTGGTTTCTGAAAAAGTATCACCTCTGTGTTGCCAAGCACTTTCCCTCAAACCTGATTCTCTTTTACATACACCAAACACCTAAGTTGACTTACAAAGTTAACTTGTGACAACAGATATTCTATCCTTCCTCATTATCCTATGTCATCAACACTGGAACCGTTAGTTACTCAACTTCCGTTACAGCTGTCTGCTTAGAATTCACTTTGGCAGCAGAACGTGGCCAGGAGGACATGCATGTGAGGCCAAGGTCACAAATGCTTCTCAGGCCGCCACCTTTCAGTGTAAGTGTGCACACGCGTGCCCCTAGCCTTGCACAGGCATTCCTCGGAGATAGGGCGGGTTTGGTCCCAGACCACTATGTTAAATGCCAGTCACACGAATTTTTTTGGTTCCCCTGTGCATATAAAAGTTATGTTCACACTATATTGTAGTCTGTTAAGTGTGCAACAACAGCATTTTGTCTAAGAAGACAATGTATATACCTTAATTAAAGAATCCTTTGTCACTGAAAAAATGCTAACCCTCACCTGAGCCTTCAGTGAGTCATAATCATCTGATGCTGGAAGGTCCTGCCTGGACGCTGATGGCTGCTGACTGATCAGGGTGGTGGTGGCTGAAGGTTGGGGTGGCTGTGGCAACTTCTTAAAATAGGACAACAGTGAAGTCTGCCGCACTGATGGACCCTGACGAACAATTTCTCTGCAGCACGCAGTGCTGTTTGATACCATCGATCCACAGATCTTCTTTCAAAGTTGGAGTCAGTCCTCTCAAACTCTGCCGCTGTTTTTTAACACTAAGTTTATGTAATATTGTAAGTTCTCTGTTGTCATTTCAACAAGCTTCACAGCTTCTCCACCAGGAGTAGATTCCATCTCGAGAAACCGCTTTCTTTCCTCATCCGTAAGAAGCAGCTCCTCCTCTGTTCAAGTTTTCACATGAGATGGTAGCAATTCAGTCCCATCTTCAGGCTCCATGTCTAATTCTAGCTCTCTTGCTGTTTCCGCCACATCTGCAGTGACTTCCTCCACTGAAGTCCTGAACCCCTCAAAGTCATCCAGGAGGGTTGGAATCAACATTCCAGACTCCTGTCTCTTGTTCATTTGTTGACCTCTTCCCATGAATCCAAACGTTCTTAATTACATCTAGAGTGGTGGATCCTTTCCAGAGGTTTTCAATTCATTTTGTGCAGATCCATCAGCGAGATTACTGCCTAGGGCAGCTGCAGACTTACGAAATGTATTTCTTAAATGATAAGCTGAAATGGCTCCTTCATCCCGGGCTGCAGAGTCGACGTTGTGTCAGCAGGCGTGAAAATGGCACAAATCTCCTTGTCTATCTCCATCAGAGCTCTTGGGTGACCAGGTGCCTTGTCAATGAGCAGTAACATCTGGAAAGGAATCTTGCTTTTCTGAGCAGCAGGTCTCAACTGTGGGCTTAAAATATTCAGTAAACCATGTTGTCAACAGAAGTGCTGTCCGCCCGGCTTTCCTGTCCCATTTTTAGAGCACAGGCAGGGTGGGTTCAGCATCACCCTCAAGGGCCCCAGGATTTTTGGAATGGTAAGTGAGCACCGATTCCACTTAAAGTCACCAGCTGCACCAGCCCCTAACAAGAGTCAGCCTGTCCCTTGAAGCGAGGCATTGACTTCTCCTCTGCAGCTATGACCATTCTAGATGGCATCCTCTTCTGACAGAAGGCTGTTCTGTTGCTCAGTGGGGCTGCCTTCATGAATGACCTGAGCCAGATCTTCTGCACAACTTGCCGCAGCTCCTACATCAGCACTTCCTGCTTCTCCTTGAACCTGGATGCTATGGGGACGGCTTCTTTCCTTAAACCTCGTGAACCAACCTCTGCAGGCTTCAGACTTTCTTCTGCAGCCTCCTCACCTCTCTCGGTTTCCCAGAATTGCAGAGTTAGGACCCGGCTCTGGATTATACTTTTTTTTTTTTTTTTGGGGGGGGGGGGCTCAAGGGAATCTTGTGGCTGGTTTGATCTTCTTTCTGTCCCGACCCCTCAAACTTTCTGCATTTTAGCAATAAGGCTGTTTTGCTTTTTTATCATTTGTTTATTCGCTGGAGCAGCACTTTTAATTTCCTTCAAGAACAAGAACGTTTCCTTTGCTTTCACAACTTGGCTGTCTAGCACAAGAGGCCCAGCTTTCAGCCTATTTCTGCTTTTGACATGCCTTCCTCCCTAAGCTCAATCACATCTGGCTTTTGATTTAAAGTGAGAGACGTGCAACTCTTCCTTTCACATGAACACTGAAGAGGCCATTGTAGGGCTACTAACTGGCTTAATTTCAGTGCTATTGTGTCTTAGGGAATAGAGTGGCCTGGGGAGAGGGAGGCAGGTGGGGGAACAGCCAGTGGGTGGAGCAACCAGAAAATATACAACAACATTTGTTGATTAATTTCACCATCTTTTATGGGCGTGGTCTGTTGTACCCCAAAACAGTAATAGTAACATTAAAGATCACAGATTGCAGATCATTATAACAAACATAATAATCATGAAAAAGTTTGAAATCCTGAGAGAACTGTCAAAATGTGACACAGAGACATGAAGTGAGTAAATGCTGTTGGAAAAATGGCACCGAGAGACTTGCTTGATGCCGGTCGCCACAAACCTTCAAATCATATAAAACGCGTTATCTGCGACGTTTCGTAAAGTGAAGCATAATGCAACGAGGTCTGCCTGTATGCCTGGATTGTTTTTCACTGTGAAAAAAAAAAAATCTATCTTTTCAATTTAGTAATTGTCTAGGGAACAGAAATATGAACTTCAAATTGATTTCCTACCCAGGCCTGCACCTTTGGTTAGTGCTTTTAAATGTCTCTGCTCTATCCAGAGATATTTTGTGTATTTAAAATCTTTTGTGTGCTGGTACCCTGAGGGGCTATTTCTATGAAGGGAGCAATTTAAAAATGTGCAAAAGTAACTGACAGTGAATATTCCTGCATCTAGATTTTCTTACAGTTTTAAAATACTGGCTAAACATTTATCTTTGCGGGCTATGATTTGGAAATTGCAAAGGAGAGATTAAATGCCTAAGGCATTTCATTGATTTGCCACAAGCGGGTAAACACATCAAATTAAAAACCCACCCAGCGCCATCCAAGAGAATGTGATGGTCTTGGAGGGGCTGAGAGGTGAATGCAGACAGTGAGCTTAGATGGCAGAGAAGATACTCACTACAATCCTTGCAATAATATTTTTCAACCCTAGAACCCTATTCTTCTTACGCTGGCTGTGCTGCATGTGGCTTTGTTTTTTAATTCTTTCACAAAAGAAAAGGTAAACCCAGTTTAAAACTGATAGCTTTAGCTGAACAACAGAGAAGCATTCTGTTGTCTAGAAACACACACTTAAAAATTATTCATGAGCCAACTCGGTATTCAAAAGAAGAAATAATAATTTCCTTTCAGCTAAAAATAAATGTTTTGGGTTTTGTTTGGGGTTTGTTGTTTTTTTTAAGGTAATACAAAGGGTCACACTACTGAAAAGCCACAAATAAAAACACAAAGACCTGACAGCAAGTCCCCCTGGACACAAATGAATCATTGCTCTCTTGAAATAGGTATCTTTGGTGCTGTTGGTTCAGGGAAGGCCTATGGTTGTAGCCTATTTGGAGGGCATTTTACAGTAGTTTACGAAACCTTTCACCCCAGAAGTTACTTCCTATAAATGTGGCCATGATTATATAAATCACACACACACACACACACAGAAAAGAAGAACATAAAAGTAGGCTTCTTTCTTTATGACTGTTTCCAGAAACAGACCTCTTAGGTTATAGGTTTTCTGCCTTTTATGGAGACTTGACTGCAAAAGAAAGTACTTCAAAAAGCTACAGGGTACGTGGAAGACGAATACGCTTCTGGGACCGTGAGAGGGAGAGATGGACACAGAGGCAGAGCACACAAAAATCCTGACTAGTTATTTCAGCTCTTCTTGGAAAAATCAGTGAGTCAGAGGCTCTCTGGGTGATGCCTGCAAATGCAGCTACAGAAAGAGCGCAGCTCTGATCACCCGCAGGTCTGCGCTGCTGAGACTGAAACTTCATGGCTAAATGTCAGACTCAGAGGCCGCTGGAGCCCCCAACGCCCACCCGTTCCCACACATCCACACCCCACAGCCACCTCTCACACCTGGTGTCCCCGCCCACTTCCTCCTTGGACCCAAGAACACTCTTCATGGATCCTTTCCTTCAAATACTGAAGAAATCCGACTCTCCTATACAGGGGGAATCAGAGCCAGGATAAGGAATTAGAATCAGATCAACAGGAAAACCAACACAAACAACAAACAACAAAGAAACAGCACGGCCACCCAAGCGCAGGAGAGCAGCAACCGCAAGGCCACATCCACAGCGTGAGGCTGAAATCCTGTCGCCAACTATACTAACGTTTCTGTGGTTTTTTGTTTTTCAAAAGAGGCTCAGGTTGAAAAATCACCAAAGATACACTGCCATACCAGCAAGAACCATCCTGCCTAAAAGTGCTTCCTCTAAGCGCACATGTGCCTTGCCAAGTGGGTTCTTCCCAATGTCTGATGGTATCTAACAACATTACAAAACATTAGGGCTGGAGATTGGAGATCTGGGACCTTTTGGTCTGATACTTTGCACCAAATGTGGTACCCATGTCTCCGTGGTCAGACAGATGATTTTAAAGAACATGCAAGTGTTTGTCTTTTTAAAGGTTATGCACTTATTTTAATGTGTGTTAGAAAAAATACCACTAGCACAGCAGTCAGGGGCGAGCTCATTACTGGGCTCCAAGGCTAGTGTCTCCTTAGATGCTTTCTGGACCAACTGGTGAGCATGAGAATCGTGGGCACTGATGATCCCTGGACCTGGGGAGGCAGGTCTCCCCTATCACCCAGGCCTGGGGGCTGTGGACAAGCGTCTCCTGGCAGTATCGCACCTGGCCAGCCCTGTGAGGATGAAGCATTCCCCGCAGCACCCAGCCTCAGGCTTCAGCAACAGGGCTCCTCACTTCAATCAGACACAACGTGACCCAAGATTCTGAAACATTTAATCAAAAAAGAATCTGGCATTTCAAAAGTTAGGTTTACAAATTCGACGCATTCTTCGTATTAGCAATTTATCTATACACTGCCTAAGAAAATAAGGTCTATGAAGACATCAACAAGATGTTTAAGAGTTCAGTATAAGCGACAGCACTTTGCAAATAAGAATGTGGTTTAACTGTAACAAACCACCGTGAGTAAATTTAACTAAGTACATAAAAACATCAGTTAAATACAATTCTCTGGGAATATACATTATACCTACAGCTGTTTTTACAGTGAGATTCTTCCTTTTCTGTTCCTTCTTTTAATTCTCCATATGGTGAATCACTGTATGGTCCTGGATCTCCAAGCTACAAAACTGAAATATGTGTTTCCAGCGTAGCAGATGGTGACCAGGAAGGCAAAGAACTGGAGAAAAGAAAGCATACCAGAAGGGGGGTTGAAGGCACATTCTGATCACCAAAAGCCATCATTTCACTTCCACTGAGTAACGCACGCCCAGCATCCCATGACTCCAAGCTTTCTCACCTAACACTGCTTTATTGGTTCTAAGGTGGGAAGCCCCATGAAAATGACGGCAGGACCCTGAAGCAGGGCTGCTACCCTCCTGCCAGCACCATTCAGTTCCCTGGCCCAACAGCAGTATCTCGCTTTTTAAACTCTGAAATGGCTTACTTCTAGGAAGGCGGAACTTACCCCTAAGAGTCTATTGGTTCCCTAGGCTAACTCCTGATTGGTCCATTTCTCTCACTCCTAATTGGTCCACTTCTCTCACTCCTGATTGGTCCATTTCTACAAAGCTTGTTCCTAATTAGTCATCTTTGTTATACCTTATTTGCTTATGATGTTGCACAATGTTGCAAAGTCTAGACTGGTAGCCTATAAAAGGCTGTGTAAACCTACAGACGGGGTCCAGAGCTTGGAGTGTTAACTCCTCTGGGCCCACTGGTGTAATAAAGCTGAGTTCTCCAACCCTCTGAGTGCTGCCTGGTCTCTAGCCCTGATCCAGGTTGCTGTCACAGCTAAGTTGTAACACTGAGCTTTAACACTGAGCTGTAACACACTTTGCTGCAACAGTTCAAGTACCTTCCTTCTGAAATGATTTCTGGCTCTGCTGTTTTCCTTTTTTGGAATGTATCAGGAAAGTCTGTCGAATGACTCCTACAACCCCGGGGTGTTCACAAAGGGGTGGGTGTGGGGGTGTGCACCTGAGAAAAGCACATGCATTTCTAGTAGGCAGTGTTAGACATGGGCTTGGCCGCAGAGGACCACAGGGTCCGTTAACACAAACATGCCGAGAGGATGGGCAGAGGCCAGGAGCCCACGTGGGTGTCAGTGGAGAGTGGGGACATTCGGGACCACTCCTGGGCCAATCACCGCCCAGTGCCAGCCAGTCCTTGCCGTGTGCTAACTTGAGCCCAAGTGCTGTCAAAGCCTGTGATTTTTTTTTAAGGTTTATTTATTTGTCCCTTTAAAAAATTTTGGTGTGTGTGTGGGGAGGGGTGGGGGGTTAGATTTATTTATTTACTTATTCACTTATTTATTTAAAGTAGTGGTACTGGAGATTGAACCCAGGACCTCGTGCATGCTAAGCATGCGCTCTACCACTGAGCTGTACCCTCGCCACCCAAAGCCTTTGATTTTTAATCTCATGTGGACCCATGCTCTTTACCTTTAAAGAGAGATTTTGAAAAAAAGTGAAGAATATAATGTCTCACCCCCAGCTTAGTATTACCACATGGGCATTCCTAGCTGCCCCCTCCCCCTAACACTTCTACTGCGGGTGGGGTATTTTAAGGCCACTCTCAGAGAAACTTTTTTTTTAATATCCTGTAAGCTTTATTAGATTGCATTACAAGGTATATTTAAGTAGTATATTTTCCCCCCAGAATCCTAGAAATGTTTTATTTCTTGATCAGGATGGAGGTGACACTGATGTTTTGCTTAGTTATTTATAAAATTACACATTAAATATTATGCAGTTTTCTGTACGTCTATTCATTTTCAAAACATTTATTGAGCTATGATTCATATGCCACATAATTCAACCATTTAAAGTGTTTGGCTCCTTTTTTCAGTATTTCACAGGGCTGTGCAACCACCACCACAGACTAACTTTAGCACATTCTGTCTCAGAGAAAAACTTAAAATTAGTTTCTTAAAATAGAAAAATACACACTCATGGTTTTCAAATGCAAACAGTGGAGAAGCATGTAAATCAAAGAGTAGCAGCCCCTCATTCCACACTCCCCAGGGTCCCACTGCAGTCCCTGGACGGAACTGTCTTTCTAGGCATACTCAGCGCAGAAACAATTCTACTTAAACAAACAAACAGAGTCACAGTGCTGCTCTCTCCTCCAAACTACGCGGTAGGCAGAAAAATTATTCTTAGAAGGCTTCCAATGTTTATTTTGTTCCCTCAAATACTTATTTTGTCACAGCCTGGCTTTCCCTCCAGCAGAGTCTGTCAACCTCTCCACACGCCAGGAGGTCCCTTTCAAACCAGGAAGTTCACTGCCAAGGTGGCCCTTGTGTGGCTGGTCCTCCCCCAACCCACAGCTGGTGGAGGGTGGGACGGGGATGGGAGGGCCCACTCACCGACGAGGCCGCCCAGCTGTTGAAGTTGTGACTGTCCCTCTCCAGGGAGACAGAAGACGCGTCCACGATTGCGGCTGAGAGGTATAAGGCGAAGGCACTGCCGTTAAAGCACAGACCCTGGAGAGACAGAGAGGCAGGGTGTTCAGGGAGCGTGGGGAGGCCTGGGCACCTGGGCTGCAGCAAGGGGCCCCTGTGGACCCCTGAGGAGGGCCGAGGGCAGGGCCGTGAGAGGGCAGCTCATCAGCGCCTCGGGATGTGCAGTCAACACTGCTTACTCAACTCGCAGATGCTCGGAGGTTGCCCAGCCAGTAAAACATCCCAACCAGAAGTCAGGCACCTTTGACCTTTTGCATCTGCCAGCAGCAAATGAAGTTTTCAAAAGGTGGCTGTAAACATCTTAAAACTGGGAGAGTTTACACAAAAACCCAGGTCTCTGGATTCTCTTACGGAGGGAAAAAACAACAGCTGAAGATCTTGCAATCCTGGGAGCACATTTCCAGCTTATTTACTGTGAAGAATATTCTTCAGTAGTTGAAGATAGTGTGTCTGGGTGGCAAAAATTCAATACTCTGAGTTTACACTCACATGCGTGACCTTCTTGTCTCTTTATGCGTGTGAGCGTGCAACCCCTGACACAGGCTGTTGGCTTTGCTTGATGAGATAAAGGATTAATGTGTTCTGAAGAGATTCGAAGTCACTCGGGCAGAGGAATCCCTGGAGCAGGATGGTGTCAGGAAAAAATGCTGATGGAAGTTGAGAGACAAGGGCCTGGCTGTTTGTGAATCTGTGCAAAGTCAGGAAGCTCCAAACCTCAGTTTCCTCATCTATAAAATGGGGACACACCTTACGATGATAAATTCTGAAAATGCAGATCAGAGCATTTTAAAACTAGGGAGTTTCAGAAGGGAGCACTGTTAATTTTTAAAAAGTACCACTAAAGGCAATATCTGAACAATTTTAATGCAATAAAATCAGGGGGGAAAAGGGTATATAGCTCAGTGGTAGAGCGCATACTTAGCAAGCAAGAGGTTCTGGGTTCAATCCCGTCCCTCCACTAAAAAAAATTTTTTTAAATGCTTAGTGTAATAAATCAATAAGGGAGTTTTAGGCTTAGAGGAGAGAGAGACTAATAGATGGTCTAGGCTACAGGTCAGAAAAAAAAAAAAACAAAAAAAAAAAACCCAGCAGCAGTCAGGAGACCAAGACTTGGAGTCCCTTCAGAACCATTTAATCCTTAACCTTATCAAGCAAGGCTGTCAGCCTCCGTGTCAGGGGTTGCACACTCACATGTATGAAGAGACCAGACAGGTCACACAAGTGACTATAAAGTGAGTCTGACCCATTGCCAGTTTTTAGAGAAAAAAGTTCTGGTGGAACACAGTCACGGTCATTCATTTACTCACTGTCCAAGGCTGTTCTCATGCTGTAAGCAGAGTTGAGTGGTTGTGACACAGAAAGCCTGCCAACCTCTGGCCAGATCACACAGCTGGGAATCGAGGCTCAGGCCAAGCGGAAGTAAGGGCACTGCTTGCTCCTGCACTGAACCACGTGCTCCCTGTCACCCTGGCCAAGCTCATCTTCATCTCAGTTCTCCAGCCCCTTCCTCAAGACCTACTTTAAGATTCCTCCATCTCCATAATGTCATTCCTTCAATTCCCCCAGCTCACTGTGATCACCCCTCACCTGCATTCCCACCTAACTGCTACCTCAAGGTGCCAGCCTTTCTCAGCTCCCACATCCAAACAAGTGTTCCCTTTCCAGTGCCTGCCCAGGAGGCAAGACACCAACAAGCCCTGGTAGTTACGGAACCTCGACTGAGCTGACTTTCAGAACCTGCACCCCGTGCTTCAAAGTCTCAAAGAAGAATCTTCACTTTTGTATTTCGGGAAACAGGCAAGCGTAGGTCAATCTATTTCCCTAAATACCAAAGTGGGTTAACTTCCATCACATTCCCACTTCGGCATGTGTCCCAGGGTGCTGTGATGGTTCATTTTATGGGTTGACTTATGGCCAGAAGTGGTTCTGGGTGTGTCTGTGAGGGTGTTTCTGGGTGACAGTACCATCTGAATCAGTGGACTGAGTAAAGCAGGTGGCCCTCCCTAGGGTGGTGGGCCTCATCTAATCAGTTAAAGGCCTGAAGAGAACAAAAAGGCTGAGTAAGAGAAAATGCCTCCTGCCTGACGGCTTTGAGCTGGGACATCAGTCTTTTTTCCTGCTTTTGGACTTCAACTAAAACATCAGGTTTTCTTGGCTCTCAAGCCTGCTGGCTTCTGGATTCAATCTTACAGCATTAGCACACCTGGTTCTCAGGCCTAGGGGCGACACCATCGGCCTCCCTGGGCCGCTGGCTTGCGGACTGCCGATCTCGGGACTTAGTCTCCATCATCACATGAGCTAATTCCTTACAGTAAATCTCTTCACATATGTACACATCCTATTGCTGCTGCTTCTCTAGAAAACCCTGATGGACACAGAATCTGGGACGGAGAGCCGGGTATCGATTTTGGAACTCAAAGTACAATGCAGCTGTGACAAAACAGCTAACTGGCTTTGGAACTGGCTAATGACTAGAGGCAGGAGAGTTCTGAGGTACGTGCTAGAAATATGGATGTGAAAGGCGGTTCTACTGAGGTCTCAGAGGGAAATGAGAATCCATGTTATTGGAAACTGTAGGAAAGGTGATCCTTGTTACAGAGTGGCAAAGAACTTGGCTGAAAGATGTTCCAGTGGTTTGTGGAAAGCAGAACTTCAAGCAATGAAACAATATTTATCTGAGATTTTTAAGCAAAGTGCCAAAGGAGGGGTCTGGTCCCCCCGACAGCTTGTTGCAGGAAGCAAAAGGAGAAAGATGAGTTGAAGAAAGAATTGTTAAGCAAAAGAGAACCAGAACTTGAAGGCTTGGAAAATTCACACCTTAGCCATAGGGCAGAAAATGAGAAAGCTCTTCTGAAAAGAATACCAAGGCTGTGGCTGAATAGCCTTTCGATAAAGAGATCGTGGGTGTAAGACACAGGTCTCCTTGACTGTCTCAGCAGAAGCCGGGAACAGGTAAAGGATTACACAAGTAGGAGGAACCCTGACAGTCTGAACTCCAGGGGGTGGGGATGGGCCAAAACGAAGGAGGGCTGCTGAACTTCTTGGGTTCTCTAGGACCGAACCATAGAACCATTTGGCTGTGAATACGCTTTACCTCTCACCCAAAGGAGATCATGAGGGCTGCCATTCCCATCACAGGCCCATTGGGCAGGCTGGTTCCTTCTCAGTTTCAAAGGGTGGGGCTGCCTCTCTGGTTTCTGTGAGCCAGGATGTCCCCACCCAGTGCCCCAGAGGCCCCTGCTCCTACAGTGATACAGGGGTGACAGGGCCACCCCAGGGGACCTAGAGGTCAGAGCACTGAACCAAAAAGGATTACTCTGGGGGCTTTAGAACAGGTGGAATTCGCCGTATCATTTTTGGGCTTGCTGGGAACCTGTCCATCACCTCTTCCTTATCTATTTCTCCCTTTTGAAATGGGAAATGTCCATCCTGTCCCTGTCCCACCACTGTAGTTTGAAAGCCTGCACTTTGTCTGATTTCACAGGTTCCTAGCTGGAGAGGAACTCTGCCTCAGGATGAATTATACCGCAAGTCCCACACCTATCTGATTTTAATGTCATTTAAAGGAGACTTTATACCTTAGAGGTTAGCTGATGCCAGAATGAGTTAAGAGTTCAGGAGATGTTGAGGTGGAATTCATGTATCTTGCCTGTGAGACGGGCATGATTTGGGGGAGCCAGAATATTATGGACTGAATGTCGTCCCCAAATTCAGATGTTGAAGCCCTAACCCTCCATGTGATGCCATTTGGAAATGCGGCCTTTGAGAGGTAATCAGGGTGAGAGGAGGTCATGAAGGTGAGGCCCCCCTAAGAGGATTAGCACCCCTGCAGGAGGAGAGGAAAGAGAGCTCCCATCCTCTCTTTCTCTCTCTGCCACCTCAGGACACAGCGAGATTACAGGCGTCTGCAAGCCTGGAAGGGCCCTCTCACTGACACCTGATCTTAGACTTCTAGCCTCTAGAACCACGAGAAACCTCCATCATTTAAATAACCCAGCCTACAGCCTGTTTCGGCACCCAAGCAGACTAAGACAGATACTTGGGTAGGTGAGAGTTGGGGGGAAGGATACAGCTCAAGTGGTAGGGCGCATGCTTAGCACGCACAGGGTCCTGGGTTCAGTAAAACTCCTGAGGGGCAACTGAATGGTACAGAGTGATTATCTGCTGTGCTGGGTTCTCCCTGGTTTTTTCCTCTGCTTTGTTGGCAGACAAACGATCCTGAACTGACTGGAGGAGGACTGAATCCATCCTACCCCGTGGGCAATGGACAGGAAGAACACTCTGGCTTCCTTACCACCGTGGTCCAGGGCACCTGGGGAATCCTGGTGTAGGTCATGGTGATGTAGATGATGAGGAAGAAGACAGTGAGGACCCAGTAGAACACGGCTACAAACATGACCCAGCCAAATGCAGGGACTCGGAAGTACTCAGTTCCAGCGATAAGTGTCCACACCAGCAGTCCCAGAACCTGTAAAACGGGAGAGGCAGTGGAAAAGAAAAAGGAGGTGGAAAAGAGAATAAAGGAGGAGGAAGTGGGGACAGAGAAAAAAATAATTATACAAAGTGTCCATTACAACTGTCCTGGGTATACACGCGTACATGTGCACGTGCGTGACGGGGCTGCAAACTCGCATGCCACGGAGGGAAGATGGATGAGCGGAGCATCCGCCCGCCTCCACCGCCCCAGGAAAACACAGAAACCCAAGTGTAGTCATAATAATCTTGACTTTTCAAGGTCAGCACTAATACAGAGGGCGAAACAACGCACTTACATGGCTGGAATCTGCTCACGGGCCGGCACCTGTGGAGGGAAGACGACTGCAGGTCCGCCTGAGGCGGTCCCGGGGCTGACCTGCTGTCCAGGGGTGGCCTCTGAGGAGTCCCCACCTGCCACTGCCACCCCCTCGCAGGCAGCAAGTAACACAGGGCCAGAGAGTGCTGTCAAGAGGAGCCGAGAAAGGACCCAGCCCAAACACGGGCACACGGCGTTCTGACTCAAGTCGCACATTTATTCCAGCGACGGGCATCCGACCTCACTGTCGCTGCAGAGTAAGACCAGCCTGAAGCCCAACCGCATCTCCACTGACCGAAGGAAGCACGCTGGTCCCCACTGCAGGCATCTCTGGTCCTCCAGGAGGGAGGCCACAGAGAGGTATGCGTCTCCCATCCCAGCACCTGCCAGGGCCCGGGAGGACCTTACTCCTAAGTCACAGGAAAGTTGGCATCTAAGCCACAGCCCCAGGAGGCAGCATCAGATGTTCGGGACGGGCTCTGGCTGCTGTGTGACTTGGGGCAAATGATTTCATTCCTGTCTCAGCTCTCTCCATGGTCCGTGGAACACGGCACGGAAATAACTCTAATCACAAAGCTGATTCCTCAGTGTTGAACACCTGAGCACCTGCAGTGGGCCAGGCCCCCCTGCTCTCAGGCCCTGAGGGCAGAGCGGGGCACGAACTGAACAGACCCGCTTGGACACAACTTCCAGTCTCGTGGGGGGAACATCTGAACAGCTGCAACTGTGGGAAACGCTATGAAGGGAAAGAAGGCGTGAGGAGGGCCTAAGGCAGGCGTAAACTCGCTGGCAGGGACAGGAAGTGTCAGAGGAGGCCGTGCTAAGGAAAAATCTGAAGACCTACTAAGAGCAAGATGGGCGGGAAGACAACACCCCAGGCAGAGAGCACAGTGTGGCCAGAGGGCTGAGTGGGGAAGTTAGGACATTAGTGCAAAATGTCAGAGAGCTTGGGGAGGCTCAGGTATGCGGGCCCAGGACACCTAAGGATTTTGCACTTTATCCTAAGAGCTATGGGAGGGTTTTGAGCAAGAGGATGATGAGATGAGGTTAAGTTTTTGAAAGACTATGTAAACGGGGACACAGAGGGGAGAGGGCAGAAGGTGGGGGGGAGACAGGTTCAGAGACTGTGGTCATAATGCACGTGGAAGAAGACGATGCGTTTGAGACCAGTACAGTGGTGGGGGATACTGGGAAGTCAGTGAACGCAAGGCAAATTTCAGTAAACAGGGCCTTAGTGGATTTAACAGATTAGATTAGGATAAAGCAGAAGTACCCCCAGGTCTCCGAGAAGGCTCCCCAGTGGATCAGGTGTCATTTTCTCAGCTGGAACAGTGAACCGGGAACAGGTTACAGGGCTGAGCTGAACTACAGTTCAAAAGCTCAGTTTACAACCATCCAGTCCAGGGGAGCCAGGGCCCTCCAGGCGGGGTCAGAAGACGTGGACTGCCGCGGGGAGAAGACATCAGGCCCCTGTCCAAGAAGGAAGACTTGCTGTGAAGATCACGAAGCCCGCAGACCGGTTTCCAAGAGACCTTCAAACGACTCGCTGCGAGGAGCCCACACCTCCCTGTCGAGGTCTGGACGTCTGTGCCGGGGGGCAGGGAACAGACTCTAAATCCTGCTGCCTCCCCTCCTCGGAGCTGAATGCTGACTGCTTTTATCTGTGTGATGTCTGTTGTCTATGAATTCCAAAGAAATGTTTAATGGAGATGTATTTTCGTCCTTACATCTGTGGCAAGAGAATTTATTGAAAGTGAAAAGGCACAAAACAGGATGAAATCCCAGAAAGCAGCAAGCCCCACATCAACGGGGTTTGGTCCAGAACTCACCACACCTGACAGGTGTCTGCACACGTCGCTGTGCGCTATTCTGCGGGGTCAGCAAGACTGGTAACAGACGTAAGCCAGCACGGCAGGGTCGGAAACAACACCGAGACTTCTGGATTCAAACTGTGAGGGTCAGAAGGGCCCTTTGCAGATGATCCACACAGGAAACGACCTTGAGAAGCAGCACTGCTGGGTGTCTCTCCAGGAGCGCACAACGGGGTAAGCGCTTCCAGCAAAAGCTTGCGTCCAGCTAACAAACAGGCTCAGAGAACAACCTCTGGCTCTGGATGTGAAAATGCTTTCCATTATTAAAGCAAGTGGAGTCCACTGTCTAGAGACCTCTGTGCCAGCAGCGGTCATCTGTGCACACAGCGATGAAACTGTCGACTGAGCTGCCTCTCAAAGAGCAGGAGTGAATACTTGACCCAACATCTCACCAGCAAACACAGCAAAAGAACTGTCACAAAAGGAATTGCTCTACCCAAGTGAATTTCCTAGGTAACAAATATATCCAGAAGCAAACTTCTTGTCTCTCACTATAACCAACACTGATGAAAATCACTCTACAAGAACGTTACTCTCCCCTGCTTTGTGTGTGTGTGTGTGTGTGTGTGTGTGTATGTGTGTGCTGTGTGTAAGACACACTCTAGATCTTTATGTGCTTAGACTACAAAAATACTATTTGCTTTTTCACCAATAAGCATTATTTTAGGCTAACACTTTTTTTGAATGATAAAACTAAGATTAAAAAAATTTTTTTGAAAGTGATAAATGCAGGTAAAAATAAGCCCAGCAGTATATAAAGTATATATAAAGCATACAAAGAAATTACAACCCCCGTCCACCAGTTGTAAATTCTCATGAGAAACCATATAAAAATTTTGTATCTACCCTTCCTAACTGCTTTCGTTAGCATTTATAACTACCACCTGCAAACCCTCTTCTTTCTCCTTTAAGAATACAGATCACTCTGTACACGGCGCCTCTAACTTGTTTTGCTCCGTCAGCCACACCCCGGAGAACCTCCTTCCAGATCTATGCCCTTCTTAACAGTTAGTTGTCCAGCTTTCCGTAATTCATGTAAACAGCTCCCTATTGAGAGAAATTTAAGTTGTCTCCTGTATGTTTGCACAAAAATGCCCAGGGAACATCCTTATATAACGTTCACCCCTGCAAACCTGAATTCCAGGATAGAGTCCTCCAGGTGGAATTTCTAATTTATTTTAAGCTTTAGAAGTACTGTCAAATTACTCATCAAAAACCTTGTGCTGGAGGAGGAGGGTATAGCTCAGTGGTAGAGCATGTGCTTAGCATGCACGAGGTCCTGGGTTCAATCCCCCGTACCTCCAATGAAAAAAAAATAATAGTAGCAAATAATTTTTTAAAAAACTGTGTGCTGAATCATCTCTTCCACTCTCACTCAATGCCCATGTTTTAAATAATTAAAAATGTGATTAAAAAAAAGAGAGATCTAATGTTTTGCTTTTCACTGCTTTACTCAAGTACAGCATAGAGAAAAGTGGCAAATCCCAACGAACAGCTTAATGAATTTTCACAAACTGGACCAAGCTGAGTCGTCAGCATCCTCATCAAGAAACAGGACCCGGCCAGCACCGGGGGCTCCGTACTCACTCCTGGCTACCGCTTCCCTCCTTCAAGGGGAGCAAGCCTCCTGATTTCCTGTCACCCTTGGCTTGGGGCTTCATAGACATAGACTCCTACAGGACATACTCTCTCGTTTGGATTCTCTTCCTCAGTACCCTGTGATTCATCCATGACACTGAATGTCGTTTGTTCACTCCCTTGGCTGCACAGCAACGGTTCCCAAACGTCAGAATCACCTGATGGGCTCCTCAGCCCACAGGTGGGTGGGCTCCACCCCAGAGTCTGTGATTAGTAGGTCTAGGAAGGGATCTGAGACCCTGCGTTTCTAACAAGTTCCCAGGTGACGCTGATGCTACTGGTCCAGGGACCACACGGTAAGAGCCGCCGATGTATATGCAGTACCCTTCCTGTTTGTTTTAGTTTGCATTTTCCTGATCGGTGGTAAGGATGGAAGAGCATCTTTCCAGATGCTTATTAGCCACATTTAGTTCTTTCCGGGTTTACTGGTGTTTTTTCTTAAAAAATCACTTTCTTACCGATAAATCGTTGCATAACAGGGATGCTAAATGACCACATATGTGGCAACAGTTTCCTATCCAGCTTTTTAAACTTCAATCCACATGGAAGTTTCAAATTTTCACATAGTTAACTAAAATTTTCACTCTTAAAGCTCTCTATTCCTATGGGTTTAGGAAGGGCTTCCTCAGCATAAGATCATAAAAAATATTCTCTTATATTTTCTTACAGCTTTATATGTATGCTTAAATCTTTAATCCAACTGGAATTGAGTTCTGTATGTGGGGTGAAGAAAGCCCAATTTTATTTTTTTCTAGCAGGATGGTCAAGGGATCTGTTAACACTGACTGGTGACTTCTCATGTATTGGGTCACACTCTGGAATCTTCCGTTCCACGCATCTGTCCCAGTACCGACTCCTGTACCTTCAGCATGTATTTTAGGCTTTTGGGTAAAGATGTCAAAATGAACACATGAATCTAATTTTGTCCCTTCCCAAAATACAGTGGATGAAAGCATACCTGACCTAGGTACATCATGAAATCCCAGAACATTAGGTGCAAAGAGAAGATGCTTCAAATAACTAAAGGAAAAACCAAGGACCAGAAACAAGAATGGCCTTAACCTTTCCTAAAAGCAAACGGGAAGCATGTTGGAAGACAATGGCAAATGCTTTCACGTTGGAAAATGATTTTGAACCCAGAAATTACGCAGGAAAATGATCAATGAGGAACAAGAGGCAAACACATTTTTTTTTCAGACACGCAACGTTCCACACATTCACTTTCAGAATCTACTGAAGGGTGTGACCCCCCAAAATGAGGGCATAAACTTTAAAAGAGGAACCATGGAGAAAACCAACAGGAGAACGGCGTGGGGGAGGGGAGGGTAACCCCCAGGAGGAGGGGAAATCCAGGCGTGACAGGTGCTCCAGGCACGGAAGGGTCACCAGACGGGAGCCAAGTGACTCAAAAGTCAGGCATGGCCAAGGCCATCGTCACCGTGACTTAGGTCATTTTACTTTCTTTTCAACCTGGTGAGTGAGACTCAGGGAATTTGCTCCACCCCCCAATCAGGGAGGAAGCCAAGATAGAGGAAGAAGAAGGATCTAGGAAACAAGACATTCAACCCAACAGAAAGGTAGAGGGGATTTGAAAGTGAAGGAGAAATTCACCCAAGATAGAAACGAGAGCTCTGACTATCTGGCTTGTGGGAAACTTGACTGAGAGGCTATTGGAAAAATACGAGACCAATTAGCTACAAAGAAAAAGGAGCAAATTTTGTAAAATTATATGCTATGAACTTCAGTAAAAACCAAAAGAAACTACAGCAGTTCACTAGAACACTCAACTCTAACATCTAAAGAGATGATAATAAATGCTGAACATTGACCTGAACAAATTAAACAAGGAGGGGGAAAGCAGCAGACACGGTGCGGCGGGCTGAGTACTTGACTCCCGCCTTGCGGAACGAGATTGCGCGTCCCTCCTCTGAATGGGAGCAGGTATCTGTGCATTTCCAGGAAGAAAGTTTTTTAACATTGCAAACCCTCAACGTTGTGACCTCTTGAGGCTGCCAGTGAGCCAATGACAACTGTCCCGCTGGGCCCTCTGCGTGTACACACCCTTATTCCAAAGTCTGGCGGACCAAGGAAACAGACGCCTTCGAGTTTTAAAAATCACAGAGAAGGACACACTGAGCTTGCTGTGAGGACCCTCCCTCCTGTGAAGCCTCTGAGCTGTGTGACAGCTGTTCCGCTGCTCAGAGGAGGGACCAGACGGTGCTATGGAAGGGTCTCGTTAAGTCAAATATATATACTGAGCATCTTATAAGCCAGGGGTTCTTCTAGGCACTCTTTTTAAAAAATTTTTTTAATGTGTGTTTTTTTTAAACTGTTTTGTTTTTAATTTGGGGGGGGGGGAATTAGGTTTCTTTCTTTCTTTTTTTAGAGGAGGTACCGGGGATTGAACCCAGGACCTCGTGCCTGCTAGGCATGCGCTCTACCACTGAGCTATACCCTCCCCGTAGGCACTCTTGGTTGGCTGATTTATTTCTGGCTTCAGCCTGGAACCAGCATGGGCACCATCACTAACACCGTATGTCAGCCTTGAAAACAGACCAGTGACTCCTGACCGTGAACTAGGCTACCCTGGGAGCAACATACCAGCTGTTTCCAGCTAGCTTTGCCCAGGAGAGCTGTGTTGTTCCAGGTATGAGTCCAGCACGTCTCCAAAATACCTCATTGGGCTTTAAATCATTCACCATGTTAATTCCTTGCAACAAAGTGGCATTGGAAACTGGCTACTGCAGGTTTACTCTTAACGTGTCCTGCAAGGAGGGAACCAAACATTACCATGCCTAGCCGTCTCCTCCTAATGTACTTAACATCGCACACACGTGGTAACATTCATCATTCAAAAACCTCGCTGACTGCGCGGTGGTGGTGCAATTACACGGGGGAACAGACACTGTCTCTGCCACTGGAGAAGGTCCATCAGTGGATATTTGACGACGAACTGTGATTAGTCCTGTGAAAGGAAACTCAGCCGCTACAAGGATGTAAAGCACAAGGATCCAACCGCATCTGGGTGGTGAGAGGCCGCCTGAGCTTTAAGGAGGTGAATGGGAGTTGGCCGGGCAGAATCTGGGCAGTGGAGGGGGAGTCAAGACTCTGAGACAGACACCCCATCTGGTGACCTGAGTCTCCCACAGGCTCCAATGCAACACACAGAAATCA
Organism: Camelus ferus; assembly: GCF_009834535.1. Taxonomy (NCBI): domain Eukaryota; kingdom Metazoa; phylum Chordata; class Mammalia; order Artiodactyla; family Camelidae; genus Camelus; species Camelus ferus. The sequence continues at coordinate 46,079,312 of NC_045712.1, forward strand.
GATGGAAGTTCAGATCCAGAAGAGGCTGACCCGAGGTCTGGCATTGGGGATCAGTCTCCAGCCAGCATCCTCCCGCAAAGTCAAGACTTGCTCCGTAGCCGTGTGAGAGCCGAAGGACATTAGTGCTGGGAGAGACGTCCAGGAGATGCGGAGGCCAACAAGCTCAGTCAAGGGGCTACTTGGCGTTAGGGCAGAAAAGACGTCTAGTCTCAGGTCATTTTATTTGTGTCATCGGTCATTATTTGATTTCCTGTCCTGGTCTTTAAAGAAAAAGTTTAGCCAATCCTGTCGACCATCACACTCTGCACCAGGAAATACACACACACACATGCACATGCAGTTCTATTTTTTTCTCCTGCATTGCTTCAAATAAAACAGATTATTAATACCCTGAGCCAGAGGAGATGCTGGGACAAGAGTGTGTCCCCGTCCCCGCACCAGCAGGGAATGAAGTCGTCCAGAGGACAACGACTCCCTCCAGCTGCTGTGTCCCCTCCAGGTCCGGCTTCTGCTCAGCAACCTGGCGACCGCTTCCATTCATCCACTAGAGGGGGACCAAACACTGCTTACGAGAGGTTCAGGCACTACAGTCCCTGCTCAGGGGTGAGTCCCTACCCTGGAAGCATATTCCACAGGGGTGGCAGGACGTGGAAGCCTCAACTCAGTCTGGGGCTCACCTATTACACCCACACGCTGCCTGGAAACAGATCTGACAGGAAATGCAGTCGGCCGGCTGAGATCAGGGTTCACTCACACAAAGACCTAAAAGAGCAAATTTAGTCCTTGCCGGCTACAAAGGTTTTACTCAAGTGTGCTTAATACCTGCCGCTCTCTCCAACAAGCAACTGTGCCCCTTTGGGCCTCTGCTTCCCCATCTGGGAAATGGGGAGGCCAGGGTTAGGAAAGCAGTTTTCAAATGGGAGTGGAGGGCTGGCAGCCGCTTTTTTCTTGGTTGTCTTCCCACTTCCACACAGGCCATGCGGGTGGGTGTCTCCGCCTGGCCCTCCTTGATCCCTCCTCAAGGACCACCGCAGGAGACCCTTGGGTGCTGCAGAGCAGAGCAAAGCTTGCGGTGATGCTGGAGGTTTGTGACTTCACCGTGCTCTTGCCTGGGACTCTAGTCTGACACCTACGATCAACTGCAGGCCTGCACTGGGGAATCCACAGAATCCCAATATCCCAGCAGGCAATGGAATAGAAACCTGCAGGCTGGGCTGGTTTTAAAATATACCTACAAATTCTTTGACACATCTCTTGAATATAGACACTTCTCAAACGTAGTGACTTGCTGCTGATGAATGGAGTGTGGCAGAAACGACGCTCTGTACTTGGGAAGTCAGGCCATAAAAAGGACCCAGCACCTTCAAGGCTGTCTCGCCCATGGGTCACTTACTCTGGGGACATCAGCGGCCCCACTGGGAGGACACTCACACAGTCTTGTGGGGAGGCCTCACCAGCAGCCAGCCCACCGAGTGCCCACTGGGAAGTGGATCTCCAGGCTCCATCAGGCCTCAACTGACTGCAGCTCCAGAAAACACCAGATGGGCCTCAGGAAAATACCTGAGCCAGGACCGCCCGGCTAAGCTGACCTTGAAGTTCTGATCCACAGACACTGGGAGTGATCATAAATGTTTACTGCTATGTCAAGCTGTTAAGCTTGGGGTAGCTTGTTAGACAGTAATAGATGATTAATACACCAAGGTCATCCAATTTGGGCTTGTGTCCCAGGGGCAGAGTGGCAGGTAAAGAGGACAGAAGACCTTGGTTTGTCACTTTCTGTCCCCTCTAAGCCCCAGTCTGTGCCTCCATAAGATGGGGCACAGCACCATCTCGGTTGCTGCAGGGTCTGCAGATCTAGGTGAACAGCAGTGACTACTAGCCTCATGTTCTTCTCTGCCAGGAAACATGATTCAACGCTTAGCACAGCTGGCATCTTGGCAGTAAAGGTGCTTGAGTGTTTAGCCAGGCAAAGGAAGTGGCATCTGTTCCTGGACTTAGAACCACTGGGCTCAGGGCAGAGAAGGACACTGGCACACGTTTTCTGCAAAGGGCCACGTAGTAATATTTCGGGCTTTGTGGGCCATGTGGTCTCTGTCACACCTACTCAATTCTGCCACCGCAGATGAAAGCGGCCACAGACAATGTGCACGAGGGTAGGAGTCACTGTGTTTCACGAAAACTGTATTCACAGAAACAGGCAGCCAGCTGGATCTGGCTGGCTGGCAGGCTGTCATGGGCCAACCTCTGCCCTCGAGCCTGGCTTCTCCAAGTGTGTGGCCCCCAGAGCAACACAGTCAGACCACCCGGAGCAGCTGACGGCATCCCTGGGGGAGGGTCCTGCAGCCCCAGTGGAGAAGGCCTGCCTTCCTTCCTCCACCACCCCAGGAGCCCCCCACACCAGGGACTAACGAGGGATCTTGGATGACAATGATCTGATGGAAGAGCTTCTCAGGCCACACAAAGAACAGACACCATGTCGATATTCTCCATGAATCAGGAACAATATTTGATTCAAGGTCCTGGGTCAGCAAGAGGCAAAGTAGCAGCCAGTCCTGATCCAAGAGCTTAGAGCCTTTAAGAACACAGAACCACCTGCGTGGCAGCAACACTCTGAGTGAAGGGACTGGATTCGGCGGCACCCAAAGGCCACCTCTGTGGCCACAGCTGAGAGAGCCCTTTGTGGCCAGACGCCAGCCTGGCTCCCAGCCCTGCCTGCTTCTTCTGGCAAAGTTTTCCGAATGCTGGTTTCCTTCCGTTTTGAAGCACTGGGGTATTGGAGGCAAAGAGGGGAAGGACTAAGGGCCCCCTTTTAAGGAACAGAAGAGACAAAAGGCTTACAGGAAGGAAGTAACAGGAAGGAGGAGGAGGAAGGAACAGAGGACGGGAGCCACTCTAAAACAGCATCTTCATATCTCCTCTATGTGGGGGACCCTCCATCCCACCAGGACGGCACCGTCCCGCCTCTGCACCAGCACCGGTGTCTGTCTCAGGCACTGTCAGTTACACCCTCCTCCCACTGAGCACACACAGCCGAACGCAGGGAATCGTCGTGATCCCCAGTGAAAGGAGAGGTCCGAGACCACAGTCCACACAGCCGGCAGAGCCACGGCTCAAAGCCGGGTCGGAGGACTCCCTTCTGCTACAGAACCTCCCAGCACTGCCCACAGGTCCACCTGAGGTCAAGGGAACACGGCACATGAGCGAGCGTTCACGTGCACTGACTCCGCTGTATCACAGGCCTCCCACAGGCCCGGGAGGGGGCTCCCCCTCTGTCCTCCCACCTTGAGGCAGCAGGGAGGGAGGAGATCAGACAAGGAGGTTCAGACACAGGGTAAACAGTATAAAATCAGAAGTCACATGCCGCTCTTTAATGCCGATCTCAAAAGCACTGAAATAAAAGCCAAGCAGGCGTGACGAGCTGCATCTTTCCATCAATGACGCCCAGCGCTCGCCCCGCTGCTGTGGGCGGGAAGCCACTGCACCCGAGGTGCGAGGCTCTGCAGCCCCCCGTGCGGGCTGCTGTCTTCTGCAGTCTGTCCATCCCTTGGTGCAAGGGCCCTCAGGATGCTTATCCTCCTCCGAGTGCAGGAAACAAGGCTGCGCTTTGTCTTTGACTGAGAGTTCTGATCCTTCAGCTGACAGGACTTGCTTCCCTGGAGCTGGAAAGACCCTGGCGGCTTAGGGATCTTTACCCCTCTGCTGTGCCCATCCTTGACTCCATGGTCTGTGCTCACCAGGCCTTTTTGTTTCGGACAGAAGGACATCTAGGGGAGTAACATATAATAACTGTCAGTCCGGGAAACACCTGGCACCCAGCAACCTTCAACACGTGTTCGACCCAATCAGCCTCTGCCTGGTGGCACGAGCCGGACCAGGCTCAGAGGGGTCCGCTGGCCATGGTCAGTGAGGTCACGGCTGCAGAAATGGACAAGGATAACCATCTGGCCCCTAGAAACAAGTTTAGGAATGTCAAACTCTGTATCAGGGTGAGTTCAACCTCCACATTTTCATGCAGGCTTTTCATCAGGAAAGCTGGTTTAGTAGGAGTCGTAAACCTCATGAGACCACCCGCCAGCGAGGGTCCCTGAGGCCCAGACACCAGCTCGGGCCTTCCTTGTCTACACCTGTCAGGCAGGAAGAATGGCCTCTACTGGAAGATATCACCTGTCCCAGCTATCCCAGAAAAGGGCTGCTGCAGAGGGCGCAGCCCGGCACCCGCTGAACAGACCCACGGGTGTCCCGAGAGACCCACGTGGGCCCCTCCTTCCCTCCATTTCAGGCACAAAAGCCCTGCGGAACCGAGCTCTTGCCCCCCCGCCCAGCAGTGAGGCAGATGTGTGCTCTCACTGTGGGAGCAGAGAGGCACATAAGGAGAGACGCATCACACAAATGTTAATTCTAGTTTTCATTTTTTGAGGCAGCTCTGTATTTCTGTCCACAGCAGCTGGAGCATTTTACATGCCTACCGGCAATGTCCAAGGGTTCCAGTTTCTCCACAGTCTCGCCAATACTTGTCCTTTTAAGTCCTTTTGACAGTGGCCACCCTAAAGGGTGTGAGGTGACAACCCACTTGGTTTTGATTTGCATTTCCCTAATGATTAGTGATGGTGAGTGTCTTTTCATGTGCCTGTTGTTGGCTATCATTCTACCTGTTTTGGAGAAATGTCTATTCAAGTCTCTTGCCCATTTAAAAATTGGATTTCTTGTTGTTAAGTTGTAGGAGTTCTTTATATATTCTGGATTTTAACCCCTTATCAGATGTTTGACTTGCAAATATTTTCTTCCATTCTATCCATTACCTTTTCACTCTATAGATGGTTTCCCCTGCTGTGCAAAAATTTTTAAGTTTGATGTAGTCCTATTTGTCTATTTCGGTTTTTGTTGTCTTGCTTTGAGTGTCACATTCAGGAAATTACAGCCAAATACAAAGTCACAAGGGTTTTCCCCTGCACTGTCTTCCCGGAGTTCAATAGTTCAGGTGTTATCTTGGGGTCTTTATTCCATTTTGAGCTCATTTTTGTATATGATGTAAGGTAAGGGTCCAACTTCATTCTTTTGCATGTGGATATCCAAGTCTCCCAACACCATTTGCTGAAAAGACCATCGCCCCCCATTGTACAGCCTCGGCACCTTGGTTGAAGGTCATCTGACTCTTTGCATGAGGGTTGGTTGTGGGCTCTCTGTTCTGTCCCACTGGGCTACAAGTGTGTTGTTGGGGAAGGCAGTCTCGTTCCTACAGTCTTTCAACCCCCATTCAGCTGTACAGGAATGGGCATCGAGCCTGGAACACTTCCTCACCAAGAGAGAAAGAACCCAGGGAGCCTGTGCAGGGCTTATCACCTTGTGTAGGGGTACCGTTCCCCGTTACAGGTGCAACGAGTGTTCCTTTGTTCAGCTTCAGTATGTTCACAAAGGCCCTTGGGCATGCCCCCAGTTTTCAGTATTTCTGACTCCACAGAGGAAGGGTTGAGGTCTTTCTGCTGTGGCAGAAGAGGGGTGCTCACAGGCACCAACTGCCCTGTGCTGGCTGCCAGGAGGAGCTACCAGTGAGGAGGGACCGAGCTCTACTACGGAAACTGACGTTGCTCTGTGTCCTCTCCATGTAGGTGAAGCGCTGTCCCAGCCTGTTGTGTTTCTCTTGGTAACTCCAACGCCAAGATGCAATGGCAGAGGTGTCTGGACTCCGCCCTGAGATTGGTGACCAGGGCAAGATGCTCTGCTCCCTTGGGATTGGTAACCAGCACCTGACACTCAGCTTGACATCTGTCTTTAAACCAGTACCATACTGTTTTGATTACTGCAACTTTGTAATAAGTTTTGAAATCAGGAAGTGTGAAGCCTCCAGCTTTATTTTTCTTAAAAAAATTTTTTTGGATGGTCAGGATCCTTTGAAATTCTGTATGAATTTTAGAATTTTTTTCCTGCTTCTGAAAAAAATGCCATTGGCATTTTGATATGATTGCACTGAATCTTCGATTGCTCTGCATAGTACGGACATTTTAACAATACTAAGTCTTCCAATCCATAAACACGAGATGTCTTTCTGCTTACTTGCGTCTTCTTTAATTTGTTTCAGCAGTGTTTTGTAGTTTTCATTGTGCAAGTCTCTGACTCCCTGGTTAGGTTTATTCCTAAGTATTTTATTCTTTTTAATGCTATTGTAAATGGGATTATTTCTTAATTTCCTTTTTGGATTGTTCATTGTCAGTGTATAGAAATACAACTATGTTTTGTGTGTGGGTTTTGTATTCTGCGACTTTAATCCATTTATTTTTTCTACAGGTTGTGTGTGTGTGTGTGTGTGTGGAATATTTTAGAGTTTTCTCTAAAATACATACAAGATCATGTCAACTGTGAAAAGAGATAATTTTACTTCTTGTTTCCTATGTGGATGATTTTTACTTCTTCTTGCCTAATTAATTTGGCTAGGACTTCCAGTACTATGTTGAATAGAAGTCTCAAATTCAAACTTCACTCCAGCCTTTTTCCTAAAAGACGTTATCAAGTTGCTGTGAATCAAAATTTATTTTAAAAGCCTTAGATAAGTGCTATTCACAAGAGGATGCATAAAATCCTGTTCGGGAGAATAATTACCTTCGTATTCAGTTTCCACGTAAACTTGAGTTTTCCTGCATTGTATCTATTTATAGCACATGTGTATAAAACTCCATTTTTTCCTCCTTCCAGCAGCTGAATGAGGGTCACTAAGGTTACCAGCCACCAGGACAACCAGAGACAGGGCTTGCATGAGGCCAGTGCATGCAAGAAAAAAGACATAGCACTTTCCCTTGAAAGTGTAGCCAGGGAGATAAGACAAACAGAAAACACTGCAGCACAGCCCATGATAAGGGCCAAGGAAGTACAATCGTGCCAAGAAATGCTGAGAGATTCACTCAGGGGGAGCAAAAAAATGACTCTGGGTGCTCAGAGAGGCCAGGACCTCACTGAAAGTAGCTGCCCTCCAGGCAGGGGCGAGGCTGGGACGTGGCACCTATCTGCTCTAAGGATGTGGGCAAAGACCAGAGGGTTGGCAGCAAGAGAGGTGGAGGGAAGGAGTGGTTGGAGCCACACTGGGGAGAGCTTGGGACGGCAGGTTAAGGAGTTCAGATTTTATGCACCAGGTGGATGTGATAGGACCTGAGGCACTTTTTGAAACAGGTTTTTCTGGCATCAGCGTTTCAGAGTCGGCACACCTTCAAAATCTCCTTTGGCAACAGCTGTGTGGGGAGAACCAGTCATGTTATCGAGTGTGGGCTAGTCGTCAGGAGGGTCTGTTTCAATGGAATGATGCCTTGGTGGCCAGCGGATGGTGGCAGAGAGCGGGCCCGGGGCCCTGCCAGCCTGCCTTTGACACCTCCTGGGTGCCTCTGCTTCACCTTGGGAGCAGACCTGCATTCCTGCGAGAAGGTTCTGGCTTATTTCAGTGTCTGCATCCTGGCTGATGCCATGGGCTACCACTGCTTCCAGGAGAGGAACGCCCCTCCACTCAGTGGGTTCAGGTGCTCAACCCTGCATGTCACAGCCAGCCACTGCCCCTCGTGCGACTTCCTTCATGAGTCCCCAGGGATGAGAGGGAGTACCGTATACGACACGAGTAATCTTAGGGAGGACCCGGCAGTCTGCTGGAATATGGGAAGCCACTTTATTTTAGCATCAGTTTTATCCAAAGATTTGGGGAGGTGCTAAGGGGAAAGTGCATCACAGATAAATAACTAAGTACCTGCTACAAACTGCATATCTGTGACCCCCTCCCACTCCCTGATCCAAATTCATCCATTGAAACCCAGTCCTCAATGTGATAGTGTCTCGAGGCAGGGTCTTTAGTGGATGATTAGGTCATGAGGATGGAGCCCTCCTGAACGGGGTTAGGGTCCTTATAAGAGGGACACGAGGAAGCTCCCTTCTGCCATGTGAGGACACAGTGAGAAGCCAGTCGTTTATGGGTTCTCACCAGACACCAAACCCGCCAGCACCTTGATCTTGGACCTGCCACCTCCAGGACCGTGAGAGAAATTCCTGTTGCTTGTAAGTCTATTGTATCCTGTTACAGCGGCCCAAACGGACTAAGACTACCTTTTCATCGAAAATCAAACCCAGAAATACTGCAGAGGAGAAGACAGCTCACAGGAATTTTAAAAATCAAAAATAAAGCTTGAAAAAAAAATTCTCCCTGGGCAGCCTCAGGCCTAACCCTCAGTCGGCTCCCTGAGAGAATGACTTCATTCCCAGAGGATATTTCAGTCAAAAAACTTGGGAAGCCCAGGCCAATGGGAACAAGACTGAATCTGGACACTGACTTTCACACTTTCCTTCCACCGAGCCTCTAAAAGAGACAAGTCCCCTCCCCTCCTCTGGGAGAAGCGTATTACCCGTGGCTCAGCCCAGACTCTTCTCTGAAGAACAGATGACCACGGAGGTTTTATTAAGCCTGCCAATAACAATGCATCTCTATTACTGGAACTTCTTTGCTGTAGTGACACCTAGGAACCCCTCGGTCTGTTTCAGAATTTAAGTAGCAGGTGAGAAAAAGAATATGCGTGTGTATCTACATATGTATGTATCACCGAATCACTATGCTGTACACCAGAAACTAACACAGCATTGTAAATCAATTAGACTTCAATAAAAATGAATAAATAAATAGGTAAATAAATAAATAGACAGGTGATAGTAAGGAGGGTGTAGCTCAGTGGTAGAGCACATGCTTAGCATGCACAAGGTCCCGGGTTCAACCCCCAGTACCTCTATTAAAATAAATAAATAAACCTAATTACCTCCCCCTCGCCCAAGAAAATAAAGTAAATAAATAAGTAATTTTAAGAAACCAGGTAAGCGATGAGGCCCTGCACCAGACCATTTCCCTGAAGATGGCAGGACAGGATGTGCCCGGGAGGGAGGCCCTCGGATTCAGTACACACACACACACACACACACACACACACACTCGCGCACAGGCACTCTCGCCAGCTGTGGATTCTTCCCCTGCCTCCCGTACAATTTTCTTTTTTTTTCTTTCTTTCTTTCCCCCACAATTTTCTATTTTCAGCAGGTTGTCGAGTGAACAAGCTGGTGCACGACCCGAGCCCCCCTCAGGTCCCCGATGTTGTTTAAACAGCACCACGTCTCCCTGGGAAACACCCTGGCACGACGGCCCCTTGACCAGCAGGAAAATACACCTCTGACTGGGGTGCTGTTTCGAAACCCTGTCTCCCTGTTGGGTCAAATAAATAAAAAGCCTGTCTTTAGCCAATACCAGCAGTGATTTCTCAAGACCAAAGCAATTTCTGGCACAGGAAAGCTCCAGAAAAGGAAAGTCACTGGCTGTCGCCCAAGAATTACAACGATGCTTGAAAGTAAGTTTGGAGGGGCGGCAGGTAGAGCAGGAAGGAAGCCGTTTATCTGCTTAAGGAACAACTGTCCTAACCCCGAAAGAAGGACTGGAAGTAAAAGAAGATCACAGGGTCGATAAAGTCACTACTGTTTTCCAGTGGTTTTTATAGGAAGAGAGACTAAGTTTGCATGGAGTTTCAAAGGTGAGAGAAAACCACGTCTGCTTCCTCCCTCATCTCATCCGCCACATCTCAACCCCAGGGCTGCACCACACACCAAGTCCAGGACGAAGCCAAAAACAGATGCCAAGGAAGAGATTCAGGTGCATCTTCAGTACGTTAATCAAACCCTATTTTTTAAATAACAGCTTTATTGAGATGTAATTTACACACCAGAAAACCCATCCATTTAAAGTGTACAACTCTGGGGGAGGGTATAGCTCAATGGCAGAGTGCCTGCTTAGCGCGCACGAGGCCCTGGTTCAATTCCCAGTACCTCCATTAAAAACAAATAAATGAAAGTACCTCTCCCCACCAAAAGAAAATTTAAAAATTAAAAAAATTTTTAAAGGTTTAAAAAAAAAAATAAAGCGTACAACTCAATGGATTTTCAGGTATTCACAGAACTGTACAACCATCGCCGTAACTTCAGGACATTTTCATCACCCTACAGAAACCCCTTCCCCATGAGCGGTCCCTCCCCATCTCCTGCCACCATCACCACTCTCAACACAAAGCAACCACTCATCTACTGTGTCTACAGACCTGCTATTCTGGGCACTTCATATAGGAATCGTGCAATACACAGCCCTTTGCGTTTGGCTTCTTCACCTGGCACCATGCTGTCAAGGTCCCCCTGCCCCCGTGGTAGCCTGTGTCAGTCACATGTCGTCTCTCCAGTGGCTGAGTAACATTCCACTGTACCACACACTGCATGCTGTTTGTGTATCACTGATGGACACTTGGGTTGTTTCCACTTTTCGGCTTTTATGAATAATGCTGCTATGAACATTCATGTACTAGTTTGTGCATGGACATACATCTTCATTCCTCTTAAATGCAATCCTGTTTCAAATGCACAAGGGACACTTACTAAGGCTCTGAGGGAGTGGCTCGGTTTGCGGTCAGTGCAGCCTTTTAGACACAGACTCGCAGCTCCAGTCAGGAGCAGACGTGTTTCCTGGTGCCCCGTCCCCCCACAGCCCTCAGCACAGAGCGCGCCCGCAGGAGGACGGCCACAGGGGCTCCACTGTTAAGTCCACTCTGCAACCCCCAAAGCCTCTCACGTTAAGAGTCCTGACGTCAGCTGACAAACCACTGTTTCCACCAAGGGTGGTTTTTTTTCAAGGCTTGTTTTGGCAGCTCTGCCTTCTCAGCAGAGCTAGTTTGTGCAAATACCTGGATATCTTGTTGCCTTTTACCCTTCTTAGCTTATTAGAGTGAGTGTTAAACGGGAGAGTGGAACTACTCATGCGGGTGACAAGGTGCACAGGCTGCAAGTCACTAGACTGTCCAACTGAGAGCGAGCTTCCCACAAAGGAAATGCTGGGAGGAAGTCTCTGGAGAGCATCTAAAAAGCCAGGTGAAGTGATGAAGTGGTGAAACCTTTAACGTATGGACTGAGAATTAACACTTCAGAAACTACCCCAGCACGGCCAATTTTCAAGTGGGACAGTGTTGTGACTGTATGTGGGGAGGAGGGCAGGGAGTAGAGAGAAGTTGACTTAAGTTTTTTTTTTCTATTTTAAAAAATAACTATTTTCAAAAAATACTAAAAGAAAATTTCTATCTTTTAGGGCTACTCACTAAAATACTTACAGATGAAATGACATTTCTTTTGAAATCTTCCTGGAGGAAGCATGGGTAGGAATACACACAAAGCAATATTGACGATGAAGGAAGAATTACTGGCGCCGGGCAGTGGGAGTTTATTATGCTCAGTTATGCTCAGCTTGGCATTTCCCATAATAGAATAAAAATACAGCCACACATTCCTGAGACCGAAACGCAGAGAGAAATTCCCAGGGTCTCAGCCCTGTTACAGTGACAGTCTGCTGTCACCTGTACCAAAAGAGGAAGGCTGGGGTGGAAATTCCCGCTAATTATTTTAATTCCTCAAATAGCAATCCACTGACACGGCTCAGAAAAGGAAACATCAGCGAGGAGTCTCCTGGTCACGGGGCCCCTCGCGCACCTCTCTGGCCACAGCTTCCCCTCCCTCCCACCAGAGGCGAACGTCGTTATCAGTTTCTTGCACATCTTTCCAAAATTAGACTCAACTCTCCCGCCCGCCTTGCTGTCCTGACTTGAATGCATTTTGGAGATCTCTTCTAAGAACTTAGAAAGCTTCCTTACTTCTGATTAAGCTGCTACGAAACGTTCCCGAGCACACAATCTCTGCTAGTTCGCTGCGGGTGGGCCTTTCTGGGTCGCTTCCCATCTCCTGCTTTGCAAACAGCGCTGCAAAGAATCATCTTGTCCAAATATTGTTTTGCACGCATTCAGATTCACCACAGGGCAAATGTATACAGCAGTGTAGCTCCTGAGTCCTTACCATACCTGCTGCTGTTAGACTGCACTTCAGAAAGGTTAGATTTCCATTTACTTTATTTAATTTAACTGAATTTAAAAATAAAACCCAGGCAAAGCTACGGCCATCTCTAGCCTCCTTCCCTCCAGCAGTTAAGTCTTTCCTCCAACGTGAAAGTTTCTTTCCCAAAATGCCGTTTCAGGTGAGATGGACCAACTCTGTGTGAAGAGTTTACTTTGGAAACATCACAACTGTCCATACATACTGTTTAATCTACGTTTTAAATGTTTTCGTAACAAACAAACTAGCATTTACTGAGCGGCTCCCAGGGGCCAGGCAGCGCATCGAGCACTCCCAGGGAGCCGCACACTTAGTCCTTGTGCAGCCTGGGGGCCAGTTCTGTCACCAACCTTGGTTCAGACGAGGAGGGAGGTCCAGGCTGAGTAACTGTCCTGAGTCACGCAGCTCAAGACAATGGCTGTCAGGGGACCCCCACCCCTCCCTCCACTGCCTGTCTGTGCACAACACCCTCCAGAGTTAGGAAACCCGCAAATTTCCACCCCAGGCCATTCCCCACCTAGCAACATGTACATCCGCTGTTCAGTTTTCAAACACTGGCTTGTCCCGCAGTTTCAGGAATCAATTATACACAAAAGCACTCTCTTATCAGAGGGAAATATCTACCATATTGGCAAACAGACGTCCAAATCTGGGCTCACAACTGGTTGGATTTGAGCTGAGTGTGGAGGCCTGAAATATTTATAAATGGAAAATGTTTCACATAAGAATCACAGCAGTTCCTATGTTCTATGACTCAGGGGGGAAAAAAGGACTGAACTTAAGCACCGAGGAGGTCTCTTGCCACATAACCAGCTAGTTTTGAAAAACTGAACTGAAAAATTTAGCTTTTGACTCAAGTCATTCAACCCTCCTTTCCCCTCTCATCCCCAGACATCATTCCCCTCAAATACATTCTGAGTCTCAATCAAAACTGCTGCTGTCCAGGAAAAAAACACCAAAAACTAGCAAGCAGGCGCTTTTATATTCAGCTTTCCTTTCAGATTCAGGAAGCTCACAGATGATTTGAAGTCTGCACATTCGAAGTCTACACGTAAGGCCCTACACATTCAGCCACAGACCTTCTAACAATAAAGGTCACATTTTTGTCATGCCTTCTGTCAACTGGCTTCTAAGCTGCTCTGAAACGCTGCCCATCTGTCAAGGCTGGAGACCCAACCTGCAAACACCAGGCATCTGGAAGAGTCTGACTTAATCACAGAGGAATTTTTTTTTAAAAAGACAATGACCAAAACCTCATCCAATCTGCTTAACCAGTGGATGGACCCAGCAAGTAAAAAATGTGGAATCACTGACAGTGTATCAAGTAAAACTTTAGATTTCAGTGATTACCTTTACAACTTCCCAGAGGATGTCTCGTCATTTCAAGGAATGTCAAAAGTTTCTCAAAAGAGAGCTAATTCATTTTTTGTTTTTAAGGGAAAGGCATTTGGTTTTCGTAAAAGGAATAAAGTATAGATCGTCAACTCCAGGTAATTTACAAATTAATATCTAACACCATAAGCCGCCAAAAAACATGCCACTCGGGGGGAGGGTGCAGCTCAAAGGTAGAGCGCATGCTTAGCATGCATGATGAGGTCCTGGGTTTAATTTCAAGTACCTCCATTCAAAAATTAAAAAAAAAAAACAAAAACGAATAATAAATAAATAAATAGACCTAATGACCCCCCGCCCCAAATGCCACTTGCTTCCTAAGTCACATTTTTCAAAGCATGTTCTCAGAGTCAGCCCATGAAAACAGGGCTAATGGTGAAATTGGTCTGGGAAAGCTGGACTCAGCCACCTCTTGGAAGTGGAGGCTAATAGGCAGAGGAAGAAATGTCCAAACTCAGCTGTCAGAGAAATGCAAGACAAATCATGAGAGTACGGGATCACTTTACACATGCTAATGCAGTCAACATTAAAAAGTTGGACGATGTTACAAGCTGGCTGCAGTGAGGGAACACAGGAGCCCTGAGCACTGCCGGTGGGGTGAGGACCACAGCAGGCATCTGGAAGAACAACTCTTTGTAGTCAAACTGAGTGCAGCCGTAGGCTGAGCCTCAGCAGTCTTCCTCCTGGGAATAGACCCCGCACCTTTTCATAGAGGCCCATGAGGTGACATGTTCAAGAATCCAGGGTGGGAAGCAGCTCGGACCCTGGGAGACCGGACAGGTGAAAGGGGAAAGAACGCACACTCTGCATGACTAACTGCACTGACAGCCCCAGTAAACCTCCCTATCACCACGCCCTTTGCAGTGTGACTTTTCAGCTCCTTCCTTCAACAGGTAGAGGCTCTCTCCCCACATTCATTCAGGTTTGAACTTGTGACTTGTTTTAGCCAACAGACTATGGTGGGAATGACGACGTGCAAGTTCCAAGCCTGGGCCTGGTGCATTTCCTCTCTCTCGGACTCCTGCCCTGCCACCATGTGACCAAGCTTGGGGTAGCCTGATGGAGGATGACAACAATGTAGCCAAGTCCTCTTAAATTACCCAGCCCCCAGTAGACCACAGGTGAATGAGGGACACCAGCGGAGAAGAGCAGAGCCAGGCACAGATCACCCAAGGCAGGCGGCCAATCACACAGACTCATGAAAACTGAGTGACTAAGTCCCTAAGTCTGCGGTGTTTTATCACTAAGTGTAACTAACCGATACACACTCCAAGGAGTACCATCCAGCAATTAGAAGCAATGGAGCAGATGGGTGTACAGCAAAATGAATGGATTTTAACATCATAGAGCAAATTAGACAAGAAACTGAATTAGGTAATTTATGCAAATGCAATGGTGTTGACAATGTCCACACTTGTCAATAATACACATTTTATGGGAAAAAAAACATGCAAAATCAAAGACGTACATTTAAACCCGAGGGACGGATGCTAGTGATATAGAGGGAAAGGAGGTAAACAGCAAGAGGCCTCGCTCCAGTCGGCGAATGACAAATGAAGGGAAAAGTGTGGTTTTGCAACCCTCCATGCTGATGTGTGCAGTGAGCCCCAGCTCTGAGGACGCTCCTGTCCACAGCCTGCTGCACCATCTCCTCTCAGACAGTTAAGGTGGCTTGCAAAACAAGAAAGCACTTTTACCAGAGTATTGTGACTATCTACCAGTCTGTCTCCCTGATGAGATGGTCAACTTTGAGTGCAGAGTCTTAATTTTCTTGGAACACCCAGTGCCTCGTATCCTGCAAACATCTGTTGATAAAAGAACTCTTTCATGAAGAAGGGAGCCAAGATGCAAGAGTAGAGAGACTCCCAGCTCGCCCTCTCCCACAAATACACCAAGAATTACATCTACAAACCCAATGAATCACACAGAACATCTACTGAACTCTGGAGTGTCTCTCGCTTCAAAATACAGGAAGATTCTCACAAAATCCAATAAACAACAAGTTTATACTGTACAGCACAGGGAACTATATTCAATATCTTGTAGTAACTTGTGGTGAAAAAAATATGAAAACAAGTATATGTACGTTCATGTATGACTTAAGCGCTGTGCTGTACACCAGAAATTGACAAACTGACTATACTTCAATAAAAATACACATACACACACACACACACAAAAGAAAAAGAACTCTTTCATCAACTGACTACTATACAGAAAATAGATAAACATCAGGGTCCCACTGTGGAGCACAGGGAACTATATTCAATACCTTGTAATAGCCTATAATGAAAAAGAACATGAAAATATAACATATATACATACGTATATATCTATAACTGAATCACTGTGCTGTACACCAGAAATTGACACAACATTGTAAACATTGAAATTGACAATACTTCAATACAAATGTTTTTAAAAAAAGGACTCTTTTATCCTGTAAAAGGAGCTTTCCCATCTTGGGACGACTGACATTTTGGACCTGGTATTTTTTGTTAGTGGTAGTCTGTATGTGTGTGGCAAGGGCAGGGGGCTGTCCTGTGCACCGTAGGATGTTTTAGCAGCACCCCCACCTCTTCTCTGCAGACGCCGATAGCACCCGTGCTGTCGTGACAATCAAAAATGTCTCCAGATATTGCTATAGGTTCCCGGTGGGTCAAACTCACTCCTTGGCTGAGAACCACAGCCACAAAGGATTGGGCTACGTAAAGCTCCGATTCTGAGATGACACTGGAACCAGCTTGAAACCAGCCATGTCTGAGATGACACATTTACACCACAATCTACAGAATACCTCTCAAGGAGGATTCAGATGGCCAGCCTTTTCCCTTCTCAGATGGTTCTCATCCACTAGCCCAAAACGAATGTCTTTGTTCGCTACCCTAAGCAGAAAGGTGAAGCACAAATCCCACTTGCGTTTTCACATCCACGCGGAAATATTTCTACTCCTAAGTTTTTGGTCACACCTTTTACTTACAAAGTTTAAATCTGTCTGTTTAAGCTAGCGATAGACGCCACTGACTTCTCCATCACACTGCAGAGGCTGTTTATCTATCCGGGGCTGCAGCAGCCGGCGTCCCTGCTCTGTCCCCTTCAGCACACATGACAACCAACGTGAGACCAAGCTAACAGGACGCTGCCACATTTGTCTCGTGGGCGCCGCAGGGGCAAACACCAGGCGTCTCAGTAACCTCACCCAGACCTTCGGTAATCACTGCGGGCTACTGACTGCAGACAAATATTTGCCTTGGAGGTCTCTCTATGGGGAGACAGAGCTAAACTAAGCTTCTTTTGTTCGTAGAGACTGAGTGTAACACTATGGAAACTACACAGTGCCCACATCACCCATTTCTTGCAATTATACAAATAAAGGAGCAACAGGGCTAGTTCTGCAAAGATCTGACTCAACATCCTTCCTTTTACTTCTCCTTTTCCCCTATGTCACCTCCAACAACAAGTCAAACAACTAAGCGGAACATCAATGGATGAAGAGCTGCTGGGGAAAAGTACATTCACCTGGTCTCAAAATAGGCCCCCACAGACTCATTACAAGAGATGGGGGCCCCGTTGCACAAGACGTGGCAGATACCCCTGTAACCAAGCGACAGAACTTGGCATCCCTGCCATGGAAACAAGCCGTTATCACCGGCCTCCGGATGTGACATGATCAGAAATAAAGCAGCACCAACCAGCTTGTGTTCCTGCCCAGGCTGTCTAATCTGAACCTCATCGTGAGGAAACAGACACCCGGGCTGTGGAACATTCCAGAAGAAAACGGCCTGGACTCCTAAAATGTCAGTGTCCGAAAACAAGAAAAGGCTGAGGACGCTCGTCGATTAAAGGTGACTGAGAGACATGGCAACCAAATGCAGTTTGTCAGTCCTGACCTGATCCTTGAACAGAAGCTGGAGGGAAAGGACATTCTTGGGACATTAAAGGACATTTTGGGAATTTGAATATGGGCTGCATGAACTATATAGTATTGAAGTGATGCAAAATTTCTTCAGTGGGATAAGAAGTCTTGCTATTGTGTGGGACAGGTATAGCTCAGTGGTAGAGTGCGTGCTTAGCATACACGAGGTCCTGGGTTCAATCCCCAGTCCCTCCACTAAAAAATAAGTAAATAAATAAACCTAATTACATCCCCCTCTTCAAAATACAGATAAAATAAATCTATTTAAAGAAAAAAAAAAAAGTCTTGCAATTGTATGAGAGTATCTCTGTTCTTCGGAGATATATACTGAAGTCTTTAGGACTTCATAGTGATTGAACAAAAAATAAAATAAATATACAGAGTTACACAGGGCAATAAAGTGTGACAACGTTAATTAGAAAATTTAAGGGGGGAGGGTATAGCTTAGTGGTGGAGTGCACGCTTAGCATGCATGAGGTCTTGAGTTCAATTCCCAGTACCTCCATTAAAGTAAATAAATAAACCTAATGACCTCCACCCCCAAAATAAATAAATAAGTTTAAAAAAAAAAAGAAAATTTAAATGAAGGAAGTCTACAAAATTCAGGGAGTCTGAATCGTTCTTTCAGTTTTCCAATAGACTTGAAGTTTTTAAAATTAAAGTTGGGGGATAAAGAAAGCTAAGTATAGATCCGTTGCCATCAACATGTAACCAAGCCAGAATGTTTCAGAAATATATCACACAGGGAAGAAAAAGCATTAAGAACGAAATATTATTTTCTGCCTCAAATCTGAAGATAAGTAACCTGAGTTACTGTAAGTGTCTGCAAGCATAAGACTTAAAAAAAAGTCCTGGAATCCAATCATGTTTTGACTCTGTCACCACATTAAGAGGGAGTTAAATCAGAAGTCTTGATGCATCAGTTCTCAAAAATGCTAGAAATTTCTCATAAGGGCCTTGAAGATTTAGGCATGCATTAAACGAATCCCTGGCAAAGATTAATCTTTGTTTAACACGTTAACACAACTGCTCTCAGGAGAACGTCGAGAAATCTTGCTACAAAAGGCCTCCACTTCCCAGCAAGCAGTGACTACCAGCAACTTACAATAAGACAATGAAGACTTTTCTTTTAAAAAAAAAACATTACTTATTTACAATCTAAGTGTATTTACTTTGGATTCTGGACTTCTGCAATTGGGACGTTCAGCTGAGAGTTCATGGAATGGTGACTAAGAACAATTTGTTGAGAAAAGGAGAGAGTGGGCCATTTGGGCGTGTGGTTGTCTGTAAGGGTTTGGGGTTAGAGAGAGAAAATTAATAGTTTAACAGGGCCAATTAGGTATTACAACTTGAGACCAGGTCCTTCTTCAAAGGCGACAAGTTTCTACACCAAACGCCCTGGTCCCTTTGTTCACATTTTAGTGAGTCCATCTCCTTCTCCCCAGGGACTCAAACGAGCCTGAGGTTTCAGGCAAAACTTGGTGTGTGTGCACCTCTATGAGGGGAGAGAGCTTAGCTCTCCCTGGTTCTCAACAGACCCCTGACCACCCCAAAAGGTTAAGGGCCAGTGCCTTTTGAGATCGGCTATAACCTCTTCTCTGGGCTTGAAATATGCAGGGAACCTTAAGCACCTACGCGTGCACTTTTATCAAAAGGGCCTCTGATTCCTTGGTGTCTATTTCCATCTCTCTCACCAACGTTCCGGCTTGTCAGAATGCCAACCTGCCTTTCTGAAGCTCAGTTCATCTCCTCCTCTCTTAGCCCAGGAAACCTCTGCTCTCGGACTTAAAACTAGCTTCGAACAGAGAAGGGGCCCTAAGGTGTAGGGAACAGAAAGGTCCAGTTAAAGGTACTTGGCCTGGGAGACTGAACAGCAAATAAAGGCACACAGTTCCATTTTTGTACTTTTCCACCACTATTGGTTCCAAGTAGAGAGTTCACTTGAAAGTGGTCATTTTTATCTTTCATACGTTATTTTATTATACATGATTATTTTATCCTTTATAGAAGAAGTCAAACCCGGAAATCTAGATTCTGAATACAGACTACGCTATTCTTATTTAAGGGGAAATGAGGAATTAGTGACCACTCTTAATTCTACCAAAAGGAATTTGAGTCTATCCTTGCTACAAAATTTTCAGCACCCAAAGGAGGGCACAAAAACCTAAGTGGAGGAAAAAAATCCATGGGAAAAAAATGAACGCTGGAATAGATTGGAAACTTTGATACAAAACACGTTAATGTCCCACCCTTGATAGCCCTTTTCTACCTGGGAGAAATCATTCTCATCTTAACTGGACAAAAACCATTTGCAACTTACTAATATCAGCCTGCTTCCACAGGGCCTGTGGGTGAAAAATGACTTTTATATTTTTAAATGGTTGAAAAAAAATCAAGAGAAAAATATTTTATGACACATCAAATTCCAATGTCAATGACCATAAATAAAGTTTTATTGGGACACAGCTGAATGCATTTGTTTATGCATCGTTCATGGCTGCGTTCACGTTACAGCAGAGTTCAGTGGTCACCACAGAGACCAAACAGCCTGCAAAGCCTAAGATATTTACTATGTGGCACTTGACAGGAAAAAATTGCTGACTTCTGCCCTAGAACATCACATGATCTTTGGGAGGCTGGTTAGACAACGTCTTAGTAGGATACTGCAAGGGCACTCAGTAATCTCTTTTTGTCTTATTTTTAGGTTTTGGATAAACTTTTCTTAAAAATGCCTTTTTAACAGTTTACTGTGTTTCTCCCCTTGGGTCAGTAAGTCCTGAAGAAGAAAACCCTACCTGTAATGTAGAAACAGCCAAGCTGGACAGAATCCTGGCATTCCTATGGGTAAACATTGCTATGCGTAAACTGAAGTGCTCCAACATGTGTACAAAACACAGAGTAACTCTTCTCCAAAAAGGAGGGAACAAGGAAGAGACACTTAAATTTAGAAATGACGCCATGCATTCTCTAACTCTGTGTGCCCAGATCCACAGACTTTTCTCCATGGAGATACACAGGACTCTCTGAGGAGTGAACCCAAGACAGGTTTAAACTAGCAATGTAATGAGGGGCTGGCTGACAGGGGAGAACAGATAAAATGTAGCACCAGGACTGTTTTCATTTTATAAGCAGTAGCTGTATGTAAGGAAAATTCCCAGCTAGGGCTTCCCTGGAAACAGACTAACAGTTCTGAAAAAAATTTTAAGAGAAGGAAAGATTTCCAAAAGGAAAATGTCACCTGTCTTTTGAACATCTCATATATTAGATCTTCCACTATTCAGTTTTTAGTTAGGAGATTATAGAGATTTTGTGGGGAGCCTATGAGCAAGGGAACCTGGGGTTCCTCCTCATCTTTGACTTTTATAGTGTTGTTCTTATCCAGGGGTCCCTCCCAAAGAAACACTTCAAGTCCTTAAAGTAGTACCTGAACTATTCCCCCAAGTTCTTCCCACATACAGATCTTATTTTCCTACACACAATCCTTGAAGTTAAACTGCCAAAGCCCTCTGAGTTTAAGAACTTTATTTTTCCTTAACTACCACGAGCTGGTAACTAAACGTCCCTCCAGGTAAGGCTGGTGAATAACAGAGGAAATTGTTGTCATTCACCATCACCATTTTGCACAAGATGCTGTCATGACACTGCTGGGATTTCAGACAGACACAGCAGCCTGGAGCGTCCACCCCTGCAGCAGACAGGGCGGACACTGGCGACAGCGCTGTCTGGGTGAGGTCATCGTTTACTCGGCAAGCTGAGTTTCAGTCACAAATGTGGGTTCATCCAAGAGAATGGCCTGGTTAAAAGTTCTGGTTCAGGGGGAGGGTATAACTCAGTGGTAGACCACATGTTTACCATGCAGCAGGTCCTGAGTTCAATCCCCAGTACCTTCCTATAAATAAATACCTAATTACTCCCCTCCAACCCCTGCAAAAAAAAAAAAAAAAGTTCTGGTCCAGACTGTGTCCATTCAAGGTGAGGAAATGGTGTAATCCCACTACTTTTACACTAACACGACATAGGGAAATTTATTCTCTTTGCCCAGTGGCTGCAACATGAATCTCCCAGAAAAACAACCATCTTTTGAGAGCAAGTACATGGGGAATAAACGAAAAGGTATCCTCAGGACAGATTATTAAAATAATGAAATGGTGGACATTAGGCGGACTGCTCTGCTGCCCTCTACTGGCTGGACCAAGGATCAACAACACACAAACGCACGCAGCACTGGTGTGCACACGTGGCTCCTATCCCTCTGTGGTTTTACCAGACACTGCTCTTCCCAAGAAAAAGTTGGATGAGAAAGGCAGGGGGCCCGACGTATGGAAGCTCAAATCCACGAGGAGTATCTGAAGCAACACAGCACACTGTAACCCCAAGGGTGCCATTCCCATGGAACAATGTCGACAGAGCCCACAAAAGTTAAGCAACCCTGCAGCCCCAGAACGTCATTTCATAAATGCTCCAGAAGCGTGAGTGATCTCTCCCGGGTCAACGGGCCAGTCATGGGGCCAGAAGCAGAACATGCTGCCTGTCTCAGGGAGCGGCAAAGGGAAACTGGATTCCCACAAAGGGAAAAACAGGTTCCATCGGGGCTGGACTGAATGAAAACACACGAGAACACGTGTCCACGGCCCTTTCCACACTCCCACCACCCGTCAGGGTGTCCCGCACTCACCGCTGGTGACAGGGATGGCCCTCCACCCCGGGGAACAAGCAGTGAGGGAGATCCAGACAGTAAACCAGCAATTTCAATGCAGTCTGAAGAGATGGGAGGGGGAGATGGAGGACGGCTTCCTGAAGGAAGCTGCATCTAACAAAGACCAAAAGAATGATGGACAGGTGAGGGAGGCAAGGAAACTATTCCAGGCAAATGGGAAACTATTCCAGGCAAATGGAACAGCACGCGCAAGAAAGCAGAGCTGAGAGACCATGGAGCATTCTATAAGGTCAAGGTCCAGAATAGCTGGGATGTGTGGGGGGCTCAGGGGTATGTAAACCACCAGGCAACAGACGAGGCTGGAAAGGAAGGCAGTGCCAGGCCACACAGGAGTCTGGAGGGCACCTGAAGGCCACAAGGAGCTGCAGAGGGACGTAAGCAGACAGGAGACGTGAACTGATTTCGGTTTGGGTTTCGTGCATCATGCAAGGCTCCAAGGAAGTCAGTTTCTCAAAAGAGCAGTCATCATTCCAGCTGCCAAGAAACTTAAAAGTGCAATATAAAAAAAATGAGTAATTTTTGAAGCAATTAATAGAAAAGATGGGGCTCCAGGATTTCAGAGATGATACAAAATAGATGTATCGATATTTGCTTCTGCTAATTGTGGGTCACTGCAGCTGAGTGCAGGCTACAAAGGTCTCTCTCCACTCTGAATCCTCAGTTCTGAGACCAATGCCTGGAACACAACAGGTGCGCAAATACTTTTGAATTAAGTTACCATTTGCTTTACACAAACAGTTTTGTTTTTTAAAGAACAGATGTGATACCTTTATTTACTGTGGAAGACACTGGAGAAAACAAACGGGTGGATGCTGTCAGGGAGCCGATATTAAGTAAATGCCTGCCTGCCTCTGCACACTTTCTGTGGGTTCTCTTCCTGCTCTTTTCTACAGTCTTGTAAGCGGGAAGCGTTGTTCCCACTTTGCAGGTAGGAAACTGAGGCTCAGAGAGGTTGAGAAATCTGGCCAAAGTCTGCAGACAGTAAGTGGCAAAGCTGGAATTCAAAACCAGATGGGTCCAACCCTGGGGGCCCGCCTGACTCTGGGCAACGTGACAGCTATACAGCTGGCAACAGCACCAACCAGCTGTAGTTAAGCCACAGGGAAAGCGGAGGAGGAGGAAACGTCTGGGGAAGGGGTGCAAAGCAGAATCAGGAAAAGTTTCTCAGGAGGGATGGTGTCTGGCAACCTCTGAGGATGAAAACTCTCAAAGTGAGGAGGAAGTGTTCCTGGTGGAGGGCGCGGCAGGAGCAAAGCGCATGCGTGTAAGACACCAGCTGCCCCAGGGGAAGGAGACCAGGCTGAGTTCCACTTAGCTCGTCCTTCATGGTGAGTAAGAGGATTAAAATAAATGCAGTGCTGGTCTGTTTGGAAACAAAAGGCACTGGTCACCTACAGAGCACCGGCAAGAATCCAAAAGTTCAGGCCAGCACTAGTGAGGCCGCGGGGAAACAGGCCTCCCTATCGTTGCTGACGGGCATGGCTCTCGTGGAGGGGAAATCTGGCAACAGCCACCAAAATGAGAGGTATCTACCTTTGACCCAGCAAGCCCACTTCGGGGGCTCCATCCCAGACACACCTGCCCTAGGACGCATGACCACGAACAAGCGTCCGCACTGAGCCCGGCTCAACCGCAGCGGACTGCGCGCCGGGCCGCGAGAGGGAACCCGCTCAGCCCATCACCGCGCCTCCGCCCAGGAACGCCCGGCCTGCGGACCCAGGGTGGCGGGGATGTCTACACATGGGAAAGTAAAAACAGACATCTCAGGAAGAGGAGCCAGGTATAGAGATTGCTACTTTTAAGTTGAAAAAGGTGGGCAATAAAGACATTTGCCTCTACTTGCATAAAGAGGTGGTTTTCCGCTTTGTGACATTTTTGCCTCCGGAGGCATTTGATAAAGCCTGGAGAGGTTTTTGATCGTCAGGTGGGTGGGTGCTGCCGGCAGCTGGTGCGTATGACCAGGACGGCCCCCAGGACACAGATCTACCCGGCCCTGATGTCAACAGCACGGGGGTTGAGAAACCGTGGCCTTTATTTACAGCTTTCTTGTTCAGAATTTTGTTCTATGTAGGTCATATGTAGTAAGTTTTAAAAATTATATTTGCAAACTGTTTATTGCTTATGTACAGAAATGGAAATGACTTTTGTAATTATCTTATATGGTGAGCAACCTTGCTGAACACTACAATGCTAATCATTTGTCTACTGTCTTAGATTTTTCTTTGCTCTTGTCGATGAATGATGAGTTTTTCTTTTTTTTTTCTTTCTCTCCAATCCTTATATTTCTTATTTCTTTTTATTGTTTCACTACACTGGCTAGGCTTCTGCTTTCCAGGAGTTTATATTCCCAAGGGAAGAAAATCAAAGAACAAGATGTAGTTACCAGTCAGGATAAGGGCTAAGAGAAGAGTCACCACTCAGCACAGGGTAGTGAGATTGAAGTCAGCTCTGTTGTCAGTGTCCCTGCTTTAAAAAAAACAACCACCACCAAAAAAAACACCCTTTATTTTGAATTGCAGACTCATTAGAAGTTGCAAATATAGTACAAGAGAGGGCTTCTGTATCCATTACTCTAGCTTCTCCCAACAGTGGCATTTTACAGAACTATAATACTTCATTAAAACCAGGACACTGATACAGGCACAATACACTTAACAAGTCTACAGAAATCACAAGGATTCATCCATGTTTGCATATACTTTTTTTGGTATATATTTATGTGTAATTCTATGCAAGGCCCCTGCTTCTTACTACTATATTACATAACTTCAAACCAAACCACCACCTGCATGTATACTGGCTTCTATCCTGGAAGCAGTAACTTTGAGGGGATGTTCTGCACATGCCCTAAGGGTCCTTAGTTTCCTTCTGGTATCAGGTCAGGTGACAGTCTATGTGCCCAGACTGTGTGTGTTGGGGACTCTGAAACACCCCCTTCCCCCTTACAAACCTCCCTGCCCTGCAGTGCCAGGCCTTCAACTTTCCCTCCGCAAGGAAGGGCCAGACAAACCCTGGGTCTGAAGTTTTTCCCAAGTTTACCTGAGGGCGAGATAAGGGGCACCACTCAACATTCCTGATATAACTGCCTATGTGAATCTCAAAGAGAGCCAGAAAAACGGCAAACAAATCAAGGTTTCCACAAACAACTGACTGGCTTCTTCCTCTCCAGCAAGGAGAACTGTATGCCATTCACTAACTCAATAAAATATTTATTGACTTATTCCTGCCATCCAAGTACCTAGAATCAGTTACTTAGATTTTTCAATCAAAAACACAGGGGAGATCACTAAAGGGAAAAAATGAGGAGTGATCCAGCAAAGTGGGGCAGCAGCGGGGGTGGACCACCTCCCAAGATCCAGGCGTGGGTGGCAGAGAGCGCCAGGCACGCGATCCCCGGGGCCCACCTCACCCCTAGGGGCTCACCCACCTGCTTCCTCCTGTTCTCCCAAGCCAGAGATTGTCCCACTACTGTTTTGTTCAATGTAAGTGTATGTCTGCGTGGGGGTTAGGAGCTTCTTCAAAGCCTTTTAGAAAGAAGTGGGCTACAAATAAAATACCCAGTGAATAATTACAAACGGAGTTTCTAAAAATACACCAAAGGCACACCCAGTAGCCAGGGCATTGTTTTCTGGCCATAAACTAATGGTGTGAGATAAGAGAGAACAAATTTAGGATAGTAACCCCAAAGCCAAGAAAAGAAGCTATTCAAAGGAAAAGGGAGTGGTCAGCTGCGTCTGTAGCACACAGGTTCAGTAAGATGAGGACTGAAAATTTACCTCTGGCTTTGGCAGAGTGGTCGCCGCTGGTGACCCTGACCAGAGCTGGCTGGGTGTGATAGGGGCAGGCGGGCTAGAGTGGGTTCAAGAGTGAATGGAATGGGAAAATGACAGGCCACCATCCCTGATGAACACAGATGCATATATCCTCAATAAACCAAATTCAAGAATACATTGAAAGAGGGGAGAGGGTATATAGCTCAAGTGGTAGAGTGCATGCTTATTAGCATGCATGAGGTCCTGGGTACAATCCCCAGTACCTCCTCCAAATATAAATAAATAAACAAACAAACAAACCTAATTACCTCCCCTCCAAAATTAAAAAAAAATTAATAAGTAAAACAAAGGATAAAAATCATCTCAGTAGATGCAGAAGAATTTGACAGAATTCAACATCCATTTATGATAACTCTCAACAAAGCTCTTTGACATCAACCTTAGTATTTGTCTGGATATGTCGCCTCAGGCAAGAATAACAAAAGCAAAAGTATTTTTTTAAAAAAAACGGGACTGCAGTCAACTAGAAAGCTTTTGCACAGCAAAGGAAACCACCAAAAACATGGAAAGGCAACCTACTGAATGGGAGAAGGTATTTGCAAACAATGTATCTGATAAGGGGTTGATCTCCAAAATATACAAAGAACTTATACAACTTAACATAAAAAAAAAACCCCAATTTCAAAAATGGGCAGAAGACCCAAATAGGTATTTTTCCAAAGACATATGGAAGACCAAAAGGCACATGAAAAGATGTTCAACATCACTAATCATCAGGGAAATGCAAATCAAAACCACAATTAGATACCACCTCACACATGTCAGAATGGTGATCATCAAAAAGACAAGAAATAACAAGTGCTGGCAAGGATGCTGAGGAAAGGAAACCCTTGTGCGCTGTTGGAGGAATGAAAAACTGGTGCAGCCACTATGGAAAATTGTGTGGAGGTTCCTCCCAAAATTAAAAATATAATTACCATATGGTCAAGCAATTCCAATTCTGGGTATTTATCCAAAGAAAAATGAAAACACTCATTTGAAAAGATATGTGCACCCCAATGTTCATTACAGCATTATTTACAATAGCCAAGATACGGAAACAACCTAAGTGTCCACCAGCAGATGACTGGATAAAGAAGATGTGTGTGTATGTTTTTTACAGAGGAATAATTCAGTCATAAAAAGAATGAAATCTTGCCCTCTGTGGCAACATGGATCGATCTAGGGCATTATGCTAAGTGAAGTAAGTTAGACACAGAAAGACAAATGCCACGTGATTTCACTCTTACGGAGAATCTAACAAACAAAACAGAAAAATACTCAGAGATTAGAGAACAAACTGGTGGCTGCCAGGAGGGACGGGCAAAACAGGTGAAGGGGATTAAGAAGTATAAAGTTCCAGTTATAAAATAAGTAAGTCACGGGTGTAATGTACAGCATCAGGAATACAGTCAGTACTATTGTGATAACTGTGTACGGTGGCAGATGGTAGCTACATTTACTGCGGTGAGCATTTCATAACATATAAAATACTGAGCCAGTATGCTACATGCCTGAAACTAATCTGACATTGTATGTCAATTATAATTCAATTTTTAATAAGAGCAATTGGGAGGAGACGAATTAGTCAGGAAACAAAGACAAGTTTCCAAGAAGTTTTGCTGCAAAGAGGAGTAGAGAAAAAGAGTGACAACCGGAGGCACATGTAACCCTGAGGAGAAATTTGCTGTTGTTTCCAAGAAGGGTTCCATCACAGAACAGTTTCCTCATGTAATTTTTAACAACACTCACAGACATAGAAAACAAACTTACCTAAGGGAAAGGTGTGTGTGTGGGGAGCGATAAATTAGGAGTACAGAATTAACAGATACAGACTACTATAGATAAACTAGATAAGCAACAAGGATTTGCTGTAGAGCACAGGGAACAACAGTCACTATCTTGTAATAACCTATAATGGAAAATAATCTAAAATAAATATATATGTATAACTGAATCACTTTGCTATACACCTGAAACACAATATTGAAAATAACTACACTTCAATTAAAAAAAAACTGTAAATTTACTAAAAAACACTGAACTGCACACTTAAAAACAGGTGGATTTTATGGCATGTACATTGTAGCTAAATAAAACTATATTAAAAATACCACAGATAAACCATGTATCTATTTACGCACTATAGGTACACATGCACTTCTATATAAAAAGAGTAAGATTTTTTTTTTGCCCTCCCCACCAGGAGCCAGTTTTCACTCCCTTGCAGGTAATAACACCTTGGATGAGAATGCATCTGCTAAAATAACTGAAATGTTTTGAGAATCCAGCTACCTGACTCCTCATACTTTCATTAATGTGAAGTGAGTTCTTTTGCTGGCCCAGGAGAGTGTTTTCAGGTAGAGCCACCAGATGTATTCCAGGGAAAACAGAGCTGATGGCTACATCTGTCCCTCTACACAGAATCCTTCCAGGCTGGGGTCCTAAGACATTTCCATATCCTGAATGCCACACACAGGAGCATCAAACCTCAGAGTTCTCCCCACACACAGACAGAAGCTCCAGGATCATTCACTCCAGAAACAGCTGAAGGCAGTAAACTAAAAGCCAACCATTTGGAGTCAGAAAGATCTGGGTTGAATCTCACTTATTCCACTTCCTGGTTGTGACCTGAAGTCACAATAACCTCTTTTAGCCTCAGTTGCTTTATCTGTAAAATGGGGTAAGGGTAGTTCCAAACGTGGAACATGTTTTTGCCTATTTTCCCTATCCTTGGAGATCTACTTTTTCTGCAATGTAATTTGAGTGGGGTTGACTCCACCCCTGGTACCAGAGGTGAACAGATGACCCAGGTGTAGTCAAGGTACTCTATGTCTTTGGCCATACTGATTGGACCAGGAATGGCCATACGACATAAGACAGGTCAATGAGAGACTTCTTCCTCCAGCACTTTGTTACCTCTATGAAGAAAAAGATTCATGTTCCTTCTTCCCCCCTGGTATCAGTAACTATAAAAATAATATAAAACTGTGGGTGGCATCTTTGTCACCATGCAAAGAAGCCTCCTTGAGAACAAAGTCTACACAAAAGAAAGCATGGCCAAGAGATGGAGAGGGACTGAGTCTGCTATCATCTGAGCTCCTGGATCCAGCCATACCTGAAGGGAGACCCACACTTCTACTTCTCAGATACATTAACCAATAAATGTTCCTCCTTTCTGTTATTGTTCAAGTTGGTCTGGGTCAAGTTTCCATCTTCTGCCATTGGAAAGGCCATGACTAATACACTGTTTCACATGTATTAAAAATGTTTATGAAAGTTCTAGAAAGTGTCTTTCTCTGAACACCCAGTAAATGGTACTGATCATTAGTCTATTATGTACCAGGTTCTTTGTCAGGCATCAAGTATATAAAGGTACCATGTAGAATTAGCAGCTTGTGTATTAGGATGGGACAAAGGAGAAAGGACTCAATCTGGGAAGGGAAGGAGGGGGCTGAGTTGTCCTGAGGAAGAGTTTGCCAGGCCTGAAAGGGAGGGAAGGAAATTCTAAAGAGAGGCAACAGCAGTGTAAAAGCCTGAAGAAGTGCTGGAATTATCAGGGCACAGCTGAGAGAGCAGCCTCGAATGTCTACTGGGACCAAGCAGGTAATGTAAATAAGCGAAAAAGTGAAACACACTGGGGATAAGGCAATGAATAGCAATGACTTGTGGCCTCAGTCATAAGAAGACTGGAGAGGGTGAACGGCTGCAGAAGGTGAACACGAGGCCTGTCCCGGTGTAGAACGCCAGTTATCCACAGGACCCACTCTCACCTCCTCTATTAAGAAGTGGGTTTTAGCGATGTCCATGGCCGTGCAGATGGACACATTTCCCAGCCTGATGTGCAGCCAGACGTGGCTACCCCAGTACATGCCAGGCAGCAGACAAGAAATGAAACCTGCAAGGTCCAGGATAGTCTTGAAGGGGTGCATCCTCCACTCCCCCTCCTCCTGGAGCCTGGAACAGACATGATGGTGGGAAACAAAGCAGCAACTGGGACCACAAGCAGGAACCCACTGTGGAGGACAGAGAGAAAACCAGACAGAAGCAGCCGGGTCTCTGGCACTTTGGAGCCGTCACATCTGCTCTGGGCAAGCAGCGCTGTGACTTGCTGAATGTGAGAAAAACAAGTTCCTGCCTGGTTTAAGCCCCTTATCTTGGTCTTTGTCCCAACAGTCAAACACGCATTTGACTCACACCCTTATGGTCAGAGGTGGCCACTTTTGGTTCCGAAGGATCACTGCCCTGAGGGATTGTGGCCCACTGTTGTGCCGGTCTCCAGTTTTCCAAGAGAACGTGGAAATCCGTATTTTCTTGTAATATCTGACTTTTACGTATTGACAATGAATTTTTTTTTAATTTTTAGTTTATTTTAAAAAATTTGGGGGGAGGCAATTAGATTTATTTATTTTTATTTATATTTTATTGTTTTAATGGAGGTGCTAGGGATTGAACCCAGGACCTCATGCATGCTAAGCACGTGCTCTACCACTGAGCTATACGCTCCCACCTTTGACAATGAATTCTGATTCTCAACAAAACTGGTCTGAGTGCCAGTCTCACCTCTGTTCCACAGGCTTCTCTGAAACAAAGACTTTTTATTAGAACAAATACCATAATTTAGGGTGAGAACAGTGACAAGATATTCAGAATCCTGCATGTTTGGGCAACACAGGAAAGTTCAGACAAGCTCTTGTCACCCTCAAGTGCAGCTGCCAGGACAGCTCTGCCCCCTGGAGCCGCGGCTGCCCACACCTGTAGGTCAGCAGCCGCCAGGGGGTCTCACAGCCTGCAGCCCACCCAGCAGGGCCCCCCTGGATACCAGCAGCCTTTCCAGGATGAATGCTTCCCTTTCTCTCTCTCCCTTCCCCCTTCCTTTCAAGGTTAAAGAATTTCTCATGAGACAGGGATGGACAACAGTATCATGGAAATGTCACCCATCTGCGCAAGAAACAGAAGGTGAAAAAGGCATCCCTCAGTTTCGTACGAGAGGTCTGGAAGCCTCACCAAACAAGTTCACCCAGACGGACGGCTCCTTGGAGAAGGAGCTGGGAGGCGGCATGAGAAACCAAGGGTGCCCCATCCAACAATGATCCTGCAGGATCCGCCACCCAGACAGGCTACGGAAGACAACCTAAGCAGCATCACATGGGGCAGGACCCCAGGTAGTGGTCCTAAAGGTAATCTCCTATGTGACGCAGCTTCAGCTGAGCGACCCTCCTCCCCGGGAATTCAGGTGAATCATCCACCCAAGGTCCACGGTTCGCCAGAGGCAACTCCTATCACCGCCTGGAGGCAGTGACACCATCCAGGTCTCACTCACACAGGTGCAGACCACGTGAGGTCTTTGCAAGCTGATGTAACGATAAGAGAAATAGCTTACTGCAGTGTAATTACTGTTGCAAATGAGTAGCGCCACGAACAGAACAAAAAAATCACATTATAAAAGAAGACGTTCCTATTTATATACAGAGCTGGTTCCTAGTTCCGTGCTGCCCTCTCTGGGTTAAGACACACAAGTTTAGAGGTAGGAGCTGGGGAGGGTTTCCCTGCATAATAGAGGCAGGAGGACTTGGAGGTGAGGAGGGTGCGTAATCGGGGAGGAAGGGGTGACAAAACAGAATTAGAATAGGGTGGGAGGTCAGTTTGCAGTCGCCAAGAGCTCCAGCCCCCATCTCTGGTCGGCACCTGAAACCAATCCAACACTTGGGCAAGCAGGCTACTTACGGACACTGGCGGTGTGAACAGCGAGGGGGGGAGAAGGTGGGCAAGAAGGCAGAGAAGACCAAGAGAACACGGGCTTGTTCGCGAATTGACGCAGGTGTACCAGAGGCCGCTGGGCTCCTCACACAGAGACACTGCGGTTCTGAGTAATTCCAACAATACCCTCAAGGGAGAGGGAGGCCCCGAGGGTAACATCGCCTGGCCCCAAAACAACGAGTTCTGTGTTCGTACTGTGGCCGTCACTGTGCTAAACAATTTACACGACTTGCATTTCATTTTTCAATGATCTCAAGAAGTAGGTATTATTAGGTGTGTTTTACAGATGGCTTCAGAATGTCAAATATTCTGCTTACCATCACAGAACTCACAGGAGCAGCGACAAGCCTGAAAGCCAGATCTGTTTGGCTCCAAATTCAGTTACCATCTCTGCTTAGAAATACGCCATATTTTGCTTTTCAGGAAAGGGATTCAGGTTAGTCACTCATCTCGAGACACACTGGCAGCCCACTACGAGAAACGCACACTGCTTCCGGCGTCTTCCCACAACAGATGACCTGAATCTGCGTTCAGGGGACCATCAGGCAAGCCCAGCTCAAGCAGCATTCCCCAACACGACTCTCCTGGATTCTTCAAAACTGTCACGGTCATGGACGACAAAAAGCCTAAGGAACTGTTCCGGGTAGAGGACACTCAGGAGACAGGACAACTAAATGCAACGTGAGATTCTGGACTATAACTTGATCGGGGGAAAAAGCTGATATAAACAACACTACAGGCACAATTGGTAAAACCTGAGTATGGGCTGTCTCAGGACCAAGGATAAATCTGACAAACTTGATTGTTATACTGCAGTTACACAGGAGAACATCCTTGCCCTTGGGAGAGGCATCCTAAAATATTTGGGGTATTTGGGGTCATGATGTTGGCAGCCTACTAAACGGTTCCATAAAAATATTAAGTAGACAGACAGGGAGGAAGGATGAAGCAGGATCTTCACATGAGAAATCCCTGTGAATGGATCAGGGGTTCTCATTCTCATCACTTTCCTTAACAACTTGAACTTTTTTTTTAAATTTAGGGGATTCTGCCTTTCATTTCTGGTGATATGACAGGCTGGGTATCCTCCCAAACGAAACAAGTATGGATTAACTACAGAACATTTTAAAACATGTGGCTGAGCTGGCACAAAAAGAAGGAACCCTATGAGACCTAAAACGAAATAAAACGGGAATCCTGGGGCGTAGTCGGAACGCCAAAGCTAGTTTTCATGCTGAGAGTTTTTAACCCTTCGTGGGGACCTTGAGCTTCCACATTTTTTAAGACAATTTTTTGGTCTAATTCATATACCATAAAAGTCCCCTTTTTAATGTATGCAATTCAGTGACTTTTAGTATAGTCACAGAACTGTGCAACCATCACAAGCATCTAATTTCAGAACATTTTCATCATCGCAAAAAGAAACCCCACACCCACCAGCGGCTACTCCTGATTCTTCTCTGCCCCCCAGCCCCTGGCAAGCACTAATCTACTTCCTGCTTCTATGGAGTTACTTATTCTGGACACTTCACATAGATGGAATCCCACAATATGTGATCTTTTGCGACCGGCTTCTTTCACTTATCATCATGCTTTCTATGGTCTGTGTTGCAGCCTGCATCAGTACTTGATTCCTTTTTATTGCCAAATAATATTCACTTTCATGGATATACCCTGTTTTGCTTGTCCAGTCATCCACTGGTTGGGTTTCCACCTTTTGGCAATTATAATAATGCTGCAGTGAACATTCATGGAAGTTTTTTGTGTGTGGAAACATGTTTCATTACCTTCTTCGGGGTATATATCTAGGAATGGAATATGCTTTCTTTGTTTTTCATTTTCAGGAATTGCCAAATTATTTTCCAAGGGGCTGCACCATTCTACAATCCTAACAGCAAGATGTGAGGGTCTCAGTTTCTCCCCATTCTTGCCAATACTTGTTCTTGTCTGTCCTTTTAACTACATCCTAGTGGGTGTGAACTGGAGTCTCACTGTGGTTTTGATTTGCATTTTTCTAAAAACTAATAATATAAGAGCATCTTTTCATATCCTTATTGGCTCTTTGTATATTTTCTTTAAGAAAATTCTATTCCAATCCTTTGCCAAGCTTACCTCTTGACGCCAGATGGTAGGAGATAATTAAACCCAAGGGCCTGCCCAAAATGAAAAGTCTAACAGGAAACCCACATGTAAAGTCCGGGATCTTAGAAGGCCATCCCGTCAATGTGAGGGCGGATGAGAAACCTTCTGTCCAGAGGCCACAGCAAAATAACAGCTATCTCAATCTTGGCAACTGGGAGAAGGGGGAAAAATCTGACTTTCAGTTTAGTCTCTCATTTGGGTTGGGTCTGAGTCTATGCAGACAACGATGAGGACAGTAGATCTGAAAAGGAATTTCTAGAAACGTGAAAGAACTGTAATTAAAATCTGAGTGTATGAATTTAACAGCTAAAGAGAGAGTTGTTAAAGTGGAAGATATAGCAGTAAGATTGATACATAAATATATATATGTCATATCAGCCCAGGAACACAGAGTTGGAAATTACCAATTTTAAAAGACACGGCAGACAATGTGAGGATCTAATACATATTTAATTAGAGTTTCAGAAAGAGACGAAATAAAATGAGAAAAGCAATACTTTCGACATTTCAAGAGTGGCTGAATTTCAATAGTGGCTGAGAATTTTCCAATATTGTTGAAAGATCAGTAATTGGATTCAAGAATCCCCAATAAACCCAAGGATAAATAAAAAGAAATCCTCAGCTACATCTGTCACAGTGAGTTGCTGTATATAAAGGCAAAGGCAATTTTAAAGGCAAAAGCAGCTCAATTAAAAAGGAATGGCATTACAATCTGACTGCCAACTTGGACAGCAACCATGGAAACCAGCAAGAGAAAAGAAAGATACCTTCAATGAACTGAGACAAAAATGACTGTCAGTTTAGAATTCTGTCTAATTATCTTTCAAGGATGAGGAAAAAAAAGATTTTCAGAAAAACACAAACAGATGGGAGGTCTGAGATGTTAGACGGAACAGTGAGCAAAGATGTCAGGCAACCATGTGGCTGGGGGTAAAAGTAAACTGTTGACTGTCTACAACGAGTGGAAGAATGCTCATCATGCAGGTGGAAAAGAGCACAGCACTAAACGGCTAGACATATTTTCAGTTGTGAGGGATGTCATCTGAGCCAGAGTTCTGAGGTCTTCGTTTTTGTTTAAGAGCAGGGTAAGAATACTGACATGGGGGTGAAAATGTCTATGTGACAGAGGAAGCATGCACGTCACAACAGCTAGGGAATCAACAAAAAGAGCAGAGAGAGCATCACTTCCAAACAGATAGGAGAAAGAAAAAAAATGAGAAATGCAAAAGGGAAAATGTAATCCATCTAAAACCTGGCAACCCAGGTGGTCATCAGCACAGATGAGGCAGGTAACAGTACCCTCACATAACGGAATGCAGTACAATGGTGAAAGTTAGTGAACAACCTCATGGAGCAACATGGAAAACACTGAATGATGAATCAAAGTACCAAGTCACAGGAGAAAATATTCTGTGCTTCTATATTTTGTAAAGTTCGAAATAAGTCAAGGCCAAGCGATGACCAGAATACAAACTTCACATAATACAAAGCCCGGACAGTGGTTCCCTCTGGGGAAGCAGACAGGGCACACCCGGGGCCTCTAAGATAATGTTCTATTTCTTAAACCGAGTGGGTAGCAGCTGGTTACTTGTTTTATTATCCTTTAAATTGTACACAGGTTTTAGCACTGTATGCTATCTCACACAAAAGGGTTTTAAGGAATTTAAGAGTTCAAGGGGCATGAGGCAAATCTGCAGATGACATTTTCCCACTTCTCAGTTATGCAAGCCAGCAACTGAATGATGGTGGCCTGACCTTATTTTAAGTACCGGGGAGCTGGAGAGCACGGGGTTTCAACTCCCACCTGAGCTTCCTTCCACAGCCGGCAGCTAAACCAGCCTGATATTAACGAGCGACCCAGTTAACTGAGCTTTGGTCTTCTACCTCTCACTAAATCAACCTGATCCACATCGAGGAAAGTTAAAAAGTCCAACAGGAGCGTCCCAGGGCAGAGCAAACATAGCTGGTGATGTGAAACATGAATGAAAAAAAAACCAAAAAACCACTCAAAATTCATGTCACAGTTAAAGGAACCTTAGACATAATTTCCAAAGTATAAGCTAGTAGAATATTAAATACAGCTATTACAAATCTCTAATTTCTCCATCTCGAAGGACACTTCTGGGCCTGTGAAATCAGAAGAAGGCAGAGCTCCCAAGCACACAGACTTTTTTCCCCCTAAAGTACCCCTAAAAGATGAAGATTAGCAGACAAGTCCTCCACATTTTCTCCCCTTGACGACCACACGGTGTCAGGCAATACAACGGCTTTCTGTCTCTAAAAACTCTTACCCAAGAATGCCCCTTCAAGTCAGCTCAAGGTTTAGTGCTTCAGATACAGCGTTTCTTCTTCTAAAGTCACCTTTTATGCCTGCCAATCCTTGACAGATAGAGATTTCTTGTTGCAGCCCTCAATTTAAAGATGTCTGTCCTGCCTCAAGTCCTTTCTGGAAACAAGGCAGGAGATAAATCAACAATGAAGATGTCTTTCCTCCCCTGAATTACTTTTCCCCCAGAAAGTGGCACTTCTTATAATTAGATTTTGGACAGATGAAGGAAAGTCATGCAAGATAAGAATCAAGGTTGCTTGTTTTCCGAAACAGGACATTAAACTCAGACTGCTGGAGAACTGACCCACCCCGTGGGCTTTTGAGATCTCTGAATAAAGTCTACACAGGAACACAAATCGATATCCTTTCACTGCACCTACAAAGCTGGCATCGTTCATAACTGTGGCTAGATCTTTCTACTAAATTTCCCGTCTAAATGAACTAGTCACGTTGAAAGTTAAAGTGAGCAGGTCTTTGTGGCTCTCAGTGTAACTTTTAAGCTTTCTTTAGTTAAAAGTCTGCTCCTAACCCCAACCCAGGCACACACTGCAGAGGCTAAAT
Organism: Camelus ferus; assembly: GCF_009834535.1. Classification (NCBI taxonomy): domain Eukaryota; kingdom Metazoa; phylum Chordata; class Mammalia; order Artiodactyla; family Camelidae; genus Camelus; species Camelus ferus. Next base: position 46,115,860 of record NC_045712.1, read on the forward strand.
TCTACGTTCACGCTCACTGCTGCGTGCATGAAAACTCATCAGAAGCTAAGATCTGACTACTCATTCCAAATGCAGCGCTGTTCCAGTGGGATTAATCTATAGTCTGGACCTACTGTGAGAAGAAGGGAAGAAATAAAGATAGCTACATTTACCCAAGAAATAAACTAATAATTTCCCTCGGGGACAGGGCTTCCATGTACTTACGCTCACTTTGCCTGCTAACCTGTGACATCATCACCCTTCTTATCATAGATGGAAATTCTGGAAATTTTAGGTCCGCTGTGCAAGGCTACGTAACTGGACATCAAATGCACATCTAGATGGGAAAAGGGCAAGTCCTTAGAATGTTCTGGAAGCACGACAGATCACCAGTGGTCCTCCTCCTCCAGCGCAGTGACCCTGGTAGAACCCAGCGAAGGGGGCTGCGGCAAGTGCTGCACGTGCTTCGTCTCGGCTCCACTCTGCCCCCCTGCAGCCTGCCCCACTCTCAGCAGGGGGCTGGAAAGCCGGACCACAGCCTCAGGTCCCACTCGTGATGCAGCTTCCCACGCAGGACTCGAAGCCAAAGACAACATCCCGGGGCCAGAAGACGTGCTTCGGCAGCTGATGCGTTCCCGCTGGCAGACTCAGCTGAGGAGGCATTTGGCTTTTTGTGGCAGCTAGACCTGAAATTCCAGTGCCCCATCCCTGTCTTCAGAGCTTTGAGAGACAAATCAAGGGGCATCCAGTTGGGGACCACGTGTCACAGTGGAGACCCAAGACCCAGCAACTGTGCGAGGAGACCCTGCGTCCCTGCCTTCCTGTGAAAGGCCAGCTCCGTGCTGTGACTGGGTGGTGTGGCTGGAAGCCTGGCCAAAAGCCTGCCTCCTCCAGCACTATCAAAAATTTTGGAAGCCATCTAATGATGTATAATACGTCTCCTGCTGCTTGGACGTTGGCATCAGCAACTGAACCTTGCTTGACCGAGACAATGGATATAGCACTCTCTCATGGAAGGGAGAGTCCCCTGGACTGGTTTCCATGAACTTCACGGTGGGTGTGGACAAGGGGGAACCGATCTGATGGAAGTGTTTTGCCCTGCGTTCTACAAGATGTGGTTGACTCATTCTTGTATAACTTGGGTGCTGTTTCCTCAAATCATGCTCAACTAGAAATGGGAATAAAGAAGGGATTCCCACAAACCTGGGGCTGGCTTCATATCAAGTGAGATAATCAATGTGAAAACTCATTTACTCTTCAACGAAAATTAACAGTAATGATCACCTAAGGAAAAATACTACCACCTTCCCGAGAATAACTCTAGCCATAAATCTTAGCAAAACAAGAAATATATGTATTTTGCATCTGTTTAAAATTTAGATTTCGGTCTCTGAGATGAATAAAAGACCAAAGGACATCAAGGAACAAATGCCTCTTGAATTTCTGCTCAAATTTGAAAATTTGAGGTTTTTTTCTTTTACTATCTTTCAATATCTTCCTAAGCATATTTTTCTTTTAATGTCTTACATCCTACTCTAAATAATTTCTTTAAATAAAAATAGAAAGGTCCTACACCACTAGAGTCTAAATGCTAGACAAAGATTCTGGAACACAGTCACTGCTCAACACATATTTGATCAATAAATAATACATGCATTCTTAATTAACACTGTAAAACTCACAGAATTATAGACTGGAGAAGACCTTGGAGAGCTTAAGAATCAGGAATAAGATATAACAGAAGACAAGGGAACAGCTGAGGCGTTTTCTTCTCAGGAACTGTTAAGTAGTGTAAATCCTCCTTTTTCCAAAAATTAATTATGAATTAATCTATATCATGTCAATGAAAATAAGAAACTATCAGTAATAAGAACAGAAAAGAGTTTTATTTGGGCCAAACTGAGGACTAGCCCCAAAGCCGGCTTTCCAGATGACTTTGAGAAACTGCTCTGGAGGGGCAGGATTCTCAGCGGTTTTATATCTCGTCAGGACAAAGAACATGAAACAACTCAGGGGTACGTTTCTTCAAGGTTGCAAAAAACAGACCAGCACATACACGTCCAGCATGTACGGTGCGGCCTTGGCGTCTGGGAATTCTTCTCATCAAAGAAAGACCAGCGTTGGCATCCCAGGAAGAGGGGCATTTAATCTTCATTTTTAACATGGACATTCTTTACTTCTAGTCAATGTGCCCTTTTCTTTAATAATTGTAGCAGATGTCCAATGGATGTTTGACAGGCCACAAACAGGCTGTTTCAGCATAAAATTTAAGTCAACTCATGTATAAGCCAGAATGACTTCTCCATACCTCAGTATGTGAAAATTTCTTTTATCGGCATTATATAATAACCCAATCGAAAGCCAACACAATCTGACAGAGGAGAGGGGCACAGCAGTGTACAACTTAACAAGAAATTCTAAAGATTATGGCTGGGGTGGTTTACCCTGTCAGATGTTAAAACGTACCCTAGAACTACAGATGTTAAAACATGGGAACAAAGACTGGAACAGACTAGAAAGTACAGAATTGAACCCAAGCAGACAGACAGAGGGGAGGGTACAGCTCAGCGATAGAGCATGTGCTTAGCATGCACGAGGTGCTGGGTTCAATCCCCAGTACCTCCATTAAAAAATAATAATTAAATAAATATACTGAATCACCCCCTCCTGTGAAAAAAAAGAAAAAAAGAAAAACTAAACCACACAGACACACAAACTAAAGAAATGAACAAAAGGAAGCAATCAGATTAGAGAATGGAAAACAGATTTACAGATTATCAATATATCATATTGGGACAACTGAGGAGATATCTGGAAACAGAGCTAGAACCCAACTTTAGACTCTATGTTAAAACAAATTTCAATATTAAGGTTAGATATTCAAAAATACTATAAGAAAAATACAGGGTAAATATTAATGTATAATTAATTATATTCAGTTTTATTAGGAATGTAGACTGTTCTAATGAACCTGATGTAAGGAAAAGTATGATGGATAGATTTAAAGACAAACTTTACATTGTGTAAATAAAATCAAGGCATGACAAGTTAGAAGGAATATTTGCAACATAGAAAGGAGGTTGATATTCCTGATATGCATGAAAAATGCCTTTACGTGAATAATAAAACAGCTGAACTTCTCTCTTAAGGTAACTGACTAGACCTGTATGTTTTTCTCTCCATCCTCCCTAAAATTCCACTGAAATGACCAAAAAAAAACACCAAAAAATAAACCCCACAAAAAAACAAAAACCACTTCACACACACAAATAATTTAAAAATACACAGCAATGCTGAAAGCTGCAAAGAACAGCAGCAGAGATCTGTCTCAGTGAGGGACTCCCAGGGGGCATGTGGGAACAAGGTAATGATTAGCAATGGGGCTTCCAGTCTTCAGCCCCAGCCCACCAGAAAGGGCAGTTTCCAGGCAGACGCTCAGAAAAATTCAAAGATCAGCGGTAACAGCAGAAGTGGGGAAAGGAATGGCCAAGGGTAAAGTGATAAGGGATACCTTTTAAAGGCTTAGAAACCTGCCAAGTTAATCATTCTCTCCACATCCCCTCCAGCAATTACTTCTGGAAAAAGTCCCCAAGATAAAGCTTCAACACTTCCAGATCCTTCAACAAACTGTCTCCTACCTCGCAGCAAAGTCCACGCAGCCTCACTGCCCACCATGCGCCTCCGACCCCATTAATATTTCCCTTCCTCAGGAAAAAAAGAAAAAAGAAACACAAAAAAACCACTAGACGCAGGGCATCTGATGTAAACCATTCACTGCCTGCAGCACAGGGATTCTCACCTAAGCTGAGCTAACAGTCCAACCACCTCACATACAGTTACAAATGGACAAGTGTGAATCACCGAGTGACTGAGGGAAACAGCCAATGATTGAGAAGCAACAGACTCAAGACAGAAGAAGTGGTCTCTCTGTAAACAAAGAAAAGCGTAAACACAGTTGACCTTTGAACAGCAGGGCTTAGGAGCCCTGATGACCCTCTGTGGTTGAAAAATCGAGTATAACCTACAGTTGGCCAACTGCAGGTGGTGTAGTTCTGTGGCATCTACTACAGAAAACCATGCACATGTAAATTGAACCAGGCGGTTCAAACTCATGGTGTTCAAGGGTCAGCTGTATACCCAAGATTCTTAAAGTGTTTCAATAAAGAAGCAATCAGACTACAAAGTACAAAGAATGACAAGATATTGGGAATGAAAGCTATCAAACCTAAAATAAAGATTCAACAATTGGACTGAAAAGCAGCACATATGCAGCTGAAAACCTGAATGTGGACTGGAAGTGTTATTTCCCTAGAACTCCGCAAAAGAACAAAGAGAAGGAAAGTATACAAGGAAAGTTAGGAGATACTAGAGACAGTTTAATCTCTTCTGGAACGTCTGTTGAAGTTTGCTTGTTTGTTTTGTTTTTTTAAGGAGAAAACAGAAAAAAAAATTGATGCAGGAAATACAAGGTATTTCCTTTTACTGAACACAGATTTGAATATTAGTTGTAAAGAGCCAAATGAGTTTTGGGGAAGATAAACTTAAAAATGCCCTTCTGGACACACAGCGGTAAAACATGATCTCAAAGAGGGGGAGAAAATTCCAAAAGCTTCTAGGGACATTTAAAAAAAAAACAATACTGTGACTACATAAAATGAAATTTTAAAAAAAGGAGATGAGCACCTGATTCCCCAGACAAGTGGGTTGGAAGCCTGGTGAAGCAAGCTCTGACTTAAACACCGCAAAGCTCACAGTTTACCACAACAGATGCAAAGGACGCGCTCTCAGCAGGGAATCGGGCTACAGCTGTCCTGAGAGGGGGGCTTCAGGTCTTCCTGGTTTCTCCCAGGTAGGGGTGAGGGCATTCTGCCTGCCCAGACTGCACCAGGACTGAGGAAACTCAGTGGAGGCTTAACAGCCTTCTTTTACTTCCACCCACATCAACCTGAAGCTCCAGTATAATTACCCCATATGGTTGCAAAACTGCCTTTCATGAGCCATTTCACCTCGATACAGCAATAACATTCCATCTACAATTTCTTGCTACACCTTCAATACCATCTTTCTAGATTCTCATGGGTAAGTTACTGTGGAAGGCACCAACCATGCAAGCTTGCACTACAGCTAAGTCTGTGGGAATGGTAGTCACAAGGCCTGAGGGGGCCTGAACCTAACAGGCCCGACCAGGGACTACCAGACCATCAGGTCTCTTATTAACAACATGCTAAAGGCAATGAAGCAACACCTTCTGAGGATTAATGAAAAGAAATTTTAAGACCTACAATTATATCAACCAAATTATTCAAAAATAAAGGTAAAAGAAAGATGTTATTAGATGTGCAACGATTCAAAAAGTTCAACACCTTCAAACCCTTTCTGAAAGAATTACTCAAGGAGATATTTTGAAAGTGAAAAAATTAACCACAAAGAAAATGACACGAAAAATGGCATGCAAAAAACAGCATGAAAAAATTTAAACTTGTAGTTGTCAAAAGAGCTGTTTGGTAATATGGGTGGAGAGCTTCAGACAACCAGCAAGAAATGATTCCTAAGAAATCATTCTTTTCAAAAGTAGTCCAGAGATTGTACAATGGTGCATCCACTTTGGAAAACAGTCTGGCAGTTCCTCATACAGTTAAATGTAGAGTTATCATCATACGATCCAGCAATTCCACTCCTAGGAATACATCCAAGAGAAATGAAAATATATGTTCACACACAGACTTGTACATGACTGTTCTTAGCAGTATTACCAATACCTAAGGTGAAAACAACCCAAATGTCCATGAACTCATGAATGGATAGATAAAATGTGGTTCAGCCACATTATGAAATAACATTTGGTAATAAAAAGAACTGCAGTACTGATTCATGGCACAACGTGGATGAACCTTGAAAACAATGTGCTATGTGAAATAAGCCAGTCACAAAAGATCACATATTGTGGGATTCCAGTTATATGAAATGTCCAAAATAGGCAAATTTTATAGACACAGAATGCAGATTAGGGACACCCTCAGAGAGAGTGTGGGAAAATGGAGAAAGGCTGTTACTGGGTATGGGTTTTCTTTCTGGGATGATGAAAATATTCTGAAATTGATTGTGATAGTAGTTCCAAACTCTGAATATTCTAAAAGCCACTGAATTGTATGTTTTAAGTGGGTGAACTGTATAGTATGTGAATTGTATCTCAATAAAGATTACTTTAAAATCCATAAAATTGTCTAACAAAAAAGTGCATGGTGAGGAATAGCTAAGGAGGACAGTGTTATCTTCTGGATAGAAGTATGTGGTTACACATCAATTCTCCGGGTAGTTAGAAAAATGTTTAAATACCCTGGGTAAATTTTGAAAAGTAATTCTGAACCAAATCAAGATAGAATTTATAACTTTCAATCACTAGAGAAAAAAATAAGGAAAACTAAGAATTCTAAATAAGTCATCACAAAAAATATAAATGTGTTAAAATTTCTATACTGAAAGACAAGTAAGCTCTCAGACTGGGTATAGAACTAAAATCTAGTTATATGATGAATACAGAAGATTTAACAAGATGACAGAGAAAGGAAAACAAAGTTAGGGTTTCCTTTGAGAAGATGAAGAAGTTCTGGAACTAGATAGAAGTGATTGCATAATGTTCTGAATGTACTAAATGCCATTCAATTGTTCTTTTAAAAGTAGTTAATTTTATAGTAATGCCTTATTTCATTGCACTTTGCTTTTAATGCACTTTGAAGAGATTTCTTCAAAAAAAAATTTTTTTTCCCGCAAATTGAAAATTTGTGGCAACCCTGCATCAAGCAAGTCTTATTGGGCACCATTTTTCTAACAGCATTTGCTCACTTCATGTCGCTGTCACGTTTGTTACTTCTGGCAATAGTTCAAACTTTTTCATTAGTGTATTTGTTATGGTGATCTGTGATCAGTGATCTCTGATAATACTACTGTAATTGTTTTGGGGGCACCACAAGCCCTGCCCACCTAAGACGGTGAATTTGATCAATTACTGAAATGACAACAGAGGATTTAGAATGTTACATAAACTGAGCTGATAAAGCAGCAGCAGAGTCTGAGAGGATTGACCTCAGTTTTGAAAGTTCTACTGTGGGTCAAATGCTATCAATCAGCACTGCATGCTACAGACAAATTGTTCATGAAAGGAAGAGTCAATTGATGAAACAAACTTCACTGCTGTCTTACTGTATGAAATTGCCACAGCCACTCCAACCTTCAGCAACCAACAAACCCTGAACAGTCAGTAGCCATCAACATCCAGGCAAGACCTTCCACCAGCAAAAAGATTATGACTTGCTAAAGGCTCAAGTCATGGGTAGCATTTTTTAGTAATAAAGTATTTCTTTATCTAAGGTATCTACATTGTCTTTTTAGGCATAATGCTGTTGCACACTTAACAGCCTACAGTATAGTGTAAATATAAATTTTATATGTACTCGGGAGATCCAAAAAATTCCTTTGATTAGCTTTATTTTTATATTTGCTTTATTGCAGTAATCTGGAATCACAATATCTCTGAGATATTCCTGTATGTCACTTCATTTAAAAAATAAAGGGACAAGAACGTATCAGATAAATACTAGCTAAAAAAAAAAGCTGGGGTGGCAATATTAAAGTCCGACAAATAGACCATAGGCAAAGTGATCTAAAATGCTAGTCTTACATATGAAATAGACACAAAACCCTTAGATGTGATATTAACAAATCAAATTCAAGAGTTAAAAAAGTTTGAAAATACAACAGTTTATTGAAAGAATGCATTATAACTAAGTAGAGATTATTTTATATAAGTACAAGGATAATTCAACATTAGATCCTTTACTATAATTCACTCCATCAGCAAACTGAAAGAAACCAAAACCCGTATGATCAAATACTAAAAAGGCTCCTCCCCGCCAGCCAAACCCTATCTTCTAAATTCAACAATCATTCCTGATTAAAATGGGAACACAGTTAAACCTCCCTTCCTTAACTCAATACAATTATCTACCAGAACCTGCAGTTAAACCTGTATTATCAGAAAGCACTAGAAACACCCCAATTAAAGTTATGAGCCAGCCAAGGATACCCACCACATCCCAATCATTCAACATTACACTGGCAGTCCTAACCTATGCAATCATTTAAAAAAGAAAAGTGTAAATATAAAAAGGAAAAGAAAACCATCTTTATTCACAGATATTAGTATAATTTACTCACAAAATAATAAAACCATTAGAACTAATTACTAAAATAAAATGGCTAAACGAGTAAAATAAGAAAATGAACAACTTTCTTCCAAACCACAAATAATCAGAAATCGATGAATCCAATTCATTTTTGACAAATTCCACTTATCCAAAGTAGTAATAAGTATGCAAAACTCTTTTGGAAAAAACTTAGGACTTCAAGAGCATAAAATGACCTTAAATAAATAGAGAGATACAATATTACTAGGAGATAAGATTCAATATCATAAAGCCATCTCTTCAAATTAATTTATAAATTTAATGCAACATCAGTCAAAGTTGTAGTGAAACATAAGGAACACTGATTCTAAAAATCGCCTCTAAGTGTTAGCTTAAGTATACAAGTATGGCAGAGAAATAGAAAAAGTTGTATGGCTTGCCCTGTTGAATGTTAAAATGCATGATAAAGCTCTAGTCAATTTGGAATTGACTCAGGAATAGAACACAACAGGATCAATATGTGGGAATATGATGTGATTAAGGATAAGACAGCTAGACATCCACTTGGGGAAAAAAGTGAAATTACATTCTCACATCTACACAAAAAGAACTACTGGCTTTAGATGGTAAATATTCTTAACATTTAAAAATAAAATCCCCCATATTTTCTTCAAATATTTGTATAATTCTGGGGTTAGGGAAGCCATGTTGAAGCAAAGGAAACCCCAGAAGGCTAAATAAATATAACAGTCTAGATTTCATGCAAATGAGAAATTTACTTTGATGAAAAATGGCATGGATGATGCTAGTAACAAGTGACAGATGAGACAATGCCTGTGACATACAGGAAACATAAGTCAATAAAAAAGCAGTACGGAACAGTATCAAAACACTATCCAATGAAAAATAAGTTGCAGATTGTGTATAATGCTCTCATTTATGTATGCATATGTCTTATACCATGTGTGCATTCGCACACGTACAGAGAAAGGTCTGGGAGACATGTGAATGGTAAGCACACCAGGGCAGGGGGAGGCCAGGGGTGGAGTAAAGGAGGTAGGTTAGCAGAGACATTCAGTTTCCACTCTACATATAAATGATTTGAAATTTATTTTAAAACAATGAATGCATTGCTTGAAGTTTCTTTAATTACATTAATGCATAAATATATTCTCATAAAAAGTGTAAACCGTATAAAAAGATAAGGAGTTACAAAGCAAACTTCTCTATTCAAATAGCCCCCAAACCAATCTTATATCCCTCTGGAGAGGTAATTTTCATTAAAGTTTTCACTCCCTTTTTTATCTTCAAAACTTTTTTTTTATAGGGGGAGGTAATTAAGTTTACTTATTTATTTTTTTCATGGAGGTCCTGGGGATGAAACCTAGGACCTCATGCATGCTAGGTGAGCACTCTACCACTCGAGCTATACCCTCCCCCTTGAAAATACTTTTTTAAAAGAAAAAACCTCATTTTTCTTAAATGGGTAGAGGGCAAAAACAGGCAATTACTAAAAGAAGAAATAAATGGCTAATAAAAGCATATTTAAAACGTTCAACTTTAGCATTATGCTATATACCAGAAATTGACACAACATTATAAACTGACTATACTTCAATAAAAAAATTATGTAAAATAAATAAAATGTTCAACTTTAATAATCACAGAAATACAAATAAAAACACTGCTTTTTTTCACACGTCCGGGTCTCACCTAAGTATTTGCTGATGTTCTGACTAGTGGGTGCCTGTGCCAAATAGGTTTTTATTAATTTGAATGTCTCCCACCCCAAGAAAACTGGCAAACAGTAGAAGTTTGAGTATTTACAAATACAACCCTGTCACACTCTGAAACACCACTAGAGGGAATACAGATTGGTATAAACCTTCATGTACAACTTGGCAAGTAATATCAAAAGCCTTAAAAACACAAAAGCCGAACCCCTCCCCCCACCACACACAAAGCTGTTAGAACTAACAAATGAGGTCAGCAAAGTTGTAGGATACAAGGTCAAGGATGCAGATCTCAACTGGATTTTTTATGACCTAGCAATGAACTATCTGAAAAATGAAATTAAGAAAGTAATTCCATCTTCAATAGAAGCAAAAAGAATAAAACACTTAGGAATAAATTCAACAAAAGAAATGCAGGGCATGGATGCTGAAGACTATAAAACACTGTTAAAGAAATGAGAGAAGATCTAAATAAATGGAAAGGCATCTCATGTTCATGAGTTGGAAAACTTAATTTTTTAAGATGGCAATATTCCCCAAATTGATCTACAGATTCAACACAATCCATTCTGAAATCCTAGCTGCCCTTTTTGCAGACTCTGGCAAGCTAACTCTAAAACGACAGGAGGTGCAAAGGACCTGGAACAGCCAAAACAATTTTGAAAAAAGAACAAAGTTGCAGACTCATAATTCTGATTTCAAACTTTCTACAAAGCTACAGTAATAAAGACAGTGTGGTAATGGCATTAAGGATAGACATACAGATTAATGGAACAGAACTGAGAATCCAGAAATAAACCCTTATACCTATGGACATAAACGATTTTCAACAAGGGTGCCAAGACAGTTCAATGGGGAAAAAAACAGTCTTTTCAACAAACAGTGCTGGGATAATTAGATAGCCATACGGAAAAGAATGAAGTTAGACTCCATTATACTCTTCATAAAAATAAACTCAAAATTAATCATACATCTAAATATAAGATATAAAACTTTACAACTTATAGATGAAAACAGGAGTCAATCCTTGTGACCTGTATTAGGCAGTCTTCTTAGACATGACATCAAAAGCAACAAAAGGAAAAAAAAATGTATAAACTGCACTTTATCAAATTAAGAAACTTATGCTCCACACAAACAAAATGGAAGAAAAATATTTGCAAATCATTTATCTCATAAGGGACCTGTATCCAGAATATGAAAAGCATGCTTACAAGCCAAAAATAAAAGAAATTAACATAATTTTTTAAATGGCAAAGGATTTGAATAGACATGTCTTCAAAGGAGATACACAAATGACCAATAAAGCCCCTCAAGAGGTGCTCAACATCAGTAGTCACTATGGAACTACAAACCAAAACCACAGTGAAGTACCACTTTCTACCTTGTAGGATGGTGAGAATCAAGAAGACAGAAAATAACAAGTCTTGGTGAGGATGTGGAGAAACTGGAACACTCGTATTGCTGTTGGGATTGTAAATCAGTGCAGCCACTTTGGAAGCAGTCTAGCAATGCCTCAAAATATTAAACAAAGAGTTATCATATGATCCAGCCATTCCTATCTTAGGTAAATGCCCAAGAAAACTGAAAACATATGTCCACACAAACACGTGTACTGAAGGTTCACAGCAGCATATTCATCAAGTCAAAATGTGGAAATAATCCACATGTCCATCAGTTGATGAATGGATAAACTAAATGTTACATATATGAATGTTATATATATGAATGAATAAACTAAATGTTATATATAAAATACAATGAAATATTATTAGGCAATAAAAGGAATGAAGTCCTGAGGCACACTAGAGCATGAATGACCCTTGAAAACATGCTAAGTAAAAGAAGCCAGACAGAAAGGGCCAGCTATTATCGGATTCCCTGCATAAGAAATGACCAGAACAGACAAATCCACAGGTGCAGAAAGCAGATTAGTGGTTACCGAGGGCTGAGGGCAGGAGAGAGTAGGGAGTGACTGTTAACAGGTATGAGGTTTATTTTTGCTGTGATGAAATGTTCTAAATAGATATTGGTGAAAGTTGTACAATTCTACGATTACCCTAAAAATCCCTGAATTGTACACTTTAAAAAGGTCAACATTTTATTAATGATATCTCAATAAACCTGCTTTTAAAAAATGCATATGCCAAAACTCATTGAACCCTACACCGAAAGGGGGAAATTTTACTGTATACCTCAATAAACAGGACTTGAAAGGAAATGCATATACCCTTTTATTCAATTCTAAGTACTCATCCTTAGAAAACATTAGAGAACATCCAGAAACATATAGTTTAAAGGATGTTTGTTACTACGCTGCTACAGGAAAGAAAGAAACCTAAGGAGATCAGTAGGAGCCTGGATGTTTATGGAAAACTAGATGGCCATTAAGAATGCCATAGAAAATTAATCATTGATGAGGAAAGGTAATTTATCAGGTCTCCCCAGGAAACTGGCATATTCAGATTGGGTAACCTGAGTGGAGTTTAATAAAGGTCTTATTTAGAAAGCAGGGTGCAGGAAAACCTCAGTGGCAGTGCAGTACCCGGCAACAGTAACAGCCGGGAAAGAGTTAGCAGGGCCAGGGAAAACAGCTGAGTGGAGGGGACTCAGCCAAGGTCCTAAGTCCCGGCAGCGAGGAATCCTAGGAAATGAGGACCCCCTCTACTCCCCTCTCACCCTACAGCCTCCTTTCGGGGCCAGGAGGACATCAGAATCCAGTGGGACATCAGAGGGGACCCTGGCAACAGTCCATGCAAGTCAGCTGAATCGGGGTGGAGAGCAGGGTGGAGAGTGCACCGGATGGACGGAACATGTCCAACACGGATAGGCACAGCAGTAAACAAAAGTAGTTTACAAGTGACTGCATTTAAAAAAAAACTCCAGATAAGTGATATAAAACCACTTCAGGAACACTGGAATGGCTCACTCCGAGTTCCTCAACAGTGCTGCTTCTGGAAGCTGGGGGAGCAATTCTCCATGGTTGGGGACTGTCCCTGGCCCCCAGGGCACTCAACACCAGTAGAAATCTCAGGCATTACAATAACCAAAATTTTTTGAAAAGTCTACCCACTCCCAGACACAGGGTGGTACCACACCTGTTAGGAACCACCGTGGGAGCTACAATTAGGTTTTGGGTTTTTTTCCTTACCTGCATTTTTCTTATTTTTCGACAAAGACTAGGTATTGTTTTTGTGAAGTGGAAACTATGTTCACTATTCTTTAAAAAGAACTCAACAGGATAGAATAATTTAGATTCCAACTCTCAGTAACTTCCTTCCCCAACTAAGTTTGCTCATGACAGTAAGTAAATGAAAGGTGATCTAACACTATTACACGGATGATATAATTCTTGTTGAAGTCACCAACAACAGGAAGGGTGCAATTAACTCAGTTTCTGACAAATCACTTTTATTCTCCCAGTACTCATAACTGTTACAAGATCACGGCATCCTACAAGTCACAGGTCAAGCACTGGATTGCTTCTAGCTTGTTATAAAACTTTAAAAGGAAGGAAACAACTACAATTTGGTTTCAACACGATGTTACGCTGGCACAGCCCGGAATGTTTTAGTAGCTGGCTACTCCTCCTCACCCCTGTGAGAAAGCCAGGGCAACGGATTTTGACAACAGATTTGGGGAAACATTGTATTTTGTTCTCTATTATTTCAGTTTCCCAAGGTTCAAGCACAGGAAGTCAGGTCCCTAGTAATTCTTCGTCTCAATATTTTGCTTTTTTCAAGGCAGAAAGTTAACATTCTTCTGGGGGAAGGTCTACCGTAATCTCAGGGCTGGGACCGCAACAGTGTGAAATGTGGCACCCCCACCCCTGGATAAACAATCAGTGGTACCATTTTTTCATCACATGTAAGAAACCATCCAGTGTAAAGCTGCACCCTGATTCAGATAGTAAGACATGAACAAAAGAGTATCTTGGATCAATAAAACATAGTAGTACACCATTTAGGGTGATCCTTAACATTTTTGATTTTAAGAGTTCTTCTAATGTAAAGAAAAGTATCTGTTGTTGAATAGGCTCACACTACTGATGACAGTTTAATACAACTTTGGGGAAAGATAACTTCACAATATGCATCAAAACAGAATATGTAAAATCTGTGTACTCTTTGACACAACAATTATACTTTAAGGAACTCTCCTTCAAGAAAGTCACTGAACAAATGTGCAACGAGGCAAAAAAGGAAGATTGCTACAGCCCTGGCTATCCTAGTAAAACCTAGAAACATGTTCATTTTAAACGTGTTGTTTTAAAACAGAAGACTGGAGAAATCAAAAAGAGTACTTCTGTACGACAGACACACTGCACATGTATTATGCAAGAGATCTAAGACCCTGAAAAATGCTCATGGTAAGTAAACATAGCAGGTCACAAATCCATGAGAAAAGTTATAGCAAAATATGTGCATAGGGAAAAAAGTATAAAAGGAGGAGTCGGGATATAGCTCAGTGGTAGAGTACCTGCTTAGCACGCACAAGGTCCTGGGTTCAATACCCAGTATCTCCATTTAAAAAAAAAAAAGTATGAAAGGGAAAAAACTGAGAATATGGAAGGATAAAGATCAAATTTTTAAAAATCTTAAACATTCATGAGTTTTCCTGACTAAGAGAACACATCAGGTCCACCAGGAAGAAAACGGATTCATATGAAGGCATGTCACTGTGATATTACAAACCTCTGGGAAGAAAGAAAATTCTATAGGCTTCCAGAAAGGACGGGGGTGGGGAAAGAATCAAGAATTGGAATTAAAAAACAAAATCAGAATAGCTAGATACATAAAATAGATAAATAAGTTCATACTGTAGAGCACAGGGAATTATATTCAGTATCTCGTACTAATTTATGGTGAAAAAGAATACGAAAACAAACATGTATATTCATGTATGACTGAAGCATTATACCGTATACCAGAAATTGACACAACATTGTAAACTGACTATACTTTAATAAAAGAAAAAAGAATCAGAATAGCTAGACGTTAATAGAGGAATACTTTCAAAATTCTGAAGGAAAACAATTTCCAACCTAACATTCTTTATGAAGTCAAACTATTCATTATGTATAACAGTGGAATCAAGACATTTCGAAAGATGCAAATCTCAGTTTACACACACATCCTTTCTTAGGAAACTAGCAGAGGCTGGTGTTCCCTCCATGGGAGTAAGTCAAGACAGAGAACACACTGGTCATGGGGAGGAGGGGATCCAACCCAGGAGAGAGGGAAAGGGTTATGTGCAGGAGACTCCAGGCCCTCAGCTGCACCCAGGTGAGCAGGGCAGGTAGAGGTGGCTGGTCATGAGGATGACCTTGATAGGATACCTGTTGTCTCTTAGTTTCCTGTGAGGAGTTTTAAACAACTAAGGTAGAATCAGTGACTGTGGGTACCTCTAGGTATGGAGATGGTGGGGGAACTGCTATTTCTCCCTGTAAGACTCTTTAAAACACATGTACATAGAGCTTGGTCAAAAATAAAATCTCAACTATAGTAGTAATAAGGATAATTTTTCTTACACGTTTTTTCTTTTTATTTTTTTCCAAAAAATGTATTGAAATCGAATAGTATACATGCCAACATATCAACAGTGGTTGTTTCTAGCGATAGGATTGTGGGCCATTTACAATTTTTCTTTCATTTTCCTATTTTCAGAAAAAGTGTGGACCATGGAACTTAAAGATCACAAATCTGAAACGGGAGGCATCGCCTGGGCCACACCCACATCTCCCAGGGGAGAAGCCCTCTCTCTGTCATTTTAGCTTTCATTCGCCCTGCTGGAGCAGGGGAGCCTGCCAACTCCTTCGTTCACACAGCAAATATTTGTTGAATTCCTACAAGCCGGGCCCTGCAAGGTGATTCCAATACCCCAGCTTTTTATTGGCTCTCCTGAAGTCCTCAATGCCAGCTGAGGGAACCAGCTGGGGGATGGGCTAAGCCAACCCTTTGCAAACTTTCTGTGCACTGGAACCACCTGGGATTGATTCCTTCCCTCTGGGGTGGGGTCTGAGGCTCAGGAGGAGCAAGTAAGCTACTTGCTGGACACAGGTTTTTGCTGAACGTTTCTCAGAGGAACCTACTGGAGTCCTCAGTCATTTCTACACCATCATGGCTCCATGCTCTAGGCCCCTCATAAGCTAGACTTCAATCCCACAAATGTTTAAATGAAAAGCATGTGAGATACGGTGGAAGGGCTGCCTTTAGCCTATTAAGAGCAGGGCCCTGGAGACAGGCAGGCTTGGGTTTGAATCCGATCTCCACCACAGATGTGACTTACTTTCTCTATGCCTCAGGTTCTTCACACATAAAATGGGATAATAACTGAAGCTACCGTCTCAGGCTAGGGCTCTTGTGTGGTATGTGAGGGCATGAAGGCATCTAAAAGGCTTGACGAGCCCCTGGCACATGGTGAAGACAGTGACCAGTGACCACCCTCTAGCTGTTAACAAGGCCAGGGAACTTTCACAGCCACAAAGGGCCTTAAGGGGCAATCAGCTGACCTCTCAGCCTCCGTGTTCTCCTACGGAGAGGAGGATGCACATGCCCGCCCTCCTTCCCAGGAACGTTCTGAGCCTAAATCAGGATGTGCACAGCACCAGAGAGGACACCCTTTGGCCCTCAGACCCTGAGATTTTATTCAGTAAACGTTTCCTGATTCACCTGAATTTTACTACCAAGGAGATAATTAGGAAAAAGAAGTCTTCTCCTCTCCCCTGATCTTCCGAAACCTTTTCTTTAGGGAAAAGCCACCCATGTGGAGATCAGGTAAGGGAGGCATCACGTGTCCCTGACACTCATTAACACAAACTTAATGTCCACCAAGCATCCTGCTCCCAGTACACGCCATGACCCAGAGAGAATCCAGCAAGTTGGGTTTCCCCAACTTGACGAGAGCCACCGCCCTCTCCCCTAAGAAACCCCAAGGTGATGGGACCTCGTTCAGAGAGAGGGGGTGTCTCTGAGTTTTGCACCTTGGGATGAAGGCGAGGCTGAGCAAAGGGTTCCTTCGAAGCCCGCCCTGGGTGTGAGCCGGCTCCCAGGTGAGGAGCACGGCGCGGGGTCCACCTGAGCCCCTGCCCCGTCCGCCCGCCCGCGGGCACTCACGATCTCCGCCACGATGAGGAGCCCGGGCAGGGTGCGGAGGAACTCGCGGTCGTAGGCGAAGCTGCTGCTGGTGGTGGAGAAGTTCTCGGCGAAGGAGCTGGCGGTGGTGGTGACGGTGTGCGACCGGGCGCGCTGCGGCTCCTCCATCGTCGCGCCTCGGCCGGGCTGGGCCGACCCCGCCTCGGAGACCCCCGGCGCGGCGGGGCTGGACGCGCGGCCCTGAGCCCAGGGGCCGGCAGAGGGGGAGGGGAGCGCGGCGGCGCCGGGAGCGGAGCGCGCGGGGGGCGCCCGCGGGGGCCCGTCTGGCCGCGGCGCGTGTCCGGCGAGTGCGCGGCGCCCCCGGCTCTTCGGTGCGCTGGCTCTCGGGGGACCCCGGAGCCGGAGACCGGGCGAGGGGGACGCCGCCGGCGGCCGAGGGAGGCGGCAGAGGCCGGGTGGAGGGGAGGGGGCGTGGAGAGGGGCGGGCGCGCGGCCGGCGGGGAGGGGCCGCCCTGAGGAGGCGCCGCGGGCCGGCGGCCGCTTCACCTGTTGCGGGGAGCGCGCGGCCGGGAGGGCGCGGGGGCGCGCGCCGGGTGACGGGGCGACGGCGCTGCCGGGGAGCCGGCGGGGGTCGCGGCCGCCGGCTGCACCGTGCACGGCGCCGGCCTCTCCGGGCCCCGCCTCCCGCGGGCGGGCCGCTGCGAACCTGTCTCCTTCCACCTGGCGGCGGGCGGCTTGGGGCTCCGGGGCCCCCGGGGAGAGCGAGGCCTCCGGGGCCCCGGGAATGGAGGCGGGGGTTGGGGGTGGTGACTCGAAGGGGCGAAAGAGCGGCTGGAATTACGACCCGGCCGGACCTTAGACCCGAGGTCGATGCGAGGCCGCCAGGACAGCCCGGCCTGAGCTTCTCCCCCTCCCGCTGCGGCCGCCGCCGAAGCCCGGCGTGATTTCCTGCCCCTCCCGTCGGGAACAATTTGAGGAACCAACTTAATCTCTGGCTTTGAAGGCTTGGCGCTTCCAGGCGCTCGCAATGGCTTGATCGCGGGGATCCGCGGAGCCTCGGTGCCGGCGCCTGGCCCGGGGATGGGAGCGGGGAGATATCTGGGGTCCCTGGTCATGATGAATCACCCTCAGAAGGAAATGATGGGGGAAAGCTGGAAAGGGGTGGGTTGTGCAAACCGAAGTTTCCGACGAACAGCCTGTGCTTTCCTGGGTAGTGGGGAGCCCTAGACAGTGAGGCAGGTTGTTAAAGGCTCCGCCTAACCCGAACTCCCAACACCCGCACTTCCACTTCTCACCTGTGAGGACCTCCACCCTCTCTAGGCCTCGGCCGTGCCATCTGGAGAAGGCAGAGATGGGTCTCTTGCTAACAAGAGCATCTTCCTGGCTCTCTCTCCTCTTTTGTGAAAGGATGGCCAGAAACGTTCTATTTCATTCGGAAACCACCAAAAGGAAAGAAAATAATCCTTTTTCGCATATAGGGAGTTGCTTTGGGGTCACAGCAAAGGCATTCTCTCTTATCTGTTCCAAAACACGTTTGAAAAAAAGGTCACAAGGGACTTTTTTTTCACGATGTCCTATCAGCTGAGCTGAAAAGAAAGCAAAAACTACAATCTAATAAAACAAAACAAGGCATTTGTTTCTATTAGGCCTAGGGCCTACCTAGAAGGATGTGAACGAAAATACTGCAATGTGAGTGAAAATACTGCAACCATATCAGTAAACAAAGAATGCTGACACCAAGTCATCAGCGGCTGCCGCCACCCCCCAATGGGGACAGGCCTGCAGCCCAGCCTCTGCAGCCACTCACAATGGTGCCCTCTGAGCGGACTCAGAATAAGAAAGGAAAGGATACTGGCCCTAGATAGCTAGGTGCTTGTCAAAGGAATGAATTCAGTGAGCCCAAATGTTTGCTTCCTCCCATACATAGAAAAGCACTAAATTCTTTAACTTGAGATGCCTAGTTTTCTTTAGATAACAAGTAATCTTTTATTGTTCCAACTACCTGGTCTTTGTTGTAAAGCTCCTATATATCCTAGCTCCTCCCCTATCTCTTCAGAGCAGTTCCTCAGAACCATCTGAGAGGCTGTCATCCCGGCTTGAGTCCTCCCGCCAAATAAACATAACTCTTAACTTTTAGGCTGCGCATTTATTTCAGTCGACAAGGACCTCAGGGAGTAAACCTTAAGGCTTCAAAAGCATTACAAAGAGGACGATTTAGAGACATTCCATCCGTGAGCATTTGCCAAGCATCTTGGGCTGGTGGGTAAATAGAACTAAAAATATAGCACTTTCCACTAGAGCAGTGGTTCTCAAAGTGCGGTGCCCGGCCGCGCAGCGTCAGTACCACCTAGGAATTCTCAGAAATGCAAGTTCTCAGGCCCCACCCCAGACCCACTGAATCAGAAAGACTATGGGGGCGCGGGACCAGGAAGCTGTGTTTGAACTAGGAGACTTCCTAGCTTCCAGGAGACTCTGCTACACACTGAAGTTTGAGAGCTACTGGTTTAGAGAAACTGACAGTGCTGCTGCGGAAATAGGAGATACACACGTGACAGGGCTGGAGAAGCAGTGTGTGGCATCACGCAGAACACTGAGCAAAGGCAGGAAGGCAGGAAGGAAGTCTAGACAACTCTATTTCTGTATGACAAAGGACAGCCCCTTCTCAGAAAACCCCTGAGACCAGATGGATTTCAAAACTCTTTTTTTTTTTTTTTTTTTTTAAGAAAGGTAAAATGGGGGTATAGCTCAGTGGCAGAGCACATTCTTGGCGTGCATGAGGTCCTGGGTTCAATCTCCAGTGCCTTCGTTAAAAATATACATATATTCTAGATAGGTAAAATGTACATATACCATACATGATATAACACTCTCTGTGAGGTCTGGAGTGGTACTTTAATCACATGCACTAGTTTTCTGCAATGAAAATGTATGAATGACAGAAATGTGTGTTTGGGTTCTCTCCTGCAATGTGATAAATGCTCCCAAACATCAGTGGTGTAAAATCACAACCATCTTACTTACTCATGAATCTGTGGGTCAGGTATTTGGGCGGAGCTTGATGGGTAGAGTCTTCTGCTCCATGTGGTGTGGGCTGGAGTCACTCATTCAGCTGCTTTCAGCGGGTGGCTGGGCAGGCCTGGGAAGTCTGAAAGGCTGTCACTCCCACTCAGGCACCTCAGTGCCCCTCTCCCCAGCCTCTCTCCGTGAGGCTTCCTCACAGCCTGGCGAGTGCAGAGCAGGTGGACTTCTACATGGTAACAGGCTTCTAGCACGGAACACGATGAGCAAAAGGAGAAGCCTGCAGATCCCTTAAGGCCCAGCCTTGAAAGCTGTACAGCATCATTTCCGCCACATTCTATAGGTCAAAGCCGGTGATCAGGGCAGCCTAGATTCAGACAGAGGGAAAACAGACACCGAGTCTGGATGAGGAGCAGAAAAGGGTTGTAGCTAGCTTTTAATCCATGAAGTGGGATAGGTAAAGACAATAAATAGCTCTGCACCAGGTTAAGTCAGGTGTTTCTACCAAATCAATTTTCAGCAAACTTGAGAAGAAACTTTGGGTTTTCAGCTTCTTAGATTTCAGAATCACAAAGAGGCGATTGTACCCTGGTTGTTGACAAATTGGCTGCTCCTTTCCAACTGCTGCCCAAATTCAGGTGCTCATCTTCTACTGGGACCACTCCTGATTGGATGTCCATCCCTCCAGTGACATATTTACCCAGTCCACCCTTCGTCTTCCTGCAAGGGTTATTGTCCTGAAACCCTAGGCTCACATCCCACTGTACACAGTGTAAAAGTCACTAGAAGGTGGCACAACCCTCGCTTCCAGCCTCTTCCCCAGCTGCTTTGCAATGCCTCCCATTCAAACCCCAAATGCATTTTCACATGTCTCTAGGTGTGACTACTTTATGCCCATAACCAGCTTGTCTCATCCTAGAAAGCCTCCAACCATCACCTGCAGAGCAAAATCTCCATCTTTCAAAGCCCATTTCAAAAGCCATCTTTTCTGTGATTTCCTCTAGAGTTCCATAAAACTTGTCCTTTGCTTTAGAATTCATTAATTTTATGCACCTCTCTTTACCACTTCTGTTTTTAGCCTTTTTTTCTTATTGAAATATAGTTAATTTACAATGTAATGTTAGTTTCAAGTGTACAGCAAAGTGATTCAGTTTTATATATATATATACTTTTTCATATTCTTTTCCATTATAGGTTATTACAAGATCTTTACCACTACTTGAGGGACTGTGAATTAGCCTTCTTTATCTCCCTTCCCACCAGAGGAGGTATGGAATGAACACTGAGACCCAGACATTATTCTTTTATTTTTTTTAATGGACGTACCAGGGATTGATGAACCCAGGACCTTGTGCATGTTAAGCTTGTGCTCTACCACTGAGCTATACTCCCACCCCCCCAAAAACGTTATTCTTATGTGCAGAGAAATATCGAAGAAAGAAAAGGTAGGCCCTGCCCTCCTCTGGGACTTCATGCAGAACAGAAGTCTGAGCTGAGAGGTCTGAGCTGACCTTGTGGGAGGTAATATAATCTGTTAAATGGAGGAGAAGGTGGACAGGTAAGACATCACCCCAGCCTACAGGAACTGGCCAAGTGACACCACAAGTGCCAGCTGGCGTAGACAAACAGATACAGAGAAATCGAAGGAGCCCTGTTTGCATGGAAGAAGGTACATGCGTGGGGTGTAGTGCTGAGGGTTCATATAGTCTGATATATGGTTTCCCCGAGGCCATGTGACCAACAGTGAGCTATGAGACAGCACTGCCAAGAGTCCAGGGAGCCCAGGCCATTCCATGAGGACCCAGAGCTCACCAGTAACTCAAAGTGGACCCCTTGCCACAGACATAGAAAACAGATTGTGGTTACCAGAGTGGGGCAGGGGGTGGGGAGGGGTAAACTGGGAGTTTGAGATTTGCAGATACAAACTACTATATATAAAATAAACAGCAAGGTCCTACTGTACAGCACAGGGAACTATATTCAGTATCTTGTCATAACCTGTATTGAAAAAGAATATGACAAGGAATATATATGTATGTATAACTGAATCACCATACTGTACATCAGAAACTAAGACGACATTGTATATCAACTATACTTCAATTAAAAAATAAATAAATAATTTTTTAAATTAAACAGTGGACACTCTGTGACTTGCACCTGCTATCCAAAAGAGGACCAAGGGACATTCTCATTTATAAAGAACTTCTTATAGATTCACCTATCACACATTTCTCTTCGTTATTATTCTAGCTTAAAATTAATTATGGCAGTTTCAGGCAAGAGTCATCAGTGGATGTTAGAATTAGTGAAAGCAGGATGTCAGGAAAGGATATTTACATTGTCTCAGAGTGTCTCCCCAGAAGATGCTGTCTTCGTCTGAACACAGATGAATTCATAAGTAACTCTGCAGTGCCGAGAACTGTTCGACACCACCAGACAAAGTCAGCTTCACCAGATAGCCTGCACCTCCTGATTTGATGCATCAATAAGGAGGCAACATCACTTCTGTGGTCATCTTACCAAAATGAATAACCTGACTTCAGCTGTGAGAAAAGAACAGACAGACCAAAATTAAAGGACATTTTATTAAGTGTCTCAAGGTCATGAAAGACAGAGAAACACTGAGGAACTGTTCCACACTCAAAGAGGCTTAAGAGACCTGGGAGCCGAGTGCCAAGGTGAAATCCTAGAGGAATCTTGGGTCATTAGAAAAAGCACCTTAGTGAGGCAGGGGGTGAATTCTGAATAAATTTATATCTTAGATAACAGCATTATCTCAATGTTAATTCCATGATTTCAGTCTTGGTACCCTTGTTATGTAAAATGCTAATGTTTGCAGATTCTGGGTGCAAGTTTACAGGAAATATTTTTTTCAGCCACTTTTTTGCTAGCCTGAAATTATTTCAAAAATTAAGAAAATAAAAATAATTACTTTTGGTTGATTATCGATAGAGTTCTCTCATTCCAAATGTAATTCACATTCTCCAAACACATTTGATTTCGTGGCTTGTCCAGCCCAGAACTTCCTGACTCCCCTCCTCTACTATTAATGCATCTTGTAACCAGGAGCTTGACTGAGAAGTGAGAATATTCTTTTTAAAATTTGTCTTGAGGGGGATGTTTTTATTTATTTATTTTTAATGGAGGTACTGGGGATTGAACTCGGGACCTCCTGCATGCTAACCATGCGCTCTACCACTGAGCTATACCCTCCCCCAGAGAATATTCTTTCCACTCAGTCCTGAAAGCTACCAGTCAGTCTGGTCTGTCCTCAGTTTGAAAACAGACAGACATGGGGCCCAAATCCATTCACCAGTGAGCCTCTGGGTCTGGGGTTTGGGTTCCAAGAGGCTCTACCGTTTTGACCAGAGGTCTTAAATCCTCTGGGGTTAGGCAGATAAGGTAAGACCAGTAAGTGCATCAGCCAGTTTTGTTTTGGAATGGCTTCTTGAATTGTAGTCTTCTGAACCAGATACACTTGGGCTTAAATATTAACTTTGTATAAAGTTCTTCACTCACACAGAGGAATACATTCACTCCCATTTTTCTTGAAATCTATGATCTCCTGGGTCATGCTTTATTTTTGTGCTTTAGTTTTAGACCAGGGGACCAGAAATACTTCACTTTCCTGTTACCATAAGGCAACATTTGGGAACCTGGGGATGTAGTGAAATCAGTCCCAACATTCAAACCCTGTTGTGGGCATGTAATAGTGTGGTGGGGTCTGTGGTGAACAAGCGCACAAATGCTCTAAAAGGGCCAGCTGGGTTTCTGCTCCACCCAATTGTTACCATGCAAAACTCTCGGCCTTACTCTGGGTATTTCTAGAAATTGCAGTTTTAAAATATTGCCAACTATAAAACGTGAAAACAACCTAAATGTCCATTGACAGATGACTGGATAAAGAAGCTGTGGTATATTTATACAATGGAATACTACTCAGCCATAAAAAAGAATAAAATAACGCCATTTGCTGCAGCATGGATGGACCTGGAGAATGTCATACGAAGTGAAGTAAGCCAGAAAGACAAAGAAAAATACCATATATCACTTATATGTGGAATTTTTTAAAAAAAAAGACACAAATGAATTTATTCACAAAACAGAAACAGACTCACGGACATAGAAAACAAACTCATAGTTAGCAGGGGATAAGGGATGGGAAGGGATAAAATGGGAGTTTGAGATTTACAGATACTGACTACTATATATAAGACAGGTAAACAAGTTTCTACTGTATAGCACAGGCAATTATATCCAATATCTTATAGTAACCTATGATGAAAAAATATGAAAAGGAACATATGTGTGTGTGTGTGTGTGTGTGTATGACTGAAACATGATGCTGTACACCAGAAATTTGACACATAAACTGACTATACTTCAATTAAAAATAATAATAAATATTTCTAAAATATTGACAAGAGTCCATTGTTTTAAAATACTCTATGGGGTACCTTTGTGGGCTGAATGACGTATCTGAGAAACCATCAGTTGGCACTATCTGATTCATTATCTTCTCCCTCCCCAGCCCTCTCAGACCCCCTCCTTTGCTCTGGGAGGCCCTCTAGAGGCCTGGGAGGATGCAGAGTCTAGGCAGAGGGGGCAACTCAGAGCAGAGGAGCTGGAGGAACTACTGAGGTGAGTAAACTCTGAAGTCAGTAGTGGGATGCTGAGGGCCAAGGAAGGGTTAAGGATGGGATGTTAAGAATCAGCTTATTTAGAAGTAGGTGTTTGGAAGATGTAATAATAATTAAGTAGCAAATAATTTATTACTGACCTATTTTATGTCAAGAATTACCTTAACTCCAATTCAATTTTTTTTTATTTTTTAATTGATTTTTGTAAAATCTTCTTAAGGGTCTTCTCAATGAAAAAGACAGACTCCCCAAAGTTCTTAGGGCTCAAGAAACATTTATCTAATATCTACAATATGTCATGCATTACTGGACTATAGCTCCGTATGTCACTGTCCCTTCCCTTAATGAATGTGTCATCAAGGGAGGGGCAGGGTATAGCTCAAGTGGTAGGGCTCATGCTTAGCACGTACCAGGTCCTGGTTTCAATCCCCAGTACCTCCATTTAAAAAAAGAAAATTAAATAAATAAACCTAAGCACCTCCCCCCAACAAAAAGGAAAAAGAGGGGAGAGAGAGCAGTAAACCAGCAATGGGTGGGATCGAGTGTCAGTCTGCACAGGGGGAGGGCAGCATGGTCAGCCTGGCGACCAGGGACAGTTTCCTCAAGGAGCTGAAATTTGTATTCAAGGGCTAAAGTTAATTAAGCAAAGAATCAGAGGATAGAGGAGGAAATTCCAGAGGAGGGACACGACCGACCCTTCCCCCTCATCAGGAAGCACTGGACCAGTGTGTTTGCTGAGAGATGTGGCGGGAAGGGGGTTTCAGCCTTCCTGGCAGTCCAGGGTAAAGAACAATGGGCCCTCCCTGCTCCCTCCCCATTGGGTCAATAAACATTAAACTGTGCTTGACAAAGGGGAAGATATGGAGAAACTCCATCAATGAGCATTTATGAAGCTCAAGATCATATATCATACCCTCTCCTGTTTGAGACAGAGATGTAGGGACACTTGTGTGTATCATCTTCTTAGACGGTGAATAAAGCCAAGGTCAAGTACTTGAGGCTCTCTTGGTCTTCTTACTTTTTCTGCAATTACTTTTATTTATTTACTTTTAATGGAGGTCCTGGGGACTGAATCCAGGACCTGTGCATGCTAAGCATGGGCTCTACCACTGAGCTATATACCTTCTTCCCTGCAAGTACTTTCACTAGCCAGTAAAAAATTAAATTGAAGATACAAATAATATTTCTACCAAACCAAAGACCAACAAGAGAACTTGAGGATGGGGGTGGGTACCGGTTAACCCCCTCCTGGGCAGCTTAACTGACCCCCACAGCAGGTCCTAGAGTGGAAAATCACTGAGGTTTGTGGAAGGAAGGGCAAGTTTTCCTCCAACATGCCTCGCAAGGGCCCATTTATCACATTCAAATAAGGAAACAGATGGCATCAATCAAAAATGGACGGAAACCCCCGAATGGACTGTGTCTGAGAGTGAAACCCAAGCGGCATAGACCTTGGATTCAGAGAGGAGACCCGCTGAGACTGGAGAAGCTGCCCTAGAAGTTCGGAAGAGTGGTGAGAAATCGGAAGGCAGCGGCTGCTAAAAATACCTTGTGCTTGCTAATAGCACCTGGTGGAGGTTCCGCGGGTCAAAACCTACCGGTTTTATTTGGCAAGACTGAAAAAATTCTAGGCTCTTAGAACAATTTGGAACAGAGGTGAATTTGAGAGTCCTGTTGCCAACACTTTTTTATTCATTAGCGTTAATTAGGCACCCACGTGTGAATTCCTCTGCCCAAGGTACTGGATGCGCAAAGACCTGTCCTTTCAAAGCTGACTACAACTCAAAGAAGCGCCAGGAATCTTCCCGAATGAAATCAGAAGCGCATGCAAAAACTGGACAGCAGAGATAAAACGCAGGGTTGTTATACACTTCATGTGTCTCACCAGAAGACTCTCTGGGAGGAGCACATTAAGCAAGCAATTTAGGGAGTGGATGTTTGCTTACTGAGTACTTTTGCTTTAGAAAGAATTAATTAGCTGGGAGGGTGAGGCTCAGTGGAGAGCGCATGCGTAACATGCACGAAGTTCTGGCTTCAATCCCCGGTACCGCTATTAAATAAATGAATAAACCTGTCACCCCCTCGCCAAAAAAAGACAGAAAGAATTAATTGGAGGATTTGTTTATAGACGATTAACTATTTGACTGAGGAGAGATGGTGGAGCTGAGAAATTTCAAGGTGGCTAGCATCTTTGTCCAAAGAGTCCAAGAAGCACCAATGAAACACCACGTTTGTATAAAAGGACCCATTTAAATAGTCATTCTTGAAGAGTTGCCGGCATATGCATTATGGGGTTGCTCTAGAAATTCTATAGCCTGCTAATAAAGCCAAGAATCACCCTCTTGTGTATTTGCCTTTTAATTCCCATGTTCAAGTCCACTTTGCTCGCAGGTAAGTTACTGCTCCTTTGGGCCAGCACGTGCTTGCCTCGGATGGCTGGGGAGAGGCTCTGAGCCTGGGTAGCATGGCCTCAGCCTCCTTTGCACAAGCCGAAGTCATATTAGCATCAGGCTTATTAATGGATGACAAACTGCACTCTGGTTTCTCCCCACCCTCAGCCTGGTGAATCTGTAACCAGAAAAGCCAGTTTGGTCTCCAGGCACCATCAGGGGTTGGGGTTGATGGAGAAGGAGCAGGTGGACTAGCTTCATGGGATCTGTGCTTTTCAGAGTGGGGGATCCTGTGAGAGCCTCAGAATGTATTAGAAACTC
Source organism: Camelus ferus (assembly GCF_009834535.1). NCBI lineage: Eukaryota > Metazoa > Chordata > Mammalia > Artiodactyla > Camelidae > Camelus > Camelus ferus. The sequence continues at coordinate 46,143,221 of NC_045712.1, forward strand.
ACTGCCAGTGAAAGCGGAATTCACCAGGGCCTCGTAGCCTAGTGCCTGGATAAGCATGCAACCAGATCTGGGGAGAAAGTAGGGTAAAAAGAGGTGATACTTTTCATAAAACCAGAGTATCATGGGACCCCTAAGCAGACCGGAACAGGCACAGAGACTGCGGGCACAGAGCCTCCCACGTTATTAGTGCCATTTTTATGACTGTCTCCATCTCTGGGAATGGATCACACCCACCTATCACAAGAGGAGGAGCTTATGGAGGACTTTTCATCCTAAATTAGAGATTACAATCACCTCTCCCCAGCAGTCTTTTTTCCAGTACTTATTTTAGCAATTCTTACATGACAGACTCTCGTTGTCTTCGGATGTCCCCTGTCCCCTTCCTCCTTTAATAATAGAACTTTAGAGTTTTAGGTGGACACACAGCCAACTAGTTAAGCACATTTCCCAGCCTCCCTTCAAAGTGAGGTGTGGCCATGTGGCTAAACAAATAATAACAGTAATAACAGTTTACAGTCTCTAAGTGCTTTAGATGTATTAACCCACTTAACTTTCACAGTAATGCCATGAAGAAGCAACCTAAATGTCCATTGACAGATGAATGGATAAAGAAGTTGTCATGTACATATACAAAGGAATACTATTCAGCCATAAAAAAGAATGAAAGAATACCATTTGCAGCAACAGGGATGGACCCAGAGATTATCACACTAGGTGAAGTAAGTCAGACAAAGACAAATATCATATATCACTTATATGTGGACTCTAACAAAATGACACAAATGAACTTATTTACAAAAACAGAAAGAGGCTCACAGACATAGAAAATAAACTTACGGTTACCAAAGAGGAAGTGGGGGGAGGAATAAATTAGGAGTTTGGGATTAACAGATATACACTGTGTATAAAGTAGATAAACAACAAAGTCCTACTGTATAGCAAGGGAATTATATTCAATAGCTTGTAGTAACCTATAATGAAAAAGAATATGAAAAACTATATATATATATATATATATATATATATATACACACACAGCTGTTTCACTATGTTGGACACCAGAAACTAACACAACATTGTAAATCAACGATACTCCAATTAAAAAAAACCCTCCATGAATTATTAGGAAACAGAGGTGCAAGGATAGTAATTGACTTGGCCAAGACTACAGATAGTAAGTGGTAGAACTGGGAAGTCAGCCCAAAAAGTGGGGCCCCAGAGCTTGCATTCTAGCTCACATCCAGCCCAATGGAATGGGAGCAGAACTTCCAGGTCATGCCCTCAAAGGGGAGAGGCTTGCTCCCCATTGCCCTGTCTCTCCTTCCTGCTGGCTGGAAATGGTCATCTGAAACTACAAGATGGAAACCGCCTGTTAAAGATGTCAGGACAAGATGGAAGGAGCCTGGGTACCCAACACCACAGAGGAACTACTGAGGTGAGTAAACTCTGAAGTCAGTGGTGGGATGCTGAGGGCCAAGGAAGGGTTAAGGATGGGTAGACTTTGTTACAGTAAAACTGTAAGAATATAACCTAGCTAATCCACCTTAGATCAAGAGAGAAGTTGCAGAGGGAAGGGAAACACGTCTTGGAGCACCTCCTATATACCCACTGTCTTCACACATTATCTCATTCACTCCGCACAGGAGTTCTGCAAATAGGCATTGTTAGCCTATATCTGGAATGTGGAATCTGAGGCTCAGAGTGGTTAAGTAACTTGCCTAAGATTACATAGCTGGTAGGTGGAGAGACTGAGATTTCAACAAACCTTCTCCAACGACCTCTTTTCCACTATTCTACAGTGACAGTTGGGGAAAAGATGACTCATTCATAAGCATTTCTACAACATCTGTGTCATGATTCATAACCCTTTAATTACTTACTCCTCACAGCAAACTGATCAGATTGTTGTAACTTAGTTCCATTACGTAGGTGAGAAAACAGACATGACACACGATTATATCTCCAAAGTCAACAGAGGGCTTAGATTTAGAAACCAGCTGCACAAATTCAAGGCTGATGACTCCTCTACAAACAACCAATCTGAGAACCCAGAAGTCCTTATCCTTGGAAGGCAGCTATGCTCACCACTATACCACCAACGCACACTAGAAGTCCTTATTTTTGAAACTTGCAAAGTGTCTTCTCATTTTTCATGAATTTTAATGGTGGGAGATCCAAGGGGAGGGAGGTCAGTTGCTGATAATACAAAAGTGCTGTGTTAAATTTGAATTTTAGAGGTTTTTCCTATCAGGTTTGGCTATTCAAGATTTGTTGGTCACATCAACTCTTTTGAGTTGAAGGGGACAGTTACATAAAGCCCCCAACCAGGAAGCTGGCCCTCTTCTAGAGACACCACAGGGTGGGGTCACTGAGGTTCTCATTCTGGCCATGGAAGCCCTCAAGATGGGTGATCTGGAGAGCCCCATGTCCTCAGTACTGTCCTGCCTCTTCTCTTGTTTCCTGTAGGAGACCAGCTTTCTCTGTTCCTGGTCTATCTTGGGGGAAATGGGCAAAAGTTCTCTACTCCACATCTCTGAGTTAACAAGGGCAGACAGACCCCACTGGAACCTACATCTCCCACCCAAATTCCCAGAGAAGGGGCCCAAATGGTGTAGCTTAAGCCCTCTACCTTCCCCCTCATCCAATCAACAATGGCTGGTGCACTGCAGCCATGTAGGTTTTGGGGGAGGACCATTCCCATGGAAACAGTAGAGGCCAGGTGACTTAGCATAAGGGTCCTCAAATCTAGCTGCACATCAAAGTACTCCGGGAGACTTAAAAAACTACCAAAGTCCAATCCCCATGTCAGAGACTATGATGTGATTGGTCTGGATGGAATGGAATATGGAATCCTGGAATTAATGTTTTGGGGAAAATTCCCCAGGTGATTCTTTGTAGGTCAGAGTAGGGTGTTTGCAATGTATCTTCACAGCAAAGAGGAACCCTTTCAGAAAAGTTTTTAGCAGGAAGCTGTGTGTTTGAAAAGCCGCTTGCTTGGCTCTGTGATTTGTCAGTGGCTCCATTCCCCGCTTATGTTAAAGAAACATCTGAAGATCTTGCTACTGGAAGAGTGGTCCCTGGACCAGCAGCAGCAGCAGGGGCACTGCAGAACGTTGGCCCACCCCACCCCAGACCTGCTGGACTAGACCCTGCGTTTTAACAAGATCCTGCTTGCTTCAGTGCACATTAGAATTTGAGAAGCACTGCTTTAAGCCCCCGGTTCTCAAACCTAGTTGCACATTGCAGTCACTTGGGGAGTATTAAAAACTACTGAGGCCAGACTCCCCAGGGGATTCTGATTTAATTGGTCTGACGTACAGTCTTGGTATTGGGATTTTTAAGAGCTCCCCAGAAGACTGAAATAGGTAGCAAAATTTGAGAACTCTGGCCTTACGAGTCTTCCCTTTCCAACTCCCCACCCCACTTCTCTCCTTGCCCCCCCCCCCCAAGAAAACAACCAGAGGAATCAGTACCAAAGATCCCACCTCTATTACAATGGTGAATTCCAAGAAAGCAGTTACCCTATTTGCACTGTTTGATTTAGGCTTAAGGATGGTAAACAGCTCCAGGCAAAAATACAGCATTTAAAGATCTGACTTGAACTCTTACAAGGATTGATTTGGAAACCTGGTGTCTAATTGTCTACTCCTTCCCTCTCCAGAGCTGCACCCCTAGGTGTCAGCCTGGAGTTCTCTCCAAGCTGCTGTTTGAGGGCAGGGGAAGGGGGAATACATATTAGGCTTCCTGACATTCACCTCCTTTTCCTCAGCACAGGATGAAGAGTTTGTTTGTTTGTTTGTTTGTTTGTTTATTGATCTGACATCTCAACTCAGGGACATTTTCCATTTTGCCTAAGATCGCAGCCTTCTGGGCTGCTCAGTTTATGCTTTGCCCCAGCTCTGAGCAGTTACAGTGAAAAGCATGCCAGCGCCCATCAAGCAGGGCAGACAGCATCGCAGGGAAATAATCGAACACCACGGCCGAACAATTGTCCTTTGGTATACGGCGACCTTCACTGGGGGAGGGGACCCCTTTGCTTTGTTAGTCTCCAGATCAGCCTCACAGAAAAGGGTCTGTGCTCTCCCCCCGAAAGCCAGTCATCAACCCAATCCTGGGCTTTTCTGTCACCTTTCAATCTTCCCACTTCCCTCCTTTTTCTTTTTCTTGGGAAAGAATCGTGTTTCCTAAAATGGGTTGAAGTTGATATTGAAACTCAAAACCAGAGAACTTAAATCTAAGCCATCTTAAAGCGAAGCCGTCTGCAGCACTGGTGATCGATGAAATACAACGGAGTAGAGATACAAGGCTGAATGAACGGGTAACTGGGTCACCTCCCCAGATCTGGCGCCAAGCAGCAGCCAATTGGAACTAAGAAAATACGCCACGGGTCCTTCGATCTTCCTGAACCTGGTCTTGAAGTTGAAGGGTGAGTTCCTGTGTGACAGGGTGGGTTTGGTGGACTTTGCGTTTGCCTCCCCAACGTCCACCATACCACCTCCATCGTTGTGGGGTGGCCGCAAAGGGAGAATGAGTCTGACTCCACCCTCAGCCCCACGGCTGGTCCCTGATTGGCTCAGGGAGTCGGGAATCAGCCCACCTCTGCCATCTTGATTGGTTGGAAGAGAAGCCTATCTCAATACTGTGAAGGGGCGCTGGACTAGGGACCAAACCCACGTGAGGGAAAAGCAAGATGCAGCCCTGGACGCGGCTCTGAGGAGTCAGTGTATACGTAGCCCAGCTTCCACCGCCCTGGGTCTAGAGAAATCTGTGGCATGTGTTCCACGCCAACTCCGAGAGCTTCCTGAGGGACTCAGCTGAGGTGCCCTGAGGCCGTAGCTAACTTAACAATGCCCCCTTTCCTGGCTGCCTTCCCTACCCCTATCACTTCCTCTCTTCTCCTGTTCCCTTCAGATCCCAAAATAAACGACTTGTGCTCAAATCCTCGTCTGGTGTCCTGCTTCTGGGGAAAATCTAAGCTAAGACAGTTTTGTTCAAGTAGAACTTTTAGAACAAATGTGTAGCTTTCTCTTTCTAGATGCTGTGGTGCTTTTTGTTCCTCTGACTGGATTGCCCTCGTCTCTGCTAGACAAACTCCTACTCACGCGGCAAGACTCAATTCAAGCCTGTCCTTCTTTGTGAGTTCTTCCTAAAAGAGTTCATGGCCTCCCTCGTGCCATCATTGGACCATGTGCATCACTCTACTATTGGAATGACCTTATTACAGACAGGCATTTACCTGGCAGTCTTTATTCTGGACCGAGTCTCTTGAGGTCAAGCATCTCTTCCCCAGGGTTACACACAGAATGTGGCACACAGTTGTCACTCAATGAATATATATTAAGTCAATGTATGAATAATCTAACTACAGTCTAACCAGAGCTAGGCATCCAACTAAGTTGAAACTTAAAGTTCCTGCTTATTTAAACTGTCACTCTAAAGCAGAGATTTTTAACCTGCATGGATTCTGGGGGCCTGGGAACCCCCAGAGATTGTCTGCAATACTGTGTACATCTGGGCATTTACCTGAGAAGATCCCTGCTGTCATCAGATTTTCAAGAGTCTGTGACTCAATTCAACAACCTGGATAACTCCTGTGTGTCCATCACACACCAAATACTGTGCTAGGTGCCGCGGATAAAACAGTGAACAAAACAGACAAAATCTCTTCCCTCATAGAACTTCCATACAAGAGGAGGGGGACAGAAAATAAATCATAAGTGGGGATAAATGCCAGGTAGAAAGATAAAGATAAAAAGAGGAAGGGAGGTGTGTGCTGTTCATCTAGGGTGGCCAGGAAATGGCAGCATCTATCCCAAGACCCAGGAGGGAAGATCTGGGAGAGCCTTCCAGGCAGGGAGAATAGCACAGGCCCCAGGGAAAGGCATCTCAGGGCCGGAAAGATGCCACAGCGGCTAGAGGAGCAAAAGCAGGATGGAGAGCACTGGGGGTGAGGTCAGAGAGGGCTTGGGGACAGATCCTGAAGGGTCTTCTAGACCATGGTGAGGACCTTGGAATTTCTTCTAAGGGAGGTGAGGAAGCCAGTGGATGTTTCAAGCAGAGGACGAGCACTTTCAAATATGGGTTTTTAAGATGGTCCTTAAGAATAGACTATAGGGAACAGACAGCAGGGAGACCAGTAAGGAGGTGACTGCAGTAATCCAGGTAAGCGACAGTGGCGGCCTGAACCTGGTGGTCTCAGTGAGACCACCTGGAGGCAGCAAGTGATTGGATTCTGGATGTATTTTCAAAAAAGAGCCAAATGCAAAAGACCTAAACAAGCAATTCTCCAATGAACACATACAAACGGCCAATAGGCACATGAAAAGATGCTCAATATCGCTAATTATCAGAGAAATGCAAATCAAAACTACAATGAAGTATCACCTCACACCAGTCAGAATGGCCATCATTCAAAAGTCCACAAGCAATAAATGCTGGAGAGGCTGTGGAGAAAAGGGAACCCTCCCACACTGCTGGTGGGAATGGAGCTTGGTGCAGCCGTTATGGAAAAATAGTATGGAGATTCCTCAAAAAACTAAATATAGACTTACCATATGATCCAGCAATCCCACTCCTAAGTATATATCCAGAGGGAACGTTAATTCAAAAAGAAACATGTGACCCAATGTTCATAGCAGCACTATTTACAATAGCCAAGACATGGAAGCAACTTAAATGTCCATGGACAGATGACTGGATAAAGAAGATGTGGTATATTTATACAATGGAATACTACTCAGCCATAAAAAGAGTAAAATACTGCCATTTGCAGCAAATGGATGGACCTGGAGACTGTCATTCTAAGTGAAGTAAGCCAGAAAGAGAAAGAAAAATACCCTATGATATCACTCATATGTAGAGTGTGAAAAAAAAAAAAGACAAATGGACTTATTTACAAAACAGAAACAAACTCACAGATGTAGAAAACAAACTTACGGTTATCAGGTGGGGAAGGGAGTGGGAAGAGATAAACTGGGAGTCCAAGATCTGCAGATATGAACTGCTATATATAAAATAGATAAACAAGTTTATACTGTATAGCACAGGGAACTATATTCAATATCTTGTAGTAACTTGTGGTGAAAAAGAATATGAAAATAAAGCCAAAGGCTTTGCTGATGGATTGGATGGGGGTGCAAGAAAAGAAGAATTAACAAAGACACCAGGGTACTTGGCCTGAGCATCAGGAAGGATGGAATTGCCATTAACTGAGATGGGAAGTGAGTCCGTGGGAGGACAATAAAGGGGACCTGGATCAGTGCCCCAGAGTAACATCACAACTGGTGACATAAACCTCCCACACTCTCCTGCTGCTTCCTGTCCTTTATGAAACACAGGGAAGTACCACAAACAAACCGGACCCTTCTGAGGCTGGAGCTGTAGTGGTGAGTCCTGGAGTCTAGCCCTAGAGCCTTGAGGAGAAGAGTTCGCTTTCATAATTAATAATCTCGGGACAAGCTTGGCCAGATAAAAGCATGAAGGAGGCATCGAAAGTGTCTTAACCTTCTGTAGTCTCTTGTCCAGGTTCTTTCTCACTCTCTGGAGGTAGCAAGTGACAGCAGACATTGCCTGCTTGTAAAGATCCAGTTTATAACCCCAGCTATTAGTGGAGCAGTGTCAGTTAACTCCTTAACTTCCCCTCCCCTGGTTTTCTTATCCTGCTGGTTGCCATAAGGATCACAGGAAACACAGGCATGTGTTCTGGTTACTACTGCTGCGTAACAAACTACCCCAACACAGTGGCTTAAAGCAACCACATTTTTATTCTATCTCACAGACTCTGTGGGTCAGAATTGGAGCAGGACTTGGCTGGGTGATTGTTTTGGTCCCTGTAGTGTCTGTCAAGATCACTCAGCTGATGGATGGACTGGTCCAGAGCGTCCAGGACAGTGTCAGTCTTGTCTGGCATCTTGCGGGACAGGGACAGCTGGAAGGCAGGGCTCCACTGGGACTACTGCAGTGGGGGGGGTCCTGTGTGTGACTTACCCAGCATGGCAGTCCTAAGGTAGCTGGACTTGTTACCTGACATCTGGCTTATCCCACGGTGAGCATCCCAAGGGAACCAAGCAGAAGCCTTATAGCCTTTTCTGACCCAGTGACCCAGCGTCAGAGGTCACACGGCATCATCTTCACCTTCTTTTGGTGGCTAGTGAGTCAGAGGACCCACCTAGGTTCAAGGTAGGGGAGTCAGACCGCACCTCTCGCTGGAGGAGTGGCAGTGTCAAAGAAGAGAAGAGGAGACGGGACGGGAGGGGAGGCGGTGGTCATCTCCAGAAGCAGTCAGTGAAATGAGGTAAGTAAAGCACCTGGCCTAAGCGCAGGCTCATAGGAGGTCTTTCGGTAACGGTGCTTCCTCTCCCCTGACCCTTTTTTCCTCACCTACCCAAGCCCCTTCTGCTTGCCAGCCGGTCTTTGCCTCCTCGTGTCCTTTGGGGGTCGGGGGCACAGGTAACTGTTCAGGCCAAATGCTATTTGCATTTTGGCCGAAGATCCTGCAACAATCTCCCGTCCATCACGCACAGAACCAAAGCCTTCTAACCCCAAAGAAACTGCACAGCCTTACTTGTGTAATTCTAGGTGGCAACAAAAGGTAGGAGCTGCCTTCGTTTCTTTAGCTGTACAACAAAAATAGAAATATCCAGTCTTTACAAATAAGGCCATTGATTTGTTAAGTGTAAAGGACTGTACACATCTCAGGCCCTGGATTGCATTTGAAGGTCATTCTCAATAAAATACTAGCTACACTGAGACATTAACTAGGGTCAAATTCACGTTTCACTCTGGTGGTGGTTTAAAAACATAGCTGCAAGAGGGGAGGGTATAGCTCCAGCGGTGGAGCATGTGCTCCGCATGCATGAGGTTCTGGGTTCAATCCCCAGTAACTCCATTAAGATACATAAACAGACAGACAGACAGACCTAATTACCTCCCCTACATAAAAAAAATAGATGCAAATTCTTTATACGTCTCTCATCAAGATATGGGTTCTGAAGGGAGAGGGTACAGCTCAGTGGTAGAGCACATGCTTAGCATGCAAGAGGTCCTGGGTTCAGTCCCCAGTACCTCCATTAATAAATAAATAAACCTAATTACCTCCCTCCGCACAAAATAAACATAAATAAAGAGACTGCCACTTTAAAAATTAAATAATAAAAAAAAAGATATGGGGTCTGTCTCCCCTCATCTATGCCCCACCCTCGAACGTGGGTGGAGTGAGGCACGTGACCTCTAAAGCTACGCTCCTCCTGCCCTATTCCTGGGGACGTTCCCTCTGAAGCCCTGAACCGCCACGTAGGAAGTTCAGCTCTCGTGAGGCCTCCAGGATGTGAGGGAGCCCGAGCCGAGCCACACGCAGAGGCCGTGCGCACGGGAGGCACTCGGCCTGCTGTCCTGGGTGAGCCCAGTCTCTGAGTCGTCTCAGCCCAGATGCCAGGCATGTGAGTGAGAATGTTTTCAGATTATTCCAGCCCAGCAGCCCATTATTATTATTGAACAAAAATAAGTCAGCTCTGAGGTGCCCCATCTGAATTCCTGCTTCTTGGAATCCTTGACATGATAGCATGTTTTCCATCACTAAGTTTTGGGATGGTTTGCTACAGCACAGTAGATAACCAGCACAGTCACCATCAGCTTTTTCACCTTGTGCAAGCTTTACTTACACTGTCAGGCCCCTCATCTGAAAAATGGGGGTGTTAATAATAGTACCTGCTGTCTAACTGGGTTTGTGTGAAGCCAGAATATGTTAAGAGAGGGTGGGGTGTAGCTCAGTGGCAGAGTGTATGCCTAGCATGCATGAGGTCCTGGGTTCCATCCCCAGAACCTCCATAAAAATAAAATAATCAAACAAATATATAAAGAATGAAAAAATATTTTAAAAATTAAAAGTAAAGAAAAGAACAAGCTGAGAGATTTGTGCCTGGCACACAGTAGATGCCCAAGGAATTCTTTCACTGGAGTTCTCACCCGCAGGCCGAGCACTCAGGGCTGTGATCTGGCAGAGTTGTTTAATAACCAACACAGCTGGCTTTCCAATGGGGTCTTTGTAAGCAGTTTCAGTCCTGAGACTGATTCATCGCCTGAAGGTTTTGCTCTTCACCTGCCCCAGGTGGGATTTATTTGGTCTGCGGGAGGTGGGGGCTTGTGGCTGACGTGCACTCAATCCCCGCTACCTTTTCCCTGGCCTCACCCAAGGCCCAGAGGGCTCACTCTAACTGCCAGTAGGGGGAACAGTCTTCCAAAGTTGCTTTCTCCCTGATTCTCACAACATCCTACTTGGTAAGAAATCTGCATCAGTCAGGGACCCTGCTGGCACTCTTCAGTCCAGGGAATTTGAGAAGTTTAGTAAAGGGACTATCTAGGAAGTTGTGAGAAGGGTGGGAGGGTGAGGACCCCAGGGTTAATACCAGTTGGGGGCTGTTGCTGCTCTAGGCCTGGATGAGGGAGGACAGGCGAGGCAGTGTGAGGGGCGAGGCTGAAGCCGTCAACCTGTGCCAACCTTGCAAGGACCTCATCTCCTCCTCCCTCCAACCTCCTGCTGGGGCTCCCTATTGGCTAAAGACGGCGGCCTCCTGGACAGCCTGGTATCAGAGCAAGATGGCAAAGGGTAGAGAGGAGACCTAGAGGGGCTGCGGAAGTCATTGCTGTCTTGATTTAATTTTCAGTGGGAAAACCAGAAAGGCTCAAAAGATTAAATCACTTTCCCAAGGATACAAGGAAATGGATGGTGCTCCCAAAGGGATGGCCCCATCATCCTCCTTAAAAGTACGTCTTTGAATCCAAATTCCTTGATATCATGAGAGCAAGTTTTTTTATTTTTTGGTGGTGGTGGAGGGAGTGGGACATCACCTAAATATATCTGAATCTCCTTTCTTTGTTTTTGGTTTTTTTGGGGGGGGGCTAATTAGGTTTATTTATTTATTCTTAGAGGAGGTACTGGGGATTGAACCCAGGACCTCATGCATACTCAGCATGCACTCTACCACTTGAGCTCTACCCTCTCCTTTTAGATATTATATATGACAAATAGCCTCACTTGGAAAAAAGTTTCTCTCACCAGACTGCGCCTGGGGCTGGGCTGAAAGCAGGAAGCAATGGTGAAGGGGAGACAGTAATTAAGGCGACTCCCTCTGAACTTGGAAATCAATGCCTTTCGAATAGAAAGATGCCCCAACATTTCCCTCTCTTTTTCAAGTAGGTTTACAGTATGACTTCAACTCAGTTCTTCCTTTTCTCATATGTTTCAATGAAGTCTGGGTTCCAATCGAGACTAAACTGAGACACATTCGTCTCCCTTGCTAGTGAGCAGTCAATATTTGTGGTATCTAAGGACTGCATTCCATAGCCAAATGCCAGGGACTTGGACTGACTTCAGGCATGCACAAAAGCCATCCGATTTTATCTCTTGCTGGTCCCTGGATCTCTCTGAGCCTTATCTGGGAGACAGGAGTGTAACCAGAAGCACAGATCCTGAAACCAGAACACCTGGCTTTGAATCCCAGGTCTGGCATTTGTAGCTGTGTGACAACTGGCAAGTAACTTAACCTCTCTGTGCCTTGGATTTCTCATCTGGGAAACTCAGGCTCTTAGTAAGAGAACCAGCCTTCTAGTGCTATTGTCGGAATGACATTAATCAATACTGGAAAGCCCTGTGAACAGCCACCACCTACCACCAAATAGCAACCGATAACATTTATGATTATAGCGTCATTGTAAGTATCAAATGAGTTCACGCATGTAAAGTATGCAGCGTGGTTCCTGGACGTAGGAAAGTCAGGTTATCATTTTCACCCTTTGTTCATTGGTGCAACAAGGAGATAGTAAGAAGCTACTATGTGCCAAGCCCTGGTCTGGGCACTGGGGGGACCCGGAGTGAAGAAATAGACTAAAATCCCTGGCACTCTGGAGCCGACATTCTGATGCTGCTGGTCGTAGACATCCAAGGTAGACTCACCATGAGGGTCAAGGCTACAAGCCCCTCAATGGCACAGGCCCTTCCAAAGGTTCTATTAGGGCCCCTCCAAATGCCTTTACATTTCTTGCCTAATTTTGTATTGGTAATTGTTTGTTTGTTTGTTTAAAAATGGGGGGAGGTAACTAGGTTTATTTATTTACTTATTTTAATGGAGGTACTGGGGACTGAACCCAGGACCTCGTGCCTGCTAAGCACGCGCTCTACCACTGAGCTATACCCTCCCCCTGGTATTTGTAATTGCGTATTCTCTTTCTTAAAAAGGGCCCTGAAAACTGTAAAAGCCTCTGACCCCACAAAACCTGAGTCTGCCTTCTTACAGGAGTAATGATAATCATTATGACCTGTGACTCATTATCATAGGTGACTCCTGAGGTCTTATGTTACGACTCTGAATATTTATGCCTTTAAATATCCCAAAGAAGGCCAGCCCTGGACCCACAGGCAGGGGGCAGAGCCCTGCGGATCCAAACAGCAGTTAACAGCATCGCTTCCTCTGTCACCTCCCCCACCCCTCAGGCACATTGTGCTATCTAGTTAAGCCTGAAAATTTGTCTGAAAAGAAGATCGCTTGCATCGGAAAAATTGCTCCACGTGACACATCCCTTAAGGCCGTGGGCTGGGCTTGGACACTTTGGGTGGGAAGGGGGCTTGGAGACCATGCAGCTGCACACCCTCATTTCATACACATGAGTGCCACCTGGACTGGCTGGTGTGCAGAACTAGGACCTGAACCCCATACTCTTCTCTCCAGCATCCAGACAGGGGACAAACCGTATTTGTCAAAATATCATGTAACACGTATCTGGGTGTTTTTTTCACACCGCAGCTACTGCTCAGGTATCTGCAGTACACATGCAAATATAATTTCTAACCGGCCCCCATGGAGTAGCCTGTCAGATGGTAAACAAGACTTTGCTCGCGCTGAAGGCCTCTGTACACACCCACCTCATGCCTCACAGCTGACTTGGGAAAACAAACATATTTTCCAAAGGCACAGCCATTAAAGACTAATGCAGAAATTTTACTTCACAGGTTCCATGTCCCTCCAGAAAAACTTTTGCTTTTTGGGCTGGAAGTACCTAAGCAAGTAGGTTTCAGATAGTCTGACACTTTAAACCATAGCAAGGAGTGGTTTCTTATCAGTAGCTTGTACTATTTATTGCCATTCTGGAAAAAAAAAAAAAAGAATAAAATGGAGTTGTCTTTCATATAGATCTCTGGGGGAACTACAGGCAAAGTTAATTTACTCTTTAAGCCAGACAGCATATATAATTATCTACGGTGACTAGAATTGCAGTTCTAAAGAGTGCTGGGAATAGCAGAGGAAAAAAGGGAAGATTTGGGTGGGAGCTTTCAAATAATTACTCTATTACAGCTGGTTTATTAACTCTGATATTAAATTAATATATCTATGGAATACTTTTTCCAGGAACAAATTATCTTTAACATTCTCCATGTATCCAAATGTCCACCCAACTTTCAAAATTATGTTGGGCAATCTTGCTATTAAAAATGCCTTTCATACGATGGTCTTTTGAATAAAGGATCTTCACAAGTTAAACAACTTAATTGCACATGATTCTTCAAAACAAAGCTTTGAAGTACCAGGGGATCTGAAATGGATGGTAATTTTTATTTCAGTTGTTTTGTTTTTCCAGACTGTTCCTTCCTGTAACATGTTGTATAAACTTTCATTGGAACCTGGGACAGTGTTAAGTTTACACGTCTTGTCTAGGTGTCATATTAATGGTGTCTTCTCTGACTCAAAACTGTCCCACCTTGAATGTAATTTTGTGCAGCCACTATGGAAAACAGTATGGAGGTTCCTTAAAAAACTAAAAATAGAGTTACCCTATGATCCAGCAATCCCACTCCTGGGCATATATCTGAAGTAAACTCTAATTTGAAAAGATACATGTACCCCAATGTTCATAGCAGCACTATTTACGATAGTCAAGACATGGAAACAACATAAATGTCCATCGACAGAGGACTGGATAAAGCAGATGTGATATACACAATGGAATACTACTCAGCTGTAAAAAAAAAACAATGAAATAATGTCATTTGCAATAACATGAGTGGACCTACAGATGATCACACAAAGTGAAGTAAGTCAGACAAAGACAAATACCATATAATATCACTTATATGTGGACTCTAAAAAATGATACAAATGAATTTATTTACAAAACAGAAAAGGATTCACAGACACAGAAAACAAACTTATGGTTACCAAAAGGGAAAGAGGAGGGAAGGCTAAATTAGGAAGTTGGGTAACAGATACAAACTTTTATACATAAAATAGATAAACAACAAGCTCTAACTGTATAACATAGGGAACTATATTCAATACCTTGTAATAGCCTATAATGAAAAAGAATATATATATATATATATATATATATATATATATATATATATATATATTTCAAAAACTGAATCACTATGTTGTACACAGAAACTAACATAACATTGTAAATCAACTATACTTCAATTTAAAAAAAACTGTCCCACCTTGAGGATAAATTACCTGGTCACCCTAGTTCTAGTGCAGATCACTCTGGGTCCTGGTGTTTCCCCACAGAGAGTTCCTTGGAGAGGGAATCCTGCCTTTTCCCATTTGTCTTGGGTCCCCAGTGCCTAGCACAGGATCTCACATATGATAGATTATCATGAAATGTTTACTGACAGATTAACAGCCAGTCACCAAAGGACCGATATTTCCTATTGAGGTAGATTGATTAAGCCCAGTGTTAACGATTTCATGCTATTTACTGAATTGTGCTTGAACCTATTAGCTAGTCAGGAACTGACCATTCATGTGCTGGGAAAAAAAAAAAATGATAGAATTACAACAATGTCCCAGGCAGAGGAAAACAAAGAATCTGGATGTGACAGAAAATCAGAGAGTGTTCCAAATACAGAAATGACCCCAGTATCTTTTTATTGAATAAGATCAGTTACTGAAAAACGAAAGTTTGGAAAAAACGGAATCCACTCTGCAGTCAAAAATTACTATTTTTGACTTTCAATATTTCAGTAATATCACAGCTGGAAAGATAAAATTATTTGTAGTGTATGCCTTAGCTGTGACTGGAAAACGAAATATTTTGATACTGAAAAAATAAAAAAAAATGCTACTTCAGGGGGGCAGAGGCTGGGAAGGGATAGACTGAGATTTCAAAATTGTAGAATAGATAAACAAGATTATACTGTATAGCACAGGGAATCACAGAGGAAAAAATGTGACAATGAGTGTGTATATGTCCATGTATGACTGAAAAATTGTGCTGAACACTAGAATTTGACACAACATTGTAAAATGATTATAAATCAATAAAAAATGTTTTAAAAAAAAAAGGAATGGTGCAAGTTACAAGGATAATTGCGGATTAAAGCACTGCCATGTGTCAATGTTGACTGTTTTTTTCTAGTACCTTACTGGGTCAAATCTGATGCTTTGAGAAACTGTAAAAAAAAAAAATGCTACTTCATGAAATTATAGTAACTATCTAATCCTTCATGAAAAAAATCTAGAACACTTGGGGAAATGCATGTTATGATTCAGTTTTAATTCAGTAGCTCACTTTTATTTAGCAGGGCAGTAAAAATAGCAGTTTTGATGTATTAATTTATTCCCATGCTGAAATTATTCCCCAAACATAAATTTCAGAACCACCAGAAATGGAAGAAGCCATTATATGACAGCACCCAAATCAGAAACTGAAATACTGCCAGCACCCCAGAAGTCTCCTTGTAACTCCTTCCAGGAACCTGCTCATTCCTCTGCCCTAGGTCACCACTTCCCTGCCTTCTTCAATATAGTTTAATTTTGCCTAGTTTTGGTAGTTTTTTTTTTTTTAATGGAGGCACTGGGGATTGAATCCAGGACCTCATGCATGCTAGGCACACACTCTACCACTGAGCTCTACCCTTCCTTTCCCCAGGTTTTCATAGTTTTTATGGAATTGCCCATTTGTTATAATTTTGGAAATATTTTCAATACAAAACACTTGACCCCAGTCTGTAATAAAATACATTTCACTGTACTACCAGGCACTGTGCAAAGCATTCTGCCCTAATCATAGAATAACTGCATTTGTGGTGGGACATAATTTAATTCCATTTTTTTCTGTATACCCCTGGGAGATCTTGGTCAGATAGACACTGTGCATAAGAAGACTTATGCTGGTTCATGGTTCATGAAATGTCCTTCATCCTGGTATCCTACCTTCGGCTGTTGGCATCAAGGGAGCACCACTGCTCTCCATCAGGGATGATTACAGAACACAGTGAAATAAGGTCTACCCACAGCAGCAGCTTTTGAATTCAGTCAACAAATATTAACAACCCCCTAGTTAGAACTAAGCCCAGTGGACAGAGGAAAGGGAGCCTTTCTTTTAAGATCTCATCATCTGGATAGAAGCAAGCGGTCAGCTGTGTACAGTTCAGATGATCACTGAATGTTCCATTCTGGAGTCAGACTGCTCGGGTGTGGAATTATGTGACCACCAATCAGCTGTGTGACCTTGGCTCAGATCCTTAAGCTCTCTGTGCCTCAATTTTCTCACCAGCAATGGGGGTTATTAATAGTACCTGTTTTGTGGGGCTGATGGGAGAATGAAATGAAATCATCTAAGTAAAGCATTTGGCATGCTACCCAGTACATAATGATAGCTCAGTAAATGTCACCATTATCATTCTTGTAAAAGGATGCAGAGGCGGATGAGGTGACATGAGGCTGGGTCCTAACCCAGGGTGGACGAAGGTGGGGTGGGGTAGGTGTGTGGAGGAAAGTCTTAGAGCAGGTGATGCCTTGACTGAGTTTCAAAGCTGATCTTCAAGAGTTAACCCAATGTCAACCAAGTCACCCAAGTGGAGGAGGGCTAGGAATGGGGCAGAGAGAGGAAGGGTGTTTCAGAAGAAGAAATAGCCACCATATATAAAAATAGGTTTAAAAAAAAAAGTTTCTTCTGTACAGCACAGGGAACTATGTTCAATATCTTGCAATAACCTGTAATGCAAAAGAATATGAAAATGAACATATGGAATGTATGTATGTATATGCATGACTGGGACACTGTGCTGTACACCAGAAATTGACACTTTGTAATTGACTGTATTTCAATTTAAAAAAATAGCCTGTGTTAAAAAAGGAAGGCATGAGTGATCACAACATGTTCTAGGCACTGCACTCCAACTTGTTTTCCTGGAAGATCTAATAAGGGGCAGGAAATGAGCCTGGTACAGTACACAAGGTTCATATTAGGAAAAACGCAGAATGTTAGGAAAAATTGTGGAAAACTTGGAACTAAGGCCACCTGGGTGACTGTGTATGCATTAAATGTCATACACTGGGTAAGAAACACACCCAAACAGTATGTAATTGTTTAGCAGGATTATAACTATTGGGTGATTTTGTCACTGTTAATTAAGGACTCAGACTTTTTGAAGTTCCATGTAAATTAGCAGATCTCTGTTAGCAGATGCAAATAATTTGTCTGGCAGAAAAGACAATCTCAAAGGTTACAGTTATTGACTTGTAGGACACTAACCAGCTTTGTAGCTAACTTCCAAACTTATTCTTTCTTTTTTTAAAAAAGACTATATAAACCTCAATTCCTCAAGTGTTTCTTTTTTCAACACTTTATTTTTTATATTTTATTTATTTATTATTGTATTATTGTATTATTTTATTTTGGTGGGGGGGGGTAGGTCATTAGGTTTATTTTTAGAAGAGACCTTGAGGATTGAACCCAGGACTTGCTAAGCATGCGCTCTACCACTTGAGCTATAGCCTCCCCCCTCAAGTGTTCCTTAAATTAGATTTATTTTCTCATTTGTTTCCTCACTAATTAACAGATTTAATAAAGTTTAACATTTTTGTGCTGCATTTGTTTGGAAATCTTATTTTTAAGTTTTAAAAATTATGTTAAGCGGTATGGATTTTATCCTGAAAAGAGTAGGAAAATATTGAAGTATTTTAGGCAAGAGAAAGACATAATTCTATTGGTGCTTTAGAAAGTTCATTTTTACAGCAGAGTGGAAAGGAATGAGATAGTCCCTTATGGGAAATTTAAGCTTGGAAACCAGTGGACATTTGGTGAAGGTTATGATAAGAATTTCTGAATGTCCTGGGGGCAGGTAGCAATTTCTGCATGGAAATTTTATCATATGTAAAATGGTACTCACACTGCAGTTTAGAAGTATGTCCTGCATATTAATATATATTAATGACACTATGGTAATCAGTGATTATAAATGTTTCAAATAGATAAAAGAAGTTGTGCCCTTGGAAGAACATTAGCAATGTGCCCTTGGATATGCAGTTAGAAGGATGAGTTGTAGCTTGCCTTTAACTGGAGACAAAGCCGGTTTATCTGATTTGAAGCTAGCACTCTTTTTCTCTCCCTGTATTCTCCAAACCCAAGTGGTGAAGTGGAGTAAGAAAATATGTTAGGAAGCTCAGATTCTCTGGGTATACTGCCTCTAGTGGGAGAAACTAGGACTGGGAAGGAGACATAGTATTCATGCCCCTTTGTATTTTGAACTATTTGAATGAACAGGTAGGCTGCATATGGCTGTACCAGTTGTGCACTGAACAAAAAAAGCCATCACTGATTGAGGCAACATTCACATGGTCAGCATTTTAGACCTGGATAAATATAACTATTTTCTGGCAGTTGGCAGTAAAGTGTGTTGGATCAAGAATGCCTTTTGGCACAAAGGTACCAAATCAGCTGGCGGGGCTTTGCAAATGATTTACTTTTTCACAATGCATTTTTAAAATGCTACTATGTTGGTAAGCCAGAAAGAGAGAGAAAGAAAAATACCATATGAGATCACTCATATGAGGAAACTAAAAAAAAAAAAAACCAAAACATAAATACAAAACAGAAACAGACTCATAGACATAGAATACAAACTTGTGGTTGCCAAGGGGGCGGGGGGTGGGAAGGGACAGACTGGGATTTTAAAATGCAGAATAGATAAACAAGATTATACTATACAGCACAGGGAAATATATACAAGATCTTGTGGTAGCTCATAGCGAAAAAAAAATGTGACAATGAATATACATATGTTCATGTATAACTGAAAAATTGTGCTCTACACTAGAATTTGACACAACATTGTAAAATGACTATTACTCAATAAAAAAATGTAAAAAAATAAGTAAAAAAAATAAAATGCTACTATGTTGGATTCCTGGATTTTCAAGGCTGGCATTCTGAAGTGTTTTTCTCATATTACACATTACTGTTTCACTTTTCCTTCCTTAAGGTAGATCTATTTCTCAAAAAAAAGTTCCACAAATTCTTTGCCCCAATGAGTATGATTGTTCTGTTTTGTGTTATTTTCACACTTAAGAGTTCTCTCTATACTTAACACTTGTTCTTTAAAAAAAAAAAAAACTGCTCAGCATTTATTCCCACTTTAAAACGTTACCCTGGATTTCCTTTGAGAAACTGCTCTTTCCTCATTCTCAGCCACGTGGTTTAGATGGAATTGACCCTATCCTCAGGTCTAGGGCTGAGCCCTGATTGGCTTAAGTCACCAATCTTGGCCACTTCACCAGTTTGGTGGTGGTGGTGGGGGTGGGGGGAGGAATATAATCTGATTGGAACTAGTCAGACAGGAAGATGTTTGCTGGGGCTATTTTTCAGCCATAAAAGAGGAGAGCCTGAAGCTGCCAGAGAGAGGGCAATTGGTATAATATGACAATAAATCTAACAACAGAGGGAGTTTCCATGGTGACGTCATTTGGGCCCTGAATCACACTGCTCCTGAAGTCTTTGCACACATTGGTTTCATGAGCCAATATAGTCCATTTATTGATAAAGCAATTTGAGGTCTGGGGGCTTTTGAGAGGGGGAGGTTGGTTTTGCTTTGTTTTGACTTTTGTCATACGAAACAGATCCTTAACTGATATAATCTATTTTTTTAAATTAAGTATAGTCAGTTTACATTGTTGTGTCAATTTCTGGGGTACAGCATCATGTTTCAGTCATACGTATACACACTTATATTCCTTTTCATATTCTTTTTCAGTATAAGTTACAAGATATTGAACATAGTTCCCTGTGCTATACACAAAAAACTTGTTTATCTATTTTATATAGAGTAGTGTGTATCTGCAAATCTCAAACTCTCAATTTATCCCTTTCCAACTCCTTCCCCTGGCCCTTCACCCCCAAACATAAGCTTGTTTTCTATGTCTGTGAGTCTGTTTCTGTTTGATATATTCTATTTCTAATGTGATTTGGATTTGTCCATTTTCAGGCCAATGATTTATGGGATGAATCCAGGCTCCAAGAGATCACATTAAAAATAACTATTTGCCACTAAAAGCCCTTAACACAAATTTGCTGGCAAGAAAGTTTCCTATTATTGGAAAACTACAATTATATTTTTTGGGCCCTTAATCAGAGCAGAGTACCCTTTTTCTTGATATCTTCCTTTTGTAAAAATGAACGGTAATTCATGTGTGTAGCAGTGTGGGTCCAACCAAGAGGCAGAGCCGTACAATAGGTTAAATGGGAAGTTTTACATAAAGAAGTAACTATGATATAAATTTGGAAGTTTGAGATTTGCAAATGTTAGCCACTATTTACATAAAAATAGATTTAATAAAGACACATTTCTTCTGTATAGCACAGGGAACTATATTTAGTATCTTATAATAACCCATAATGAAAAAGAATATGAAAATGAATATATATGTATGTATATGCATGATTGGGACATTGTGCTATACATCAGAAACTGACACATTGGAACTGACGGTACTTCAATTAAAAAAAAAAGTAACTATGATAAAAGAGCAACTGTAAGATAAAAGGAAACTCTGTGGCACAGGCTGAGGTGGGTACCCAAGAAAGGCCAAGCTTGGAAGGGGTTCAGATCTCATGGGAGAAGGTGTGGGTCAGCTGGCTGGACAGGAGTTTGCTGGTGCCCCCAGGCCAAAACTGGTCTGCAGCTGCTGGGAAGCTACAGGCCACCCTTGGGAAGGCAGTCAGGGGAGCAGTGGCCTGGGTGGGTGGTGGGAGTTGCTCCCAGGGCAGGGAGTTGCTCCCAGCCCTTCAGAGCACACAGGCTACATGGGAGCTTTGGGTTCCATGCTGACAGAGCCCTGGAAGGTTACTGCCAGGCTGTCACAGAGGGCCCGTGTTCTGGGGGCTGGGGCAGGCGCGGCGGATGTCCTCAAATCCATCCAGCCTCCCAGGTGGACCCCAGCAAAGGCAGGGGAGCCTCCTCCTGCAGTGTCCTCCGGCGCCCTCTACAGGGCAAGCTTGATTAACATCGTGCTCGACTTAGCCGAGACGAGCGGCTATCAGACGGCGGATACTGACGGGTGCTTTTGGAGCTGAGAAGCAATAAATGGATGCCCAACCTTGTGCTCTCCAAAGGGCACAGCTCTGTCCAATTCATCAGACGCTATTGGCTGGGACCGGGTCGGGGTGTGATGAAACACAGCAGCAGACTGATCTCACGCTCCCAGATTCTGAGTTGGGCTCAAGGTTTCCTGAAGGAGTTGAACTCAGTCTAGGGAGGTCTCCACCAGAGCGTGTTCTGTGCAGTGGCGTGAAGCGGGGAAGAAATGTGGCACACGATGCACTAAGCAAAGGTCCACTATTGACTTGCTGACGGACACTTCAAAGCCGTGACCCTGACACTGCAGAGCAGAGGCCAGTCATCCCTACCGAGTCCTTTCCAAGTCCCAGATTCGGGGACTCCGCGAGCACAACATAATGGTGGTTGGAAGCCCCTGTGTTCGGCATGGTCTGTTACGCAGTAATAGTAGCGGATACACAGTCCTTTCCTGCACCTCCCCGCTGTCCTCCAGCCTCCTCACGTCTTCCCATCCTTCTTTCCTCTGCTGTCAGGCTGTCCCTGCGGGGTGTGCCCACCTCACGTGACTGGCTGTGTCCTGTGCTTAGGCGAGTGAGGGAGAACTCGCCCGCACTGCAGAAAGGCCGGCCTGGGGCACGTGACAGCCTGTCTCCAAGGGCAAGGATTTGAATCTCTTTAAGATTCAAGAGGAGAAGAGGCCTGATTTAGGCCCAGTGGTTTGCTCTCAACTTCAAAAAAATTTATTTTTATTAATTAGGGGGAGGTAATTAGGTTTATTTATTTCTGTATGTTTAGAGAGCATACTGGGGATTGAACTCAGGACCTTGTTCACGCTAAGCATGTGCTCTACCATTTGAGCTACATCCTCCCCCAACTTTTTTTCTTAATTGAAGTATAGAGTTGGTTTACAATGTTGGGGTAGTTTCAAGTGTACAGCACAGTGATTCAGTTACACACATATATATTCCTTTTATATTCTTTTTCATTATAGTCTATTACAAGATAGTGAATATAGTCCCCGGTGCTGTACAGTAGGAACTTCTTTGTTCAGTAGTTTGCTCTCAGCTTTGTGTTTGACCATGACGAGTAGAGGAACGGGTCTGAGCCTCGCCAGTTCCGCTCTTCCCTCTACGGGACAGCGGGACAGCGCACAGGGCATTAGCGCTCACCAGGTGGCCTCCTTCCTCCACCAGTCTCCCCTCCCCCTTATCTTACCTCCTCCCCCTCCTCCCCCCTCCTCCCCTTCTCCCCACCATCCCCATCTCCCCTCCCCCTTCTCGCCTCCTTCTATTCTTCTTCCTCTTACTTCTTATTCTCCTCTTTCTGCTTTTTAAATCACCTAGTGACCAAGAACCAAGCACAACAAATGAGGTGGTAAGTACTATCATTTATCTCCTACTTGGTGCTGTCAGAGTTCTGCCTCCCCTTGGATTTCTTTACCACTTCCTGCCCACACACTCCCTAGTCATCACCTGAGTCTCTTTGGGTTCTTTGTGTAACACACCCTCGGGCTGCCCGCTTGCAAATGCATGCAAACCTTCCCCAGGAGTCCTGCATCCCTGTGGCCGTGCCAGGAGCAAGCCGACCTCCCCCTGTCCCACGGGATACTTCCCCCACCAGGTTTCTTCTAGGAACACTTCCTGATACATAACTTCCCCATGAATCCTAGTCTCAGGGTCTATTTCTGGGAGATTCAACCTAAGACATTCCTATTTAATAGCCAGTTCTCCAATGAAGACATATAAATGGCCAATAGGCACATGACAAGATGCCCAATATTGCTAATTATCAGAGAAATGCAAATCAAAGCTACAGTGAGGTACCAGTCAGCATGGCCATCATTCAAAAGTCCACAAATGATAAATGCTGGAGAGGGTGTGGAGAAAAGGGAACCCTCCTACACTGTTGGTGAGAATGTAATTTGGTACAGCCATTAAGGAAAACAGAATGGAAATTCCTTAAAAAACTGAAGTACAGTTACCATATGATCCAGCAATCCCACTCTTGAGCATATATCCGGGGGAAGCTCTAATTTGAAAAGCACCTGAGTGTTCACAGCAGCACTATTTACAACAGTCCAGACATGGAAGTAACCTAACTGTCCATCAACAGATGACTGGATAAAGAAGATATGGTATATTTACACAATGGAATACTACTCAGCCATAAAAAAGAATAAAATAATGCCATTTGCAGCAACATAGATGGACCTAAAGATTGTCATCCTAAGTGAAGTAAGCCAGAAAGACAAAGAAAAATACCATATGTTATTACTTATATGTGGAATCTTAAAAGAAGATACAAATAAACTTATTTACAAAACAAAAACAGACTCACAGACACAGAAAACAAACTTATGGTTACCAGGTGGGGAAAGGATTGGGAAGGGATAAGATGGAGTTTGAGATTTGCAGATACTAACTACTATACATAAAATAGATAAACAAGTTTCTTCTGTATAACACAGGGAACTATATTCAATATCTTATAGTAACCCATAATGAAAAAGAATATGAAAATGAATATATATGTATATGTATGACTGAAGCATTATGCTGTACACCAGAAACTGACACAACGTTGTAAACTGACAATACTTAAAGTAAAAAAAAAAGCAAAGCAGTCAAGGAAACTGAGAAGTAAATTGCCCAACTTAAACAAAACAAAACAAAACAAAACAAAAAACAAGTGATTGACACTGAGATTTACACCTGGCTGTCTTCTGGTTCTCAAATCTGCATACCAAACACTATATTCAGTACTGCTTCATGAAGCAAGGTCCCCATTAACATCCAGGTCTCTCTGGAGAAGGACAACTCTGGACAAAACACCGCTGGGAAGGGCCAGCCAAGCCAGGTCAGCCACCTCTTCAGCCACCATCCCAGGGTTCTTTAACGTTTGTTCTTTGAGAGCAGACCGTGCTGTTCTCAGCTTTGCTCCCCTCCCCCCTTAGTACCCAGCCAACTTTCCAATATCCAGATGTCAAGGACCAGTGTCTGACTATGATAAACCTTTCACTGTGCCACAGTAAAAAGGGGAGAAAATGTCAGTGTGGTCAATTTTGCATGGCACCAAATATATTCAATTTAAAGCCCTCTTCTTTACTCTGAGATTGTGTCCTTCTTACATTGTGAATGTTTACATATCCTTTCTTAGCTAAGATAATAGTAAAAGTAGACAGCAGTTGAATATTTAAAAGGGGTTTAAAGTAACAAAATTAAAGTTGGCAATTCTGTCATTACAGATTTTTTTTTAAGGTGAGGGTGGTGTGGCAGCAATTTTATTCATCTTGAAACTTAGTAGTCTAGAAGTTAGTGTCTCGGCAGTGTACCCAGACCTGCAGGTGTCAGGAAATTTTCTTTTAAAAAAATTTTTTTTGGGTCCAACTATTTAATTAATATATTTATTTTTACTTTGGGGGAGGGATGGAGGTCATTAAGTTTAGTTTGTTTGTTTTTTGTTTATTTAATGGAGGTGCTGGGGATTGAACCCAGGACCTTGTGTGTGCCAAGCACACACTCTACCACTGAGCTATACCCTCCCCCAGGAAATTTTCTTATTTGAGCAGAACCCTTCCTTAATCATGACCACCAGTGTTAATCAGGATTCTCTCAATAGCAAGTGACAGAAACCCAATGACCTTAGATAAAAGAGGATTTTTGCAAGGCTCTCATGACCTCAAGAAGGTGCTGGCAGACGTCACAGACAGTGGAACTCAAAAACCACTGTGACTCTCCGTGTTCCTGAGTATAACAATTGTGTATTGTTATATAACACACCACCTCCAAAAGTAGTAACTTAAAACAACAAATCGATTGTTATGCTCAGGAATTTGCACTGGACAGGGGTTGGCAGAGAAAGGAAGGCTCTCAACTAAGGGCTGGAGGGTCTGCTTCTAAGGTAACCCAATCGTGCTGTCGACTGGGAGGTCAGCTGGCGCTCAGGGCCCCAGGTGTGGGTCTCTTCATGTGGCTACTGAGAGCGTGAGAGCTGGATTCGAAGTGCAAGAGCGTCAGAGAGAGGGAGTCAGGGGGTTAAGCTGTGTTGCCTCTTAAGCGCCGGCCTCAGAGTCAGATAGGAGGGCTCTGTCCTCTCCATCAGCGGAGGCCATCACAGAGGCCCATTCTGTTTCAAGGGCTGGGGAGAGTCATAAACCCCTCCTTGTAGTGGAGCGTGGCCAGGTCCTGGAAAAGCATGCGCCATGAGAAACATAACCGGGGCCACCTTTTGGAAACACCTTGTGTTGCCGTCATTCCCTCTGGTGGATTTCTCCCAGGCAGGGACAGCGTGGCCCTCTGTGAGTCTCAGGCTCCCACCTTAAGCTCCGTCATCTGAGAGGGATGCCCTCTTGCCTTTGGCCCAGTTTGGGGTAGATCTTTGTGCCAATGACAGCGGTAAGAGATTGAACAATGCTATTGGCCTATTTTGGGACAGGGACTTACCAATCACAGTGGCCCAGGGGGTGAGAGCTGAAAGCAGGTGGCCCTAGGCATGGGGCTAGGGGCAGGGAAAGGGCCAGGCATAGGCCAGCAGGCATGCTATCATGAGTGGACAAATCAGTAGCTGTCCCCACAGGGCTTGCTCATAGAGGCTGCTCCTCCCCTCCTCCACAGGGTGACAGGAACAAGGCCAGAGCTCTGACAAATGGGTTCTCTGGTTACAACCCCAGGAGAGGACTTGTGTTACTTTATAGACCTAATTCTGACAATATAACTGCAGGTTTGGGTGGAAGGTGTGGAGATTTATGTTTAAAGAAACAAACCCGGCAGGCTTAGCAGTAAATGGGATTCATTGCTTTCTGGAAGTTTCTGCTCTGAGGTGTGAAGTTTCAAGTTAGAGGATCCTCGCGGCAGGCAGCGACTCACATAGGTTTCTCAAAATAACTTGTTCTGCTGAACCCTTCAGCTTGTGAATGCCAGCTTTGGCCCCAAAATGCAAGAAGCCACTTGAGGAGGGAGGGTAACAGCTCAGTGGTAGAGCGCGTGCTTAGCATGCACGAGGTCCTGGGTTCTGTCCCCAGTACCTCCATTAAATAAATAAATAAATAAATAAATAAATAAATAAATAAATAAATAATAAAATAAAATAAAAAATAAACCTAAGTGACTCCCTCCCCCACAAAAAATTAAAAAACCAAAAATTTAAAAAGCTGCTTAAGATCATCTGAGTTAAAATCTAGGTTTGCGGGGCAGACATTCAAGACCTTCCTTCAAGACAATCTGGCTCCAGCTAAAAATACCACCTCCGTTTCCACTACCAATGTAAACTGGAACAAGCAGAATTAAAAAAAAAAAGTTTCAAATACTTTCCAGTACTTTTTCACCTTTGGTAGTTTCCTAGGTGGTAGATTAAGGACCATCTTTGTTTTCTTCTTCATCTTTCTCTGTATTTGAGAGAACCTAGTACACGTTATTTGGGAGGTAACAAAAGCCTTCCCTCAGTAGAGGGGTCCTCTCAAGCTTTTCGGTGGGAGAGAGCATACCGCGTGCAAGGCTGTGCCCCTCCCGTCGCCCAGCAGTCATCCCTGTGGGAAGATGAGCAGGGCAACCTCGGACCCCGCCTCCCTCACCCAGGAGTGCAGTTCTGGACTCTGGACCAAGACACAACATCTTCCACTGCTCTCTGGGTATTTGAAGATCCCTATCCAGTTCGTCCCACATCACGGCCTAAGCTTGGTGGCCAGTGTGACCATATTCAGGATGGTGGACAAGCAATGATGCCTGTCATGCCAGTAAACAGCAACTGTTGCCCATCAAACCATCAGCCACTGAAGTGTCCCCAGCGGTGCACCCCGAGGGGAACTGAGGATTTCTTTATCCTTCATTAACTGTGCATTGAGCCCTTTCTCTGGCCAGGCCCTGCGATCTCATAGAGGACACGGCAGACCCAATCCCTGCCTCGTGGAGCCTCTAGTGTCTTAAAGGAGGTGGGGGAGAGGTTATAGCTCAGTGGTAGAGCACATGCTTAGCATGCATGAGGTCCTGGGTTCAATCCCCAGCGCCTCTGTTAAATAAGTAAATAAACCTAATTACCACCGCCCCAAAAAACACAAACAAACAAACAAAGAGTGAGAGTAAATCAACTATATTTCAATAAAAAATAAATTAGTAAAATTTTTAAAAAAGAGTGAGGCATGGTCCACTCTTGATAGTAAGCGATAAACTGAATGAGTAACTTAATTCTGCAAAATCCTAAAAGAAAATGGAAGACAGGGACTACAGACACAGGGAAATTTTTTTGTTAGGGGGGAGGTCATTAGGTTTATTTATTTTTAGAGGATGTACTGGGGACTGAACCCAGGACCTCGTGCATACTAAGCGTGCGCTCTACCACTGAGCTATACCTCCCCCGCTTTTTTCCCTATGTGTTCAGGCCACTGCCCGCCCCGGCCAGCAGAGGTGTATGCAGTGAACTGCCTGCGCCTGTGCATGAACAGAAGCTCAGTTCCTTCTACTCCCATTTAGCAAATATTTAAATAATATCAGTTTGAGGGAATGCCCAGTTATTAGCCTGCCCAAAATGTCCACATTTTTTACTTCGGTCCTGAGAGGATTCCCTTATTTTAAGAGGCATAAAGCAGGTGAGACGCTGTAGTTGGAAGTAAAAACAGGCTTTCTGCAGGAATCAGTTGGCCTGCAGGTCATAAAGGACCAGTGGCCAGAAAATCAGCTCCAAGGAGCCCTCAGCCACTCAGCAGGGAAGCTGAAATGACTACAAAAAAGCCAACTTCTCACTGTTTTTTTTTTTTTTCCTTTTCCTTTTCCTTTTTTGTTTGAGAACCTTACTTCTGACTATTGAGAAAAGCAGAGCAGTGGTTTCCTTGGCTGAGTCCTTAAGCATTCGGTCATTTAGATGCCAAAGAACCTCATAGGTGTAGTGGTGACCAGGTTGGCACTGGCATGACTGGGGTCCTGTTTATCTGGATGCCCCCTCAGTGGTGGAAGGGCTGAGTGGCCAGCTGGGATGGTTGATGGCAAGAGGTCCACAGGCTGGGAGTGGAGAGAGCTGGGTTCTCCTTGGGTTCTAGAGAGGGAGGTCACATTATTTACCATCCATTCCACACCCAGGACATTCTACACTAACAGTACTATTATCTAACCCATTGACTTTATTCAGAGTTCACCACGTGACTCACTAATGTTCTTTTATTCCACCCAGGAGCTCACCCCGTACTATGCATTGCACTGAGTTGTCATTTCTCTTTGGGCTTCTATAATCTAGAATAGTCCTTTTGCCTTTCAAGAGTATAGACCAGTTATTTTTCAGAATGGCCCTCAATTTGTGTTTGTCTGATGTTTCTAAGTGATTAGATTCAGTTTATGTATTTTTGGCAAAAATACCACAAAAATATTGTTGTCTTTCTCTGCATATCATATCAGGAGGCACATAACATCTCTTTGTCCCGTTAGTGATGATGGTAACCTTGGTTATTCATGGGGTTACATGTCTGCCAGATTTCTCTACTATGAAATTACTGTTTTTCCCTTTGCAATTGTAATAATCTCTTAGGAAAATATTTTGAAACACTGTAAATATCAAATGGGTATTCTGACAGTAAAGGGGGGTACAGATACTTAAATTGGGATAACAGGAGTAAATCAGGATTGATCTGGGGAAAGCAGGACATACAGACACCCTAGTTCTGAAGGACTTTTGTGACTTCCTTGGTATAATGGCCAGGTTGCTCCCAGCCACAGCTCTTGGGTCAAGTTCATGGCGGGGCCTTTTCTGAGCCTCCCTGTGCCTGACCCTCTCACCTTGTAGAGATGTCCATCAAAGACTTAACTCTTAAGTCCACCTCTTTGACTCCTTGCCTCTGTCTCAGACTGAGTGCTC
Source organism: Camelus ferus (assembly GCF_009834535.1). Lineage (NCBI taxonomy): Eukaryota > Metazoa > Chordata > Mammalia > Artiodactyla > Camelidae > Camelus > Camelus ferus. Next base: position 46,172,385 of record NC_045712.1, read on the forward strand.
CTTGAAGGCCAGGACCTCGCCATTTCATCTTTATCTCCTAGGACCTTACTTGGAGCCAGTACAGGAGAGGCACTTCCTACATGTTTAAATTCAGTTTCTCTAGGAACATATACAAATGGCCAATAAGTATATGAAAAGATGCTCAACATCATTAGTCATCAAGGAAATTCAAATCAAAACCTCAATGAGATACCACTTCACACCCAATAGAATGGCTATAATAAAAAAAAATATGATAACAGGTGTTGGCAAGGATGTGGAGGGCAGAAATTTTGTGCACTATTGGTGGGAACATAAAATGGTGCAGCTGCTGTGGAAAACAGCAATGGCGGTTCCTCAAAATGTTAACATTACCATGTGACCCAGCAATTCCTCTCTTAGGTGTATATAGAAGAAAGTTAAAAACATATATCCACACAAAAACCTGCACATAAATGTTTATAGCAGCATTATTAATAATAACCAAAAAGTGGCAACAACCCAAATGTCCATCAACTGATGACGTGGTCTATCCATACAATGGAATATTATTCAGCCATAAAAAGAAATGACGTACTGAGACATGCTACAACATGAATGAACCTTAAAAACAACTATGCTAAATGAAATAAGACAGATACAAAAGGCCACATACTACAGGATTCCATTTATATGAAATGTCCAGGATAGGCGAATCCATAGAGACAGAGCAGATACAAGAGGTTGGCAGCAACTGGGAGCCAGGGAGAATGGGGAGGGATTGCTAATGGGTTTCCATGTAGGGTGACCAGCCTTCTTGGTTTACCTGGCACTGAGGGATTTCCCTGGGACTTGGTGGGTCTTTTGGTGCTAAAACTGGGACAGTTCCAGACAAACCCAGATGAACTGGTTGTCCTATTCCATATCTGTAAATGTCTCTAAGGTCCCTTCCAGTTCACAAAAATTTTTTGAGATTTCATTTGTGAAAAAAACAAACGAGCAACAATACACGATCAAAGAAGAAAACCTACGGAATGGGAGAAAATTTTTGCAAGTGAAACCGACAAAGGCTTGATCTCCAGAATATATAAGCAGCTCATACGACTCAATAAGAAAAAAATAAACAACCCAATCCAAAAATGGGCAGAAGACCTAAACAAGCAATTCTCCAAGGAAGACATACAAATGATCAAAAAGCACATGAGAAAATGCTCAATATCACTAATTATCAGAGAAATGCAAATCAAAACTACAATGAGGTATCACCTTACACCAGTCAGAATGGCCGTCATTCAAAAATCCACAAATGACAAATGCTGGAGAGGCTGTGGAGAAAGGGGAACCCTCCTACACTGCTGGTGGGAATGCAGTTTGGTGCAGCCACTATGGAAAACAGTGTGGAGATTCCTCAAAAGACTAGGAATAGACTTACCATATGACCCAGGAATCCCACTCCTGGGCTTGTATCCAGAAGGAAATCTACTTCAGGATGACACCTGCACCCCAATGTTCATAGCAGCACTATTTACAATAGTCAAAACATGGAAACAGCCTAAATGTCCATCAACAGGTGACTGGATAAAGAAGAGGTGGTATATTTATACAATGGAATACTACTCAGCCATAAAAACCGACAACATAATGCCATTTGCAGCAACATGGATGCTCCTGGAGAATGTCATCCTAAGTGAAGTAAGCCAGAAAGAGAAAGAAAAATACCATATGAAATCACTCATATGTGGAATCTAAAAAACAAAAACAAAAACAAACAAACAAAAACAAAGCGTAAATAAAGGACAGAAATAGACTCACAGAGAATACAGACTTGTGGTTACCAGGGGGGTGGAGGGTGGGAAGGGATAGACTGGGATTTCAAAATTGTAGAATAGACTACACTGTATAGCACAGGGAAATATACACAAAATGTTATGATAACTCACAGAGAAAAAAATGTGACAATGAGTGTGTATATGTCCATGAATAACTGAAAAATTGTGCTGAACACTGGAATTTGACACAACATTGTAAAATGATTATAAATCAATAAAAAATGTTAAAAAACAAACAAACAAACAAACAAACAAAAAACAATACACGATCAAAGACAAAAACAAGAAAAGCCTGTTTTTCTTTCCCGGTCTGGGAAATGATACTCCCCAGGCAAGCTTGCTGTCCATACCTCTTGGTCCTTCCCAGGGTACCACAGAGTTACCTGACTGTAGGAGATGCATGGACCTAAAAAATACCCCTGCTCAGTCTCTAACCCTAAACCAATTAAATCAGAATCCAGGCCAAGAGGATTTTTTTTTTTAAAGCTGCCCAGGTGATTCAGATGTGCAGCCGGGTGTGAAAACCGGAGGCAGTGTGATCTGATACCAGCTTCTCTTTCACAGTACTTCCAGCCTGTACCCGCCCCTCCCATGACTAAGCCCTGGGCTACCGAGAAATCCGAGCTGAGCCAATCCGAGCCTCAGGAACCTGAACTAAGACACTCTGGGGGAAGACTGAGAAAGGCAGGAGAGGCCACGGTAGGTCACGGGCGAGGGGCTGTTGGGAGGCTTGGAAGGAGAGCACAGGTCAAAGGAAATTGAGGAAGACTAAGGAAAACTGAGAAGGGAGAGATGCAAGCAGATTATGCAGCAGGTCAGACCGACTACGGCTGGTCCTGTTCCGCCTCCATTTCGGGGTTTTCCTACTTCTAGTCTTTTGTGTTTTACAATAAATCCCCTTTCTCTTAACAATGGGATACACTGGATTTTCTAAGGATGGCTACAACAGTATCTCCAGCCCAAATGCTCCCCTCAATGTGACCCCACCACTTCCCCAATGGAAGGTGGTTTATAATTTCTCTCTCCTTGAGTCTAGGGGTGACCTTAGGTTGTAGCCAACAAAATGCAGAAGTAGCAAGATGTGACTTCCAACACTAGGTCAAAAGATATTCAGTTTCCATCTGGTTCTCTTGAGACCTTCTCTCAGGGAGCCCTGAGCCACCATGTAAGAACTCAGGGGGGAGGGTATAGCTCAGTGGTAGAACGTGTGCTTAGCATGCATGAGGTCCTGGGTTCAATCCCCAGTACCTCCATTAAAACAAGTAAATAAATAAACTCCTCACTTCCCAAAACAGGCAAGAAAAAGAATCTGGTTACCCGGAAAGCACTATTTGAATAGGTCATGTGTAGGCTCTTCAACTGACAGTCCCAGCTGAGCCCAGCCCTCCAGGCAGCCCCACCAAGGTGCCATGTTGGATACGCCAGACAAACCCATCCCCGCTGCTGAGTAACACTGAGTGACCTCAGTCAACACCAGGAGGAGAAGAATTGCTCGCCCCGAACCCTGCCCACAGGGCTAATCCACAGACTGTGTGATGGAATAAAAAGGTTAATCCATAAAGTTCGGGATAGTCTGTTACACAACAAAACTGGAACCAGTGGTCATCCTAAGCAAACTTGTATACCTTGGCAGCAAAGAGCCTAACACACCCAGCTGTCTCCCAGGGTCTGCCCCGTTGCTACCTCACCTTTGGTTTAGTTGTCACCAGGCCCCCAACCACCGCCCTCCCACCACCACCGGGTGACGCTTGCACAGTGGATGGGACTTGCCATCAGAATGGTTCCTGAAAAAACCGCAGCACAATTACAAAGTATGAAAAGAAAATACAGCACGGGGAACTATATTCCATTTTTTGTAATAACATATAATGGAAAATAATCTGAAAAGAAAAAAATACATTTATGTGTAACTGAATCATTTTGCTGTACACCTGAAACTAACATTGTAAATCAACTACACTTCAATAAAAAATTTCGAAAAAGAAAAAAGAAAGAAAAGAAAATATAAGTAATATCTTTTTTAAAGTTGTTGTAAAATATATGTAACATAAAACCATTTTAGCCATTTTTTAGTATACGGGCTCAGTGGCATTAAGCACATTTGCACTGTTGTGCAACCATCACCACCACCCATCTCGAGAATGTTTTCACCTCGCAAACCTGAAACCCTGTATCCATTAAACAGCTTCCCATTTCCTTCTCCTCTCAGTCCCTGGCAACTGCCATTCTGCTTTCTACCCCTGAATGTGACTCCTCTAGGGACCTTAAATGTACTCTGTATAAGTGGAATTGTACAGTGTGTGTCCTTTCATTTCTGGCTTATTTCACGTAGCATAGTGTCTTCAGGGTTTATCTATGCTGTTGCAAATGGCAGGATTTTCTTCCTTTTTAATAATATTATTTAATTTAATAATAATTAATAATAATAATAATAATTAATTAATTAAATAATATTTCTTGCATGTACAGACTGCATTTTGTTTATCCATTCATCCATCGATAGGGTTGCTTCCACCTTTGGGGTGTACAGATACCTGCTTTCAGTTCATTCGGGCATATACCCAGAAGTGGAATGGCTGGATCAGGGGGTAATTCTATTTTTAGTTTTTTGAGGAAACCCTGTATTATTTTCCAAAGCAGTTGCACCATTTAACATTCCCACCAGCAGAGCACAAGGGGTCCAATTTCTGCACGTTCTCACTAACACTTGTTATTTCCTGTTTTTTCTTTTTCAATAGCGATCCGAATGGATGGAAAGTGGTATCCACCATGGTTTCGATTTGCATCTCTGTAATAACTAGTGATGTTGAGCATCTTTTCATGGCTCATCGGCCATTTGTATATCTGCTTTGGAGAAATGTCTCTTCAAGTCCTTTTCCCACTTTTTAACCAGGTTGTTTGGTTTTTCATTGTTGAGTTATAGGAATTCTTTGTAAATTCTGTATATTGGCTCCTTATCTAGATAAGTGATTTGTAAATGTTTTCTTCCATTCCGTGGCTGCCTGTAAGCAATAATGAAAGAGCTGGGAAAGACTTTCTAAGCATGGTACCAAAATATATTAGAAAGGAAATAATCAATGGATTTGACTACATAAAAATACAAGTGTTAGCTATGATAAAAATATAATAAATCAAAAGTCAGGTGACAGAGGACAATTTCTTTTTGCAATATATAACAATGGATTTTTAATATATAGCAAGTAAACAGAAGTAATCCAGTAAACAAAAGATAAACTCCAATAAAATGAAACAGGGCACAAGACACAAACATATAGTTACAAAAGAAGAAACACACGATCCTTTCCACACATGCAAAGTCTTGTGGAAGCAAAACCAACATCGTGCCTCCAAGTCCCACCATTAGGGGAGAATAAACACTTTCAGCCCTAATTCCAGCCCCCCAAATAAATGAATGCCGGGCATCGCCTGTGAGGTGCTGACTACTTAATGCAAACAACGTTATCCCTGACTTTTGCAATGCTGCTGTCTGAAGTCTGGCCACAACTTCGCAGAAATTGTAGCTCTGTAAGAAAATTGCAGGTTTTTGGTCATGAACATACCAAGTGTAAATTCAGGAACCTCAGTAATTTTGCCGTGTTTGGCTCTAATAACCTGCTGTGGTTTTGATCTGAATAGCAGGTCCTTCTGGGTGTCTCACATTTCTTGCAAGTAAACTTCTTTCCTTCTCTTACTGCTGTTATCCCTGAGTCTTCAATTCAATGCAATGCACATTAAAATATCAAGACATCGTTCTCACCTAATGAATGGGCAAAGATGTATTTTTCCAAGACATTGCTGAGCCAGCTGGATAGGCAGTAAGCCTGGCCCGCCTACATGACTGGAAGCTTTTAAAATATGCCCTTTAAATCCTGTAATTCTAGTTCCTGCAATATAACAATGGTTATAATTAAGTTGTATATCCTAAAATTAAAAAGAAACAAACACTAAAATGTTATCAACTTACAAATAGTTAAATGCATTTTTTAAGAATATTTAATACTCTGGGGAAATATTCTTTTTTTAAAAAAAATTTTTTATAGAAGTCTAGTTGATTTACAATGTTGTATTAATTTTTAATTTCAGGTGCACAGCAAAGTGATTCGGTTACACATATACATATATACACTCTTTCAGATTCTTTTCCATTATAGTTTATTATAAGATTTTGAATATACTTCCCTGTGTTATACAATAGGTCCTTGTCCTTTGTTTTATGTATAGTACTGTGTCTGTTAATCTCAAACTACTAATGCTCTTGATTGAATGTAAAATGAAAAAAGTGGGATCTTACAGGATGATTGAAAATTTGACAACAAAACCTTATATATGGGGGGAGGGCATAGCTCAGTGGTAGAGCTCATGCTTAATATGCATGAGGTCCTGGGTTCAATCCCTAGTCCCTCCATTAAAACAAAAACTAAAAAATAAACTTAATTACCCCCCCAAAAAGAAAAAAGAAAACCCCATATATATGGCATTTTAAAAGCTGAGAGGAAGAAGGTGGCATTTCCATTGCCACCCCTTCCTTTTCTTTAAGGAAAAAAAGAATTTCTTCCATTCTGCTATAATGTAATAACAGCACACTAAAACTTAAGTTCAGTTAACATGGAAGAATTCGTGGAATTCTATATAATGTGTATTAAGGTTAGTTAAGGTGGGCGGGACTGGATGTAGTGGTGGGAAGTGAAGGAGAGAAACAAGAGGGGAGGGAAAGCTGGAGTAGTGTGTTGAGGACAGGAAAAGACAGACCTAGAAACTAAGGCAGAATGAGCAAATTAAATCAATTCATGGGGCACTGTTTCACATCCTCCCTTCCCCACCTCTCTCTCGCTCACACACACAAACACACACACACACACACACACTCCAGGCTATTGTTTCAGAAGGTCCTCTTACAGAAACCAACAGAGAAGTCAGCTCTCTGAACTGTGTCTGAACACAGAGGCTCCTGCAGAGAAAGTACTAAAGTGAAAGGAACTATGTGCACATCAAACCCTTGTTAGAGCAGCAGGTGCAGAAGCACGCTGGCTGGAGTTTACAAAAGACATCAGAGATGCTCATGAGTTGTGGTGGGAAAACAAATCTCGTTGCAAACGGCTCAACGCCCTTCGGTGGAAATCGCCAATAAACATGGCGCACGTGCTCCCACCTCCGGGAGGCGGGGACTCAGGCTCAGGCTACTAAATTATTTATTAGAGTCCTAATTGAAAACAATGAAACCAGTTTTCAAAAATTAAAAGGGCAGACTGGGGAGTCAGCAAGGGCGGACTGAAAGAACAGAACAGGCTGTTATTTACAAGGGACACATGCACACAGGCGCAGACCTGCAATGCGATCAGAGAGGCAGCGGACCAGCAAATTAAGCAAATACCTTTCGCAAAGATCAAAAACAGGAGTGACTGACGCCGGGAGGCCCGGGTACTAGGCACTAAGCAAGCTATCCTGGCTTCTCTTAATGCAGAACCTGTTCCGTGGAGAGAGCTTTGAAATGCTGGGTCAGCCGAGGTCTGTCCTCTCTCCAACTGAGACGCACACTTTGTGTTGCCCAGGTTTGAGAACTCTTTATTGGTTTAAAACCCTCCAAGGAGTCTGCTTTAAGTTATAGGGGATGTCCCAGAGTTGGAATCAGGAAAGTGTCACGAACACAGGAGATTTAGCACTCGGTGTCTGGAAAATAAAGCAGGGTTCCTTGGCCCAGGATGAGAGAAGGAGATCAAGTTAACAGCTTAGCGACTCAGCTATCCATGAAGAGAACCCAAGAAGCCACCCGACACCCGTGAGTGCCCCGCGGGGTGTGCATTTAAGGAACCTCGGGGCCTTTGATTCTTGGGCGTGCACTCCTTTCAATAAGTCAGAGCGACCCCACGCTCCGAGGTGGCTGCAAATCATGGAACGAAAAGTTCCGAGGACTTTGCGCATGGATCTGTGAGCTGGCTAATGGCAGGATGCACAGGAGAAACGTACCTTCCCTACCCTCCTTCCTGATTCCTTTAACTCGGAAAAGTGGCCTCAGCCCCAGTGCGGCGACACTGTTGTGACACTCTCCAAGACAGATATTGGGCGGGATTGTAAGTGACAAGGGGATGTAGACCACGCCCCATAAAATGGCGAAAACTTTGACGGACATGCAAGGTGGAGCTGTACTGCCTCTCGGAGCCGTGAGCTGGTTACTGCAGCCACGAGATCCCAACGACAGGACAGGGCACGAAACTGCACATTCTCGGGAGCCAGTGCATGGCAGGAAATCCATAAACAAGAAGGCAGGGAAATAGATTTGACAGCTTGCTGCTGCCACAGCTTCCTTAGCAAAGATCAGATCTGGATCGGGTTTATTTAAAAAGAGACATCCTGGGGTCTACCCAAGATGTTTGTCCTCATTGTATTTCATCTGAGGGCAGAAGCAGGAAAGAAGTCGTTGAGGGGTAAACCCTGCTTAAAGCAGGAGACGTTCCTTGCAGAGCAAGTTTGTACACCGGATGCTGAAAATGGACCGAGAAAAAACTAGCACATCATTGACAGCACGTCCTTCGCAGGGGCTTCAGCTGTGTTTTCTGCGAAACAGACCATCTTTGTCAGCAGAGCTTTGAATGCTCACTCGGAGAGCGAGGTCAGAGAGCAGAAGGCGGAACTGGCCGTCACACTCCAATTCCTTAGAAAAGGGACACGTGGATCCTTTCCCAGGAGCCCTCCCGTCAGTTCTGCTAAACGGAACAGTAAACCGTGTGGCTTAAAATGTGTAGAACACATATTCCTAAATTAAAGTGGTTTACAGAAAAAAATCTGAGATTGCTCCTAAGATATATCTGTGTCAGGGCTGCTTGGGCCAGCTGGTCAGTGGAGTCACCCTGGGAGTCTGGGACTAGTGAATCTGAATCTCTGAAAATCGTTGTTGCAAAGCCTTCCAGGTAAGAAACATTGGTTTAGGAAACAAACTGTGGTTACCAGGGGGAGAGGAGGGGAGGGCTACACTAGGAGTTTGGGATTAACAGAGACACATTACTACATAAAAAATAGATAAACAAGGGCCTACTGTATAGCACAGGGAACTGTATTCAATTTCTTGTAATGAGCCATAATGGAAAACAAACTGATAAAACATATATGTATATATATAAAACTGAATCACTTTGCTGTACACCTGAAACTAACATTATATACTGACTACACTTCAATAAAAAATAAGAATTAAAAAAAAGAAAGGGAGGGAAAAAAAAGAAATAGTGGTGTAGCAAACATTGCTTTTCTAACTTTAATGGGCATACGACTCACCCGGGGAGCCCATGAAAGTGGAGTTTAATTCCAACAAAAGTCTGGGGAGGCTGAGAGTCTGCATTTCTAACGCGCTTCAGGGGACAGGGATGCTTTTGCTCCAGGGCTGAACGAGGGTCCCGAGAGCCACCTCTTTAATTATGGGGATTGGACAAAGAATTCTCATCAATACGGTACAAACAAAGCCAGTGATAAACCTTCGCCTCATTTTGGTCAAAAAAACTTTTCTTTTCTTTGGAGGGAGGAGGATAGGGGTAAGCAATCAGATCAGATGAGCAGAAATCAGAATAATGTTCAATTTTGGTTACACTTTTCAGAAAACATTACTTCAACCAATGAATCAGTAAACAAAAATATCCCTACAGTGGAATATGATTTGCCCATAAAAAGGGACAAAGTCCTGCTCACAGCGAAAAAAAAGAAATGCGACAATGAATATATATATGTTCATGTATAACTGAAAAATTGTGCTCTACACTGGAATTTGACACAACATTGTAAAATGACTATAACTCAATAAAAAAATGTTTTTAAAAAAAAGGGACGAAGTCCTGACACATATTACAGGGATAAATCTGAAAAATATCATGCTACCTGAAAGAAGTCAGTCACAGAAGACCAAGTATTAAATATTCTATTTATATGAAATGTCCAGAATTGGCATATTTATAGAGACAGAAAGCAAATTAGTGGTTGCTTAGGGCTGGAGGGATTGCGGGGGTGGGGAAGGGAGCTAGCTAAAAGGCATGGGGTTTCTTTAGGAGGTCATGTAAATATTTTTAAATTGGCTAAAAAACCCATTGAATTATACACTTTAAATGATTGAGTTTTATGATGTGTGAATATCTCAAAAAGCTGTTAAAAAATTATTGAATGATCTTTGCAGTGCATATAAGCAGCCAAACATAAAGAACATACATTTTAATGTGTTATACATGCAATATACCTTATGTTCTTCATATGCTATCTTTACATATTATGCATATGATGTGCAGAATGTGTCATGTAGAGATTATGTAAAAACCTGTAGGAGCAGGTCTATTAAAAAAACTATAAAAAGGCAAACAACCCAATAGGAAAATAGAAGATGTGCACAGACAATCCACAAAAAGGAAACCAGAAGGGTCAATATACACACGGAAAGAAGCTGGCGGGGGTTGGGGTACAGCTCAGTGGCACAGCATGTGCTTAGCATGCACGAGGTCCAGGGTTCAGTCCACAGTACCGCCATAAGTAAATAAATAAACCTAACTACCCTCCACCAAAATACAAACAAAAGGGGGTCTAAACATAAGGGTATCACTAAAAAAAAAAAAAAAAAAAAAAAAGGAAAGAGGCTCAACCTCCTTGGAAATCAGGGAAATAAACATTAAAACATCAACCAGATACCAATTCAGACCCACCAGACTGGCAAAAGAACTGTGAAAATTAGTGCATGCTGTGCTAAATGTGGAGAAATGAGAATTCCCATGTATTGCTGGTGAGAAAGTAGACTGTTCCAAAATCTTTGGAAAGCAATTTAGCAGTATTTGAGTAAATTTGAAGAGTGTATCTCCCATGACTTGCTGCTTTTGCATATGAGAAAGTCCCGCCCATGTACACAGGAGGCATGCACAGGGATCTCCTCCCATTATTTTCCTTATTAGAGAAAAACTTCAACAACTTATATGCCATCAATAGGGAAACGGATAACTATCTTGAGGTTTATGCATATAATAGAAAGTTACCATTTAAAAATAAACAAATTCGAGTGACAGTATGTAATAAAATATTTAAAATATGATTTATATTATCTCCCAGAAATGAGACTAAAGAGTGCAAAAGTACAGGAGAATATAAAAAGAATAAAATAATGCCATTTGCAGCAACATGGGTGGACCTGGAGAATGTCATTCTAAGTGAAGTAAGCCAGAAAGAGAAGAAAAATACTGTATGATATCACTTACATGTGGAATCTAAAAAAATTAGACAAATGAACTTATTTACAAAACAGAAACAGACTAAAAGCCATAGAAGGGGGAGCGTATAGCTCAAGTGCTAGAGCACGTGCCTAACAAGCACAAGGTCCTTGGTTCAATCCCTGGTACCTCCTCTAAAAATAAATAAGCCTAATTACCTCCCCCCTCAAAACAAACAGACTAAAAGACACAGAAAACAAACTTATGGTCACTGGGAGGGGAGTCAGGGGGAAGGGGTAAATTCAAGATTAGCAGTTACACACTACTATATATAAAATAGATAAACAACAAGGTCCTACTGTACAGCACAGGGAACTATATTCAATATCTTGTAGTAACCTGTAATGAAAAAGAATATGAAAAGGAACATATGTATGTATATGTATGACTGAAACATGATGCTGTACACCAGAAACTGATGTAACATTGTAAACTGACTATACTTCAATTAAAATAAAAGAGGATAAAGCCAAGTTGGCAAATATGTACGTGGCTTGGACATGGCACCCCATCACTTCTGCCATGTTGCATTGGCCAAGCAAGTCATAGTCCAAGCCCCGACTGTGGGACCTGGAAAACAGACTGGGTCTGTGAAGTCTCATGGCCAAGGTGGGTTCAGGGAGGGCTGAGGGACTGGGGCCATGATGGAAATCTCCCGCATCGCCATGACTTTGTGTCATGTCACCAACACCTTTGCAAGACAGGAACCAGCTGGATCAGAGTGTCCCCTAGATGTCAGCTCTGGGCCGTCAAGGGGACACACTGAAGGATCAGCACAACCTTTGGCTCAGGGAGGTAGTTTAGTGGGGAGGGTGCCTGTGCACAGAAGGATCAGTAACATTCAACTTGAAGAGAGACTTGATCTTACACCTGGAAGGAAAGGCAGGACATACTGGTCAGTGGAGAAAAGGATGCTCTGGGAAGGCGAGGGGCCTTGAGGGAAGGCTGGTGGTAGCCATGCCTCTGTGCCTTTGTGAATGTGGATTGATGTCACCTGCCTGCAAATGAGCAAGCTATGGGTAAGTACAGGGCAGAGTAGCCTGTGAATGAATGTTGGCAGACTCTAGAAGCTTAGCTCTCACCCTGATGACCTCCACACGTCACTCACTCTCTTAGCCTCTCACTCAACTAGGCCCTCTGCCAGCGCAGGGCCTCGGAACACACCTCCCTCCCCTTTTTAGTCTTACTGTGCCCTGATATATGCTTCAAACGTCACCTCCTCAGGGAGGCCCACCCTGACTTCCCAGGCTACATCAGTGCCCTGGTGACAAGCTTCCCTGAGCGCACGATATGCCCTTGATTAAGTGCAGTGGTGGCCCCTTATCTGTGGTTTCACTTTCTGCAATTCCAGTTACCTGAGGTCAACTGTGGTATGAAAATATTAAATGGAGAATTCCAGAAATAAATAATTCCTAAGTTGTAAACGGCGTGTCATTCTGAGTAGTGTCGTGAAATCTCGCATGTCCTGCCCTGTCCTGCCCCAGACGTGAATCACCCCTTTGTCCAGCGTTGCCTGCCCCTTAGTCACTTAGCAGCCATCTAGGTTACCAGGTGGACTGTTGAGGTATCGCAGGGCTTGCATTCAAGTGGCCCTTATATTACTTAATCGTGGCCCCAAAGCGCAAGAGTAGGTATGCTGGCAATTCAGAGATGCCAGAGAGAAGCTGTAACGTGCTTCCTTTAAGTGAAAAGGTAAAAGTTCTCAACTTCACAAGGACAGAAAAAAAAAAAAATCATTGCTAAGATCGACGGTCAAAACGAATATTCCATCTGTGAAGTTGCAAAGAAGGAAGGAGAAATGTTAGTTTTGCTGTCCCACCTCAACTGCAAAAGTTACAACCAGGGTGTGCTAAGTGCTTAGTCAAGATGGAAAAGGGATTAAATATGTACAATAAGATTTTGAGAGAGGCCACAATCACATAACTTTTATTATAGGATATTGTTATAATTGTTCTGTTTTATTATTGGTTATTATCTTTAATCTCTTACTGTGCCTAACTTTACATTAACTTTATTATCAGTGTGTAGGTATAGGAAAAAACATATATAGGGTTCTATCTGCTGTTTCAGGCATCCACTGGGGATCTCGGAACATATCCCCCGCAGATCTGTTGAATCAGTGATGCTGGTTGAATAACCCTTGTGCCGTGCTGCCCTCCAGTGATTACTCTCGGTATTTGCGATAATTGAATTTAAACTGACTCCCAGTGGCTTTCACGCTTTTGGTGCCTGTGGGATGAGATAAGAATGGGGCCCACCAGGTATATGAAAAGGTGCTCAACATCACTAATCGTCAGGGAAATGCAAATCAAAAGTACAACAAGACACCACCTCACACCTGTCAGAATGGTTGTCACCAAAAAGAGAAGCAGTAACAAGTGCTGGTGAGGATGCGGGGAGAGGGGAGCCCTCGAACACCGTTGGTGGGATGTGAACTGGTGCAGCCTGGAGGAAACCAGCACAGAGGTTCCTCAAGAAATTAGAAATAACCTGGAGAATGTCATTCTAAGTGAAGTAAGCCAGAGAGAGAAAGAAAAATACCACATGATATCACTTATATGTGGAGTCTAAAAAAAAAAAAAAAGAGAGACTAACTTATTTACAAAACAGAAACAGACAGACTCACAGACATGGAGAACGCACTTATGGTTACCAGAGGGGGAAGGGGCTGAGAAGGGATAAATTGGGAGATCGAGATTTGCAGATACTAATATATAAAAAATAGGTAAACAACAAGTTTATACTCCATAGCACCTATAGTCACTATCTTGTAGTAACTTATGGTGAAAAAGAATATGAGAACAAATGTATGTATATGTTCCTATGTGACTGAAGTATTATGCTGTACACCAGAGACTGACACAGCATTGTAAACTGACTGTACTTCAATAAAAACATATTTTAAAAAAAAGAAATTAGAAATAGAGCTACCATATGATCCAGCAATTCAAATTCTGGGTATATATCCAAAGAAAATGAAATCAGTATCTCAAAGAGATGTCTGTACTCCCATGTTTATAGTAGCATAATCCACAATACCCAAGATAATGGAAGCAACCTGGGGCTCCGCCAATGGGTGAAGGGATGAAGATGTGGTATACATACAACTGAATACTATTCAGCCATAAAAAAAGGAAATATGGATGAACCTGAAGGACATCATGCCAAGGGAAATAAGCTAAACAGAAAGACAAATACTGTATGACCTTACTTATATGTGGAATCCAGAAAACCTGAACTCATAAAAGCAGACAGTAGAATGGTGGGTGCCAGGGGCTGGTGGGTGGGGTGGGGAAGTGGGGAGATGTTGGCCAAAGGGTACAAATGTCCAGTTATAAGACAAATACATTCTGAGGATTTAATGTAGAGCATGGTGACAGTAGTTAATAATACCATGCTGTGTAGGTGAGACAGATGCTAAGGGAACAGACCTTAAGTTTTCTCACCATCACCATCACAAAAAGGCAACCACGTGAGGTGATGCATAAGCCTGATTTTTTTCTTTTTTTTGGTTTCTTTATGTTTGCTTGCTTGTTTGTTTGTTTGTTTAACAGAGGTACTGGGGATTGAACCCAGGACCTCGTGCATGCTAAGCATGGGCTCTACCACTGAGCTGTACCCTCCCCCCGAATCAGCCTGATTGGAGTAATAATTTCACAATGTATACATCCATTAAAAAATCACGTTTACACTTTAAATATATAGAATATTTTCTTTGTCAGTTATACCTAGGTAAAGCCAGAAAGAAAACGAGAGCGGGGCCTTGAGTGAGTAAAGCCTGAGGAATGTGGTGTAAGCTTTAGAAATTCCTCGAAGCAATGAAACGTGGACAATGTACCCTCAACCCCTCAGTCCTATCCGTTTAGCAGGTACTGGGTCCTGGGCCACCTCCCCTCCCTTCCCGGCCTCACAGACCTCCCTTAGCACTCACCGACCTCACAGCGGCCCCATCCAAACATCTCTGAGCTCATCCCCTGTAACCTGTGATCCACGCTGTTCTCTTGCCGCCTGAATGTCTCTCAACCAAAGACTCCAAGCAATTCAAACCAAGTATGGATTTGTCTTTCCCTCCCCAGTTCCTGGATGTGTTCAGGGCACTGTGAGGAGCAAATTATACGTGTGTTCTGACTCAAGGAAACTGACACCATCTACAGACAAGAAAAGCGAAGCCTCGAGAGGTGAAGTCACTCGCCCAAAGCCCCACAGGGCTAGAATGTGAATCCCCATCTGACTCCAGAGTCTTGATACTTGGCTGTGTACTCGATTCAAGGGGCCAGAAGCTTTTAGAACTTAGAGATTTCTCTTTAAGAAAAAGAATCCAAATTAAGAAAACAAAGTTAGGTACAGGGCTATAGAAAGGACTTGTTATACAAACGAGTTGTGGCTTAAATTTCACTCGCTTCCTGATAAAATGGCCTCTAAACGGAAATGACACGATCTCCAAGGGTAATGAACAGGCAAACCAGGGGAAGATTAGGATGTGGAGAAGTTTTTTCCACCCTCCTTGAACCTAAAAAAAAATTTTTTTTTAATTTTTAAAAAAGTGAAAGGGGGGGGAAGTAATTAGGTTTATTTGTTTGTTTATTTTTAGAGGAGGTACTGGGGACTGAACCCAGGACCTCATGCATGCTAAATGTGTATTCTACCACTTGAGCTATACCTTCCCCTCTGAAACTTCTTTAAAGCATGGAAGGTTGATCCATCCTTTCTAGAGGTATTTCCCCCAATATGTTCCTGGAGTCTTTCCTGAGAAAAAGCAGCAGGGAGCAGGTATTTTTGCTTTTCCCAGAATGTCAGTGTCAGAATGAGAGGGAGAAGACAGGCATTTGACAAAGTCAGACGTAAGTGGGAGTCCAACATACAGGAAGAGCAAGAAATTCAGAAGCAAAACAAACCAGTCACATGTCCCAGTGGACGCAGGCCATAGTCAAAGCAAAATTGCTGTACGCAAAGGCTAGTGGTTGGTTTTGAGTTACAAAGTCAAAAACGAAACCTAGACACTGGACACTAGCCCAGCACAAACTCAGCTTAGCTTGTAAATAAGTGGCTCTCTCAACACTTCACCCAAAAAAAAAAAAAAAAAAAAAAAAAAAAAAAATCACAGAACAATGAAGCTATTTTTTGCAAGCTGCCAACTGCCTTCAGCAAAGTCGTTCCCAAACAGTGACCTCTAGTGGACAGGAGGGTCATCGTTTGCTGGAACGGGGAATTTCCTGACACAGGCATTTTAATCCATTTCAGCCTGTTTCTTTACCAGAGCCTTCTGGGGTTTTGCTCAAACAGTGAATTTGTGGTGTTTAAAAATTTTTATTAATGTTTCTTTTTTCAACCTTCTTTGTAAACATCTCACTTCAGTTACACGACATATTCTATGCCTAAATAAGCTTTCAGCACCCCATTACAAGTGTTAGTAAGAAGGCTGCTTTAACACAATTGTAGTTTTGCTTAACAAAATTTTACTTTTTATAGTGAATCTGGTATGAGAGACTTCTAAATCCTGGATAAAGACAGTTTATCAAGAGAGCAATACATTTTGAATTGCGCATTTCTTGGATTTTTTGGTTCAATTTAGATCTCTGATTATAAAGGAATCCCTAATAGAGGTTATAGAAGTAATTAGGAAAAGAAAATGAGGTCAGAAGCGTAAGTTGCTGCCATCCTTTTGAAGGTTAATTTGGCAGTGTCTGTTAAAATATTAAACACATAGCTTTTTGCCAGCCACTCCACTTCTAGGACTTTATCCCCTAGATTTACTTATATAAGTGAGCAGAGAGACACGTAGGATGTTTACTGCCACAATTATTGTAATTAGAGAAAACAATCTAAGTATTTGTCGGTAATAAATTATGGAAGTCATGTAAAGCATGCAGATATTTAAAGGATATGGGAGTTCTATATTTTTTAATATTAATATTATAAAAGAAAGTTTTAGAACAGTATTGTTTTAAAATCTAATAGATGTATGTACACAGTATATGTATGCAACTTTGCAGGAAGAATTGTTTTTCTGACATGGAGGTCATTAGGTTTCTTCATTGATTTCTGCCTGAAGGAGGTACTGGGGATTGAACCCAGGACCTCCTGGGTGCTAAGCAAGTGCTCTACCACTTGAGCTATATATCCTTCCCCCTGAAAGAACTGTTAAGAGTGGATTGCACCTTCCACCCTTCCAATCACTGATTTTGCTTAACTCTGAATAGCCATTACTCAAAGAAGGAAGCACAGCCTTAAAGGAACACAAACTCTGAAGGCAAACTGCCTGAGTTCAAATCCTGATTTTTATCAGCTACAATCGCTGTGAGTTAGGCAAGTTCTTTAACATCTTTGTGCCTTAGTTTTCGCATCTGTATATGGGATGATACATTTTGAGGATTAAATAAATTCATATATACGAAGCACCAGAGTAGTGCTAAAAGTGCTTTTACTGTTATTTTAACTTAAAATTTTAAAAAGTAGGTGTTGATATAATCAGGGAAATTGGGCGGACGTGAGATTTTTTGGTACTACCTCTGCAACTTCCTGTGAATCTACGATTATTTCAAAATAAAAAGGTTAAAAAAAAAAACCGATATGAAAGATGGTCAAGACAATGTTAACCGAAAAAAAGCAAGATGTACGTAGTAAGCTCTATCTTGCGCAGAAAAAACAGGGAAGGGAGTAAATATGTATCTGCTTTTGTAAAACCGAATTCTAGAAGAGCATGTTAGAAACTAGTCATAGTAGCTACTTGGGAAATGGGCTTTATTTTTGAACCAAGTGACTGGGACCCACTGAAAATTTTTAAAATAAGAGCAATAACAAAAAAGTCACAAATAGCACTTCTATCATACCATAAAAGCATTGCCATTTGCAGCCAGTTGAGTCACACCAACCTGACAAGTTACAGGATACATTAAGTTCAGCGATGAGGGACTTTGTTCCAAAGTCTCTATTTTACTCACAATGTGTGAAGTTCAGAGATGTTTCATTCCTTAGTTTTTGAAGGGAACCTGAAGAGTCACTCTTGGCTTCAGCTAGACATGATTTTTAGAGTTGACAACTGGCATGTAGACTTATCTAAGTCTAGTGACATTTTTAATTAAAAGCCTTTTGGAAGGACGACATCTTAAGGACACTCTAGTATAAATACTGGATCTTGATGGCATTACATCTGGAGAAGGGGCAATTACAACCACAAAGTCTGGACTTAGCTAGTTAGTCCTGGGAGGAGAGGAACAGACAAGCTCCCAAGTGTCCTCACTCACATCCCAGCACGGCCTCCTCTGTCCAGACAAGGGGTGCCCTGATAGATAGCAGGATGCTGTAGTGACCAATGCACAAAGTCTCCCAAATCTCTTGGTATTTCTGTAAGTTCCATCTCCTCAAAGGTCTTTTTAGCAATGTCTTAGGGTAAGGTATGCTAGCTGCTGTAATAAACAACACTGAAATCTCAGTGGTGTAATAATGACTGAATGATTACCTATCACCTATCACAGTCTAGTGTGGACTGAGGGTGGGGGGTATGTCTCCACATAGTCATGGAGGAATCCAGGCTTTCAAGATCCAACACACAGCTTCCAGGGCAGCCTGGAAATTGAGATCCAATCGGCACACAGGAAAAAAAGAGTGAAGATTCAAACAGACCATAACCCAAGGAAGTGGCATTTTTTTGCTTCCCAATGTCATTGGCCAAAATTTAATCACCTAACTGCAGGGGAGGCTGGGAAATGTAGTTGAAGGTGTGTATCTCAGGAAAAAAAATTAAACAATTGAGTGATTGTATCATTGTCTCTGCCGCAAGCAGCTATTAGTACTGTATTTTTCTCTAATAGTTAAGATTCCCTGCTTTTCATAGACCTTTACACTAAGCTTTGCCATAGAGTGCATGAACATCGTTCCCACTTACCAAAGAGGAAGATAAACTTCAAATAGGACTTAGCTGACATGACTAAACGGATACTAAAATGATGAAGCAGGGTCTAGAACACGTCTTGCCGCAAGTAAACAAAGGTAACACAGCTCACTTCAGTATTCAAATCAATCAGACCTGAGTCCATTAGTAGATCCCTTATAACTTTCCCATATGATTTATTTCCTCAAAAAAAAAAAAAAAAAAAAGAGAAGTTCACCACTGACTTAGTCTATATGCAGCCATAAAGTTATAAAGAGAATGTACTAAAATTTTAATGGAAATATATTTTGGAGAATAACAAAACTGAAGGCATACAATTCATTTTGGACAAACTTCAGACTATTTTTTCAGAAATTGCTTCTTCCCCTTCCTTCTTCTGGAACTCCTATCAGACGTATATTGAAACTTACCACATCCTCTACTTACCTCTTAAATTCTCAGATATTTTCTTTGCTACTTTCTATTAATATCTTCAGATCTATTTCCAATTTGCTAATTCCATCTCCAGTACTGTCAAATCTCTTTCATCTGTCCAATGATGTCATTTCAATTACATTCATTTTGAGACATTCTAATAGGTTTGTTTTTGAGTATGCTTGGTTGTTATTTTTCTTCATCATAATTTGTCCTTAATACAGTAATCCGCCGTTTAGGTCTCTATTTTTAAAATTACCTTTCAAAGCATCTATCATTTTGCTTAATTCAATATCAGAAATTCTGGGCATCTAATTCTTCTGTTTAAAGACATTAAAAAAATCTGTAGACTTTCACTCCTCATGAACTGTCTTGTAATTATTTTATAATTTTAAAAGGCATATTCAGAAGTGGGGAGTATTTATGGAAAGTGCATATTTATGAGATGCTGACACAGCCTGGATCCAGAGTGATTTCTGCAGGTGCTTTTGTTGTTTGTTTCTGCCAGTTATCTACTCGCATGACTGGCCCAAGTTCCATGTATATGCTAACTTTTGGCTTGTGGTTCCCAGATATGAAAATTCAAACCCACAGCCCGTTTGTGGTGCTGGCATGATGACAAATTTTCAGCAGAGACCTGTTCCTCCACCTGGAGCCCAGCTTCCTTGCCTGTGCATTTCTCAGCCCGTTCTTCTCCGAACAGTGTAGTCCTCGGAGGGCTCTTGTTTTAGCATAAACTTTACAACCCAAACCCCTACGTAATAATGGAGGCCTTTTCCACTCCCTCCCCTGCAGCCGCAGAGCCACCTCAGAGCTTACTGCTCTGGCCGTCAGCCCCCATCCGTTGCAGGCTCCCGGGAATTTCCCTCACGTTGGTCCCCTGGGAGGCTGGAACTGGAAGGTCTCCGTCCTACGCTTATGATTATATAAAAATATCAGCAAGCAGTGGAAAGGAACGCGGACCAACGGAAGCAGACGTGTCTGAGAGCGCATCAGAGACGAAGCCTCTCTTTTAAAACTTGCCTTTTTATTGTTGTCAACGCAACACAATTTGGAGAGAGAAAAAAAAAAAGAGCAGACCTAAATAAATGAAACTATTAAATAAGTTGGTTAAAAAAAATAGGATCAGCAGCACAAGTTTGGGGGATTAAATGTTTTATTAAACCAAGCTTTTAAGTTATATCCACCTACAGTCTGTAAACAAATATAGTACATGTGTAGGTAAAAGGCTCCCCGATGAGAACTCGCGGAAAAACTAAAGACTCCTTTATACAGTGGCACCTCACTGTTCCTTGGGTCGGTGCCATGGAGCCATGTTAGAGCTAAGAGTCAAATGAAAAACCAGGAGTTTAGCTCAATTCCACATGCTCAGATGGACTTCCAGACAGATATTTGTTCCACATTATAGTAGGTTGGATTTTAGCAAGGCCACAGTGTAGTTTTACATTCACAGGTTGGCTGCAACAGTATAAATTAAGCTTCTCTTCTAGATGTCTCCCTCCCCTATGACCATAATTAGTAAGAAATGTGAATTAAAATAAATGATGGACCACAGGTGGCTAGAAAAATAGAGAACTTGTAGAGTCATAAATATATCTACAGTTAGCAAAGCACAAACTTATATAAAATTTACCTTTTTCTGTACGTGCAGAAGAGTGTAAGTATGTTTAAGAGGTACCGACAGGAGACTTCAGAGTGGGCAGAGGGCATTTGTAAAGGAAAAGCACTCACGTTCAAAACCCAGAGAGGAAGCTAAACGCGGATGAGAAAACACAAAAGACAAAATCCTAATTCCTCACATCCGATCAGCCCACTTGACAGACACCACAGTTAGCTTACAGCCCTTTACGTGTCTTTAAAAGTAACACTTTGTTTCCTACGTACAAATTTTTAAAAAGATCAATTACAAGACAAGCAAAAATTGATTGACTTAACAGTGGCACTGAAATCAATGAAATTTGTAGCATGTCGTGTGCTTTCTTACGCTTCTGTGTGTGGGAGTTTTTAAAATTCCCACAAAACCTACTCTACAATCATTTCAGGTGTAGAAGGGAAAAAGTTCCAAGCTGGAAAATAAGAAAGGTCAAAAAAATCTGAAAGTGACTGAAAATCTGAATATATAAGTGATGTTCATAGGATCCCTTAACCCTTACCAAGGGCTAGCTACTAAGGTACCTGTAATGCTATCCTGAAACCAATCCCATTTAAGATACAGTCATCCCCATTCTAATTCTAAAATTAAAAGCACTTAGTCCATACAATGTGCGTTTCAGCGAGGCTGACATCTACCTGGTTGTTCCTGACAGTGTTGCCCTGAAGCTCTGTCAGGGATTCCTGGCAGACCTGAACTGTAAAAGTTCAGAACAATATCACAGCGAGTCCTTCACCCTAATTTCCTGCAGAGAGTAAGGGTGTACCTGAGCTGTCACCAGCCAGGAACAGTGTTCCTTGGAAACTCTGGCCAAGTTTCCTTGCCCCTCAAAATCTCCATAATTTATGATGTCTGGGACTTGCTGGGTTAAATAAACAGGTTCTGCTAACACACTAACATACATTCTACTCCTTCGAGAAGGGTGTAGAGACGCAGCTTTTCCCAAACGCGCTGGGCCTCATCAGGGAACACCCAGAACCACCACTGGATCCCAGGATACTGGTTTCCTACGGAACCTGGTTTGGGAAACGCCATTCTAAAGTAAATTTTCTAAAGTAGTGGTTCTCAAATTGTAGTGAGCATTGAAACACATGGAAGGCAAAGCTTAGATACGAGATCCCCACTTTGTAGGTCTGCGGTGGGGCCTGGGAGCCTGCATTTCTAAGAAGACTCCAAGAGTCTAAGAGACATCCTTGGAGTGGCATCCTTCTAGACAAGGACCCACACAAAGCCCTGCTGCAGAAAACCCGCCTATGCCCTCAGGAAGGCTGTGCTGGCATCTGCTACAACCAATAAGCTGGAGGTCAGAGCAGCCCAGTGACGTCCCAGGACCCTGGTGGGGGGAGGGGCACTGGATTGGCCCCTACTCGCCAGGCGACTGCATCTTAAAAGTAGAGCAGCCTCCTTTCAGGGTGCCTGTGGGGCTTCCAGGAAGCATCTGCACAACCTGACAAAAAGCATCACACAAGTGCCGTTAATCAGAAGAATGTGCCAATCACAGCAGGAAACTCCTGGCGGAGTTGTCTGTCTTCTGCCACTGCTGAGGCTGCGTAAAAGCACACTCTGGTAGCTAATGAAGAGAAAAGAGGCTGAAACTGCCGAAAACCACGGGGAGAGGACTATATATAAGTGGATCACCTAATTAAAAATATAGAATTGCTTAAAAAAAAAAAGATCAACCCACAATCGAAGTAGTTAATTATGCTGGCTCTGAGATAGTGTTTAAAAGTTACAGTATGTTGATCTTTGAACACACTCACTCCTCCACTCTACTGTGTTAATTATGCTGGTTCAATTTTAACCTCAAGAGAATGAGGGGGAAAAAAATCCTTCACAGAAATACAGATGAATGAGCGCCCAAACTTTTAGCTGCAATAGTTTCAATCTTACAAGCTACCACAGTGGGAAAATTTCAAAAGGAATTTTTAAAAAGGGTCTTTAATTTTGGTTCAGAGAAACATCCACAGAACAAGAAATGAACACACACTCACACGTTCACATATGTGCGTAGAGTTGCTGCCCAGGACCCTCTTAGCCAATGGACTTCACCTCTCAATTCAAAAATGAACCTGTAAAAGTCCATACACATCCAGGATGGGATTACAGTCAAGCAAATGTCTTGTCGCCAAGTCCCGGTTTCCATTTGCATCCAAGTGACTGATCAGAAAGGCGGGCCTTTCCCTGACATGCTGCACGATTCACGTTATGTATGCTCTGGATGGCTCTGGAGACAAGACAACATCTCTTGGACGGGCCTGCCTTCATAGCAAATCTGGTACACCGCAGTAAACAACGGAAACCTGGTCAGAGGGAGGAGATGTGAAAAGACAAGTTAAGCCATCTGGTCTACCTCATAGAACAAACTAGTCTTTCTGCAGATGTGAGTGTGTGCCTATCAGGAAACAAAGTGATTAACCTCACATTCCTTCATCATCTGGTCTGCAGACAGCCTCTGCACGGTGGCTGTAAGAACTTGGTCCAGCCTGAACCATCCTCTGCCTTCTTGCTGGGAGTGCGCTGTCTACAGACAAGTCACAGGGTAATCTTGGCCAAATCTGGAATGAGTCCAAGGTTCTGTCACTCTTTAAAAAGGCTGCAGAATACACTTTAAATCTCAAGGAGGTGGTGCTCTCGCTTCTGCAAGATGAATCACTTGAGGATGAAGACGAGGCAGCCCACACAGCACCGTAAGTAATGCAGGCCTGGGACATGCTGCAGGAATCCGTGTAGGGACCCACAATTAGCAGAGCACTGATGTCATGTTGGAAGCTGGGTTTATTTTGCCTTTTCTTCCAAGATGTGAACACAGGTATAAATGAAAGTTTGAAATGGATGAGGGCACGAAGGAGTGGGCTAATAATCCACTGTAAGAAAAGATGGTGTCATCCCAGGGTCCGTCGGGCTCAGTAAGTATCTTTTATGGCAGAAATCACTCAGGAAACAACTAAGTAATTCCAATCAGGCTTTTCAACACATGCACACGGCCCAAAGTGAGCCTGAAAGAATCTAAAGAATCATAAACGCCATTTGGAAAATTATCTACTTAAGCATCCTATGACAATTTAAGAACAGCAAACAGTACTAAAGGGTCGTATCTCTTTAAGACAGGCTGTCATTGTGGGTTTCTCAAGGTTCAGAATGTTTTTTTGTTTCTTAGAGTCAGGTAGACTTGCTCCAATCCGACTTCACAGCCTGTTAACTCTGGGCAGGTTTCACAAGCCCTCTGACCTGCTGCTCATCTGCAAAATGGGGCTGGACACTCAGGACTGTGGTATTAAGGGACTCAGATGTAAGGTGGACAATACAACACTTGGCACATGACAGGTGTGCCATAAACGACAGCTTATAAATGCAGCCACATGACGGCCACTGGGTCCCAGGCTGTCAGCTCCAGGAGGACAAGGCCTGAGTCTGTTTCGTTCACCTCTGTGTAGGTGGGGCCTGGCACAATGCATGGCAGAGGCAGGTGCTCAGTGAGTGTTTGTTGAATGAATTCTTGTGAATGGGAGTTTGAGCCTGGAGATTTCAGCCTCTTCCTTTGTCCTTCAATGGCTTAGTTTTCCTGTTCCTAAGAACAACTTGTATGTCCCTCAAGCAGGGTGGCAGGTGATGAGTGGCCACCCAAAGACCTTCCCAACCCCCTTCTCTCCTTACTGAGGTGGGAAATAGCCTCTCTTCCCCAGTCTTTCTTTCACCTAGAATTGGCAAAGGAAGCACATTCTAGCCAGCAAGATATAATACATCTGGGAGTTTCTGGGGAGGAGCTTTCTCTCCTCAAGAAGCACTGAAGGAACAATCTGCTACCCCAGACTGCCCTTGCTCCCTGCTGCTTAGTGCAGTTGTGTGAGTATGTGATGCTTGGAGCTGCTGCAGCCATACTGAGGCTTTGAGGAAAGGCCAACAGGATCACTAAGCTCCTAACCCAGAGGCACTGGGCCAACACCATTAACGTCCACTTTCAGACTCTTCTGTTACGTGAGAAAAATAACCCTGTTGTTCAATGCGTTTTAACTGGGTGTTGCTCACATAAGCAAAAGTTCTCCCAACTTTCACAACCTGCATTTCCAAATGTGTTCCGTAGATGGGATGCTAACAAGAGATACAGACTGCTGGGGGAAGGGAGGATTTCTGTGGACAAGTAACTTGTTTAACTCTCACAAGCACCACCCTATGAGGTAGATAATATTATTATCCTCATTGTATAAATTTGAGGAAATTAAGGCACAGTTTCTGCCTCAGGGGCCACCACTCAACCGCTAGGCGATAACGCCCATCTAAATGCTGTCTTCTAACCATTTAAAATGCTGCAAAGCCAATTACATCAGTTTGAGGAACTCCTTAAGGGAGGTCAGAAGTGAAAGAAAGACAAAAGACAAAATTTCATTAAAAAATCGACATGCACCAATCAATGAGCAATCCCACTAACAGATACTGAGGGTGCGGATGTGTTAGGCTTCAACGTGGCACAGGAAGGTACAGTATTATAAATAAAGCCACAGCCCCGAAGGAGCTCCTAACACTGTCAGGGGCTGAATGTGCCCCCAACCCCACATTCATCCAGTGCCCCAGGACCTAAGAATGTGGCTGTATCTGGAAACAGGGCACTTCAAGAGATAATCAAAGTGTTCATCAATATGGCTGATGTCCTCACAAGAAAAGGAGATTAGGACTCAGGCATGTCCAGAGGGAAGACCACGGCAAGACACAGAGAGAAGACCACCGTTTACAAGCCAAGAAGACAGGCCTCCGTAGTAGTCGGCCTGCCCACCCCTTGATCTTGGACTTCCGGCCTCCAGAACTGTGAGAAATAAATTTCTGTTGTGTGAGCCCCTTGATCTGTGGTATTTTGTTGTGGCAGCCGCCAGCAAACTAACACAGACACCTGAACACTCACACAGGGTCATAAAGACACACGTATAAGGAAACTAAATAAAGCAAACTTTCGAAACAGCAGAAGTACCTGGACAACCTTCACTTCTGTCGAGAGAAGACTGGGTCAGTCAAACTGAGGTTCTCCCACACAGTGGAATGTTCCAGTCATTAAATGAGACCTCGAGGTGCAGATGAGAAAATGATCTTCAGAATACGTCCCATGATGAAGAAAAGGGACAGAGTAGACGATGGAGGCCGTCACCCGTCACACAAAGGAAAGGGCCGTGTGGAAAGTTTACTGAACACTGAGAAGGCCACCTCCGTTTGGGGTGGAGATCAGGACCCACTTTTTTCCCTGGGTGCCTTTTTGTGTGATTTTAATTTCTTTCTACCAGAAGCATGTGCCCCCCTCACAACCAAATTTGAAGAATAAAAGTAAAATTGTACATTTGCGTAGGAAGTCCCCAGCACATCAGCTGCAATGTTCTCTAAACCAGGGGGTGTCAGACCAGGCTCTGAGCAGCAAGGCTGGCCTGTGACCTGTAGGCTAAGAACAATTCTCACAGTTTTAAAGGACTGTAAAAGGAAACAAAGAATACAGGACAGAGACCCGGACGTGACCAACAAAGATACCTGTTGTGTGATTCTTTACAGGAAAAAATGTGCTGATAGTTGGTCTCAACAGTAAGTTCGAAGCAGGGAGAGTTATTTGCCTTTGGAGGACATGGAAGAGGCTCTCTGAGGACACAGTGGGCTGCCTCGAGGGTGATGAGGGGGTGTCCAGGCGAGCCAGTGGCAGGACAGACTCACACAAGACTCTGCAAAGGAGGCACGTGGGGGCAAAGGGAGGTCCTGTCAGCTACAGCAGGGGCCCCAGGACCTGCTGTCAGAAGCTAAGCTGGTACTAGGCTGAGAGGGGCTGCTTCAGATGCCAACCCAGGGACTATGAACCCCATTTCCTAAGAGCAGGAGACCTTTGAGTGAGAATCCTCAGGGTAGAGGGCAACCATCCGGTCTACCAGTTTGATTCTGCAGATAAAGACCACCAGGGTACAGAACAGCTAAAAATAGACAACATAGCTAGTGAGCTACAAGGTCACTGCCCTGCTCACTGCTCTTTCTATAAGAGGGAGGGGAGAAGGAAAGAGAGGAAGACCAGAGTGGGGATGGCTAGAATAGAAAAGAAATCAAGGTAAGAGGCGGTGGGGGAGAGACCCACAGGACTCGGCACTCAGTCCAGGAGAAGGGGTGTACCCGTCCCACCCCACAAACCCAATGCAGCAGCAACCTCATAAAGCACAGGCACAGTCTGTTCAATTTCAAATTAAAAGAAAGAAAATGACTGGGGAGGTGTCGTCCAGAGCCGGGCTTCTCCGGCTTGGTTACACCTGCTTTTAAAACAGGCAGGAACAAGGAGGGAGGGTATAACTCAGTGGTGGAGCGCGTGCTTAGCACAAAGTCTTGGGTTCAATCCCTAGTACCTCCATTAAAAAAATAATAAACCTAATTACCTCAACCCCCTCCCCCAAAAAGCCAACAAAAACCCAGGCAAGTACTGATCCCAGAACACCCGCTCCAGCCTGTATCCTCCGGCAGTCAGAGGATGCACACAGATTCACACTGGCCAACAGGTCAACTTATAGAATCCTATCAAAGGACAGGAGCTCACACTATCGGCGAGCTATTAGGATCCTAGGATTCTACCTCTGTATCACACAGATGCCACTTTAAAACTGACTAGGAGACACTTACCATCATCAAACACCCAGGTATTCTTTTAAGACTTTAAAAAAATTCCCGATAAAGAGTTAAGTCATGAAAGTAGCCCCAGCCATACACAAAGCATATCACCGTCTGCTGTCAGTATGTAAGGAAAGCCATGTGTGTCAGAGGCATTTTCCTTTTAACCACGATTTAAAGGTAGTTCTCCTCTGAGGCTTGTTTATGACTTCCACTTCTGCCTGGCTGGCTTTGAAAGCCATCTCAGGAAAATAAAATGCAAATTAAAGAAGGAAGACAAATGCCCTGTCATCCCTCATTTCCAACATTCAATAGGGAACCAGACGAACAAGGAGGAGAGCTGGCTGCCAGTGGGATGAAGATGCGTGCTTGGGACCAGCAGCGTCTGCACAGACCCGACCCACCACCCAGCTGTGGATACGTGCATGCTCGGGACCAGCTCCCTTATCCTCATTCCGGAGGCCCCCAACTTCCCCGTCTCCCAGACATTACAGGAGAGTTAGGGCTGCACTGCCTAAGCATTTACAGGGCGGTGCAGCAAGCATCGTAATTACAGACACAGGCCCAGCAAACCAACAGGAGGAGGGGCTGGAGCGGCCTCAGAGGCTGGGCTCCATCCGTCCATCTGGAGGCAGACCAAGCCGACCCAAGCTGCCTTTACCACGTGCCCGGCCTGGACAGGCAGCAGAGGACGTATGGGTACACCTGCAGGACAGGGAGATGGCAAGGCTGCTTGCACCATACCCAACATATATCTAGGGCCGGGGGCCCTGGTCCTAGAGTCCTGGGGTGACTTGTCCTTCCTTCTTCCATGAATTGTTTTTCCTTTTATAAACAAGACTTATCTTTTTATTAAAACACCGAAATCATCTCTTTTTTTTTCCCTTCCATTTTAAAACATATAACGTGTAGCTTTCACCAAACACCCTGCAGGACCAGCTGGAACCCCCAACTTCCTATTCTGAACGGTGCCTCGCAGCACTGACCCTTCGCCCTCGTGTCGTGTTTGGTGTAGAGACTCCTCTTCAGGGCGGGCGGGTGTTCCCTGCCAGACTTCCCACCGCGCCAGGGACCGAACGCCTCCAGGCGCTTTCTGCGCACGCGCGTCCAACAGCTGCGCGCAGGCGCGCACCGCGCCGGTGGTCCCGAGCGAGGGGGGCTGACGGCCGTTCCCGCCTCGCGGACAACGGACACTTACTTGTCGAGCAGCCCCTTCTGCTTGAGGATGCGGTACACCTCGGCCGAAGTCTGGGGTCCCTGCAGCTTCTGCCCATTCAGCATCTCCTTCTCTAGTTCTTCGATGGTCTTAAAGACAAAGGGTGAATACAGCCTCCTGTAAAGTCTGGAGGACCACCGATTTCAAGAGGAAGGGTGGGAGGGGGGCTGCAGGCCAAGGAGAGATAAAGACATTCAAGGGGCATCGTAGAACTGAAGGGCTTTTAAGTGAAGGCAGACAGGTGAGAGCAGGAGCACCCCCGCAGGCAGCAAAGGCCGGCCTCTCTCCGGCCCGGGAGGCCCTCGAGGGGGATGGGGCTGCGGGGAGGGCAGGCGGGGGCTACCTTTCCGGTCCTGGCAAAGGCCTCGGCCACCCGGCGGTTCCGGCCCCCGTAGCATGTGGTGATCAGGTCGGCCACGCCGCAGCTCTCCAGGAAGGTGGCGGTGGACACCTGGCCCTTGCAGAAGATCCTGGCGAAGGCGATCATCTCCATGAGCCCCAGGCGGATGACGGCCGCTTTGGTGTTGTCGCCGCAGCGGAGGCCGTCGCAGAACCCGGCGCCCACGGCCACGATGTTCTGCAGAGGAGACAAGAAGCCCAGGGGGCCGTCACACACACACCTGCTGCGGAAAAGGTTGCGGGGAGGTGGGGAGAGACCGAGGCAAGGACGCTGACTCCCCTGGTTCCCGCACGACCCTGGATTCTGCTACTGTACCCGAAAGAGAGAGACAGAAAGGGGGGGGGGGGGACAGGCTCCCATCTCTCTCTCCAAAGGACAAAAGGCCCAGACATGGGGTCACTGGGCGATCGGGCACAAGCCAGAGAACAGCACATAGCAGTCTCCAGTCACATACTGTTTGGATATAATTTACGGTGCAAAATAATAAAAATGACAATAGCAGTTAACCTTATTGAACTGTTCAAAGTGCTTCATATGTTAAGTCACTTAATCCTCACAACACTCATATAAGGCAGGTCCTGTTACTGTGCACAGCAAGAGAGGAAACTCAAGACACAGAGGGTAAGTAGCTCACCCAAGGTTGCACAATCAGGACCAGTACAGCTGGGCTTTGAACCCGGCTCCCTCGTTCTCTCCGGGGACCAGATCACACAAGGCTGCCCAAGGCCTGTGAGCAGGAGGCACAGAGTGGCCAGTTCAGCAAGATAAGAACTTTCTCACAAGAAGAGCGGACCCCACCCAACGAAGAAGACAGAGGCAAAGGAGTGAGCGCTCTGTCACTGGGAGCATCCAAGCAGGAGCTGGACGGATAAGCCTTGAGCTCCACTGCAGTGTGTCTGACCTTCTGTGTCTCTGCACTCAGAGAAGAGGCAGATGAGGATGCCTGTGGTCTGAGGGCACCCAGGTTGGGACCAGCTGAATTTCCATCGCATGTCTGACCCTCCCCACTATCAGGGGGCAGGGGACCACTACAGAGTAAACGCCTCCCTCCTGGTGGGGCCCTGGGCCCTGACCCAATTTAATCTCTTTATGATAGATCTTGAAATCCTCACTCTCTCGCTCCACCACTTATCACTGTCAAAAGAAAAATAAACATACTGAGCCTGTCAGACTGTGTTTGAATAGCATCTGAGCAGATGTCCTCTGAGATCTGCTCAGCTGTGAAATTTATCATTATCCACTGTGCATTTAAATCTGCTTTAAACGATTCTGGAGCTAAAAATACCCTGGTTTTCAGAAGAGAGACGTGCTCAAGCCCTTCCCCAATTCCTGGCTGACTGCAATACTCGGAGGCACTCATCCTCCCTGAAGTGCGGTCTGTGCAATTCTGAATTGGGGCGGGTTAGATGGGGCTCAATTTCTTTCCCTCTCATCCTCCCACAAAAAGACTAGGTTATGCAAACACTTTCACCACCTAGGAAGAATGGCCCTGCTGAAACCCAAGTCAGTATTTTCTAGAAGTCTGACAATCCATCTGACTCTTTCTGAGGCCAGTTCCCAGGGCGTCTGACCCAGGAAGAAACCGTCTGCGGAGTGCAGGTTAAGTATGGGCAAGGTACCACGTGTGGTTTGCAGGTCGGGCCCTGTGTAAGGTAGCCAGGCTGAGAACCCAGGTAAGAAGCTGCCCGAGCTAGAGCAGAGTCGTCTGCCAGAAGTTTCTGCAATGATATAAATGTTCTGCTTACACAGTAGAGGAGCCAGTAGCCACCGAGACTCACTAAAGACATGGCTACTGAGTCTTTGAAATGTGGCTACTGTGACTTAGGAACAGAATTTTTAGTTTTTTCTAAGTTTTAATTAATTTTAGTGTAAATGCAAATAGCCACATATGGCTAATGGGCTCCAGCAGGAGCCCTGGCAAGAGACTAGGCACCAGGCTGTGCCCCACAGCACGGTTCATCACAGCCAAAGTCCTGGAGGGAACCAACACTCCCAGCAATTAGGGCAGTGAACCTCACCACAGACAACCCTGCAAAGGAATGCTGTGCATCTGCAGCTCAGGTAATGGGTTTATCTCCCAATCTACTCCCCTCTTCTTCCAGAGTCATGGAGTCCCTGATTTTCATACAAGTATATGGCTATTCAGAGGGAAAAAATTCCCAACCTCCCTTGCAGTACAGTTAAGTACTGCCCATTGAGATGAAGCCAAAGTGTTACACTGTGACTCCCCAGAACCTGCCTTTTACAGCTGCCACATGCCCTTTGTCCTTTTTTTTTTGTCTTTGGACCCTGCTGACTTGGAAGGCAGATGTGATGGTTGGAGCTCTGGTCACCATCTTAGAACATGAGTACAAGATCTCATGCGCTGGAAGGAGCCTAGGTCCCTGAAAATTCTGTGAATGGAGTTGTCATCTGGAGTCAGGATTTTTACATAAGAAAGAAACTTCCTCCTTGTTCAGCCACTATTATTTTGGGTCTCTGTTAATGAAACTTACCTGATAAAGCATTTACTAAAAATAACATAGGTTGAGCTGTACACTTCTAATTTCTGTACTTTTCTATGTGAAGTGCCTGTTAAATTTTACATTAAAACAAAAATACACCCAAGCCAGACATAGAGAAGTATACACTATACAACTCCATTGTAAAATTTCTAGAAAATGCAAACTATAGTGAACAAAAGCAGATGAGAGCCTGCTAGCTTGGGAGGCAAGGGTGCACTGCAAAGAGACATACAGAATTGTTTTCTGGTGAAGGAAATGCTCTGTATAGTGATTTTCAGGATGTATATACCCAACTGTTAAAACCCATTGTATTACATACTTTAAATGGATGCAGTTTAATGCACACAAATCACGCTTAAAGTTGATATTTAAAAAAGAATACATCCTTCCTGATTAAGAGTTACACAGCTAAGAAGGGAAGGACATTTTAAGGCCGTAAGATGCACTAGTACAAAATGATTTTGCACAATTCCTTTGACTTCTCTATTTTATCCTTGTAGGGAGTTGTTAATCTTTTTTCTCTTTTACCCCTTTTTTTATAAGTCAAATGCTCTCATTTTTTGAGCACCAAAAAAAACCGTACCTTTAAAATTTTCTAGCATGGAGAAGATTACTAAACGTTGTTAATGTGAAAAAAGTACAACAGAAACTACTTGAACAGTAAGATCTAGATTTTGTCTTAGAAAGGGGCCGTACACTTGCATATATACTCACTAAAAAGGGTACACAACAAGCAGAGAGGGCGGTTATCTCAGGGTGTAGGGGTTATCGCTCATGTCCACTTTCTTCTTTACACCTCTCTGTTGTGTGAAACGCAGTGAATGTGCACTACCTTTTTTGGGGGGGGGGTAATTAGGTTTATTTATTTTATTTATTTATTTTTGATGGAAGTCCCGGGGATTGAACCCAGGACCTCGTGCATGCTAAGCATGTGCTCTGCCACTGAGATATACCCTCCCCCCTGCACCACCTATTAAAATCAGGAAGAAAACAAAATATTAATTACATAATCAAAGAGGCATATGCCCATTTGCCCTTGTTTGGCAGGCTCTGACAGGGAAAGGCTTCATGTTATTCAACTGCCTGGACACAGACCGGAAAAGTCAGGCCGTGCACAGTCACTGAAGAACACCAGACTGATTCTTAACGCCCGCGTTCACGTTCTGACCGTGCTAACTGTGCTAATATGTGCTACGTTTGAGTCATTTACTCTTTGTATCGCCTGATTTTGTTAGACTCAATTACTGCCAAAGTGCCTGTTTCTCAGTTTTCAAAACTCCCAGCTCTGATGCAGGCTGGCAGGAATGATGGTGACAGCTCCTGTTTCACAGGGAAGCCGGGGGAAGGATGATCAATGGTCCTCAACCCCTATCTGCCTCCCCCCACTCCCCCCGCAAATCCACTGGCAGGCTTCCTGCCAACAGAAATGAAAAGCCACGCTAAGTTCAAACACAAGACCAGTGTGTGGCCCTGTTAGCAGAAGCTTCTCCAGAGCCCTCAATGTAAAATCTCTCTTCGCCTCCAGCACCTTTGTTCCCGGCAGGCTTTCACAGCCTCTCCATCCACTGCCCAGAATAACCCAGTCACTTCAAAAACGGCTCTGAAGCACACAGGCCGTGCTGAGCAATTAGCCTTCCCAATGCCCTGCTGGCGAGTGGTCATTAGTTTAATGAAGGACTATTAAAAACACATAAAAATCTCAACCAACAAAAACAAACAATGCCACCAAAGGCAGTGTCTTAAACTTGTACCAGGCTGCGTGCAACGTGAGAATACCCGCCAGCATGCGGCAGGGATGCGGGATGCCTGGGAGCCCAAGTCCCTGGTTGGCTTCAATTTTTTAAATTCTTGTCATCTGGGGACATGACCACACGTGCACACACACGATATTAAATCTAGGAAGTGATTTTAAATTCTGACTAGAAAAAAAGATGTGCAATTTGGAGAAAGAGTGAGAAGGTGCTCTTTAGGCTGGGCTCCCCCGCATTCTTTTCGATATTTGCGATTCTCATCTGACAAAGTGAGGCCAAGGCCAGATCACTTCATTTCCATCCCTAGGTCCTCAAATTCCTGAAAAGCAGCTTCTGCTACAAAAGACGTGATTCAAAAGTGACTCAAAGGGGCTATGCATTCACATTGAAGCTCTTTGTTTTCTTTCCTTCCTTCCTTCCCTCCAGTTTTCTTTTTTTGGGGGGAGGGGGGTGGACATAGGTTGGTTGGTTGGTCGGTTTATTTTAACAGACGTCCTGGGGATTGAACCCAGGACCTCATGCATGCTAACCACGCACTCTAACACTATTGTCCCCCCTTTCTCCGTCCTTTCTTCTTCTTTTTTAAAAATTCTTATATTTTAATTGAAGTATAGTTGATTTACAATGTTAGTTTCTGGTGTAAAGCAAAGTGATTCAGTTACACACACACACACACACACACACAAATACATGTATTTTCCAGATTCTTTTCCATTACAGCCCTTCCTTCCCTCCTTTCCTTCCTTTCTCCTTTTTTTTTTAGATGGCAGCTAAGGCAGCTGATTCCAAGGGGAGAAGGATTCGAAGTTGCAGCCCAGCTCCCTGCTGACTGCTCCCCACAGTCAGGATAGAGAGAGGGACCAACTTTCCAAGGCAGAGGGAACAAGTCAGGAGCCTGAGTCCAAGTGCAGAAACTTCCCTTAACCCTCCCAAGCCACTGGCCAATAGAAACTGCTTCTTTAATCTGATCTTTTCCCTTAAAGGCAAAGATAAAGCTATTCTTAGGAAAATCTCCCTCAGCAGCAGACTCTTTCCCGCCCCCCCCCCCAAAAGAACAACCAACCAAACCAGCAAGCCAATAGGGTAGCATCATTCAGAAGGACCAAATTCCTCTTCCTGCTCAAGGTAATATGTAGGAGAGATGTGTGAATTAATAGAACACTGGGCTCTCACATCAAAGTTCGCCCCTTGCTTTCCAATTGTTAATGCTGTCACTTTCTCAAAGAACAAAACACCACACTTCCCCCAGATTTACAAATAAAAACAAACCAGGAGTGAGAGAGAAACTCTAATCGCCCTGGGAGAGGCTAGGGCAAAGCAGGAAGTGATAAACAAGGCTGCCAATTCACTATTCTTCCCTGAAGTAAGTGCACGGAACACAGAGCCCATTCTCCGGGGTCCGATGCCATAATGCTAACCAAGAACAAGGCTGGCTTTACCTTCAGAGCACCACAAAGTTCCACGGTGTCTGCGTCATCAACCACTGTAATTCGAAAATTTGGAGTCTGCAGAAGCTCTTTGAAGAGTAGGCCATTCTCCATTATCTTGCTGCCTATGGAAAGGTTAGAAAAAAGGAAATTAATAGCAGCTCCTCTAATCCTTTTTAAGTTTTTTCTTTTTTTAAATATATATTTTTTTATTGAAGTATAGTCCGTTTACAGTGTTGTGTCAATTTCTCAATTTCTCATGCACAGCATAATGCTTCAGTCATACATGAATATACATAGATTCATTTTCATATTCTTCTTCACCATAAGTTACTACAAGATATTGAATATAGTTCCCTGTGCTATACAGTATAAACCTGTTTATCTAATTTATATATAGTAGTTAGTATCTGCAAATCTCAAACTCCCAATTTATCCCTTCCCACTCCCTCCCCCCCCCCACCCCGGTAACCGTAAGTTTGTTTTGTGTCTGTGAGTCTGTTTCTGTTTTATAAATGTTTGTCTTTTTTTTTTTTTTTTTAGATTCCACACATAAGTGATATCATATGGTATTTTTCTTTCTCTTTCTGGCTTACTTCACTTAGAATGACAGTCTCCGGGTCCATCCATGTTGCTGCAAATGGCATTATTTCACTCTTTTTATGCCTGAGTAGTATTCCATCGTATAAATATATCACAACTTCTTTATCCGGTCATCTGTTGATGGACATTTAGGTTGTTTCCACGTGCTGGCTATTGTAAATAGTGCTGCTATGAACACTGGGCTGTGTGTGTGTTTTTGAATTAAGGTTCCCTCTGGATATGTGCCCAGGAGTGGGACAGCTGGATTATAGGGTAAGTCCATGGCAGCCTCTAATCTTAATTTTCACATCTAACACAGTTTAAAATGACCTTTTTTTTCTTATTACAAAGGTAACATATGTTCATTATAGGAAATTTTAGAAAACTCACAGGACTAGAAATAGAAAATGAAAATATTCCATTATTCCACCAGAGATGATCATAACACTTTGCATACAGCTTTAACTTACTGAAATAGGAATACACATAGGTTTTCTCAAAATTGGGAACATGACATGTATGTGTCCAAAATCTGCTTTCCCCCATTTATGGCATGAATAATTTTCAATGATGTATTTTCTACATTATTTTAAATGTCTGTATTCTACTGTGCACATGCATTGCATTTTATCTAAGCATCTTTCTATTGTTTGATATCTAAAACTGTCCCTGACTTTTTGCTACCATCGATACTTATAAGCTCGATTTCTGTGTTTATATCTGTAACATACATATTATTGATCAATACCAGTCACCCTCTCGTTTCCATGGGAGAATACCTCCCTTTCTACCAATGCCAGGTTTGACCACACCATGTGCCAGGACTCACAGTGGGTGAGGCAAATTTCCCCATCCCCTGACCTTGGGCTCAGTCCTGTGACTTGCTGTGGTCAAGGGAACATTAATAGACTTGATACACTGCAGACTTGAAGCCCACATGTGCAGGAGTAGGGCTGGTTCTCATGTCCCTCTGCCTTCACTGTGAGAGGAAGACACCCTGGCCAGCCCGTTGGGCCCCACAGGAAGATGAGATGCAAGGACCACAGCCACCCCAGCGCCCCAGGGGACCCACAGACCTGTGAGCTGGGCTTGCTTTGGATGCCACTGAGATTCTGGGACTGTCTGTTACTGAGCATCACTATGGATCAGAGAACTGATGCAATACCAACAAATATGTTCACTGACTAAACTGCTGGAGACAGAAGTGCACTCAAAGGATCCTTGTTTTTGCTCCCACTGTTTCCCCTCCCTTGGGATCATGCCTGGAAGGACACAGAAGCTCAGTAGTTTTCACACTTTTTGTGTTTAGAGGCTTTTGGTTCAAAACAAAAATAAAACTTTACACATTAAGCCTGATGTGAACGCTGCTCTGATGGGTGGGGGACAAGGTGGGGACTCAGCCCCGGGAGGGCTCCAACGATCAGGATGACAAAATCTGCCAGCAAAGTCCTGGGGCCCACATGGTGGTCGCCAAGCAGAGCTGGCAGACAGCCCCCTGAGGACCACAGCCCTCGGGCCCTTCCTGCCTCTCAGTTCCTGAGTCTGCCCCCACGCTTGGGTGCACGTTACAATCACCTGGTGATCTTTAAAAACACGGAAGGCCGATTTTGATAATGCTGATTCTTCCAATTCAAGAACACATTTCCATTTTTTTGTATCATCTTCAATTTCCTTCATCAATGTTTTACAGTTTTCACAGCATAGGTAACCTCTTTGGTTAAGTTTATTTCTAGGTATTTTTGGTTTTTGGGTTTTTTTGTTTGTTTGTTTGTTTGTTTGTTTGATGCAATGGAACTGTTTCTGCCAGTTACAAAATTCTGGTTTTGGGAGTGAAAAAAAAAATATGAATGAAGGGCTGCAAATGGCAAAATATCTTTCTTTCTTATGGGTGAGTTGTATTCCATTATATACATATGCTGCATCTTCTTTATCCATTCATCTATTGATGTGCACTTAGGATGCTTCCATATCTTGGCAATTATAAATAATGTGGCCGTTAATAGTGGGGTGAATGCAACTTTTTAAATTAATTCTTATTTTGTGGTTGGCTTTATTCCTTTGATAACTACGTAAGTTTAAAAAGCTAAAGCTCTAAACGTTCCCTAGAAACAATGAACAGTACATATATGTAAATTTAAAAAATATGTGCAGTATATTGTGTATATGTATTTACATGCAATATATCATATATGTGCAGTCAAACTGTAACAATTCTACTTAGTAAAACAGAAAAATGAAAAAAAAAAGGAAGGCCAGCCACATCCCAGACCAATTGGGGGGGAGGGTATAGCTCAAGTGGTAGAATGCATGCTTAGCACTCATGAGGTCCTGGGTTCAATCCCCAGTACCTCCTCCAAATATCAATAAGTAAGTCAGACCAGTTAAACCATAAGCTCTGGTTTGAGCAAGCATCAGTAATTTTTGAAGCTCCCCTGGTGACTCCAATAGGCAGACAAGTCTGCAAACCTCTGATTTAACCTCCTCCAGCCTTGGCTTCCCCATGAGTAAGACAGGATGACACCATCAGGACTGGAGTGAGGTTAAATAAGAATCAGGTGTGAAAACAGCCTATTTGTCACAACAAGCTTGCAAAGGTCCTATGTAACAACAACAGGACAGCTGACACTTAACGTGCTTATGCCTGATTTTTCCCTGGTTATAGACAGGAGGCCCAGAGAGGTTTACCGAGTTGCCCTAGGTCACACAGCTAGTAGGAGGCAGAGCCTGTATTCTAACCCAGTGCTCTGACTCCTGGGCCCAGGCTCTCTCTGTGCTATATTCCTCTCTGGGGCAAGAAAAGATAAGATAAGCAACAAACAAACATCACAATTAGAGCTATTGTCTCCTGATGCAGAAAAAAAAAACAATTGTCAACAACTAAAACGACACCCAGAAGTAATATAATGTCAAAATGACCCAGGAGAGAGTGGAAAGATGAAATAAGACTGGCTAGAAGCTACTCATTACTAAAGACAGGCGGTGGGGTCCTGATACTGTTCTCCCTAATTTTGTTTGGTTTAAGGAAATTTTCCATAAAATATTTAAGATGTCTACACTAGATCCTCAGAAATAGAAACACATTTTCTATTTTACAGGCCGTGCTGTTATCAGTTATTTAGCTGAGTTCTCCTCTGTCCAAATACTAGAAGTATGTCCATTTGAGCAAACTGTCCCCTTCCTTTTCTAAACAGTCCTCCAGGCCAGCAGCACTGTTTCATCACCTGGGTTGGGTAAACCGGCCCCAGCCCCACATCAGGATGTCATTACTGTCTCTCTCTGCTGTCCCTGACCACAGGCCTCCGACACGAGGGATGCTGACAACTGTCACAGACAGGCCCCCACCCGAGGCACTTTCATCCAGCCGTCGGCACCTGGGAGCAACCTGACAGGGAGAACGTGTCCATTTACCACTGATACAAGGTGGCGTCTGTCAATGCCTCGGTGGCTGCAAATTCCACACGGTGTCCATTAGGGAGGTGGGCTTGACTGACAGCAATCTTACATTTTCTCAAATGCACCTTTTAAATTTTTATCTTTTATTATTTTAAATCGTGGATAAGGAAGCACTAACCATATTATCGTTATCAGTCATAAGCAGTGACGCCGCACACAGGGACCTGGGGCATCTGGTCCAGAACAGGTAATGCCCAACAGCTGTGTGCAAGGGCTCCCCAGACTCCATATGAATCAAAAAACAGGAAAATCCCCGTTCTCAGCTACACCATGTTTTGGAGATAACCTACTGAGTAAAACTCCTTCAAAACCCTCCCATCAGTTTGCAGTTCCCTATTTGTGTACTTAGAAGCTCCTTCCACACAGGAGCTTATGTATTCTTGACATTTAGCACCATGACTGACACAGAACAGGCTTTGAACGGTATTTGTGGGTGAGTGGAAGTCTGGGACTCTGTGCAGTCAGTCCCAAGAAGGAAGGGAGCTCTCACCACAAGGGGGCGCCGTAGTTCACCGTGCTCAGCGGTATTTTTCCAGAGCTGAAAATAATGCCATTTTCTCCCTCCTCCACAGAGGACTCAAGAGGGCTAAGATCCGTGAATCCCTCATAATTAAAAATGAGTTGGCTGCTAATGTCATCAAGAAAGGAGATCTGGATAACCAAGGGGAAATGACTGAATCCAGAATTTTTTTTGTTGTTTCGTGGGTTTTGGGGGGGGGGGGAGGATTAGGCTTATTTATTAATTATTATTTTAATTTAACAGAGTTACTGGGGATTGAACCCAGGACCTCATGCAAGCTAAGCACATGCTCTACCACTAAGCTATACCCACCCCGCTGAGTCCAGAAATTTTAATGTTGATATAATTATCTAACTACAACCCTTACTCCAACTCACGCATCACCTCAGTGTTGCCTTTATGGCAATCTCCCCTCCTCAACCAGGATCCATCCCAGGATCCTGCACTAGACACTCCCTTAGCCTTTCGTCCTCGTCCACGTCACAGACATTTTTGAAGAGTACTGGCCAGCTGTTTTGTACCACATCCCTTACTTTGGGCTTGTCTGATATTCCTTCACGATCAAAGTCAGGTTACGTAAGAAAATTCAGCAAGTGTCACTTTCCTGTTCTTACTTTCAACATTTTACTGAATTTAATTGCCAGCCATGGTCCAACCCACAGACAAGGCAGTGGGAGCACTGGGTAAACAGAAACCAGAGGTGAAGAGATGTGACTTCTGTGCATTTGTCTGTCTTACAAACCAAAAAAGCCTAATGCATTTCCTTACAACAGGGCTCAGAGGCCAGTAAAAATCATAGCCAAAACCTACAGGTCTCACCCAAGGACTGGAGAAGTCTCAGCCTTACAGAATGAATGGGTGACCAGTCATTCCCAACCGATTAGCAAATTGACTATTAGCAAATAGGACTGAGTGGGAACAACTAGTTAGTATTAAAAAAAATAGTAATTACATAACAATTTCACAGGCTACATTAAAATCACAGATGAATGAAAGAACTGTGAAAGAATAAAACCTGTATACAGGCTAGTCATACACATGTGTCAGTTTTTTTCCTGGAGGGATGCTTGGAAAATGCTAACAGTGACTCCCTCTGGGAAGAAGGAACAGATGGAAAACTCTAATCTTACTTCTAATTTTACACCTTCTCATGCTGTTTGAATTTTCCTACCTGTGTCTGTATGGCCTTCATAAATATCAACCTGAGCCATGTTATTATAAGGTCATTTTGTTTTCTTCCTTTTAGTATTTGTGATACCTCTCCTCTCCAAAATTATTATTTCTCAAAAAAAAAAAAAATCTAAGTGCCCAGATACACGGGATTGTCAACGGAATGCTCTGCAACTATAAAGATGTAAGCTGACAGACTTAGGAAGTCGGTTGTTACACACCAAGTAAGTGGAGCGATCATGAAAGAGGGCGTAACAGCTACAGACACAATTTACAAAAACAGAAGAGATAAAAATTAAATGAAATTTTAAAAGGTTTTCTTTTGATTATCTCTGTTTTCCACAGTAATCAGGGAATATCCATACAATTAAAAATTAAGGAGAAGGGGTGGGGGTACAGCTCAGTGGTAGAGTGTGTGCTTGGTGGGCACAAGGTCCTGGGTTCAATCTCTAGTGCCTCCATTAAAGGGATAAACAAATAAATAAACAGATAAATGAAGGAGAAAACTTGGCAATAGGAACTTAATTTATTGGAGAAAATACAGACTTTCATCTCTGAACAGAGGTGTTCATCAATCTGTTACTAACAGTTCTTCCCTGGAAGCTAAATCAACCCACCTGAACTTCTATCCTGGAATGATGCTGATTGAGACTCATACTACTGCATGCATACATTCAACAAGCACCTTCAAAAAGACAACTACGGTTCTGATACTTAAAGAGCTGGAGTAGACTAAGCTTACAGTTTAAAATCATACACCTTTCGGGGGATGTAAAAGGCTGTGTGCAAGACAGTTTGTCGGTTCCTCAGAAAATTAAACACAGAAAGACCGTATAATCCAGCCATCTCATTTCTGGGTATATACCCCAAAGAACTGAAAGCAGGTACTCAATCAGGTATTTACATACCCAGGGGCAGAGCAGCACTATTCACAGTAGCTGAAAAGATGGAAACAACCTCACATCAACAGATAGGTGAACAAACAGAATGCAGCACATCCATACAATGAAATACTATTCAGCCATAAAAAAGAATGTCATTCTGTTACATGCTACATGGATGAAACCTGAAAACACTATAAGTGAAATAAGTCAGACAGAAAAGGATAAATACGGTATGAGCCCACTTATATGAAATACCTAGAATAGGCAAATTCAGACAGACACAAAGTAGAGTGGTGTCTCCCAGGGACTGCGGGAAGGGAGGAATCCTCAGTTATTGCTTGCTGGGTACAGAATTTCTCTGGGGGTAATTAAAGTTTTGGAAATGGATAAAGGTAGTGGTTGCACAATGTCAATATATTTAAAGCCACCAAATTGTACACTTAAACAGTTAAAAAGGCAAATGTCAGACATATTAAAAAAAAAACTTTTTTTAATAAAAGTAAAGGAGAAGAAAAGGAAAAAAAAAAAGTAAAAAATGTCCTAATTTGAGGCATAAGAACCAGGAGCCAGCCCTTCCCTGTTCACCCTAACTTACTCAGAAGAGCCTGACCTCTCTCAGTGCTTCGTTTAACAGAGCTGCTAAGGAGAAGCAATTCACATCGCTGGTGTGTCTGACAAGGGTGGAAGTAAGTTTGGGAGTAGCAGACAGACATTTGCAAAGCATCCGCAAACACAACGATATTTCTCTTCTCTGAGTCCTATAACATGCTACATAGACACACGGGAACTCCAAAGCCCTCTTTATAAGAAACTGAAGTCTCACACCAGTGTACGAGAGTAGAAAGAGATTTCAAGAAACAGGGGACCCAAGTTCATGCCCAGGCTCTCTAGCTTTGTGACCCTGGGGACAGGTAACTTCCTCTCTGAGCCTCGGCTTGCTCACCTGAAAGTGGGGATCGTTCCCACCAATTTTTAGATCTCACTGGAATCCAGTGAGGATCCAGGTCCTGGCATTTGTGAGTAACGAGAAGCTGGGTTTCTATGGCCAGGGGAGCCCCACCATGGATGTCCCCATTCTCTGCTTCTTGGTACAAGCACCCTTGTGTTTTAGCCTCAATGATGTCATTGCTGGATCACGGCGGGTCAGCATGGTCTCCTGGGCTTTTCCTTCACTCCAGAGGCTGTTGAAACACTCCAATCCCACAGCATGGGCTCCTAAGATAAAATTCCCACCCCACTGAATATCCACCCCAGAAATGTTAAGGGGGCAGGGAAGAGTCCACTACAGAAAATGTACATGTTAAGACAGCAAACGTCCAGGCTTCCCGAGGCCCCATCCCCGGGGGCGCTCACCAATGGTGGTCTCGCAGAACTTCCCAGCGGCCACCTCGTTGGCGATGTTGGCGCCCATCAGCACGCTGATGTCAATACCCATCTTCTCCCGGATGATGTCGGAAATGAGCTTCAGTCCCTCGGGACCTTTGTCAATGCCCTGCGGGGACGGCAGCCAGTCAGGGGGAAACAAACCACCAAAGAAAGAGGCAGGAGATTGTTGCTTTGTAAGTAATCCAGGTTCAGACCTCCGGTGGCACACGCAACTGGAAAAACCTCTCTTGTTTACAAGGGTAAACACTCATACTGTCTATGTACTATTTAAAGAGTAACAATCAGATGAAAATGAACATGTAACCACGAGGTTAAGAAACAGAACATGACAGACACTGAGGTCCCCTGTGTCTCTCCCTAAATTCATCCCCCTTCTTAGTACTGTTCCCTGTCCCTGTTCCCTGACCCCCATCCTGAATGATTTATGTCCTACTCCCTTGCTTTTCTTGCTCATTTGCCACATAAAACTATCTCTAAACAATGTTATGTCAGTATGCCTATTTTTGAAAACCATGAGTGAAACTGTACTGTTCACCTGTAACGTGCTGCTTTGAACTGTATTATTACGTTAGAGATTTACCCATGTGGCTGCATGAATGTTAGGGTTCACTCTCATTCACGGCTGTGTAGTTTTCCCCCACTGTTCATTCATCCACCCTACTGCTGAATGACATTGCAGCTGTTTGCCTTCATAAACATTCACCTACGAACACTTTGGGACAGAGTCTGTCCAGGGGGTTCTAAACCTTTCTTATGACCTGGACCCGCCCCTGGCAGTGTGGTGAAGTTTACAGACCCATTCTCAAAATCCATATGCACAGAGGAAAATATGTAAGACAATTATATTGAAATATTGTTACCAGAATGTCCAAAAAAATTTGTGGCAAAGTAATATATGTTTTATTAATGCAATTATTAAAAGATGTCATGGTAGGTCTAATAATTACAGTAATTTCAAAGTAGTGATGAGCATAAATGATACCCTGAGATATGTGAAGCCACCATAAAGTGATACAAAAATACCTACTGACCACGGGGTCAAGGTCCTGCTAATACTACTGTTAATGAAACTCTGGCTTGTGGCCTACA
Organism: Camelus ferus; assembly: GCF_009834535.1. Classification (NCBI taxonomy): domain Eukaryota; kingdom Metazoa; phylum Chordata; class Mammalia; order Artiodactyla; family Camelidae; genus Camelus; species Camelus ferus. Next base: position 46,216,349 of record NC_045712.1, read on the forward strand.
TTCCTAAGTGAACGAAATGCCTGTTTCAGTCAGAGTTAAAATTAATAAAAATGCAGGCCCCCCCCCCCATATTTCAGTCCATGAACATCTTGAATTCTGTCTGTGGAGCTTTGGGGGTGGTTTGTGGACTTCCAGTTAAAAACAACCTCTTTAGGGAATGAACCCAGATGTGGGAACGAAGATGATTAATTTTGCAGCTATTGCAAACCGTGGGAGATTTCCAGAGCGCAGGCGCAGACCCACGTACTGGACTAAAAGGGTCTCTCTGGCGGGAAGGCTTCTCAGGGGACCCTCACACCCTCACCCCTGAGAACCTCCTGCATGGGGAAGCAGCCTCTCCTCAATATGAGCTAAGTCAGCCTCATGGGAGACGTGGTTTTGATCACCTTCCAGGCATATTTGAGAAACAAACCCAAGGGGAGGGTATAGCTCAAGTGGTAGAGCACATGCTTTGCATGAGGTCCTGGGTTCAATCCCCAGTACCTCCTCTAAAAATAAATAAACCTCAATAACCCTCCCAAAAAAATTGAAAAAGAAAAAAAGAAAGAAAACAAACCCAAACCAGCCGTAACCTCCCTTCAGCTCCTTCCCTCCAACAGATGAAAGGGAGAGGAAAGGAAGCTCCCAGTAACACGGCGCAGCGAGGGGCCGCGGCACCTTGATGAGGGTGATGCCCAGCGCGTCCTTAGGCACTCTCCCGGTGATCTCGTCGCAGATCCTGTGAATGAACTGGTGGGGGATGACAAACACCAGCAGGTCTGCATCCTGCACCGCCTCCCCGAGGTTCGAGACAGCAACCTGCAATGGTGAGGGGGAAACTGTTACTCCTGGGCCGAAACGCGCCTGTCCAAGCGGCGCAAGCGCAGACCATCCATCAGGACAAGAGCGCGGCGTGCCCTGCCTTCCTCACTCAGGACGCACATCTCTGCAGCTTACTAGCCAAGCTAGTGCCCTACTCCCTCCCTGCCTCGGTTCCCTTCCCCATAAAAGGGAGTCATAACCATACTGTTGCTCAGCCAACCCCCCAGTCCATTTTCTGCCCATCTTTGCCCGGCTGTCTTCCCCGGGAGGCTGCTCTTGGGTCCGGCCCAAGGGCGGCGCTATCGCGAGCTCCAAGGTGCGAGGAGAGACAGGGAAGTTAAGGGTGCCGATCAGCCTCCTGGGACCACTCCAGCCGTGCTGCTGGCCTGGCTTCCTTCTACAGCTCCACCTCCTGACCTGGTAGGAGGCAGCTGAGTTCGAGGCTCTAAGCACTGGTTGAACCGGTGGAGTGACACTCAACCATCCCCTTGCACTTCCAGGGGTGGCCATGGCTTCCTGCTGTTGCTAATCTCCAGGCACCTCACCCAGCCCTTCTGGTTCCCTCCACTCTGCCCACACCTCTGTCAGTGGTCCCACACTACACACTCCTTCTTTAAGCACTTTGAAAGAGAGCTGTTGGGAAGAATAAACGCTACAGATCAGTGTATGGCACCTGACAGGCACGCGAAACATATTAGCTATTATGATGATTTATTTTCTCAGGTAAGTAGGAAGATGGGTTTTTAAGATTAACCTGGACAAACACACACACACACACACACACACACACACACACACACACACACACACACACACACACACACACACACACAGAGGCAGAGGCGAGGACATCTAGTGAGGACACTGGGGCATAGGTCTCTAGTACAGACTGCCTCTTGTTGCCCAATGTCTGTTCTCCGCTTCTTCCTCAGCAAGAGAAACCCCATACTTTGGGGTGAGGCTCTTAACTCCAGGGAAAAAGGCTGTATTTCTAGCCATCCTTGTAGCTGTGTAATTAAGTGCTGACCAGTAAGGTGTAAGTGGAAGTGTTGCATGTGACTTCCGGTAAATGCCCTTGAAGGTCTTTCTTCCTCCTTTTTACCGGAGTGAATGTGAAGAGATGGCTGGAGCTCAGGCAATCACCTTAGAGTATGAGGAGGAAACCAAATACTGAGATGGCAGAACAGAGTCTCTGACACTATGATGTATCATTATTACGATGGATGTCTTTTATGTGAGAGAAAACAAAGCGCAAACATTCACTTTGCTTAGGCCATTGTATTTTTGGTTTTCTGTCATATGTACCTGAACCTAACCTAACTGTAAGTGACCTAGTTCCCATTAAACACTGGTGATTCCCAAAATGAAGGGACCTGGATGAAGATTCCACTCTGAGGAAGTGCTATCTGCCACGGGAACATCATTCAGGATGGATAAGCCTCCCAGAAAATCTAGTTCGGGAGCTGTAGTGGAGATGCCAACTCTTCGACAAAATTTCTTCTCTGTTTTCTGGTCACTGGTCACCATGCTGGGGACTGGCCAGCACTCACTACTGAAGGCCCAGAGCCTTCAAACAGGGGGCTGTTTCCTCCACACACTCCCTCCCCCTTCTTTCTGCTCACTGACAGCCCAGAGCTAGCAAATGGCACAGAAATGGTGAGGAAACGTGGGACCAAGAATAATGGCGTGAAAGAGCTGCCGGACCACTGTCATGTGAGAGGGAAATAAATACCTTTGCTCTTTAAGTCACACTATGACATCTCTCCTTATCCCTTACTCTAGTCTCTTAACTAACACATGTGCTAAGAGTTACTCCCTCACTCAGAGAATTCCCCAAGGAATTCTACCTGGCATGATTGCACCCCCTCCTCCCTTCGGTTGGTGGGTAAGACTTCTGTAATTTACCACCCAGCCTCCATTCCCCTTCTTTCTAGCAAAAGTACCTCTCAGTTTCATTTCAAAAGCTACTGCTGCCCCATTTTAACGATGCAATGTGGTTGGAGGTAGCCCTTCCCCTGCCCCATGGATGGTCCTTAAGTTGTTTGAGCTCATAGGCACAGAAAACAATGGAAGCCAATGTTTGCTGGGGCTTCTGGGGAATAGCAGCTTCCTTACTCTTCTGCAGCAGCTACTGGGTCTTTCCTGGAACAGGATGGGATGATGGTGCGAGGTCTGGAACAGCTGCAACCATTTTACATTGTGAGGGGCAGAACCGAGACCTGCCAAGGGCTCTGATGTGAATGAAGGCAGAGCAGAGAAATAGGAAAACATGGGGCCTTGTTGACATCATTTAAGCCACTGGTTCTGGTTGTACCTGAAACCAGCTCTACCTGAATTTTTAGTCATATGACTCAAAACATCAGCTTAAGTTGATTTGAATGGCAACAAAAAGAGTCATTCCTCACAGAGGAGATCATAACCCAGAGTTTAGCACTTATCCCTCTTTTTTCACACCCTCAAAGGCAGAGGGAAACCTGTCTTCCTCTTCAGAGGGGCTTGTCCAGGTTGCTAATCTAGGCTGTGTAGCAAGGATTCACCACCAAGTATCTACCTGCCTATTAGTTCCCTGGCATCTGGAGATTCTATCTCCTCCAAAAAAGCAGTTTCTTACTTGATCCCATTAACCCCCAATGCCAACTTGCAGTTGCTCTGTTTGTCCCTTACTGTCAAAGCTCATTAAGCTCTTATACATTTGTCTGTGGTCCCAGACAGTCTCCCCGCAGCCTTCGTAAGAACTCTGACTCTGACGCCCCACTCCTGCTCCCCTGGGGTTACTAGCCTTGCTTAGGCTGGGACTTCTGCTCTCTGACTCCTTTTCTCATACGGAGCCTGGCAGCCTGAATTTTAATTCAAACGCTTCTTCTTCAGAGCTGTTTTTCTCCTCTCCCATCCACTTCCCGGCCGCCCACACACATCCTCCCTTTCCATCCCTTCAGGGCTTTTCCCAACACAGTGAGATGGAAAAGACACCAGAACCAGAGAAAAGATGTTGAAGATGTACACTGGGGCCCCACGTCCACAACTGACCAGCTGTGGGACCTCAGACAAAGGACACATCTTCACTGACCACAGTCACTCCGTACACAGAACGGGAATGAAAATCACCTTTCCTACCGGCTACTTCACAGAACACTTTCAAACTAAGTAATACGAACGACAGAGCTCTAAGGTGATATGAAATAACTGAAAGGAATTACTCACCAGAAAAATCTACCTGCCTCCTATAAATTCTTAACTTTTAAGGAGTCAGCCCATCCTTAGGTCCCTTGTTACCAAACATTTGCATGGAAACTGCCAGCTGGTCTGGATTCCTTCCTGTCTCTTCTGTTTCCTTCTTCAGTAAATCAAAGGACAATCTGCAGTTGGCTGGAGGTGACGGGTCCCTAGGACAATACGACCGGGGCTCACTCAGCTCCTACGGACGTCATTCCATTGTCCTTGGCTGAATGCTTAGGGTTTAACCCACAGGAGCAGCAGGTAACACAAGCTGCATTTGTACGGTGCACTCGGCCCACTCACAGACCACGACTCCTCTTGCCCAGCATCAAAATGAGCTCTCCACAACTAACACAGCAGGTGCAACAGCCTCTTTCAGAATAAAACCTTTAGCGAAGCCACTATCCCATCTCTGAGCAAAATCAGGACACTGCTTTGGGAACACTGATCTATTTCACAGGCCTCCTGCCAAAATCTTTCTGAGAGTGTCCATTAAAGAACCTGAAGTGGGTTGGGAAAGACAAGTCAGAACAACAGGGCTTGCCTTCCACTGGCAGGGAGGACAAATCATCAAATCAGAACTAAGCCATCAGGGCTGGTTCATTTGATGCCCAGACTTTCAGGAATCCAGGGCTCTTGGTCCAAGTTAATTAAAAAAAAAAGAAAGACAGAAAGAAAGAAAAACTAATAATAAGTAAATTCATTTTAAACACAGCCAGTAAAGTCCATGTGCCAAACCTGAAGTTTCCTTTGTTTCGCTGTGGAGTAGCTGTCAGTTCAGTGTGTGGGCAGCGTGGCTCAGCTTGTCACCAGTTAGCTAACTGGACACCACGGGCCATTCCCCTACATTCTTGAGGTAATTAAACACAACAGCATGAGAAACACACATAGCAAAAGACAGCTGGCCCACAGCAGAGGTTCAAAAATACCGTGGCTGCCTCCTGTTCTCCTCACCTCCATCTGGGCCCAGATCATAGGTGAAATTCACACCCTTGGCTCTGCATTCAGAAAAATGATCCTCAAATACACACCCTGTCTGATGATTCTGAAAGAAACATGCCACTGTGGAAAGTGAGGCTGCCTCAATACTGTGCCAGAAATATCATTTCATTATGTAGACCAGTGATGCCCAGTGTGATTCCCGAACCAACAGCATCTCTATCACCTGGGGACCTGTTAGAAATGCGAATGCCTGGGCCTCAGCGGAGACCTAGTGCATCCCAAACTCTCGGGGTGGACCCAGTGATTCCTGGTAAGCTCTCCCAGCGAGTCTGAGGAACACTGGAATCTGAGAATACCAGTGAAGGCTGATCCGCTAACGAAAACCAAAAAGCTAAACCATGATACAAATGAATTTATTTACAACTTGGAAATAGAATCATAGACATAGGGGAAAAAAACTATGGTTACCAAAGGGGAAAAGGGTTGGGGAGGAGGGATAAATTAGGAGTTTGGGATTAACAGATACACACTACTGTATATATAATAGATAACAACAAAGGTATAGCACAGGGAAATATATTCAATTTCTTGTCATGAGCCATAATGGAAAATGAAAATATATATGTATGTATGTATGTATATGTACAACTGAATTGCTTTGGCTGTACACCTGAAACTAACATTGTAAGTCAACTACACTTCAATAAAAAATAAATAAAATTAAAAAAAAAGAGGGGTCACCACCAAGAAAGCGCAAACTCCCAGAAGGGGACAATATCCTTCTGAATCACATGCCTGAAAATGGATTTGTATCTAATATAGAGAGAGAATTCTTACAACTCCATAATAAAAAGACAAATAACCCAATTTTTTTAAACAGGCAAAGGATCTGAATACACCTTTCTCCAAAGAAGAGATACAAACGTCCAATAAGCATGGGACAAGATGGTCAACATTGTTAACCATCAGGCAAATGCAAATCAAAACCACAGTGAGACATGACGTCACACCCACAAGGGTGGCTAGGATCCAGAAGTTAGATAACAACAGGTGCTGGTGAGGGTGTGGAGGAACTGGAACCCTCGCACACCGCTGGTGGGAACGTACAAGGGTGCAGCCACTTTGGAAAGCAGTCTGGCGGTTCCTCAAAAAGTTAAACAGTTACCATCAGACCCAGCAACTGTCCCCCTAGGTAAACAGTCAGAAGAACAGAAAACACATTCACACAAAACATGGTACTATGACTGTTCCCAGTAATATCATTCGCAATAGCAAAGAGCAGAAACAACCCAAATGTCCATCAACCGATGAGTGGATAAACGAAATACGGCACATGCATAAAACAGAATGTGAGTCAGCCACAAAGAGCAGTGAGGTTCTGACTCATGCTACAACATGGATAACCTCAAAAACATCACGCTCGGTGAGAGAAGTCAGTCACAGAAGACAACGCAGTGTATGGTGCGATTTGTATGAAACGTCCAGAACAGGCAAATCGAGAGAGACAGAAGGTAGATTAGCGGTTGTTTAGGCTGGGGATAGGTGGAAACAGGATGCGACTGCTAAAGGGCATGAGGTTTCTTTTTAAGGTGATGAAATACTCTAAAATTGACTAGGGAAGCTCCGAGGAATCGTCTGCACCAAGCATGGATCAGAGATGATTTCAGAGGCCTTCCAGAGCAGTGGGAACCCCTGCCCCCTTTACTTTTTCCATCAGATATTTGGGCAACTTAACTGCCAAGCTCAGAACCCTAGGCATCCTTTCTCTCCCCGCCTACAGCACCAAAAGTAACTGCAGGGAAACGCTGCCCGGCCTTAGTGCCATGACACAGTCATCACTGTCTAGAAGGCACCAACTCAGCAGGCTCAGGAACTCAGGAACGGGTCCACCAGCCTTTAGCTATGTGACCTTGGGCAAGTTCATTAACCTCTCTGAGCTGTGGTTTCTTCCCCTATAAAATCAGAATCATCATCGTAAGAAAACTAATTGCATCAACCTAAGAGGGTTACCGAGAACATTAAATAAGACTATAATCAGATAGGGTAGGGGGTCCTCAGAGGAAAAAACCAGGCATGGCTTTCTTGACGTAAGAGAAGCCATTATTGGCCTAAGCCATTTTGTGATCTTAACCTGGCACAAGGCTTGCCCTTGAACAGGTCTCAGAAATCAGTGATCTTAAGGGAACAAAAGGACAAACTTACCAGGCACGTGAAGTAACAACAGCAAAGATAACAAGTCGGTTGGAAAGACTCCCAGTTCTGTCTAGTGGTAAACACTAGCCTGCAGCACTGTCCTAAACTGTTCCGCAGAATTTAAATCCCCCTTGGGTGCTCCACCACCAGATCAACTGGAACCTAAGGAATTATGTTGCTGGCCTTTTTTGACCCTCGGGACTTCAAACAACTGAAGCTCGGACTCACTCCCAAGCCCCTTCAGGAACACGCATGTTCCCTTAGCTGAAAAGGTCCCCAGTTTTGTTACTGGGGAGACACTGCTTTGGGAAAGATCCTCAGTGTTCTAACCTTACTTGCTGCAAGCGATAAATCCTTGGCTTGGCTGAGTCTTTTGGCTAGACACCCACCAAGTTTTCGAGTAAGAAGACAGGTAATTGTAAACTACTTAGCACAGTGCTTGACACTAAAGAACACTGTCACCAAAGCCAAAGGGAAGTCCTCAGTGAGCAAGGTCATCGCATCTCCAAACTTCCTCACATTTCTCAGCCTACAGATCCGGCTCCCTCGTGCTGGGCCCGCTGACCTCATTCCTCTTTGTCTCCAGAACCAATGCTGTGCTTTGCATCTGCAGCACCTGCTCGCAAAGGTCTGGTGAGTGAACACCTGAATGATGAGTGCCTCATGACGGCAGGGGATGGGCAGCCACGTGGTCTGTTCTCAGACAGACTATTACAGAAAGCCACCCACAAGTGAATCTGAAGGAATTTATTCATTTATTTATTTATTTTAAATTTATCTTAAATTTTATTTTATTCATTTAAAAAATTTTGTTGGGGGGAGGTAACGAGGTTTATTTATTTATTTAACGGAGGTACTGGGGATTGAACCCACAACGTCGTGAATGCTAAGCACGTGCTCTATCACTGAGCTATAACCCCATTTGGAACAGAAGTTCGTAAATGCAGCTCCCACAGGCAGCAGGGTCACCATTTTCACTCGCATGCTCATTTCTTCCCCACTGGAATGAGGCCAGGCAATAACCCAGATTTTCCCCTCTCAGACCTAATCAGCTTGAATTTTAAACTGTCAGTCTTAGAATTTTCTATTTTCTCCAATCTCCCTCTGTAATTTAGGTCTTGATCTTGATTTTAATTACAGACCAGTGCATCAGCTGTCATAGGGACAGACTGAATTCCACACATTTTGAAAAGGCGCGTGAGATAAAAATTCCTACTTTATGGCAAGACAAGAAAAATTTAAAGATAAAAGATTCTTCTCTGCTCTCGGCCTCCTCTCCCGGCTGACCATGCTGGTGTGTATCTGCATTCTGCATTGACCAAGCCTCCCCCACTGGCAGGAACACCTGCTCAACCATAAAGAGCAACATTCTCCCAGCATCAAGACAACTCCTTAAAGACAACCTTCCTTCTTGATCTTGTGAGGGGTCACATGACCCACCAGGATGACCCTTAGGTCTGGACGACGTAAACTGCCAATACGTCATTTGCGGGGAGGAGGGTATAGCTCAACTGGTAGCCTGCATGTTTAGCATGCATGAGGTCCTCGGTTCAATCCCCAGTACCCCCTCTAAAAATAAATAAACCTAATTACCTCCCCCTCCACCAAAATAAAATAATTAAATAATATAATAAATAAAATGCTTTAAAAAATGTCATTTGATGTACAGCCCTTTGTCTCAAAAAACTTATATAACTGTGCCTTGATTTCCAACAGGGGGAAATAGTTCTCAGAGCTTTCTGAGAAGCTTTTCCTGGGTTATAATCCTGAAATTTGGCTTGAATAAAACTTTCCGTTTCTTTCTTAGATCAACTGATTAATTTTGTGTCAACAGCACAAAACGGCGGATAATCATGACTGCCTACAAGATCTAGAAAGAATGTTATCTTTTTTTTATGTTTTTTTTTTTGTTTACTGGGGGGGCTAATTAAGTTGTTTATTTATTTACTTATTTATTTTAAAATTTTTGATGGAGATACTGGGGATTGAACTCAGGACCTTGCAGGCACAATACTGCTGAGCTGTCTCCCCAGCGAAGGAATGTTTGTCATCTTGAAGGAGTTGTCTTTTTTTTCCCCACAGTACTTGTTCATTGCTCATTGATCAAGAGAAACTACTCCTTCACCCAGATATTCACAGTTCACAGTTTCATAGTCCAAGAATGCAGGTAACCAGTGACAACTTCCACAGAACTCAACCCAGAGAAATTCTTTATGTTCCAAGATCACTCTGCACTCTGAAAGATAGCAGCCTTCCTCATTGCCTCAAAATCTTTCATGGAATCATAATCTCTGTAGAAAGCTTCATATACCTTCCTTCTTGGTTCAGCCACAGAAAACTTACAGAAAACTGCAGCTCCCAGGGATACAATGTGCCAACAATATGAAATCGCAGACACTTGGCCGGAAGGCCTCGCATCTGAGGTTTCCTCAAAGCACAGGAAGTCATGGTGTTCTTCCTTGACAGCTCAACAATGTCCTTCCAGACTGATGGAGAAATGGCCCTGAAGGGCTTGTCTTGATGCTAGAATGCTGCTGTTTATGGTGGAGAAGGTGGTCCTGCCGATGGGTGAGGTTCGGTCCACACACAATGCAGACACACAAGACACCGCAGGGGGAGAGGCGGCCAAAGGCAGAGAAGAATTTTTTGTTTAAATTTTTCTTGTCTTGCCATAAATTAGTTATTTTATTGTACAGTACTTAAGAAATTCGGATTCTGTAAACTGTCAATAATGCAGCATTCAATGTACAGCCCTCTGTCTCAAAAAAACTTCTGTAACTGTGCTTTGACTTCTAATGGGCAGAACAATTCTTAAGAGCTTTTCTTACTTGTTTTTTTGTCTTTTGGGGGGAGGTAATTAGGTTTATCTATTTTTTTTTAATTTACATAATAGAGGTACTGCGGATTGAACCCATGACCTCATGCTTGCCAAGCACGCAGTCTACCAACTGAGCCATACCACCCCTTCTTAGAGCTTTCTGAGATGCTGTTCCCTGGTTATAATCCTCAGTCTGGCTCAAATAAAATTTTCCATTTCCTTTTCAGACCAGCTGATTAATTTTTCATCAACAGGTGTACTGGGACTTACCAAGGGACATGAGGCAAAGGCAAAGCTGTTACTTCCAGCTTTGAGGTGATCAGCAGTCTGAATGCCAAGGAGGTTCTGTTATGGCTGTTATGGGATGAAATGTGTCCCCCAAAAATCTTATGTCAAAGTCCTAACCCCAGTACCTCAAAGCGTGACTGGATTTGGAGACAGTCTTTATATCAAGGTAATTAAGTTAAAACGAGGTCATCAGAGTGAGCCCTAAAATGCAGCATGACTGGTGTCTCTACAGGAAGAGGAGATTTGGACACACACACATAGAAGGAAAACCATGTGGAGATGGAGGGGGATTAATAAAATGGCCGCACTTGGGATAATCAAAAGCTATAATCATGCTTGGTCTCTGAGAAGCGCACAGAACTGTAACTTTACAAAGTAGGCTAAACACCAAGAAGACCGCACCTTGAGTGTTTATGAGATAAAGTGACAACAGCTGGCCCCTACAGAATTGGTCGCCTGGAGGCATCATGACTCCATTCTAAGTCTTCCGATGAGAAAATGATTCTGTTGATTGTTATCGATGCTTTATTGTCTGAGCTATGGCCATATAACCATCCCACCCCAACCCCAAAGTGGGCTCAGTTTTAAAGGCACTAGCCTGCTCTGAGTCCCCGTTGCCTGGCAAAGTAATAAAGCAGCCTCTTTTCTTCTTAAGCTCCAAGACCCAGTCTCTGAGTTATCTGGCTCATCAGGGACGGGGTGGGGGCCAATCTTTCCAGAGACATGGGGAGAAGGTGGCCGTCCACAAGTCAAGGACAGAGCCTCAGAAGACACCAACCCTGCTGACAACCTGACCTTGGGCTTTGTATGGGAGCAGAATTTGCCACCTCAAAATATGTCTCTTTGTGGTGCATTAATTATTTTAAGCTAGTTATTTTTTTAAGAAACAGCAGACATGGGAAAAACTAAAACCCAAGTAGGAGGTGCCCTTTTGTAAGAAACATTCACCTTGATAAGGAAAATCTCCATTTGTAAGGGGGTCTCCCTCCAAGTACCAGGAAGAGGAAAGCACCTAAAATGTCTAGAAACTCTCATGAATGGAAAAGGGAAAGGCTACAATCTGCATAACAACCTCCCCCGTGTTTACTGTGCTCTTCCTGGTAACTTCCCATAACAGACTCTCCCTGCCCTCAGCATCCCTTTCTCTTTAGCTGAGGATGATACCTAAGGGGAGGGCTTCAGTTATTTTGGTGAGTTATACAGTTTTCCTGGATCTCTCCCATGTACACATGTGATTAAACTTGTTTGATTTTCTCCTGTTAATCTGTCTCATGTCAATGTCATTCTTAGACCAGCCAGAAGAACCCCAAAGGGTAGCAGAAAATGTCCTTCTCCAGGCAACTTGAAGCCTCAGAATTGTGAGAAAATTAACTTCTATATTTGAGCCACCTGGTCTCTTGTACCTTGTTATGATGACAGTAGCAAATTCATACAAAGCCCACGTTCAGAGTTTCAGGAAAACCAAAACCAGCCAAGCAAAGGACACAGTAGAGAAGGGAACAGGAGAGGAGGAAAGAAGCTTCCCCAGCTCCCCAAGTCCCTCGGGCTAACTCAGCTGAGCGTGACTTTCAGAATTAACCAAATGTACTTTTCATTCCAAAGTCTTACCACATTTTCTGGCAACTTGTGTCCAGGGAGGTATTTTACATTTTCATGGTCATTATTTATGATGTCTGTCAGTTTTCTCCCATTAACCGTTTCTTCAAAGACCCACATCTTGACCGTGGAGGCAAACTTCTGAAGTTTCTTGACATTGTCACCAATTATTTTTGCAACTGCTGAACCCCTATAAGAGAAACAGTGGGGGGAAAAATGAGACTCACCTAGGCAGAAGAGGCAAAGCCTGAGATCATAATTCAGAAGGCTTGTGTTCTGATTCAAGCACCGAGCTTATAACTCAAGACTGTGATTGTCACATCAGTCACAAGCCATTTGAAACTTAGTTTTCTCCTGGAAATACCACCCCATGGTCAGAAATTTGGTACAACGTCAAAAAGCACCACGCCTTGAAACTAGTTAAGCATCAGTCTATCTTGGAAGGGAGTATTCAGGCAGAAGAAAAACCCACCTGAAAGACAGCATAAAAATAATACTTCAAGAGGCAACTAGGGTATATTTCAAATCCATCAAGGAGGTTAAAATGTAGCTACCATAATGTAACGTAGTCCTTGTGAAAAATACTGCAAACCATTCCAGTAAACAAAAAATGCTGAAGCCATCAAGTCATCAGCCGCTGCTGCCACCCTCCAGTGAAGACAAGCCTGTAGCCCAGCCACTGCAGCCACTCACAGTGGTGCACCCTGAGGGGACTCAGAATAAAAAGGACAGGATACTGGCCCTAGATAGTTAGGTGCTTTTCAAAGGAATGATTTCGATGAGCCCAAATATTTGCTCCCTCCCATACAGGGAAAAGCCGTAAATTCTTTAACTTGAGATGTCTGTTTTTCTTCAGTTAACAAGTAATCTTTTAATGTTCCAACTACCTGGTCTTTGTTGTAAAACTCCTATATATCCTAGCTCCTCCCTACCTTTTTTGAGCAGTCCCTCAGAGCAATCTGAGAGGCTGTCATCCCAGGCTCGAGTTCTCAGAAATGTCCACCAAATAAAACATAACTTTCAACTTTTAGGCTGTGCATTTATTTCCGTCAACACCATGTTCTGGTTAACTGCAGCAGGCCCCAGGTGCACACAGAAAGGACAGGCAAGACCTGAGTGGATTCCAGAAAAGGAACAGAGCAAAGGCACAGAGCCCAGCTGCATGAGCATTTGGTCCCCCCAGCAGACACCCAGCAGCTCCCTCTTTTTTTTGCATCTCTATTCACCAAACATATTCTGGTAATGATCAGTCTCCCTAGGCTTCCCCACTGTGGGGGAGAGAAGACACTAGCTAACACTAGTTAAGGCCAGTCCTGGGACAAGAGGTACGGATGTGAGGCTGGACCCCGTGGCAGAGGTGTTCGTGGTCAGCCAGGTCTCACGGGTGTGCTGAGTGCACAGTGGGCCACCAGCCCACTGACTGGGCCAGGGGTGGTACCCGATCCCGGCTGAGCCAATCAGCTTCTTTTGTAGGACTTTGGAGAAATAGTTTCTTAGACAATCTTCCTGGTATGAGGAGAAACGAAAGAATGGCAAAGAGCACCTGAAGAATTCATGCGACGGGGCATTCATTATTTTCTCTAAGGATTATTCGGAACACAATTTGTGAGAGGGAGTAAGAGCTGATAACAGAAAAGGGGCGGAGACCAAGTTGATGCAGAGGAACATATCGGGGACAGTTATCCTTACTCTCCAATAAAGCTGGTATTGTAGCCAACTCTAACTCATCCCTGCACGTAGATCTCAGTGCTTTAACAACCAGGAAAATCCAAATAATTACAATCTATATTAGAATTATGCCCCCTTTCCTGAGATAGAATGGATAAACTAAGCAGGTGTCCTCAACTCTGGCTGCAGATTAGAATAACCCAGGAGACAGAGTCCCAAGCCACACCCAAGACCAATGCGATGGGTAGCTCTGCAGTGGGATCAGGCAGCAGCAGTTATTAAAGCTCCCCTGGGACTGATGCGCGGCCAGAGTTCCAAACAGCTACTCCGTCCAATGATCTTTGGTGCTCTCCTCCTTCACCAAGGAATAGCTGTAAACATCAGAGCTTTTACCTGTGAAGTTCTTATTCTATGCCAGCGGGACAGTTTATTAGCTAAATATCCATTAATCCAATTCTCCCTCCAATATCTTGTAGAAAAGAGGTCAAGAATCTCCCCACCACTACTATCACCTTTACTCTAATCTTGGAAATAGCTGCTCACTGCTCACAGGGCATAACCGCTCGGGCTCACAAGCTTCCCTGCCATTAAGTAACTCATACAAAGTAAAACAGAGCAAGTATGATTCTGGGGAATTGAGCAAACCGAGGGTCCATCTACAAGTCACCAGGAATCCAAGTCTAGTAAATCAAGTGGGAAAATAAACTAGAACACGAGCCTGCTCCCCATGGTCCACGGTCTTACTGGAAAACACTTGCTTCTGCCTTTGCAGCTTCTTGGGGAAGCCAAGCACTAGTAACCAGAGGGAAACCTGCAGTATCTACTAAAAAGAGTTAGCTAAGAAATTTTAAGTAAAAATTGGAACTGTTAAGAACAACGAAAGAACAAAAATAAGTAAGGGAAACTCCACTTATATTATTTACTCATGTGAGGTCACCAGGACCTCATTCTGCCTCCTTCCTGGTTTCATCAATGACTTCATTCAGTCACTCATTCATGCCTTTATCTCAGGTATCAACAGTGTGCATAGCACCTACTGCCTAGAATGCCTTGGGCTGGAAGCATTCTTTGCTCTCAAAAGCTTCCCGCCCACTTGAGAGAGATGTGTAAGGTAAAAGGAATTCACAATTCTGTGTGTGATAAGAGGTGGAGGGAAATGGAAGGACACATCATTAGAAGGGTAAATGTCAACGGATTTTCAACACAAGGGACTCAGGTGCCATCCAGTTCATCCAGAAGTCTGGCCTGCCCACCGTTCAGGTGAGGGGACCATGGTGGGGTCTGAGAGAAGACATGACAGTGGTGCTGAGGAAGATCATACCTCTGCTGAGAAGCAAAAAGGGCTTCATAAATCAGGGTTGGGAAGAGCCCAAAACTCAGCTGACCACAGGCACATGGGTGAGTTGGGCCAAGCCAGGAACTAACCAGCTGATCCATTAGTAATGACCCAGGCTTGCTATGTTCAGCCCTGAGTTAAGGGAGGTTTTGCAGCAGGCTAAGGGTACACCAGACACAGCAACTCTGAGGCAACTAGAGGTGACTCCAGGTAATTGTGGGCCTAGGTGTTGGATCTACCACTCAGGGATAGGGGCAGGAGAAGAGATGGGGGCAAGCAAGGGGCATGAAATAATTCAAGGAGAAATCTAGATGAGCAAAAAGATTCTAATGCCTTAAGGCCTAGTCTTGTTCTTTCTAAATAACTTATACAATCATTTTTTTTTTGATGGGGGGAGATCAGAAGTCAAAACACTTTAATTTGTTTTGTTTTAATCTCTTTCGGTACAACTTCCATGTCTTCTTTGCTGTCCACCGTCTTCTGGGTTGTTTCTAAAACCCCAAAAGGAAAATTCACCGTAACACGATAAAGGCCATATATTCTATATGCCAAGCCCACAGCTAACATGGTACTGAGTATTCTTGTCACCAAAAACAGGGGAGGGGGAGAGGGCAGGAGGAAACTTCTGGAGGTGATGGGTGTTTATTATTATCGTGGTGATGGTTTCACAGCTGTATGCATACTCCAAACCCATCAAAGATCAAGTATGTCAGAGTTTTCTGTGTATCAGTTATACCTCAATAAAGCTGTTTGGGTTTTGCTTTTAAAGTATAATTCATACCCAAAAGTCCTTTGTAGCTCTGAAATAGTATGAAATGTGTGTCATCTATGTGTAACTACCTCTGACCAACGTGAAGGAACAAGATCAAAGAACAAAGGGACATTGTTTAAAAAAAAAAGAGCAAAGGGAGCGTTTTGGAGGAACTTGTGTATTTTTAAGGTAACCAGAGTCCACTTACAAATAGCAATGATGACGGGGAGAGTACAGCTCAGTGGTAGAGTGCGTGTGTAGCCTGCACCAGGTCCCAGGGTTCAATCCCCAGTGTCTCCATTAAAAAAAATAAATGAATAAATAAATCTAATCCCACCCCACTCGCCCCAGCAAAAACAAAAAATACGTCCAGGCACGGATCGCCACACGGCTGGGTCAAGGGCATAGCAGCCACTTCTACACCTGTGAGCTCATCCCTCTGCTGGATGACAGGTGTATGAGGAGCCGGGTGTTTCCCCATGTGGGGGAAACCTGCTGCCCTGCCGCCCTTTTCCACTCTCCCAGCCTCCCTGAGAGTGCAGAATGTCTCCTCTGGATGCTACTGAGTTCTCCCATCTCCAGCATGTGTGAATTTCCCTTCTTCACAAAGTATGAGCAGGCCTGACTCAGGGCCTTGGCAGGTACGGGCATCATCGGGCATCTGACGAGGATTTTACGACATTGTGTTGTTTCCATTCTGCGGGTGGCTGTTGTTATCTACTGCTCATGGTATCTGCAGTGGGGATATAACGTTTTCTTTTTTTGGTTGGGGGAAGGGGGTGTTATTTATCTATCTATGTATCTATCTATCTATTTAGCGGAGGTACTGGGGATTGAACTGAGGACCTCACACATGCTATGCACACACTCTACCACTGAGCTATCCCCTTTCTCCCTAAAAAGTTGACTTTAAACAAAATTTAGGGGGGAAGGTATTAGCTCAGTGGTAGAGCAGGTGCTTAGCATGCACAAGGTCCTGGGTTCAATCCCTAGAACTTCTATTAAATACATACATACATACATACAACTTAACTTACCCTCCCCTCTCAAAAACACAAAAGTCAACTTTTAAAGAAAGTATAATAGGCAAATGAGCAGAGCAAACCCCACAAGGGCAGTGCCTGCCAAATGGAGGTTTAATCCTACCTAAACCTCCACCTGGCAGATTGACACAGAAGGCCCAGTCACTCTGACCTTGTGTCCCTCAACCAGGCAGTGGCAGAACTGGGAGGGGGACTCGGGACTGCTGACAGCCAGTCCTGGGTCTTTACAGACAGACCAAGTCACATTTCCCATCATATTTCCCATGAAATCGTGAATTGTCTTAGCCCTTGGGCCTCAAAACACAGGCTAGCCCACAACCTCAGTAACTGCTATACATATGAAATTTAAAAGGGACTTGTGTGGGAAATCATGTTCCAGTGCCAGCTGTGTACATACTGGGTACTTGACATTATCCCCACTTTACAGATGAGGAAGTCCAGGCTCAGAGAGAATGAATGTTATCCAAAGTCCCGCTGTCCATCTAGAGCCAACAGTTCAAAACCAGATCTGGTTCCAAAGCCCACGCTTTCTGCTAATTTATATTTGCTGCAGGGTAGAGTAGAATCATTTGTAGAGAATACACATTGAGCACCTATGCCGTGCAGACACTGTGCCAGGCACATAGGATACAGGCAATAAAGCAGACAATTCCCTATTAAATATCTTGTAATAACCTATAATGGAAAAGAATCTGAAAAAGAGTATGTATGTATGTGCATATGTATACGTGCATAATTGAATCACTGCTGTACATCCAAAACTAATACACCATTGTAAATCAACTATGCTTCAATTAAAAAAAAATAAAAAAGACAAATCCCTGCTCTCCTGGAGGCTGGGAAACAGAGACTGATGTTGCTCCAGGAAGCACACGTAGAAATGTAACTGTACCAAGGTGACCAAAGACGCTACACAGGTGATACAGTGACACTTGGTGGACATCAGGGAGAGGTGGGGCCAGGTGCAGCAGCGAGGGCAGAACTCTGGACTCTGAAGGCTGAGCTGGCTTACCTGGAGGAACGGGGTGGGGGGGCCTTCCAAGCAGAGGGAAGGGCCCGTGGAGCAAAAGCGCAGGAACAGGAGGGGCATGCAGAGTGTCCTCTGCTTTTACCCGGAGCCCACACCTGCAGGAGAGGGAGAGGAGGGGGAAGGGGAGAGGACACCATGAAGAAGTGCAAGCTGAGGGGTTGGGGGCAGAGAGGGGACAGAGAAAGGAGGGGAGGGAAGGGGAAGAGGCAAGGATGGGGCAGGAGACAGAAAGGGGTAGGAGTCTGCTGACTACCAGGTATCAGGCACTGTTTGTTTGTTTGCTTTTTGTTTTTTGATTGACATGTAGTTGACATATAACATTGTCTGAGTTGAAGGGGTACAACGTGTTGATCTGATACACTGATATGTCCCATTCTGATTACCACCACAGTACTATTTTAAATGCCTTACCCACATTATCCGCTTTAAGCCTCAGCAACCCTCTGAGGTAGGTACTACTGTGATCCCCATTTTTCACGTGAAGAAAGTGACCCCAGGGATCACACAGGTGATCAGCAGAAGAGGAGAGACTCAGCCCAGGCCATGTCTTCACCACCGCTCTCCTTCCCTGGGTCCCAGCTGGATGGACGTCCACCTGCTGGAGGTCCTAACCTCTACTTTGGCAATACCCCCATTCCCCCAATCCTTTGGCATTCACTCTCTGTCCACAGCCTTCTCACCTCTTTCTTTCTAAAGAGGTTTAATAGTTTTATCAGCCAAGGAACAGGCTGCTTATCAAGTCAGGCTAGAACCTGTCAACTCCCAAAACTGCATGTGGTGCAGAAGCCTTCTGGCCCAGAAAAGACCCTACAGACCATCCCTCTTTTACCAAGGAAGAAACTCTAGGGAGAATAATGAAGGGTTATTAAATACACAAGCCAGATCCTCCCCCATTTCATGCCCAGAGCTGATCCTGCCTGTTCACCCAATGGAAAAGGGTAGTCAGTTTTAGTTTAAATAACATCTACTTTTTTTTTTTTACACATGAAAGCAATATATGAAAGATGAAAAAATAATTGTAAACAATCTCACCATCCAAGGAGAACCACTGTTAACATTTTGTGTAATTCTTTGCAGTTAAAGGGCTTTTAAAGTATAATCCAATGCCAGAATATCAGATTAAAATGTGAAAAGTGAAGTTATTTTAAAACAAAGGATTCAACTTGGTGAATGTTTATTTGATTTCTAGATAGGGAAGCTTTCTAAGTTTAAAATTAAAGATGGAAACCACAGAGGAAAAAAGATCAATGTGAACAACTTCACATAGAGAAAAAGGAGGGGGAGAAAGCAGATGAAAAAAGCCATTGTGTCTATCAACATTCAAACTGCAGAGGAAAAACCTAAGATAGAATGTTACATTTAACAAAAAACAGGATGCAAAACTGTACATGCCATAAAATCACATGCAATTAACAAAACACATACCACCTCACACCTGTTAGGATGGCTACTAAATTAAAACAAAACAAAACAAAAAGCAAGTGTTAGTGAGAACGCACAGAGACCTGGAACCCTTGTGCTCTGCTGGTGGGAATGTAAAATGGTCTAACTGCTATGGAAAATAAAACAGGGGTTCCTCAAAAAACTAAAAATAGAATTACCCTGTGATCCAGTAATTCCACTTCTGAGTATATACCCAAATTGAAAGCAGGATCTTGAAGAAGATATTTGTATATCCATGTTCATGGCAGAATTATTCACAATAGCCAAAAGGTGGAAGCAACCCAAGTGTCCACTGATGGACCGAACCGATGAACAAAATGTGGTGTATACAGACGATGGAGTATCATTTAGCCTTAAAAAGGAAGGAAACTTTGGTACGTGCTACAACCCAGCTGAACCTTGAGGACATTATACTAAGTGAAACAAGCCAGGTACAAAAAAGACAAATACTCTATGATTCCACTTATGTGAGGTACTTATTGGAGCTCTCTCTTGATGTTGGAATTCAGCCGCCAGACGGAGAAGCCCAACCTCACCTGCTGCAGAACCAGAGGCTCTAGCCAGGCACCCCGTCATCCTGGCTGAAGCCCGCCCACTGCTGCACATGTGAAAGGGGGCATCTGGGAGCACGAGTCCCAGCCATCTCACCACCTGACCGCTGCCTTATGAGTGAGCCCAGTCTAGACCAGCAGCTTAGCCCAAACTGCTGACCCCCAGAATCATGAGCTAATAAATGACAGCTCCTTGAAGCCACTAAGTTTCAGGGGAGATGGTTGGGTAGCAACAAATAACTGATTCGGTTCCCAGCGCCCAACTGTGGAAGGAACTGAGCCCCAAAGTTGAATGACGGCAAAATGCCACTGGGATAACCTTAAAGGAGCTGAAGGACTTCTGGCTTAGTTCCTGATTATCACCAAGCCTGGAAGTGAGGGGTAAGGGGAAGAAAGACCTGCATGGCGAGGACCCCATGGCCTGACAACAGAGATTTAGTGCACTTGTATCCAATGGGACTTAGAAAAGAGTGGGCTCACCTTGGCACTGCTCTGAGACTAATGGGTGGGCGTTGGAGATGGCATATTTTTCTCTCAAATATAAGGTCCTTTCTAATAATTAATATACTAGATTACTTTTAAAATCAGTAAATTATGCCTTAAAAACAGTAAACTATAACCATGTCATGTCTCCAAGAGACAGGCTGCCTGCTTTGGAGGGAAACTCGACAGGATGATTTTCAAGACCTCATTTCAATTTGATTTTTCTTAAGTGGACTATTGTTATATTAGACTTTCGTTGGGAGGGTAAAAGACTCTATATTTTTGACAATGGAATTTGTTCTCAGGTAAAAGTATGCTTCTCACTAAAAAATGGTAAGAATTTCTAGAAACACGAAAAATGGAGTTAAAGGATCTGGGTTTCAACACTACTTTATTAACTCCAACCTTGAAAAGGTCCATTTTGTGACTTAATGATGGTACTGATGAAGGATGATCAAACCAATAAAAAGAACATATCTTTATTAGCTGACATGGAGTGTGTCACTCTGCACTGTCCCCGATCAGCTCATTTAATTCTAACCATGATCCTATGACAGCAGGTAAAGATATCACAAGCAATGATTCTTGGGGAGAAGCAGTTTGCTCAAGGACCCAGCGCTGGACGGGGATAGAATCCTGAGCGCCCCCCTTTCCAAAGGAGGTCTGGGGTGTTTCTGGACTTAGGTTCCCTAGTACAGCAGCGTGGCTGCAAATACAACCCTGAGGTTTTAGTCCTAGAACTGCCTGGTGCACTGTGTCTGGGTGATCTTCCCAAGGTTCTGATGAAGAAACTCTGTTTCATTTTTGGAGGAACCTAAGAAGCTTTTGTTTTTCCCTTTCTGTTGTTTTTTATAAGTCACAGGGGCCATGAAAAGCCATGCGGATTAGGACGCACCTCCCTGCATCCTCAATTGAGGGCAGCAGAGCAGGGCTCAGCTGGAGGTATGAAGGTCCCTCTCAGCCTCCTCTCTCTTTCTAGAGGAAAGGAGGTGCGAGAGGGTGGGACAGGATCCTCACACAACTGTTTACTTTCCCTTGCATATCCTTCTGGCTGAAGCTCCCTGGCAAGTCAGCTAGATTCAGTCTTCAGGTATCTGCAAAGCCAGTGATGATCATTAACATGGGAGAGATACTCAGTGTGAGCCTTAGAGTCACCTTTTAGTTATAGATGTGACAATACCTTTATTTACGTAAGCATTCTGAGCTACTTCAAAGTCCCAAGTATGAACACTGCTTAAGCAACTTCCTTTTTCTGAACTGGAAGGGTAGGTCTGTCTTTTGGTAACCTGTTTTAAAATTAGCACAAGGTTGAAGTCTCTGGGAGAAAAATCTATCCTACCCTCAGGGAATATGATTCAGCAAATCTTGCTTTAGTGCTAACCCTGATGCAAGTGATCTTTGGATCACATTTTAAGAAACAGTATTTAAAAGGTAACATCTAATCTCGTGACATATTTCATTCCACTTTGTGTTCCTTCTGAACTTATCTTCCAAGTCTTTATCTATCTCCTAGCCTGAAGGTGAAGTTCCTAAGGTAAGTTCCTGAATCTCTCTGGGGAGGTCGTGATCCTCTCTCTAGGACTGGTGTGGCTCGACACCCAGGGCAGTGGCAGGGAAGCCAACAACTGTTCCCATCTGACCCCGTAATTAAGGGAGCCAGGCAGACTGCCCAAACCATCGGCACATTTCTCAATTGCTCTGCTCCAGTGTCATTAGCCAATTTCTACTCCATTTCCTTGGGCTGGAGTGAGCCAAGAAAAACAGTCAAGCACAACAGAGTGAAGCTGTGGGAAGGCAGCCAAATCCAGTGGAGGGAGTAGGAGGGTCACTTCACTACTCTTGCTCCAGGCCCAAATCCAGCGTGACAAAGCCATGCTACTTCTACAGCACCTTGCAAACTAGGGAAGAGATGCTTTCATCTGTGGTTCTGTGTCCTCTTCCAGAAGAGGAAACTAATGTTAAAGAACATGTGCTAAACGGGCGCTTTTCCAGCCTCATGGCCATCAAGGCAGCTGACATCTCACTCAAAGTGACCTTGGGATCAAAACTGGCAAAGTCAAGCAGAAAGTCCAAATGAAACTCTGCAGTGGATTGGAACTGACTCCGTTAAATGTTGTACATAACGTTCTGTTGTTCATTGAAGAAAAGGAGTTTACAGAAAGTGCATATCTGTAGGGCAGAGAGGTAAAAGAATATATGAAAACATTCATTTGCATCTGATGGAATTGCTCTGGAAAGACCAGAAGACACTGATAACACTGGTTTTCCTCCAGCAGGCACTCTGGGGGAAAAGTGTGGGTGGGAAATGTTTCACTTGTTTTGGTGGGGGCGGGGGGTTGGTGCCTTCCGGCTTCAAACAACATGAAGATATTACTGAATCAAATATAGTTAATTTTTACACTAAAAATTTAATTTTTAGTCTTCACTTAGTATTTACTTAGCATATGTTCTCAAGAGCTAGGTGGGGAGGAGTGGAAACAGATAATCAAATAAATCATCACCTTGCTGAGAAGTGCACCCAGATCAGTAACTTACCACATGCTTAGCATGCATGATGTCCTGGGTTTAATCCCCAGTACCTCCATCAATCAATCAATCAATCAATCATTACCCTCCAGTGACAGATGTCAGCAACAGGGACTCAAGGAGAGGTCCCCTGGCCTGGCTGGGATGGAAAAGTGGAGAACCAGATAAGGTTTCCTCCAGTAGTTGTTTCTGGTCCAAGTTTTAAAGAGGGAGACCAAGTAACTAGTACCAACTGCTGCAGGACTCCTAGAAGCCTGAACTGTGATGAGTGTCAAGTCACAGAAAAACATCAGAACATCGCTTAGAACTATTCTATACCAGTTCTTCGGATGTGGGGGGAAAAAGTGCACAGCAACCTAAAAAAAGATGGAAAATACCAGAGACTATACCATATTCTGCCTCCTCGTCTCCACTTCGCTCTTCATTTACCGAAACACACCAAATAATCCCCACTGTGTAAGTCTGAGGAAAGGAACCAAAAGCGCTGACACTTAAAGTGCTTAGAAGAGCGCCGTGCTTAGAAGAGTGCCGTGCACAAAGTGCTTTATAAACGATAAAGTCAAATAGAGCCTAGTGGAGACTCGAAGCTTCACAAACATTACCCCAAGGGAGAATTCCCAACATCCCTGGGCTACTGTGGGAGCCAGGCCTGTAGGAACTTGGATTTTCTTCCCCATATGTTACTAAGATACTGGACGTAGCAGAAGCCGGAGCCAGACCCGCGCTTTGAAGGGCAGCACCGACTCCGCCCTCAGCCTGGAGAGCAAGCGCCCTTCAGACCCCTCTGCCTCGGTTTCCTCATACCGAAACCACAGCAAGGCTTGAGCCTCCTTCAACTCGACTTGCTGGCGAGTCGACTTGCTGAGAAGGGACAACTCCAGGAGACTTGCTGAGAAGGGACAACATCCTTAGAATGTTGCGCAAACCCCCAGGCGTGGCGAGCAGGTGGCTTCCGTGCGCCCGCCGCGCGGTGCCGCGAGCGCAGACAGGTGCCCGCGGGCGCGCAGTACTCTCTCTCCGCGCCGCCCCCGCGGGCACGCGGGCCCAGGGCCTCCCGGGCCAGTGCCTCAGCGCGGCCTCCCCCGGCGAGCGGTGCCCAGCCGGGCCGCGAGGCCGCCCGCCCCCCTCCCCGCGCGCGGTGCCCGGTGCCCACGCCGCGACGGGGACGCGCGCCCTCACCCGCCCGGGAGAGGGGCTTTCCAGAGGCGGAGCCCGCGCTGCCAGCCCGCCGCCGCTCACCAGTTCCCCGAGCCCACGATGCACACTTTCAGGGGCGCCGCTGCCATGGCCAGGCCGGAACGCTGCAGGCCGGAACGCTGCAGCCCGGCGCGCGCCTCGCCGGCCCACCGCCCGCCTCCGCCCGCTCCGCCTCCGCCCGCTCCGCCTGAAGCCGCTGCGGCTCGCGGCGGCCCCGCCCCTCCCGCCTCTCCGCCAATGGCCGCGACCCCCCCACTAGCTCAGGCGCCCCCGGCCACAGCTGACAGCAGGGAGGGCCCGCCCCGCCACTCCCGAGAGCCACTGCGCACGCCTGGGCCGTCTTGCCTCTCGGACCCGCTCGGGCGCCGCCCAGCCCTGCCCGAGGCCTTTCGGGACTTGTAGTGCGCGCCCCCTGGACGGCCGCTGCCGCCGTGCCACGCGCTGCCCGGGGTGGTTACGCCGCGACCCGTGCTCCAGACGCCGGAGGCAGCACCACACTCCCCGCGGAGCAGGCCTAGCCCGGTTCGCCCCAGTGCCCCCTACTCCTCCCGCCCCTCCTGTCAGAAAGAGCTGCCGCGGTGCATTTGGGAGCCAAGAGAGGATCGCAGGCTGACTCCAAAGTCCACCAGACTTGGGCTGGAGCTCGAAGGACCCTCCCCGCCCCCCGCCTCCTCAGCCTCTGCCTCACTTGTGGAAACGCGAACCCCCCTGGCACTGCTGAACTTCGCGGTGGACATGTACCTTCTGAGGCCTTCGGGACTTGGCCGGACAGCACCTGCGCATCAGGGTGGACACTTTCTAGTTAGATTCAGGAGAGAGACCTGGACGCGGGCGACTCCGCCCTCACTCACTTCCTTGGCAGGACTTGCCTCCTCATCGTCTTCGCCCTGGGGCACCAGGAAAGTTTGTGGTTCTGAGACCACCCTTCCCTCCTTCCTAAGAAACCAAACGTTGTGTATCCATTCTGAGCATCACTTTCCACCAGGCGCCAGCCTCCATCCTGTGGGAGGGAGGAGGACAAAGTGGTGTGAACCAGTGGTTCTCAAACTCCGCTGCATATTAGAGCCTCCTCTGGAGCTTTCAAACATCCCGCTCCCCGGGCACCACCCCAGACCAACTGCATCAGAATCTCCCCGGAATGGGATACAAACATCAGAATTTTTTAAACTTCCAGTAGGGATTGCAAAAGGACTCAAGACTGAGAACCAGAGGACTGAAATACCAGCAGAGACTGGCTGAGGAAACAAATACTGTAGTACCTAGGCCTATTAGTTTGATGCCCAGAGGAGTAACTGTTGTTGTTGTCGTCTTCCTTATACATTGTATGAAGAATTTATCCATATTACTTATGATGTTTACTCAAGGAACTACTTGGAGAGAGTCGGGGACACAGAGCATGCTCTCCACTCCACTCTGGTGGTTTGTTCTCAATTCTTTCCACTAATGGAAAGATACCAAAGCAGGAATGATGCAAAAGGTGGACTATCCAAGCTTTAGTCGTTTTTTTTTCCCCTCTTGCTTGTGTGTTCCAAAGTGAGTTTGTCCAATTAAACAATGAACTTATGTATCTGAGGAGTCAACATGCCAAGATTTACACCAAGTTATGGATTCCAGTTAAGCCTTTGCATGAAACTCCTTTTCCCTGATGTTGCAACCCCACCTGCATGAAAATGAGCTGCCTGGCTGTTCTGTGGACCCATCCCGCACAGCATCCTCATAACCTGAGATGCACAACGCACTGTGCCAGAAGGGACATAGTGAGTAGTCATTTATTTTATGGACTAGTTACAAATTTTAAAACAAAAACCGAGGTGGGAGGGCATAGGTCAAGCGGTAGAGTGCATGCTTAGCATGCACAGGGTCCTGGGTTGAATCCCCTGAGTACCTCCTCTAAAAATAAAGAAACATAATTACCTCCCCTCCCCACACCAAAACAAACAGGAAAAACCCAAATAAAATAAAATGCTGGCTTAAAAACAAAAATAAGACGAAAACCGTATTGGTGAAGCCCAGAGACAGAAGGTTGAGAAAACAAAGCAAGATGCAAGGGGATGCATACAGGAGGGCCCATTTCTGTTAGTTCAGAAACAAGCAAAATCACATCTATCACTAGGGAGAGATACATACATAGTAAAACTGTAAAGGAAGAAAGAAACACAAAATGCAGGATTGTGGTTATGGTGGAGAGGAGAGTTGGTTATTCTTTATACTTTTGCATCTATTATAAACATGTTTGTGTATCGATTTAATGAGAATCCTGGGGCATTGGAGAAGCCACAGGACAGAGGAGTGAGGAAAGCCAGGGCTGAGACAGCCGGTCTCCTGCCAGTCCCCCTCTGGTCAGCCTAAGGTGGCAGTGGTGCTGATGCTGGCCTCCTGTGGGTCATCTTCCCCAAGAGGGTTGAGCATCCTGGAAGACAAGTCTCATTAGCCAGTCTCGTTGTGACAAGGCCGACTCTTCAGGGACTTGGAGATGCTACTAGGTGTCTATGGTTTGGTGCGTGGAGACAGTGTTTGACACCATGACTAGGGTATGCGTTTATCATGGTAGAAACTCACCAGGCAGCCAGGAGAAGCCAGGTGGCACTTTAGAAACTCAGCCCAGAAATCTCCCTAACCAGATCACCGAGTTCATGAAGTGCACTTCTTACTTTCTGTGGGAAACAAGAATTTTCTCCTGCATTGCAGGAGACGATGGTTACGGCACTGCCAAACTTTCCTGTATAACGGGAGTCTCCCTTCCTCTCGCTCTAGGAACGTTTTCCTCCATTCTCTTCCAAGGGCTCAGTGCCTAGAACAATGCCAGGCACAGAGTGGACACTCAGTAAATGTTTGTTGAGTAAAAGTGATTGGAATCAGTCACAGAGATGGGTCAAATAACAAAGGAAAATAAACCAGGGCAGGACTCTGAAATGGACTTAATATTTAAGAGAAGAGCCAAAGAAGGGGGAGGGTATAGCTCAAGTGGTAGAGCGCATGCTTAGCATGCAGGAGGGCCTGGGTTCAATCCCCAGTACTTTCTCCTAAAATAAATAAACCTAATTACCTGCCCCCTGCCGAAATAAAATAAATGATACAATAATAAATAAATAAAATAAGATAAATTAAAAAAGAGAGAGAAGGAGGTTGAAAGGGCAAGAAAGGAGGAGCAGGAAGGCAGAGTGTGGTGGTGTGGTTGCAAAAGGAAGGCTGCATTTCCAGAGGGAGGCGTGGTCGCAGGGGAGTTTGAGAGTGGTCAGATATGATCAGACTGGAGTGAATCTTCCAAGCTAGTGGAACAAAGGCTGCCAGTAGAGCCCTCAAGTACAGTTGAACAGGTAGCACACTGCACAATGCCAGTGGGCACCATGCACATTGTGGACATTGCAGCTTGGTATGTTTGAGAGGCTCATATTCTGGCAGATGGATGCAAGTGTCTTGAAGGAGGGATTCCTTTTTCTAGTCCACACAAAAGTCTGCTATGGGTAGCCACCATCCTGGTAGGTGATGGGCCTAGTGAGAAGGCTTCAGTTTCAGTTTGGGGCAGAGCATAAACTCGGCTTGTGGTGGGTGGAGGCGTAAATGGAAGGCAAGAAGTGGTGCTTGAGAGAATGTAGACCCTACCTTTTAAAAGTCTGCCTGTCAGCGGAAGATGAGGGCGAGGGGCACATGGGCAGAGAAGGCAAAACTGAAGGGGGAAGGGAAGAATCCGTAGGGCTTTTGTTTCCTTTAAATCATGTGGAAAAGGCTAGAACACGTTGAAATACTCAGGAAGGAGCCAGTAGAGAGGGAGAGGCTGCAAACACAGCAGAGAGAATGAGAGGGAGAGTGATGGAGGGAGAGAAGGATTACCCCTGAGTTAGATGAGAGGGTCATAAGGGCTCTGAGGAGGGACTCCTGCATGAATCAAAGCAGCCAGCACTCCAGAGAGCCGGAGCAGCCAGTGCAAAGGCCTTGAGGCAGGAAATAGCCTATGTGTTTAAGGAACAGGAAGAGCTACAAAATTTCAGTCAGAGGTGCAGTCAGGCCAGACTAATTAGTAGGGCCCTGTGGTCCATGGTTTAAAAAAAAAAAAAACAGAAGGATTTCCCACTAGCCAAATCTGGGTCAACAGAAGCATTAAAGTAAATAATAGCAGTAATGGGCTTAAATCCTTTGAATGAAATAAATTAAAAATTCATGGATCAAAAAAATTCATTGGTCTATGATGATTTAAAGAAGTAAGTAAACAAATAAACAAGCAGAGGGAGGGCTCTACCTTGTGGTAGCATGCCAGCTAAGCACAGAGGGAAAAACGGACTACACGGTCATCATTGGGGGCTGCAATAGTTGTGGAATTTGATGAGGGACAGGATATTTGCCGAGCCTCAAAGTCTCCACGGAAATTGCTTACATGGGATAAAAGAGTAACTTCACAGTAGAGAAAACTGGCCGGCTCCACCTTTAACCAAGTGATCAGCTTCTATGTTACCAGTTGTGGGACACACATGCCTTCTTTAGCTGGAGTGAGGGGGCATTTAGTTAATTTAGGCGTCTTGAAAAAATATTTTGAAGTAGTTACCAGACCTTGGGATTTCATAGATTAAAAACAGTTTTACTGGTTTTGAAGTCTGACATAAAATTAACCGATTCTTCAAAAATTTTCCAAGTAAGGGCATAAACTTACTGCCATATTCTCTTCCTATTTCAACTTTATTTAATTTATTTTAATTCATCTTATTCACTTTAATTTAATCAATTCATTTATTGCAAAATTAATGCATTCACATGATTCAAACTCCAAAAGGATCGAAAAGGTATATAGTAAAATTCTCTCCCTCCCTTTTCCAGCCCCCAGATCCCTCCCTTTAGGGAACCTTGTTACCAGTTTCATGTGTCTGCACATAATTCTGTTACCTATGTCCCTGCCTAACATGATTTCATATTACAAGTGTCAGTCATTGCCAGAAAATCAAAGGCATGTAATGAAAACTAAAAATGAAGAATGAAAAGAATAAATTAAGCTCTTTAGGAAACTCTCACCACAAAGTTCTTATTTTTCTCATTTCTCTGTGGCACTGAGAGTGTTTTCACAAGCTGGTGTTGGTTATATTCATTTCTCTAATTCCAGGTAAGACAAACTTGGGTGCCCTAGAGAAACATTTTATCTACTCTGTTCTCCAGTACATATATCACCCCTTAGCTTCTTAATTACACACTGTACTATCCTTACAACAGGCTTCAAATGAAATTGCCCACCTTCAATATTGCTATTGACAGTCTAATGAGAAATTACAGATTTTTGGCCAAAGAAAACAATGCCTCATTCTGGAAGCTTATATGGGTTTTTTAATCTCACTTCCTTGGGGAAAAGAGACATAATAGATGAAAGGCAGATTTAGCAGCTTGAAAGAATTAACTAGACCTCCAGACACTTAATAGTAGCTGGTGTCAATTGTAATCTGTTCATACCAAAATTTATTAAATTATCAAAAAGGTTTGCACTCTAGGTTTATCCACCAGTTGTACCTTTTCACCAGCCCTTTAGATTCGGGTGGTATTAGGATCTGTTATTTCTTTTAGAGATCATACTGCTATAACCTACCTTTATTTAAGAACCAACTCTTAACCAAGCACTGGGTATTGCAACTGATTGCATCTGGGTACCAGCCACCTTGGATCACTTGGAGAACTTGGGAGTTTTGAAGACAAAATTATCAGACTCGGCACTGTACCCTAACAGAGAAAGGCAGAGATATTCATTCAGTTTCTACTTGATTAAAAGTCAAATGTTAACCTGGTCTTGGTTCTAAATTTGAGTCTTGTTTGTGTGCTTATTCCACGCTGAACTCCTACCGTAGGCCAGGAGCTGAGGATACAATGTTGAAGAAAAGAGACAAAGCTTTCAGTCTAGAAAGCAGGTCAGATAAAGAAACAAGTGTCTTGCATAGAGTACAGCCTGACGTTGCTCTGATAGAGACGGGGACTCTGGGAACAGATGGGAGTGGTACTCACCTGGGCCTGGGGTGCTAGGTAAGAATTTCTAGAAGAAGGATGTCTGAACTGAAGGATGAGTAGGAATCAAAAGGGAAAGAGCGTTCGAGGCAGGGAGAACAGCATGCAGGCTTGGAGGCAAAAGGAAAATACTCGTTGGTTCCTTTGAGAACTGGGAGTTTAGTAAATTGGAGGCTAGAGCAAGAGGTAAAGACAGATGAGGCAGACAGGTAGGCAAGGGGGGCTCTCTTACAGGGCTTTGACTTTTATTTTGAAGGCAAAGGGGAAATATTGAAGTGTTTATGCTGATGAGTGATGTGGTCATATTTGTCCTTTAGAAGATCATTCTGGTTGCATTTGAAGGGATGAAGGAGGGGGGAACTTTGAGGGTGATTTACAGAGTTCTGACTTGGGTCACTGGACGGGCAGTGGTGGTGGATGGGAGTGTTTTGAGGCAGAAGTTGCCTTTCTTGGCAAAAGCAGAAGTTTGCTAGTTTTCCTCTTTACCAGAATATGAAATCAGATACCAGTCCTTCTGTTCCATTTCATGCCCAGCAGTATTCAAGACTGGTTGTAGTTTTCCACAAATGACCTGCAAGCCTAAGAGATATGATTCAATTTGTAAAGGATTGGCACTTTGGAGGAATTCAGAAACTTCCATTCTTAGGTCACTTCCCGATGCAAGACAGAGTTGAGTAAAGCTGAGCCCTCATAATACCACTGTCACTCTCCATGGCTTTCTCCTCTTAATTTTTAAAAATCAAAGGAATGTATACACATAGTTTTAAAATGTGTATTATAGTCAGTACTACTAAATGGCAAGTGACAACCTTCCTCCCTAGCTTCCACTCCCTAGAAATAACCGCTTTCAACTCTTTTTGCTACTTCATCTGGTATTGACTTCCATGTGTCTAAACAATGTTCTTATGCTGCTGTTTCTTTTTTAAGTTTGGGAATAGGTAAAACATTTGTATGGTTCTAAAATAAGACAGAAAAAGATACACAGTGAAGAGTTATCTCTCCTTCTCCTGTCTCCCATCTGTCTAGCTCCTACCCAATCCACTTCCCTTGCGAAACCACTGTTAGGTTTCTGTATGTACCTGTATAAAAGGAAATATCACCACGTTGCTGAGGCTTTTGCCCCAGAATCATACCCCTGCCCCTCCCTTGAATAGAAAGCAATGATTCTTATCTAAGATTCAGGAGGAAGCTGCAAAGAGTGAAAAACAAGAACCGGTTAGAACCTCGTAGGTCTAAGATGGCAGAGGATTTGACTTCCAGTGGACCTTGAGCCTCATTATTTGCTCATTGTAATGCATTAGCTGCTAAATTATACCCCCACCATGACAGTTGACAGTTGTCCTGACAACAACTAGAAAAGCCCATACAAGGACTGAACAGGAGGGTTGCATCAGTTCTAGGTCCAAACCACACCCCGGTTCTCAGCTAATTTATGGATATTCCTCCCTGTACCTCCACCCTCCTATACGTTTGGTGTCTCTGCCCGAGTTGGGTTGAGAAGTTGTTTTGCACCCTAGGTTCCCACTTCTCCATTCTTTGGTCATTGAGTAAAGCCTGTGCTGTCCCAGTCACAGCATCGATTTTGTTATTGGCTGTGCAAACCCGACCAGAAAACGAGCCTCCGTGGTGGAGACAGGGGGTCTCGGTCCGGGCTAGGGCCCCGGCACAGGTTAATCCAAGCACATTAGGGGCTTCTTTCTCACTCACGCTCCATGTCCATCCCAGGCGGTTTCACATTTTCCTCACACAGGGTGGCAAACCAGCAGTGTCTACCATCTGGAGTGTCTTGCTTGCAATGACAAGGGGCAGGGAATATGACAGATGCTCCTGGGTCCCTAAAGGCTTCTTCTCAGAGGTGAAACGTGTCCCTCCTGCTCCCATTCATTGAACAAGGCATGTCGTGTGGACATGACCATTTAAAGGGGGCCAGAAAGTACAGACTTATGTACATGTGCCCAGCACTCAGCCAGACCTGCTGGTGAACCATGCTGATGATCACCTGATATACATGCACTGCTCTGCACCTTGCTTTTCTTCAAGAAAAAAATTTTTTAAGAAACTAGGGGGGTGGGGATAGCTCAGTGGTAGAGTGCATACCTAGCATATACAAGGTCCTGGGTCCAATCCCCAGTACCTCCATCAATAAAACAAATAAATCAGTAAACCTAATTACCTCCCCCTGCAAAAAATAAAAATAAAATATTTAATTAAGCATGCCATTTGAGTAGAGAGACCATCTTTATTCTTTTTTAAAAGCAGGTGGACATTTGCATTTCCCCTAATATTTCCTTTACAAAAAGGGCTGCAGTGAGAATATTCAGATGTTATTTTTCTCACATGTGAATATATCTCCAGGATAAATCCCCATAAGTGACATTGCTGGTTCAGAGTATATGCGTTCATAATTTTGTGAAGTATGGCCAAATTGTCCTCCACAGAGCTTAGGCCAGTTTATACTCTTCCCAGAGTGTGTGATGGTGCTGACTTCCCCACAGCCTTGGGAAGTATGTTCCCAAACTTTTGGGATTTCACCAGTCCAATAGGTGAAAATATTCTCCTTTTATTTTTACATTGTGTTTCTCTTATTGTTAATAAGATTTTCTGCTACTTCTTGAGTTTTGTAATTCAGCTGTCCTGTGATAGTAAACAGGGATTCATGTTTCAGTCATACATATAAATACATGTATTCCTTTTCATATTCTTTTTCATTATAGGTTACCACAAGATACTGAATATAGTTTCCTGTACTATACAGAAGAAACTTGTTTATCTAAAAAGATGACTTAATAAAAGAAAACCAGCTATCTCAAGTTAAGGAATTTAGCACTTTTCTATGTGTGGGAAGGTGCAAAGGTCTGAGCTCACTGACATCATCTCTTTGATGTGTACCTAGCTGTCTAGGGCCAGTGTCCTATTCTTTCCCATCCTGAGTCCCCTTAAGGAGCACGGATGGGGGTGGCTGCAGAGGCTGGGCTGCCTGCTTGTCCGCATCCTGAGTTCCCTCCGCTCACTGTCTGGGATGGGGCAGCAGTGACAACTTGATGGCTGCAGCATCCTTTGTTTACTGATATGGCTGGCAACATTTTTTCTTACACATATCATAGCACATTTGTTCATTTACTCATTTAACAAATATTTATAATGACTTCCTCAGCGTGTGTATGTGAGACCCTGAGAAGACAAAACTGAGAAAAACCACATCTCTGCTCTGGTTTGTAATCACAATGTATGTGTGGATAACCACTGCTGCAAGGGGGGTGGTGTAGAGGTGACCCCGGGCAGGGAACTGACCTGTAATTTGCAGGGAAGGGGGGACAGTAGGTTGGGGGAGGGACTCGCTCATTCTACAGATAAGGAGTTTCCCTTCCTTCTTGTCCCCTTGCCTGCCCTCCCCACCAAAAAAATCCAGATCTACCAGTTGTATATTTACAGAAAAATATGTGTTGGTAAAACCTTTGCCATGCCAATACTCCTGAGAAAAAGAAGGGGAAGGGTATAGCTCTGTGGTGGAGCACATGCTTAGCATGCATGAGGTCCTGGGTTCAGTCCCCAATACCCTCATTAATAAAAATAAATAAATACAAACCTAAGAAAACGAAAGCCTACCATTATTCATGCCTTGGTATTAATTATGTTAACCAGATGATCACTTAAACTTAAGGATGGGATGTGAGAAAGGAAGACCACTAACTGCCAATGGAAGAGAAAGCTGATGGCACTTTCTTGCCTGGGAAGGGGGAGCTGTGCCGTTCAGTCTGAGCTCTGTGGGTCTCAGAGTGTTACCCGAAAACTGGGTTTACCTTTTGGTGGGTGTGGAGCCAAAAGACAGAACCAAGCCAAAGATCAGGAGAAGGAAGGATTTATTACTTGCAGCAAGTAAGGAGAACATGGGGCAGGGAGTGGGGTGGGGCTGGGGGTTCTTTCCCAAGGCAGTGTCTCCCCCAGCAGCTAAATTTGGGAAATTTTAAACTAAGGGAACATGCATGTTCATCAAGGGGCTTGAGGAGGGGAGAATTCAGCATAGAATTGGGGCAAAGGTTCGCAGAGCCCAAGCTTAGTTGATTGAAGCCACAGGGGTCAGACTTAAAGTTCAACATTCTCACCCCTTAGGTGAGATCAACAGTTGATCTGGTTGTTGAGTCCCAAGGGGGATTTAAATGCTGCAAAATAGTCCAGGAAAGTGTTTCAGGTTAATGTTTACCACTGAAACAAAAGTAGGATTTGACAACTGATTTTTTTTTTTTAAATTGAAGTACAGTCAGTTTACAATGTTGTGTCAATATCTGGTGTACAGTATCATGTTTCAGTCGTACATACACATACGTATATTCTTTTTCATATCCTTTCTCATTGTAGATTAGTACAGGATATTGAATATGGTTCCCTGTGCCATACAATAGAAACTTGTTGTTTATCCATTTTATATATAGTAGTTAGTATCTGCAAATCTCAAACTTCCAGTTTATCACAACTGATTTATTATCTTTGCTGTTGTCACTTTTCTTGCCTGATAACAGTCATTTGTTCTCTTAAGGTCTTGGATTGCTGAGACCCGTTCAAGGGCAAGCATTACGGCCAGGCTTAGATCGCAAAATGGCTTTGGCCAAAAATGGCTTCTCTTATGTCAAGAAAGCCATTCCTGGTTCTCCTTCTCCAGGGACCACCTACCTTATCTACTTACAAGAGCAGAAACCAGAAGGGCTAGGTATAGAGCAAGAAGGAAGTGAGTAAAACAGGACAGTCTTTTGAGCTTAGGTCTCTGGCTGGTGCGTGGGTTGGAGAGGGAGGGATTGTAAACTCTTCTTTGTAAGTGGTCACTTTCCTTCCAACTGTTACATCGATGATCCTGAAAAGTGAGATATAAATAGATCCAGGAGGCGCCCAGGGCGGGATTCAGGAGACCAGACTGTCTGAAGATAATTGAAACTTAGCAAGATTTTCTTGTTGATTCGTTTTGTTTTTTAAAACAGGGACCAAGGGGAAGGGTATAGCTCAGGGGTAGAGCATGTGCTTAACATGCACGAGGTCCTGGGTTCAGTCCCCAGTACCTCCATTAAAATAAATAAATAAATAAATAAATAAATAAATAAATAAATAAACCAAATTACCTCCTCCCCCCAAACAAAAGACAAACAGAAAACAGGTACCAAGCAGTTCCACCAACCTGTGAGCTTACAGGAAGCTTGGAGGTCTTCCAGGTGGGACGTTCCTGCATTAGCATTAAGGGGTCTGGAATAGAGGAGGAAGCCTCTGACAGTGTGTGAGGGCCACAGAGAGCCTAAATGTGCCTGTTTGGAAGAGGAACTTAACAGACTTCGCTGCTTTATCTAGTCTTAGGGTTACCCCTCTCCCCGCCAGGCAGTAGTGAGGAAGTTGAAAAGTTGCTCACCATTTAGGCGAATCAAAAGGAACTCCACGCCATCCTTTTGGACAGGCTTATCACCTTAGATACCCTCTTGCACTGCATATGGTCTCTTTTTGTTGCCCTTCTCTGACTTGAGTCTTTGTCTTGGGTTTTCCTTCTCCATGTTTTCTCTCCCTACTTTTCCCCAGGTCTTAGTTCCCCGACACTCCCCAGGATCCACCTCTGTGGACCGTTCCCGAGCTGTACCTTCCTCTGTTACCATCGGGTCCAGATCCTTCAGCTCCATTGCCTGTTAACCTTCAGGAAATTGTATAAAATGTGGAACAGAACAATGATGAATATCCTAATATATAAAGAACTCTTATAACTTAGTAGAGAGAAGACTGAATATTCTAGTAAAAAAATGAACACAGGGCATGAAAAGAGAATTTGTACCAGCAGAAACACAAATGAATGATACACATAAAAAGACTGAGAATCAGAGGTGGAGAGAACAGGTGACCTTTTAAAACTTTAGTTATGTCTTCTAAATTTTCTATAATGAATATGTATTATTTCTATAACGAAAGAACAACAATAAAATATTTTCAAACCAACTGGGATTCAAGTGCCTGTTTGGTTCATCTAGGGTAAGGAGTTTGTAAAGAGGGTAGCAGGCTTTATATATATTCCCCTTTCAAAAAGCACTTATGGTGGGGAGGGTACAGCTCGAGTGGTAGAGCACATGCTTAGCATGCATGAGGTCCGGGGTTCAATCCACAGTACCTCCTCTAAAAGTAAATAAATAAACCTAATTAACCCCCACCCCCCGGCTGCCAAAAATAAAAGCACTTACATTGGAAGAGGGGTAACCAGACCTTAACACAAGGGAGGGAACAATTATATCATCTTTTTCCTGGTTTCATAAGATACAGAATCTCTTGTCCCAAAGGGTGATGGTCATGGTGGGAATTCAAAATGCTTGAAAGAGAAAATAAGAGATTTCTGAGAAAGCCTCTGATATTTTAGATCCTGCTCTGTGGGCAGCTGCCTTCAGAGAGAGCTGATAAGGACACTGGGCTGATGATTTCCTTGTCAGCTGATTCCTGGAGGAGGAACCAGTCTTGGGGTGAATTTCCAGAGGCAGTATCAGATTTGTGGGAAGTCACAGGGAGAGAGCTGGGCAGAGACAGAATAAGCCCCTCAGAAGGGGGTGGGGATCAGAGCTGAGCCTAGATGACTGTTTATTAGGGTCCTGCTAGAGGGTCCCAGCCCTGGTGGACCAGGCACCTTAAGGCTGCTTTTGTAGTGTTGACAGTCGATGACTCATCTGTCAATGCAACCACCCCAACAGTACCAGCAGGACTGACTGAAAAGACAAGGCAGGGTCTGTTGCTGGCCATAGGCTACCTGGCCGGGGCTTGGCTGTGGCTTCAAGTGGACGGCAAGGTGGAAAGGGAACGGGGCTTTCGGTTTGTGACTTTGAAGAGGACCGGACAAGGATTACATGCAACTCTCCAGGATGGGTGAGGAATTCAAAGAATCTTAGCATGCAAAGTATCTGTTGATGATTTCCATTGAAGAGTTGCTGGGTCTTTCAGGAATTTCGTGTTCTCAACAGTTTCGCATTTTGTCTGGGCAGTCTTCTGGAATAGTAAAGTCATGCTAATGAGGGGGGTAGAATACTTAAGTTAAATCAACACAGACTCCCTGAAGCATGTTGGGGGCTGGTGGTTTCCGTCCTTAGTGCCCAAGCTGTGTAGGGGGAGTTAGGGGGCAGACCATTTGCATTCTCATATTTACACTGAATCTAAGAGAATAGGCTCATTTTTGCACATTTTCACTCACCTTGCTTTCCCAGGTCGGCTGCTTTACTGGGAAGAGAACACATTTGCTGCCAATCAGCTAACCTGACATTTAGAGTTCTTACCTCAAGTGAGCCCTTATACACATCAACCCCCGGTGGCTAGGTGTTCAGCCAGTCCCATACTCATGTGAACCATTCAGTCAACACATTTTCTGTTATTATTCACCAAGATGTAGGCTCTGTGTTAAGCATTTTACGTTCACCATTCATTGAACAGTTTTTCATGAACATCTATTTGGTGTTAAGCAGAGTGCTCGGTGCCAAATACACAACTGTGAACAAGACACATCTCTTGTTCTTTATCCTCTAGGAGTGTGATCTTCAAAGCAGTGCCAAGGGATACGCTGTGTCAACGAAAAATTCGTCATAAATTCATTCATAAGAAAGAAATGGAAAATTTTATTCGAGCCAAATTTGAGGATTATAACCCAAGAAGAGCATCTTGGAAAGCTCTGAGAACTGTTCAGCCCATTCAAAAATCAAGGCACAGTTTTCTAAGTTCTTTGAGGCACAGGGCTGCGCATCAAATAAGGTTTACTGAATTCAGATCTAAGGGTCATCCTGGTGGATCATGTGAGCCCTCATAAGATCAAGAAGGACTATTATCTCTTAAGGAGTTGTCTTGTTGATGCTGGGAGAATGTTGCTCTTTGCAGTTGCACAGGTGTTCCTGCCGGTGGGGGAGGTTTGTGTATCATACAGGTACATAATGCACAGAGGTCAGAGGGTAGAGAAAAATATTTTATGTTTAAATTTTTCTTGTCTTGCCATAAAATAGGAATTTTATTTCACAGCTGTGTTAATGATCTTTATGGAGGAGGGGACAGGGTGATGAGAACTCAGGTGACTTGCCCATGTCTTTCTAGTAGCACATAATGAGTCTGTAGGAACCCTGGTTAATCTGACTGAAGACCCCACTCTTGACCTCTGTTGTTGGTCTGTTTACCCTGAGGCTGGTCACTCTCTGATGTTAAAGGCCCAGGATTCCTGAGCTGTGGAGCTGAGACCCCTGAATTTGGACTTGTCAGCTTCCCGCTCAAAGCAGGATTAAATGGGGAACTAGTCCCTCGGTGCTAAAAACAGTCAGCGGCCACCTCTTCTCGTGAGATACTTCTGATGAGTGTCCCTCCTCACTTCCTCCAGAGGGAGCAAAGTGTTCTGCTAGTCTGCTCTTGAAACAAACCCATGTTGATTCAGCAACCAAGAGATGGGATGAAAACTAGAAATGTTCAAGGCTACAATTCAAGTTTTATTACATCACACTGCCAGGATTTTTAAGATCGCTATTGTGCTCATCAAGACCAGAGAACATATAAATATTTTTAGCACATAAGCTGCTGTGAACTGAGGTTATCCACAATACATGTCTAGTTCCAGGATTTGCATGCTCAAGGTAAAAAGTACCAGAAAAAGGAGGACTTTATTTGAAAAGATTATCTCGCCTGCTTCTCGCCTGCTGGTAAACATTGAACAGATGGTCTTCATTTTTCAATTTTAAATATTTGCACGACATGCTGGGGAATAAAAACAGGAGATTGAGGATTGAGAATTGACAAATGCTCCTGTCCTGTCTGGAAGTTCATAATACACGCACAAGACTTTTGCTAGAAAGGAAGTACTGGATGTCAGTACGTGGTGACACGTGGCTGTGGCCACGTGAGCACTAACCCAGGTTCCTGCAGGAAGGCCTCACCCAGCCTTTCTCTCTCCCCTTTTCGGTTCTGTGTCCTGGGACAAGATCTCATATCTGTGCTCAGTTTTTGTGTGGACCCGCCTAAAAGAACTTTCTAAATCCTGAAGACAATGTGTATTATTATACAAACATCCACTATTGCAATTGAAGACACAATTGAGATCCTACAGGACAATTAGAACCAGATAAAAACATACCTTAGATTAGGTTAGAGAGCCTGGTAAGAGAGTTAACTACTTACCCACTGTTCACTGCTTGGCAGAGATCATGACCAAGAAAGTGTTCAATTCATCTAAGTTTGTCTTTCATTTTGATCTTTTGAAAAAAGTGTTGCCTTTGAACAACCAGCATTTACAAAGTTCTGAACTCTTGGTAAGCATCATTTTTGTGAAACTGTTGCCAGTGGATCCAACCAGTGTTCCAGGTTTTTGTCCCACCCCAGAAAGAATTCAGAAACGACTTAGAGGTTAAAATAAGTAAAGTTAGGATTTATTAAAGGATGGATAGTACACTCTCAGGGGAGAGCAGGCAGCTCAGGTGAGTGGCTGCCCTGAGTTTCTTGGGCAAGTTAGTTACATCGGGTGTAAAATGAATGGGCAGAATATTCATTGAGGAGGGAAGGGCTTGGGGTCGTAATTCCTGATTATCTTCCCAACTCCACCTTCCCAAAGGGAGGAGGGATTTTTGTCCTTATTTAGTCTGGATCAGAAGCGTCGTGGCGTCGGTGTATGATAGGTACCTCTGACCTGCAAGGCTAATTTTATTGAAATGAGGGCATAATGAGCAAAATGTTACATTCGGACATTGGAAATTCCTGCCTTTTCTCACCTTTCTTTGTTGGTCTCCAGGCCAAAGTTGTGGCCCCTTATCAACCCAAAGATTCCTGCTTTTCTTTCTCTGCCCAGGGACCCCTGGTGCTTATGTATGTTTCCTGCATTTGGCTTGTGCCCCTCCTTTCTGCCCAATTCCTGCCATTTGCTCTGTGTCCGCCTTTCTCTGCTCATATCTAGCTATCTGCCTGCTCTAAGAAAATCTTTCATTTTGCAAATGGGGAGCCCGAGACCCAGGGAGACCAAGAGGTCTGACAGGGCCACACAGCAGGGTGGTGTCAGGCTGGTCTAGAATCCTGACGCCCAGCACGCCCAGTGTCCCTCGGTCTTTATCTCATCACCTCCTTCTCCGTTTCTGATTCGCAGTATCGGTGTTACCTAACTCAGGTCCGGCTGCTCGCCGCTCAAAAGTCAGTCCCCGAGGGAGACACAGTAGGTTGGAAGGAGGGTTGCTCTTAATCAGAACGCTGGCCATAGGGGGAGATGGTGGACGCAGTGCCCCCCAAAACCATCACCGAAGATTCTGCTCTGCTCAGTCAGGAGAGTTTTTAAAGGGAGAAAGGGAAGCAATCTCATTTAATCGTTGAGATAGGCTGTCAGG
The DNA here is from genome assembly GCF_009834535.1 of Camelus ferus. Classification (NCBI taxonomy): domain Eukaryota; kingdom Metazoa; phylum Chordata; class Mammalia; order Artiodactyla; family Camelidae; genus Camelus; species Camelus ferus. Next base: position 46,256,538 of record NC_045712.1, read on the forward strand.
CTTGTGGACTTCTGATCTTTCTTTAGACGCTGTCTTGCTCAGTTTGTTCTGAAGGAGAAGCTAGGGAGATCTGGTCATCTGTTAATTACTTAATCTCCATTTCTACTTCTTTGATCTACAGAAAGAAACCAACAGATTAGGCAGGGTATCGTGTGATCAAAAGATCTGGAAGGCGGCATCTAGGGCCAGAGAGGAGTAGGGCATGGGGGTGCCTGGTTTAAGGGAAGAGACAAAAGGGGCCTCCTGCAGAGAGCTCTTTCCTGCCCAAAGCTGCTGCCCTGGGGCACGACCCAGATTTCTGCCCTGGCTCCCCTTACGCTGTAGGTCCTCTCCAGTGTCACTCCTGCTCCTTGCCCTTTCTTCCCCCAGCTCTTCCCTTGGCCTCTCCAAGTCCGTACCCAGCCAGGCACGTAGTAGGTTCGCACACTATTGATTCTCCATCCTTCTCTTCCTCCACTTTCTCTTGCCTCTTCCGTCCAGAAGTCATTGATTTTTTTTTCCCCTCAAAAAACCCCCAAACTAGCTGCCTACCTGCTCCCTAAGTAGGCTAACTTGTGCCCTAGGTTGATAAATCCAGCAACACGTACAACACCTGCACCCTCTGTTGTCCTGGAGGCAAAACTTGACAGCTAAAGGGAGGATGCATTCATTAAAGGGTTTTAGGCTGTGGGAACCTCAGGGTTTTCCCTCCAAAAGACTTCCCCTCAGGTACTGATTGTGATAGATAAGTAACTCTAATCTTAAAAAGCATTTCTTCATCCCATCACTCCTTTACGATTTCCCTTATGTAACAAGTATCTGTTGTGTTCCTACTGTGTTCCTGGCCCGGAGCTGAGTCTGGGAAATACAGTGGATCAAGGACAGAGACCATCCTTGCACCCATGGTACTTGCAGTTTGTCTGGAAAACAGGTATTAAGGAAATACTTACAATCAGGTGTGGTGACTGCTCTGGCTGGGGTGTCTGGGGTTCTCAGGGGACGAAGAAGGAAGATGTCTTCAGTGTGCTCCTTCCTCCACAAAGGCCTTCTGGAGGATGCGCAGGACCGGAGAGATGCAGAGGAGGGAAGGGTGATGTGGGAGGTCTGGGAGGGCAGACCTAGTGAGGCTCATCTGAGGAACCTGAGCGGGGTCTGTGTGTCTGGAGGACAGAGTAGAAGCAGGAGAATGTTCCAGGGGAGGGGAGAGGTAGCAGGATCTGGTCAAACCAACAAGTCTGGGCTTGGCCAAGGGCACAGGGAAACCGCTGAAGTGTTTTTTAAGCCTGGGGAGAGGCATGGCCAAATTTGCCTTTTGGAACATTGATTTTGGCTGCAGTTGAAGAGAAGGGAAAGGAAAGGGAAACCCAATAGATGCTGCCATGCACAGTGGTTGGGGAGAAGGTGTGGGGTCAGACCCCCTACATGCATGTCCCTGTTCCTCCATTTATTAGCTGTACATCTGTGTTAACTGAACTCTCTCTGTGCCTCAATTTCCACATCTGTAAAGTGGGGACAGTCATAGAACCCACCCCAGTTAATTCTTGTGAGCAGCACAGGAGATCATGTAGATTTCCTGGCTGGTGAGTGACTGGTTTGCTGAATGCATGGATGGGTGGTGGGCTGGCTTAGTGCTGGGGCCAGTCTTGGGCGTTGACAGTTCAGAACAAGGAAGACTTCTCATGTCTCTCCTTCAGTTCCCCCATCTTCATTCCTTTCCCATCTGCCTGGCATGGAAGCAATATTAGTTTAACAGGAAATGGAGCCACTTGTTTTGCAGAAAGTGTCTTCTGATGACAGAAGCCTAGAAACTAAAAAGCATTACTACATTGGTGTACGTGAATTTCACTTAAGGTGAAAATAGTGATCTCTGATCTTTTGTTTGTTTTGATAAGGAAAGGTAGGGAGAACTCGGAGTCTAAAGGTGGGAAAGCCACTGGGGCTGGGGAGAAGGAAAAGGCACAGTGGGGTACATTACACCCAGGAGATTTTGCTGAGTGTCAGTTATTTTTAGAGCAAACGGTGTTTTCTCACAGGCTGACCCCATTTTTGTGATGCAAAAATATTCCGCACTGTAACTAAAAAATAAGAAACCACAGGAAAGTGGGTTCAGGACAAACAGTAGAACTGAGATTCTGGGCTGCTTTTTGTGTTTTACTTTTTTTTCAAGCTTCTTTTAATTGAGTTATAGTCATTTTACAATGTTGTGTCAAATTCCAGTGTAGAGCACAATTTTTCAGTTGTATATGATACTTTTTTTTTAATTGAAGTATAGTTGATTTACAATGTTGTATTAGTTTTTTTTTTTTAAACGTTGAATAATCACATTTATTCTTAGACCTCCTCTGCCCGCACCTGGTAGATGCCCACACAAGTCCCGCTCGCATTTTTGTTTAGTGCTGCTGAGTCAGCCCCACGGGGGAGCCAGGAGTCAGGGAGGCTTAGCCTCCCTGTTAGCCAATCCCCTTTCCCCCATTTCACTTCTAGGAAGACCATGTGGGAAATCTGAGAGCTCACAAAGTTGTCAGGCTGTGGGGGCTGAGACTGCCTTTAAACGTGCTTGTCTGTTCTGACTGCAGGCTGAATGCTGTCGTCTGGAACCTGCCCAGGTGGGAAGCCAAGGGTACAGCCGTTCCCTCCCTCTTCCTTGTCTCTGCTTCCCAATGACGGGGCTGGGTACACAGAGGTTCACCTCTGCACCCTCATGCAGGCTCTTTCCCAATCATCTCTGCCATTCTTTTACAGATCGATCTGTTAGCATAAACCCGATTATCAGCCTACTCTTATCATAATCACCCTAACAGCTGCTATGAAAATTGACTTTTGCAATAGACATTAGTGTAATCTGCTTCCTCAGTAACTCACAGTTGTTTTCCAGCATCTAGGAGAAGCCCAAACCACTGAGACTGCCTGCAAAGGGGGGTGGAACGTTCTGTGGCCAAAGACTGTAGGTTATCTTACACTGCAAATTAATTTTGAGAGGAAGACACAAGTGAGTTAACCCTGGAGCCATCCATTCATTCAGAGGTAGGCTGAGTTTGCCAAAATCAGGTGCCCTTCCCTGCAAATTTCAAGTAGAGGTCTTACCGAAATATTGGCCCCCATCCCTGACTACTCAAATAACTCAGAGACCAGGTCTTGGAGCTTAGAAGAAAAGAGGCAGCTTAATTGCTTTGCCAGGCAAAAGAGACTCACAGCAGGCTAGGGCTTTCAAAACTGGGAGCCCGTCTTGGGGTTGGGGCTTGATGATTATATAAACATAGCTTAAACAATGAGGCATCAGTAACAATCAACAGAATTATTCACTTTTCATAAGACTCCAAGTGGCGTCATGGTGCCTCCAGGTGACCAGTTCTGCAGAGGCCAGTGGCTGTCGCCCTTTCCACCTCTTCTTGTAAGTGCCCCAGGTGTGGTCTTCTTGGTAATTCAGGCTATTTTGTAAAGTTACAGTCCGGTGACCTTTTTCCTAGAGAACAACTCAGAAGCCAAGCATGATTATAACTCTGATCACCAGAATAAAGTAGAAACAGTAAAATCAACAGCTTTAAATGGGCCTGGGGCTGTGAGGAGTAACTGATCAGTCATTTGCTGACTGTTCTAAGAGCAAACAGCAAGCATAAAGCCAAGAACCTCTTAGCCTAAGTGCGGCCATTTTATTATTTCTCCTTCAAAATCCCCACTGTCAGTTTCTCTCATTCCGTTTCTATGGAAATAGGGAGACGGACATCGTGTTCATCTGGCTGCTTCCTGCTGAATGGGTGTGTTGTTTGGTGGCCCTTGAAATGGAATGAATGAACCTGATCTTGTCATGTGGCTGGGGGTTCAGAAAGAGCTATCGTTCATTTTCCGCACATTAGACAACAGAAAACCGTTAGTCTAAATATTATATATGTACTAACGTTTGTTAACAGAAGTGATAACAGAAAATGGAGGAGCCCCACAAGGATGGGTCTGAGACCTTGGGGCACCCATGAAAAGAGGCCAGAAAACCAGGTATTGACTTGAGATGTAACTTCTCGAGCATAAGCGTCTGAGTCCCTTACATTTTGTGTTTGTAGCTTCATGTCCTGCAGGGCAGTTGTGATGTTCCAGGATTCATCTGGTATGAAAGTACGACAGGCAGAAGCTCAGTAACTACAGGAGGAGAACTCAAACCCATGAGGTTGCCGCTACAAGTTGCCAGCAGATGCTGCTTTGAGGATGGCTGGTGACGTCCCCAATTTAATACCGCTCAGAAAACTCCAGTCCTCAGCAATACAGAAACTTGCCTGAAGTCCCATCTTCAATGGTAACCTAGTTTTACCTTGGCTGTCTGAACTACAGTTATTCCATTTTGATTTTCAAATGCATTTCTCTCCTTAGAGGCCAAAGCAGATGCCACCATTAATGATTTTTAGTGCTTTTCTAGATATGAGGAGATGCAAGAATTTGAGCTCATAAAATTTTCTCCTGAAAATATCTAACTATCTGAAGGCCTGTTCAGCCAGTTTTCCCAGAGCACAGAGAGCCTCATTCCTGATCTCCATCCTGAACTGCTTTCAGAGTGTGTTGGAGGTCAGCGGTTGCAGCAGCTCATGACTTAATCCAAGCAGAGGTAGATGGCAAATGCCAACATGAGCCAGTCTTTGCAGAGGCAGATGGTGGGTGCCCTCATGATCATAAATTTGACCATGGTTTGGCATGGCCATTTTGTCCCATGGTGCTAGGAATGCTCATTCCTAGGTCAGGCGAGGATTTCACTGATAGACCACTCGCTGTGCTATTATGAGACTAGGCCTTATTAACAGCAGCAACAAGTCTCTGGACCCCCCTGTCTTACTAGCCTGTTATGATCCAGGAGAATATTCCTCATGTTGCTTCTTCCCATATCTAGAGTCATACTATTACAATCACGGGTTTCATACAGAAGTATATGTCTGGCCTACTGTTTCAAGTTGCCTAGTCATTATTTTATCAGAGGCTCAGTCACACATTTGGCAATGCAAGAAACAACAATTTTGTAAAAGAGGCAAGATACAAATAATATCGTTAGCAGTATTAGTAAGGTCATAAGCAAGAATTTAAGCCGAGAACTTCCCATTAGGTGCGGCTCAGTGTATCCCCAGGTCACCTGACTGAGTCTGCTCTGTACTGATCCTTATCTTTAAGGAAGATGTTGCACAGGCATCGTTCACAGGGCACCCAGCCAAATTTCCTAGTGTTATGAGGCTGGTCTTCCTTAATATAGTTTAATTTTTCCCAACATCAGCGCCTTTAAGCTTAAATGTCCATACCCTGCTGTTAACCATATAAGTCCATAACTGAGGGAGGTTATATTCTTTGGCTGAAATTTTGCTTGTTGCCTTGATTGAGCCTGGGTGATCTTACAAGAAAATTCATATTTATGGCCCAGCTCAGAGCAGGTATTATTAATTGGCCAGGTGAGGGCTCCCAGCTTGTAATATCGATAGGGGCCTAAATAGAACTATAATTTCTTTTTTCTCTAGAATAAATTTTCTAAGGGCTATCTAGTTAGAGCCTTGGAGTGGGGAAACCCTCCAAGGTAACAGAGAAGTACTAGATAGAGGTAACTGACTATAAACCTAACAATTGCATCTGTTCATAAGTGAAGGTGTGAGCAGTTATCAAAATAATTGGTATACAGGCCTGGTCCAGTGTCTTGGGTCAGCTGTCTACCTCAGATGTCGTCTTCTCATCCTGGTCTGGTAGCTCTTGAGCTCCATCTGAGCATTGTTTTAAGGTGCGCAGTCCTCTATAGGCCAATCCCCTGCAGGGGCTCTTTCTGACTGGAAATTTATCCAAAAGTCAGTTTCCTTCAGCTTTTGCTGTGCATGGTCTAGTGAAGAGTACCTGATAAAGGGTCCTTCCATCCAGGTTGGAGATACTTCTTTACTGTTCCAGCACGTATAATCCCCTGGTTGCAGGTCATTGGGCATCTGATCTTCATTAAAGGCTGGATTACTGAGCTTCAGGAACAATCTTAGGGTGTCCTTTTAATAATTTAATTAAACCTTTCAGCAATGTAACATAACAGCAAGGAATGATCTGGGAAGTGAGTCCTGGTAAACACAGACCTCAATTAACAAAACTCGAATTTACTATCCACTGAAATATAATCTTTTTCTCTCTAAAGTTACCCTCATTTTTGTCAAATACAGCTAAAGCAAGATTAATTTGTCTGCAAGCTAAGTCTTGTTGTTTGATCATGTAAGCTCTTTTAAATTGGTTGTGCCAGAACTTTTTATAAGGAGATTCAAGCTGAAATTTTAATAAGATCTCCTAAGGCCAAGAAAGCCACATTAAGGGCTTGTCACAGATTTTGCCTTACAGATTTAGGTAAATTTTTTTTCTGTTCAAGTTCCTCAAAATACCTCGAGATTCCTATACCTGTTAGGAGGTAATCTTCCTAATTTATCTGATAGAGCCACTGGGGACCTAGAAGTTACCAGCCTCTGGAGAGATCAGATAGAGAGAAAAGGTAACTGTTCCAAGTCTGCTCACATAGGTATAATTTACCAAGTTGCTGTGAGTCATAATTAGCTTAAGGAGACGGGTTTCTTTATATCTGGAAAACACAGATTAAAAGCCAGAAATATTTTAGACAAACCCAAAAATTATGACCATATTCATCAGTTTACTTATGTAACTAATCCTTTTTGTTAACAGTTTCATGAAATGAGTCTCCATCAGACTTAAAATTTCTTACCCAGTTCAGTTCAGTGCTATAATCTCAAACTTATCAGAAACTAGTAAATCTCCTTGAAGAGAAAGCATTTTGCAAAGGCATCAGAACAAAACAATAACTGTCTATAAATGATAAAAGTATTAAAAGCATGGTTAAGCACCTCGTTACACTGTAATCAATAAAGAAACCTGGTTACAATAACCAGAATTATGACTAGTAACATTTCAGACGTACCAGATTTTTAGGGATTCCACATAATTTCTAGAATATCTATATTAATAACATTTTCTCTTACAATATAACCTAAGAAGATTTATTATTCATTTGACAATACTTCCCATGTAATCTAACATACCAATTGAAATTTACTAGATTAAAATCTCTTTTGGGGATGTTTCAGGGCCCTCTGAAGCATCCCAGAGTTATCCGGAGGTCAAAAGAACTCTGATTAAAATTTGATATTTGGGAAGCTTGCTAAAAAAATTTCAAAACAGTTGGTCAGATAAAAGCATAGGTCACTGTGAGACAACACTTATTTATTAACAATAAAATATTTTAAAGGTAGATGCAGAACAGATCACTTGAGGGGTAAAAGAAATTTTACAATCTATTACTAAAGGTAGATTAACATTTTAAGAAAACTTTGTCCCCTTAACAGAGAAATGGAGAACTAAATCTAGTCTTGTACCAGCTGACTTCTAAGATTTATTTACTCAGCTGAATTTATTCTAAACTTGGCCAATCATGACCATGCACAAAACTCTTTTCGCAGGGTTCCTCTTCCACAAACCTTCCACAGCTTTCTATACTCATATTATTTTGACCCTTATTTTCTCTTCCACTCAGAAGTAACCAGCTTCAGGACAAAGTCACTCTTTTTCCATTAACAAAATATAATTCCATTCCTCATACCTTCTTTTACACACTCATTTTACTTTCCTCGCATACTGAGATGTTTCCCTTAATAGTAGAGAATATTTCAGGGTGGCACCAAACATTTATTAGTATTTCTAAATACCTTTTGTTTCTCTGTAAGTGGAAGTCAATTAATGTTTTGATATCTTATTTTGTCTGAAAATGGCCTAGCTATTTAATAAACTGTCATCGTTTAACTTAATTTAGCACAACTCTAAAATTTCAAGTTACCAAATATCTGGGGAGACCATTTGAGTAGACATTCCTGAAATGATCATTCCTAAAGAGTTTACCCCAAAGGTCTTTCTCATTTGCATGTAAGTTACTTATAAGAACATTATACCAAGTTCTTTTTCTTGCTGACAGATTTGTAACAGATATGACAAGGTCTTGTAGTGTTGCCGAAAGATCGGCCCCCGTCCCTGACGAGCCAAATAACCCAGAGACAAGGTCTTGGAGCTTAGAAGAAAAGAGGCAATTTTACTGCTTTGCCAGGCAAAAGCTAGTGCCTTCAAAACTGTGCACCCACCTTGGGGATGGGGTGGGGTGGTTGTGCAGCCATAGCTCAGACAATAAAGCATCGATAACAATCAACCGAATCATTTTCTCATCAGAAGACTTAGAATGGAGTCATGATGCCTCCAGGCGACCAGTTCTATAGAGGCCAGCGGTTGTCACTCTTTCCATCTCTTTATCTTATAAGCACCCAAGGTGTGGTCTTCTTGGTAATTCAGGCTATTTTGTAAGGTTAAAGTCCTGTCACCTTCTCCCTGGAGAATGACTCAGAGACCAAGCATGATTATAGCTTTTGATCACTGGAAGAAAGTAGAAACAGCAAGAGCAATAGCTTCGGTTTTAGCAATGGGCCTGCAACCGTGAGCAGCAACCCGTCAGGTCAGTTGCCCGTTTTAAGGGCGAGCGTAAGGATAAGTAACCTGTTGGCCCAAGTGCTGCCATTTTATTAATCCTCCTTCAGTAGGACTTCTGTTAAACCCAACTACAGTAAAAGTTTTATGCTTAACATTATTGCATCTTGAGACATGTCTATATTAATTAAACCAGTAAGCTAGCTTTAGATACCAGATATCAATTCAGTACTGAATATTTTTTAGATCACATGAACCCAATTTTCATTCTGGCCAGTTTCTTTTATATTTCTGAGTATTTATATAAGCATTTAATTTTCCTTAGGCCATTAAATAGAGCTCTTTTACAAATTGACTTTGGCAATGCCACATATCTACAACACACCTATAAGAACGTACAAACACACGAACACATAGACCTCATAGTTCCCGTTTCAAAATTTTAGCCGTGAATCAGATACAACAATATAAGTCTCATCAGTTACAAGAAGTTGGATTTAAGTTGGGTTTCCGGCAGATGGAATAAATCAAAGTTGCCTGTCCAGATAGTTAAATGTTTTTACTAACTTTTATGGAAGGCACCTAAGATTTCTATTTGTCCCTGACAAGCCAAGTTCCAAATTACTTTCCCTCTTTTTCAAAATTTGCATTCCATAGGTCGTAACAGCAGTTGAGTCACTGGTACTGGGACAGAAGTTAAGAAGTCAGGAGTTTAGAAGTTAGAAAGTCCACTAGTTGAGACCCCACTGTCAGTTGTACCTGAGGCTCTAGGTGACCTTTGCACTGGAAGGTGTTCTTCTCTCTGTCTCTCTTTTTTTTTAATTTTGGTTTTGGGCAGCCTTTTTTCCAGTGTCCTTCCTCTTTACAGTAGACACACTGATCAACAGTCACAGTTGGCTTTTTCTTTTCTCCCTTTTGGCCTCTGGGCTTCTGTTTACTAAAGGCTCCAGGGCGAGTTGTTATCACAACATTCACTGATTTTCTGTTTCTCTCTTCTCTAGCATTATAAACCTGAAAGGCAGTTTCCAGTAATTCTCCTGGGTTTTTTTGGCTGCTGCTCTTTTACTTTTACTTACTCTGTTTACTTTTTCTTAGTTAACTATAATTAGACCAGTCATTTAAGATCTTACCCAATGAGCTATTGGATGGAATAGACGGTGCGCCTCTCATAGCAACTCATTTCAAATACGAGATGCAAATGCAGATTTCAGATTGCAATACCTGGCCTGTGTAAGTACATGGAAGCACAAACTTACAAATGCCAGGTTAAAACAAATTCAAATTCCAAACTTATTTGCTTCCAAGTTCCCTCAGCCCGAGCTCTCTTTTACAAACGGGTACCTGTTTCAGATGCAAACGGGAGTTCCGCACCTAATTTGAGAACTCCCAAAGCGAGATCAAGGGGCCTCAGTCGTCACCGGGAACTTACTCTAGGCCTGCCGATCAGATGCGACGCATCAGAAGAAACAGAGCCGTCTTTTCTTCCTCCAAGGGGTGGGTTTGGGCACCTGCAGTCCGTTGACGGGTAGAAGGGCAAGGGATGAAAGGATCCCCAGAGCAAAAGGAGGCCCTGGCAGCCGCTGGGCTGCGTTCTCCGTTGTCCCTCCCATCAGCCCGGAGTGGCAATCATTCGAGCCTTGTTGGCCTGGCAGTGAGGAGGAACCTAATGCCCTTCTTAGAAAAGAGGGTGGTTTGAGCCACAAGATGGGTGCCAAGAATTTGTTGCTGAAATATCGGCCCCCATCCCTGACAAGCCAAATAACTCAGAGACCGGGTCTTGGAGCTTAGAAGAAAAGAGGCAGCTTTATTGCTTTGCTGGGCAAAGGGTTTTGAGCAGTTTTTTGAGCCCCTTTGCCCAGCAAAAGCAATAAAGCTGCCTCTTTTCTTCTAAGCTCCAAGACCCGGTCTCTGAGTTATTTGGCTTGTCAGGGATGGGGGCCGATATTTTGGCAACAGAGGCTGCATTGAATTATTTCAAAGAAAGCTGAGGAATAAGATTCTTTCAACAAATGATGTTTGAGTTGCTACCATGTGCAGGGCTCCCCACTCAGTGCAGGGCATACTGCGTGCTGGCCTGGGAGAGGGAGGGATGGCGGTGCCCCACTGAGCATCACAGCAGCCTGACCACGAGATCGAGTCTGACCCGGGGGCTGGGAGCAATACGGGGAGACGGCGCGAGAGGACGGCCTTGTCCCAGGTCTCGGAAGAGTCCCTGGGATGCGCCCCACCAAGTGAGGGTCCTTGGCTTCATGCGGGAAAGAATTTAAGAGAGAGCCACAGGAGAGTGAAGGCAGATTTATTCAGAGAGAGGCGCACTCCATAGACAGAGTGTAGGCCACCTCAGAAGGCCAGAAAGAGGCCATGAGGTGTGGGGGTTGAGTGCTCAGTTTAAAGTAAAAGTAGATACACACTCCACAGACAAGAGTGTGAGCTGTCTCACTCAGAAGAAACAGTGGCCACAAGGAGTGGGGGTTGTTAGATTTTTTTGTTTTTTGGTTGTTAGTTTTTGTGCGCTTGGTAACTTCATATGCTAACAAGCAGGAGGATTATTCCAATTACTTTGGAGAAGGGGCTGAGATTCCCAGGAACTGGGCTACCGCCCACTTTTTGACCTTTTATGGCCAGCCTGGGAGTTGGCATGGCACCTGTGGGAGTGCCATTCACCATGTTATTATTATGATGAGCGTATAATGAAGCTCAGGGCCCACTGGAAGTCAAATCTCCTGCCATCCTGGGCTTCCAGGTCCACTGGGAGTTGAATTCTCTGCCATCTTGGTGCTAATTGTTGCGTCATTCTCTTAATGGCTGTGCCCTGCCCCCTTCCCTCCTGTCGCAGGAGGAGGGGAGATCATAAAGGGGATGAGAGCCTTTTGCTGCCTTTTTAAGGAAGACTAGGACTTTGGCCCCTCAAAATGGAGAAGGATGTGTTCTGGTAACTACTGCTGCAAAATAAGCTGCCCTAAAACTTAGTAGCCAAAACCAATCATTTTATTATGCTCGCAGGCTCTCTGGGTCAGGAATTCAGCCCGGGTGCAATGGGGACAATTTGACTTCACCCCACAATATCCGGGTTGCCCAACTAGAAAGACTTCAGGGCTGCAGGCGACCCCACAGCTGGGGGCTGGAATTGCCTGGAAGCATCATCACTCACGTGCCTGGCGGTTGATGCTGGCTAGTGGGGGTGACCATGGCCGGGGCTGTCAGCAGAATAACTGACGGGGCCTCTCTAACTCACAGCATGGCAGCCGGCCTCAGGATGGTCAGATTTCTAAACTGGTGGCTCAGGGCTCCAAAAGTGAGAACCAGGCAGAAGCTGCAAGGTATTGTCAGCCCTCGCTTTGGAAGTCACGGGGTACCACCTGCACCACGTTCCATCGGTTATCACCAGGCTGAGCTGGCTCAGGTTCACCAGGAAGGGACAGCCTCACCTCTCAGTGGGAGGCAGATGGCCATTTAAACACTTGTCGCAGGAGTGCTGAGAGAGCACGTGGGTGCTTCCAGCCGTTGGGCAGTCTGTGTTGCTGGAATTTCAGGTGTGGAGTAAACAGTGCAGGAAATCGGGCTATGAATGTAGACTGGGGCCCTGGCGTGAAGAATCTTATTGAGACAGAGCAGGACCCTGTGGGGTTCTCTCTGGTACAAATCCTTTCTGTTCCCTGTTTCTCTTTTGTAGGAGATGGGGTTCATTCTGCCTCCTTGACCTTCCCTGAGTTCCAAAGGGCAGATTCAAACAGTTGCTAATCAAGGAAGGGAGAGTATGCAGAAACAGAGGAGGAGCAGTCAGGGAACAATACTGCAGCCTTGGGGCGGGGTCCTGGTTCCTCCTGAAGGAACAGATGTAACAATACCTTTGAGTTCTTCTGCAGGGACTAAGGCCCCCACCCAGGGGGAGGGTGGTAACTTGAGGCTGAGCACAAGATTCCTGGGGCAATGCCCTGTTACCTCCCCTCAAACCAATCAGAAGAAGGTCACATACCTTGCAGCCCTCATCCTAAATTTTGCCTATAAAAACTTTTCCCCCAAAACCACTGGGGACTTCAGGTTTTTCGAGTGCAACTCACCAGTCTTCCTTGCTTGGCCCTGCAAGAAACCTTTCTCTGCTCCAAACTCTTCTTTTGCTCGGTAACATTACTGCCTTTGTGGCAGGTGTCCTGTCTGAGGCCACACATCACAGAAGAAAGAGAACTTTGTTTTCCTATGATTCAATCTGCCTTTTCTTTTGTGAAATCCCGTCAGGGCAAGGAGACCTAGTTCTGGGTAATCTTGGTCACCCTGGATCACCTGAGCTCAACCCTCCCTTCCCTGAGGTGCCTACAGTGGGGAAGGAGCTGGGTCAGGGCTCATTTCTATCCAGGCTGGCATCGGCCCAGATGTGCCTGCACCCGCGTTTCCTGGGATGTGAATCAAGCAGGGTCTGCTGTGTCGTCCCTTACTGCTGGGCTTCTTGAGGACAGCTCCAGTTCATCTAAAACTGCCCCCTTCACCAGGCACAGGAGGAAGGCTGGCTGCTGTCCTGAACCTCCTGGGGCTGCAGGGAACTCTGCGAGGCTCCTTGGGATCCTGTCTACCTACTGCGTTCCACTCCTGTGCCAGGCCAGCTGCAGGGAGACATTGATAAGATAGGAGACCTCTGAGGTCTCCACATAGGAAGTGACAATCAGGCTCTTTCCCCTCCAGAACCTCCAGATCTATCTGGAATCTCTCCCTCACTCCCTTTGCCCTCAAAACCCAGGTTCCCTCCCCTGCACATTTGAAGCAGAGACTGCACTGAATTACTATTTCAAATAACGTTGAAAAATAAGGGTCTTTCAGCAAGTAACTTTTACCACTCTCCCTTACCTTTCTTCCACCCCAAGCACAGGATTCCTTAAGATCTAATCCAACACTTAACCCCTGAAGCTGGGAGTGTGAATTTGATGCCTCCTTCCAAAACCGTCTGTATTTATTCCCAAAGGACCTCTCCTCTCCAAACTGAAAGCTAAAGACTGAACTCTCCTGAATCATTCCTCCCCCGAGGCGGTGCAGAGGAAAAGACAGCTCCTTGGGTTGGAGATAAGAGTGAATAAGGAGAAGGGTGATCACCCCATATATCGAGAAAGTTCCCATCACAGACCCGGTGAGGCAGACAGACACAGGGGCACACGCTGGCTGCCCAGCGCTGGGAAGCGTGCCTCTCTGGAAGCTGCCTCTAGTGTCTTCAGAATCTGTCTCGGCTTTTTTTTTTTTCAATTTTAAAATACACATAATATAAAATTCATCATCAGTGATATTTAGGACAGTCACAATATTGTGCAACCATCACCACTAAGTCCAGCGCATTTCATGGCCCCAAAAGGAAACTTCATATCCATTAATCAGTCAATCTCTTTTTGCCCCCTCTCCCCAGCTTCTGGCAACTTCTAATCTACCTCTGTCTTTATGGATTTGCCTACTCTAGATATTCCATGTAAATGAAATATATGGACTTTTGTGTCCGGTTTCTTTCACTTAGCATATTTGCAAGGTTCATCCTTTGGCAGTTGTGAACAGCGCTGCTATGAACATTGGTGTATAAGTTTTTGTTTGAACACCTGTTTTCATTTCTTTTGGGTATGTTAACTTAGGAGCGCAATTTCAAGGTCATATGGTAATTTTATGTTTACCTTACTGAGGAACTACGCAACTGTCTTCCACACTGGCTAAACACCACTTTATGCTTCCACCAGCAATGTATAAGGTTTCCAGTTTTTCCACAGCCTTACCAGCATTTATTATTTGTCGTTTTGATCATAGCCATCCTAGTGGGGGGAAGGGGTGTCTCACTGTGGTTTTGATTTGCATTTCCCTGAATGACTAGTGATGTTGAATGTCATTTTCATTTGTTTGTTGGTCATTTGTATCTCTTTGGAGAAACGTCTATTCAAATTCTTTGCCCATTTTTAAACTGAGTTGTCTTTTTGTTGTTGAGTTGGAAGAGTTCTTTATGTATTCTGGATACTTGTCTCAGCTTTTGAGTCGAGAATCCCTCTTCTGGGTCATCCCCTGGGCAATGACCAGAGAGGACAGCGGTAGGAGGTCTTGGCCATTTCCATCCTGCAGAGATGTCTCTACAGGCAGAAAGGTTATCGGGTCTGCCTCACAGTCAGTCTGAGACCTCCCCCTGCCCAGTCCTGCTTCTTCCTCTTTTCTCCTTTGCCAGTGTCACTCCCAGTAAATCAGTCACGTGTCTGATGCCATTTCAGCATCTGCTTCCCCAAGAACCTGCAACAACCTGACATCAGTGCATTTATTCATTCCCCTCATTAGACTGCGGGTGCTCACAGCCAGGTGACTCACATCAAGAAGTGGGTGGGCGTGGGGAAGGGTGCATTCCTCCCACTCACTGTTGGATAGTGTCATCCAAACATGTACACACAGCACACACACACAAGAAAGAAATGCATAATACTAATAAGAGCCTTTTGAATTGTAAACTTGAACTATTTTCAATTATCCTTTTTTGTCATTTCTTCTTAAAACGATCTGGGTAGTTTATATTTTCTAGGAGATCATCCATTTCATTGAAAATTTCCAATTAATTACCTTATAAACATCCACACATATAATCATATTTTATAATCAAAGCTGTGTTATTATAGGAAATTTGGAAGAGTAAGGAGAAAATAAAAACTACGTAATCAATTTAAAGACAGCGAATCACTCTTAACATTAAGTGGTATTTTTTTTCTGTTTTCCTTTAAGTTAAAAAAAAATCCTATCTATTTGTTTTATACCTCTGTTAAAAACAACAGGCCCAGAATGGAGTCGCATACACTAAGCCCCATGATACCAAACAGAATCTTAACTTCATTATAGTTACAGCTCTCCCAGAGGTGGAACCTGAAACTTGATCTGCACCATTAGGTGATGTACCCAACAGACCCCTGCCACCCCCTCAAGGACAGTAACTGTGATAACCAACCCGATTTTTTGCCCAGTATAACCTCCTGCTCCCTCTGGCTACAAAAGTCTTTCATTTTATTACTCAGCGGTAAAAAAGAATGAAATCTTGCCATTTGCAACAACGCGGATGGACCTAGAAGGTATTATGCAAAGTGAAATAAGTCAGGCAGAGAAAGACACATACTGTGTGATCTCATTTATATGTGGAATCTAAAAAAACCAAAACAAATGAACAAACATAACAAAACAGAAAACAGACATAGATCCAGAGAACAAACTGGTGATTGCCAAGGGAAGGGGGGTGGCGGGGGTGAGTGACACAGGTGAGGGAGGTGAAGAGGTGCAAACTCCCACTTGTAAAATACGTAAGTCACAGAGATGTAATGTACAGCATGGGGAATATGGTCAGTAACACTGTGCTAACTTTGTACGGGAACAGGTGGTAACTAGACTTATCTTGGTGATCATTTTGTAATATATGAAAATATCAAATCACTATGTTATACATCTGAAACTAAAATAATATTGTAAGTCAATTATACTTCAATTTTTTAAAAAGTCTTTCATTTTATGTAGCTCCCCAGAGCTCCTTTCCATCTGCTAGATTGAATGCTGCCTGGTTTGAATCGATTTCTGCTCAAATAAACTCAAAAATTTTACTAAGCCTCAGTTTATCTCTTAGCATCTGCTTTAGAATTTCTCTTTTCTTTTCTTGCTTTTTTTCAGGAAGACATTTTCTTCCTTTTAAAAAATACATTTTTCTGAAGTTAAGCTCTCTCTAAATTATTTAATAGCTCCTAAATTTTTTTTAATGTTAATCTCACTGTTTTTTTAGTTTGTCAGTAATTTTTAATTTTGTCTTTGTAGTTTACTTGCAGTAATCTTTCAGCCCATTTTAACATCTAGATAAGGGATTTTGTCCATTTATTTTATTTTGTTTTATTTTTTAACTTTTTGTTAAATGATTATTCGGGGGATTGAACCCAGGATCTTGTGCATGCTAAGCACATCCTCTACCACTGAGCTATACCCTCCCCCCATTTATTTATTTTTCTTGTCTAGGATTTTTTTTTTCTGAACAGCTTTATTGGGTTATAAGTTGTATATTGAGTTAGCTACTATAAAATTCATGCACAGTTAAGTGTAAATTCAGTGATTTTTAGTAAATATTGAGTTGTGCAAGCATCACCACAGTCCATTTTAGCACATCCCCATCATCTAAGAGGACCACTCTGCTGTTTGCAGTCAGCCCTCATTCCCACCTGCAGCCCCAGGCAACGACCGGTCTGCTTGTTGTGTCTACAGACTTGCTATTCCTGGACACTTCACATAATGGACTCATGTAACATCCAGTCTTTTGTGCCTGGTTTCTTTCACTGACCGTCGTGTTTTTCAGGCCCATCCGTGTATCAGTACTTGTGATTTTTCAGAAATGTTCACCTACTCCTTTCTGGTGGTTTCCCCTAGATTCAGGCAGACATCAGCACTTTGCCAAAGTCTCAGGAGGACTGTTTGCAAATCTCTGGAATTCTCTTTCAGGGCAACTCCCTTTTCTCTGGTGCATTAATCCATAGCTTTTAGACATTTTAGAAACAGTTTTTTTGCTCTTATATGAAAACATTTTTTCAGCAGTATTTTTTTCCCAGAGTCCTCAGAACGATGCTCCCTTTCCCGTGAAAGCTGCAGAATCTTTTCCAGGATACACACATTCTCTCCTCTGTGAATGAGGAGAGGGTCTCCGGGCAGGTGAGTAGACTGTTGTTAACCTGTCTCACTGAGGTGCCCATGTCAGGCCCAGCCCTCCTGGTGAGCCGGGGGTACGTTCTGTCAGATGGGGTGCATGGGAGACCCCTTCCTCCAGCGTTTACTACTGGGGGTCCTGCTTGAGAGGATGCTCGCCTCCCAAGATGCAGTGGCCGGTTCAGGAATGGTACTTGTCACTGAATGGCCTCGGAAATAGAGAGAGAGGGAAAAGAGAGAGAGAGGGAGAAAGAGAGAGAGAGGGAGAAAGAGAGAGAGAGAGAGAGAGGGAGAAAGAGAGAGAGAGAGAGGGAGAAAGAGAGAGAAAGAGAGAGAGGGAGAAAGAGAGAGAGGGGGGAGAGAGAGAGCGAGAGAGAGAGCGCCCGGCGCCAGCAGGGGGCAGAGTTGGGCAGGGAGGCACAGCTTTGGTTTAGACCAGTTCAGATCAAGTTAGCTTGCCTGATCTAGTACGACATCTGGACATTTGCCCAGCTGTTTGTTCAGAGTGAGGATAGGTGGCCTGCTGTGTGGCTGTCTGTGGTTCCGAGAGCCCAGTGGGTAACCTCACGAATGCATTTTACAATTCGCGTCTGTTCAAACACTGCGTTTAGTGGGGACGTCTTTTAGACTCTGCTGTGGGTCTCTGCTTCCCTAATTTGTCATTCTGAGGAACAGCATTTTTTGTTCCATCTTTTTTTGTTGAAGTATAGTTGATTTATTGTGTGTTAATTTCTGGTGTACAGCATAGTGATTCAGTTATACATGTGTACATATGTATATTCCTTTTCATGTTCTTTTTCATTATAGGTTACTACAAGATATTGAATATAGTTCCTTGTGCTGTACAGTAGGAACTTTTTTTTTATTTTATGTATAATAGTATCTGCAAATCTTGTACTCCCAACTTATCCCTTCCCAGCTCTTTCTACTCCGGTAACCATAAGTTTGTTTTCTATGTTTGTGAGTCTGTTTCTGTTTTGTAAATAAGTTCATTTGTGTCATTTTTTTAGATTCCACATATAAATGATATCACATGGTATTTTTCTTTCTCTTTCTGGCTTGCTTCACTTAGTATGACAATCTTCAGGCCCATCCATGTTGCTGCAAATGGCATTATTTTATTCTATTTTATGGCTGAGTAGTATTCCTTATATATAGCACAACTTCTTTATCTGTCGTCTGTCATCTGTCGATGGACATTTAGGATGTTTCCATGTCTTGGCTATTGTAAATAGTGCTGCTGTGAACATTGGGGTGCATGTATATTTTCAAATTAGAGCTTCCTCTGTATATAGGCCTAAGAGTGGGATTGCTGGATCATATGATAACTGTATTTTTAGTTTTTTAAGGAAGCTTCATACTCTCTTCCACAGTGGCTGCACCAAACTACATTCCCACCAGCAGTGTAGGAGGGTTGCCTTTTCTCCACACCCTCTCCAGCATTTGTTGTTTGTGGACTTTCAAATGACCGTTCTAAATGGTGTGAGGTGATACCTCATTGTGGTTTTGATTTTCATTTCTCTGTTAAGTAGTGATATGGAGCATTTTTTCATGTGCCTATTGGCCATTTGTATGTCTTCTTTGGAGAGTTGCTTGTTTAGGTCTTCTGCCCATTTTGGGATTGGGTTGTTTGTTTTTTAGTTATTAAGTTACTGTAATTATTGTTTGTATGCTCTGGAAATTAAACCTTTGTCAGTCGTATCACTTGCAAATATTTTCTCCCATTCCATAGATTGTCATTTTGTTTTGCTTATAGTTTCCTTTGCTCTGCAAAAGCTTTATAAGTTTAATTAGGTCCCGTTTGTTTATTTTTGCTTTTATTTCTATTGCCTGGGGAGGTTGCCCTGGGAGAACATGGCTGAGATGTATGTCAGAGTGTTTTGCCTGTTTTCTTCTGGGCGGGTTCTCGTGTCTCATGTTTAAGGCTTTAGATGCAGCATCTTACCAAGTTGGGAGGCACTGGGGTTTACCCCACGGTAGCACTTGAGGCTATTGAAAGCTTGAAGCAATCCAGAGATTTTGTGTTTGATTGTGTAGGAATTAGGAAGCCTTTGATGATTTCTGAGTGGAAGTGGAGAGTTGAGTGGGTCCCAGGTCAGAGTGGAGAGACAGGGAGGGAGACTAGTTATGAACCTACTGCCACTGTCTGCATGAGACAAAACGGTGGCCTGGTCAGGGCTGTGCAATTGGAATGGAAAGGAGTGGCAAGTTGATTTTTTTCTTAAAATTTTTTTAAAATTATGGTGAAATATATCTATCATAATGAGGTACTCAGAGTAGTCAAATTCAGAGAGACAGAAGGTAGAATGGTGGCTAGTTACCAGAGGCTGGGGGAGAGGAGAATGAGGAGAGAGTGTTTAGTGGGCACAAAGTTTCAGTTTTGGAAGATGGAAAAGTTCTGGAGATGGATGGTGGTGATGGTTGCCCAACCATGTGATTGTACTTAATGCCACTGGATTGTACACTTAAAAATGGTAAATTTTATTATAACATAAAATTTTAACCTCTTCTATGTTTTTGTCTCTATGAATTTGCCTCGTATTTTTTGCTTTTTAAATCCACGAAGACAGCTTGAGTTCTTTTCCTACCAGAAGGTTGAGGGGTAGAATGAATGCATATTCTCTTAAGGGCTCTTCCAAACACTGTTTTTCTCAATATTTTTATTAAAAAGAACATCTGTATCTGATCCTGTTTTACAGATGACATGTCTGTTGTGAGTTTTTGTTTTAACATATTTTTTCTTTCTTATTCTCTTTGTTGAACTATAATTGATTTGCAATATTGTGTCAGTTTCAGGTGTATAGCAAAGCGATTCAATTATATATATATATATATATACACATATATATATGTATATATTCTTTTTAGATTCTTTTCCATTATAGCTCATTATGAGATATTGAATATAGTTCCCTATGCTATACAGTAAATTCTTGCTGTTTATCTATTTTATATATAGTAGTGTGTATCTGCTAATCCCAAACTCCTAATTTATCCCTACCCACCCCACCCCATTCCCCTTTGGTAACCATAAGCTTATTTTCAATATCTGTGAGACTTTCCTTTTTGTATATAGATTCATTTGTAGCATTTTTTAGATTCCACATATAAGTGACGTCATATGATGCTTGTCTTTGTCTGACTTACTTCATTTATCATACATAATTAATACATTTTTTTCTGCCTTTCTACCTTTCTGGTATATCTTGCTTCTCCACTTTCCCATCTCCAGGTTCTCTCTGGGGTGGCTGGCTGTGTACCTGATGAGACTGTCTGAGTGTGGATTGCTGCTGTTTTTGTAAAACAACCTCAGTAATAGGAAAATCCGGCAATCATGTTCCAAAATTCTTCATGGGTTCCACACATATGTGTGTGTGTGTGTGTGTTTGTATATATATATTCTTTTTCTTAGACTCTGAAATAGCCCTATGCTCTATATTTATTTTGGTATTTTTATGGGTGTTCATAGTTTGAAATTGACCCACCACGCACTGATGAAGCCTGACTCTCCTAACAGCTCTCTGACATAGGATAAATAAATGTGAGTTCAGCAATACTGAATTCACAAACTGAGCCTGAAATTTTTCCCTCTTGGTGAGCAGCATCTTGGCCAAGCTTAACCGAAGGCTTGTAGGATAGTGAGCACTATGTTGGAGACAAGTTAGAGGGTCCCACAGTGAGGACCCAGAGCGGTACGCGGACTTGTCTCCTCAGAAGGCACTGTCCTGAGTGTCACCCTCTTCAGTTTGGGAAATCTTGGTGTTGAGTTTTCTTCAGTTTCAGAGCTGGTGACTGATTGGACTCGTTAATTATTGATTTCTACTTTTCTTTGAGGAAGCCTCAGAACTTTTGGAGAGGTATGTATGTTTGATATAAATTCTTTTTCTTTTTTTACTGAAGTACAGTCTGGTGTACAGCACAGTGTCCCAGTCATGCGTGCACATACATATATTTGTTTTCAGATTCTTTTTCATTAAATGTTATTACAAGATATTGAATATAGTTCCCTGTGCTATACAGAAAACCTTATTTTTTAAAATCTATTTTTATGTATAGTATAGTGGCTAACATTTGTAAATCTCAAACTCCCAAATTTATCCCTTCCCACCCAGTAACCATGATTGTTTACTATGTCTGCAAGTCTATTTCTGTTTTATAGGTGAGTTCATTAGTGCCTTTTTTAGCTTTTTTTTTTTTTTTTTTTTGGATTCTACATATTAGTGATATCATATGGTACTTTTCTTTCTCTTTCTGGATTACTTCACTTAGAATGACAATCTCTAGATCCATCCATGGTGCTGCAAATGGCATTATTTTATTCTTATTTTTATGGCTGAGTAGTATTGCATTGTATAAATATACTACGACTTCTTTACCCAGTCATCTGTTGATGGACATTTAGGTTGTTTCCATGTCTTGGCTACTGTATACAGTGCTGCTATGAACATTTGGGTGCATGTGATACAAATTCTTCATTTCTCACCTTACCTCTCCTCTTTCTTTCTGCTAAAGACAGAGTAAGAAATCCCATAATGACAAGGGCTCTTATTGCCGTCCTGCCTTAAGGACAGCTGATCTCCTCGCTCTGGGCTGAGTGCCCTACAGCCCCTGTCGTGAACAGAATGACTGGCTTTATTGGAATCTTGTCCGTTTTGTCCTCTCTCTGTGGAGGTTAATGTCACTTGTAGCTGACAATGAATGTGAATCTGAATATTCTTAGGTATTTTCTTATATAGCATTCATTGGCTGTGATTCAGAACTATATAACCTTTTATTAGCAAGGAGGTACCTCTCCACCCCGTTCACTCCCTTTACGAGTATTCATCAGGTGCCTTTTATGTCAGATATTTTATAATTAAATTTCTAACCTCAGGACTGGTGTCCATGGTTTGCCAGGTTTTAAATTCTAATGGATAATGTAAGTTCAAGTTAATTAAATTTAGGTACTAAAAAAAATCAGATTTCCTGTTAAGATGAAAATTAATCTTACAAGACTAATACAGATATGTAAAAGCCTTCTTGTAATTGAAACAGCCCTTAAGGTCCTCAAATTTTGACAAGTTGGGCCAAAATGATTCTACAGAAAAAAACCACTGAGCTTTAATGTACATTGCAAATTGTTTTATTGGAAATAATAGAACTGTTCACATGACTTATAAAATCTAAGTACATTTTTTTTGCAAATCCATCAAATTGTGGTTTGACAAGCTCCTAAATATAACTGCTGACCACAGCCATTAATAACTCAGAAGACTTTTTTTGTTATTACTAGAAGTTACATGGGATATTCTTTTTGTTTTATTTTATTTTTTATTGAAGCATAGTTGATTTATATTGCTAGTTTCAGGTGTACAGCAAAGCAATTCAGTTGTACGTATACATACATACATATATACATATATTTTTTTCAGGTTCTTTTCCATTATAGCCTATTACAAGAAGTTGAATATAGTCCCCTGTGCTATACAGTAGGACCTTGTTGTTTATCTATTGTATATATAGTAGTGTGTATCTGTTAATCCCGAACTCCTAATATCTCCCTCCGTCCCTTCCCCTCTGATAACCATAATTTGTTTTTGATTTATGTGAGTCTATTTCTGGTTTGCAAATAAAATTTTTATTTTTTTTAGATTCCACATATAAGTGATATCATATGATATTTGTCTTTGTCTGACTTACTTTGCTTAATATAATAATCTCTAGGCCCATCCATTTTGCTGCAAATGGCATTATTTCATTCTTTTTTATGGCTGACTAATATTCCAGTGTGTGTGTGTGTATACATATGTGTGTGTGTATGTGTGTGTGTGTGTGTACACATATGTGTGTGTGTGTATGTGTGTGTGTGTGTGTGTATGTATATATATATGTTTTCATCTTTTTCATTACAGGTTAGTACAAGATACTGAATATAGTTCCCTGCAAGTGTGTTTCTTTGTAGATGAGTTTGTTAGTGTCCTCTTTTTTCTTTCTGGTCATCTGTAGATGAATATTTAGGTTGTTTCCATGTCTTGGCTATTATAAATAGTGCTACTGTGAACATTGGGGTGCATGTATCTTTTCAAATCATAGTTTTCTCTGGATATATCCCCAGGAGTGGGATTGCTAGATCATATGGTAAGTCTCTTTTTAGTTTTTTAAGGAATCTCCGTACTGTTCCTATAGTGGCTGCACCAATTTACACTGCCACGAACAGTGTAGGAGGGTCTTCTTTCTCCACACCCTCTCCAGCATTTATCATTTGTAGACTTTTGAATGATGCCTGTTCTGACTGGTGTGAGGTGATACCTCATTGTAGCTTTGATTTGCATCTCTCTAATAATTAGTGATAATGAACATCTTTTCATGTGCCTTTCGACCATCTGGATGTCTTCTTTGGAGAAATGTCTATTTAGGTCTTCTGCCCATTTTTTAATTGGGTTGCTTGGTTTGTTTGTTTGTTTGATGTTAAGTGTATGAGCTGTTTGTATATTTTGGAAATTAGTCCCTTGTCGGTCATGTCATTTGCAAATATTTTCTCCTATTCTGTAGGTTGTCTTTTCATTTTGTTTATGGTTTTCTTTGCTGTGCAAGTTTTTAAGTTTAATTAGGTCCCATTTGTTTATTTGTGCTTTTAATTTCCATTACTCTAGGAGCTGGTTTGAAAAATATATTGCTGCAACTCATGTCAAAGAGTGTTCTGCCTATATTTTCCTCTAGGAGTTTTATGGTATCCTGTTTTATATTTAGGTCTTTAATCCATTTTGATTTTGTTTTTGTATATGGTGTCAGAGAATGTTCTAATTTCAGTCTTTTACAGGGAGCTGTCCAGTGTTCCCAACACCACTTACTAAAGAGACTGTCTTTTCTCCATTATATATTTCTGCCTCCTTTGTTGTATATTAACTGACCGTAAATGCACAGGTTTATTTCTGGACTTTCTATCCTGTTCCATTGACCTATGTGTCTGTTTTTGTGAGAGTACCACACTGTTTTTGAGGATTATAGCTTTGTAGTATAGTCTGAAATCAGTATACATGTTTCCCCCAGCTCTGTTCTTCTTTCTCAAGATTGTTTTGGCTATTCAGGGTCTTTTGTGTTTCCATACAAATTTTAATATTTTTTATTCCAGTTCTGTGAAAACTGTGATTGGTAATTTGATAGGGCTTGCACTGAATCTGTGTATTGCTTTGGGTAGTATGGCCATTTTAACAAAACTAATTCTTCCATTCTAAGAACACAGTATATCTTGCCATCTGTTTGTGTCATCTTCAGTTTCTTTCCTCAGCATCTTACAGTTTTCGGAGTACAGGTCCTTTGCCTCCTTAGGTAGGTTTATTCCTAGGTATTTTATTCTTTTTGATACAATGGTAAATGGGATTGTTTCCTTAATTTCTTTTTCTGATATTTTGTAGTTAGTGTATAGAAATGCGACTGATTTCTATGTATTAATTTTGTATCCTGCAATGTTACTGAACTCACTGATGAGCTCTAATAGTTTTCTGGTAGCATCTTTAGGATTTTCTGTGTATGGTGTCATGTCATCCACCAACAGTGACAGGTTTACTGCTTGTTTTCCAATTTGTACGTGGGGTATTCTTGAGGAAAGACATGAACTTTCACTCAGTGAACCTCCACAAACAGCAAATCTTATTTTATGAAATTCTCTGTTAATGGAAAGGTCATTTGGGAGTATGTCAGAGGTCATTTTTCCCATTAGTTTTCCTGTTCTGTTAACAAGAATCTGAAACATATATCCATTGGGTTGAAGGCTAACATGCTCTACTCTTACAAAGTTAATAATATGAGTCAGCTGATCAATAAAATTGGAGATAGTAAATCTTGTATTCTTGTTTCTTTTCATATTCACAGAAGAAATAGTGTCCTGTTTAGGTGGCATTTCAAATTAAAGACACTAAAATTTAATTATTCTCCTTTACCTGTTTTTCCAGGGAGGGAGGGATGTCATGAAAGAAGGAACTTCTCCTTCCTTGAAAACAAAATATGTGGATCTCCTAAGATTTCCAAGGAGCAGTTCTTTAAGTGATGCGTCTTTCTCTGATATCTGCATTGGGTTTTGAAATATTCTAAGATTTCAGGTTCATTCTTCTGTTGCACTTATATTTCCTATTTCTCATTCTTTGCTTTTACTTATATGCTTTCCCTGTATCAGTTTTTTCCCCCCTTGAGTCTGTCTCCAAATATTCCTTTAAAAGTTAACTAACATCAGAATTTTGTAGATTCTTTTCTATTCAAAACCTTTCCGATTAAATAATTGAAGACAATCTGAAGCTTTTTTTTTTTTTTTTTTTTTTTGCAAGAAGTTGGTTTCTGGCCCAAATTACATCTTTTTAAAAAATTATGTTTAATTTATAAAAATAAAAGGTTCTAAATACCAGCGACCTTGGCTTCACCTGTGAGCTTAAGATATATTCAGATAGGACAAACCCAGTCACTCTCCCTGAAATTTTAAAATTGTCAAGTATTTTACTTTTTTTGTAGGTGAAGTTCACATTAGTTCTCCTCGATTATTTTCAATCTTTCTATTTCCTTGTTAAAATACTTCATATCATCTTATCACTCCCTTGTGATAAAGTACTGCTGGACAAAATGTGATTTCAGCTAGAGAATATTTTATACAACTTGAGGGTTGTGCTTAGTAAAATTTTATCCCTTGCTTCCTTAAGAAAGTTTAGATACTATAAATTTAGCCTCTAACCTTCTCTGCTATAATCCTCACTCTGATTTTATGACACAGCCTCTTCTGTTTTATTTAATGGTTTAATAGAGCCATGTTTGAGACTGGCTGGAAAGCAATTTCAGGAAATGGTTTACAGGCTACTCTTAATGGGCAGTGTTCAAGGATTTATTGCTCTCAGATATAACATTATTATTATCATTAGAAATTATTTGTTGATTGCTGGTAGTTGCATTAGCAGCTACGTGAGACATAAAGAAGCCGTAATCACAACCCGCTGTCCCATTATCTGCAAATAAAAACAGTATGTCTCTATATGGTTTCTCTGGCTCTACCTCAGATATTTTCCCCTTTAGGGAGTGGATGCGTCTCAGAGTGAAATGATGCATTTTCACCTTATTTTTTATTGGCTCTCTTCCCACGTGTATTAGAGTCCTTGGCAGTCAAGTTGAACTCCCTAAGAGAAAGCACTGGCGTGGTGAGGTGTCTCAGTGACCTCTGCAGGCACGTGACACTGATTCATGACTGCAGGACCTGGATTAAGCTGGCGTGGCTCATATCTGTGAGTGAGTGTTGGAAATAACCTTAGAGGTTAGAGTCATTCAAAACTCATTGGAAGAGAAATTTCCCGACGGAAATGAGAAAAAGAAATTTCTTCCCTCCCCTTCGGCAAGGACACTTGATAAACTCTGCTCGTGCCCAAGCTGATGAGCTTGGAGCTCCATTGAGCTTGTTTGTGCCCATGGTGCACTTTTATTCTCTGCAGGCCTGTTTACCAGACCCATGATGTCAGGTGTCAGGGAAGGTGCTCTCTGAACCGAAGGCCCTGCCCCTTTCATACCTAATTCCAGCTGAAAGCAGAGTTTCTAAAGCACAGTTGTACTGCTGTCTAAGGAAGGAAGACTGGAGGGGAGGGAAGAAGGGGAGGAGGGAAGGAAGTTAGAATTAGGCAGTCACTCAAAAGGTTTTTTTAAGGGACTCTACTAGGCTCTTTGGTAGGGGAACAGGGTGGGGGTGGGATGAACACAGGTAAAATATAAAAGAAACCTTCCCCACCCAAGGTATAGCTAATCAGAGAGGATAAAACATGTGTTCCAGTAACTGCAACACAAGATCCAAAGTGGGAGGTGTCCCAGGGGGTCCAGATGGAGGGCTGTGGAAATGCAGAGGAGAGAACAGACTTCTCATTGGTCCTCACACCTCTCAGTCAGGCAGCAGCACAGCTAGAAATGTACTATCCCTTCCACGGCCTCTGTTTCCTCCTACCTTCCATCAGTGATTTCCCACAAAAGGAGCAGATTTCTTAGTAGTAGAAAAGGAAAGGCAACAGGATGGAGAGGCTCCTAAACACTTAAGAACATGAAAAAAGAAAGCACGTATGAGCGCCAATGTTTCCCACTTCCTCAAAGAGGCTAAAATATGAAAACCACCTCTTTGTAACATTCTCCCTCTTCAAGAAAAGGGAAGAAATACATTTTACATTGCAATTCAGTGTGCGTATTATGTGTGTCAGTGTGTATGTCGGTGTGTATGTGTATGTCTGTGTCCAAAACATGAGTTTTACAAACCGGTACTTGTGCTGCAGGTGTAGTCTGTTATCTGTTGTGGAGCCGGTGGCTGGGACGTGGAGAATAAGAGAAGAAAGCCCACACTTTTGGTCTTTGGTTTAAGCCAGTGGGTTGGATGGTGGTACCATTTACTGAGATGGAGAAAATGGGGGAGGAATATTTTTAGAGGTTTAGAGAGAAGAAGGTGAATGAAATAGAAGAGTTCTGATTTGGCCATGTTATTGCTTGGTATAGTGGCTCCCAGATTTTGACTGTGACCCACAGTTTGACACACATTTGACATCAAGACCAGGTTGACCCCCCACAGCACATACGTGAGAACGTGTGTATGAGAGCGTCTGTATGTCCTTCCTGAGCATGAGCACGGAAGCTCCGGCTGAGGGATGGGTTGAAAGATACCAGCTAAGGCGAGGACCCGCTGAAGTGGCAGGGCTGTTGTGCACAGGGAGGGCAGTTCTCCGTATTTTCCTTACTCACCGGCTGAGCTGACTTCTAGAACCCCTTCCAGAACCCAGTGGCTAATTCTTTTCAAGAGGGTTGAACACAGCTAGTCCATCCTCTCCACTGCCCCTTCCGGAAAAGAACGAGGAGGACCAAGCTCTAGGTCTTGTCTCGCTGTGAGAAAAAGCTAAACTGTGACGTCTGGAGGGGCATCTCCATTTTTTAGCAGAAGGCCTCTTGCTTAAAATCTGAACACATTCCAGTTTTTATTAGATTTTTTGAGCTAAAAGAGAAAGGAAAATTTAGCAAATACTCCCATTTCCAACATCAGAATTAATAGCTGTTAACATTTGTCTCATTTGTGTCTAGTCTTCTCATTAACGAATGTGAAACATTGTAGATGAGGCCAGCATCCCCTTTATTCACCACCCCAACCCCCTTCCTCTCTTGCTTTGTGCCCCGACTTCAGTCGGCCGGGATGAGTGTGGGCTGTACCTTTCAATCTGTACTCTAGAATTTGCATACATAATTATTGGAAGCTAACGTAGAGTATCCATTCATGTATCTTTTTATTAATCTGTGACCCCTCAGCTGGCCATGGCTGTTACCACTCAAGCTGGGGTCCTAGGTCCCCAGAGTTCGCTCTCTCTGAGTGTGGCCCCAGCCTGTCCTGGGGGCTGACGCACACCTGTGTGGACGCCACTGCGGCCTCTCTGGCTCAGAATTGAGGGTGTTACTGAGGAAGTGAAGCGGGCTCTGGGGATTTCGATCCTGTGCCTGCTTCCTCAGCTTAGAGCAGTCTTGGCTAAAAATTGCAAAAGCTGTTCACCACCTGCAAAATGCAGCTGGGAAGGCCCCTCTTTTAAGATAAAGGGAACGTTAGTGCGGCGGGTCATTTCCCGAGAGCGATCTTTGTTCACTAGGCAGAAGGGAATGCAGATATTGATTGATGGAAAGGTTTTCCCTCAGGACCACTGATGTGTGTGGTAAGAGGCACCCTGCTGTAATGCTCACTAAGGGATCTGCCTTTCAGACACGTGCATTGCCTTTGGCTGTCCCTTTTGGCGTCCCTGTAATCACATCAACCTGCATTCTATATTGAAGTTATATGGAGCAGAAAGGGAACTCCTTAAAGAATATTAAGGTTCTGACAGTGAGGGCCAAGGAGCTGGGCTTGGAGGCTGAGTAGGGAGGAACAATGCCCAACACCCTGCTCCAGTGTAAACATCACATCCACCCATCTCTGCTGACCGCAGACCCCAGCTCCCACCCGTGATGCCGGGGTGTAGACGCCTGAAGCTTCACATTGTCCCTGCAGATCCGAAGTTTCTGTGAGTGTTGTCACAGTGGATTCTGCACAGTTGCTTCCCTCATGGAGCTGAAGTCTTACATGAGTGTGTCTGATGGGTGAAGCCTGAGTCACGGGGGCACTAAGACAGGGATGGTCTGACCTCCGCACTCTGGGGAGGCAGGGCTTACAGGAAATGACCCTAACATAGGAAGTCTGCAGAGTTAAACTAAAACCACAATACAATAATACCACTACCTATCTCCCCGATGAATAAAACAGAAAAGACTGACAACATCAAGTCCATTGCTGGGCGTGTAAGTTGGTACAACCACTTTGGAAAACTGTTTAGCAGTGTCTGCTACATCCGAAAATACACACATCATGTGACCCAGCAATTCTGCCTTTAAGGTGTCGACCTAAGGGAAGTGCATACATTCGTTCATCAAAAGACATGCTAGAATATTCATGGCAGCACTGTTTGTAGTTCCCAGACGCACATCACAGCAGAATGGATATTATCAGTGTTGAGTATCCACTCCATGAAAACCACATAACCATCAGAACAAATGTACCACTACAACCTGGACTAGAAGGGACCAGTCTAACAGGGTTGAGTGAAAGAAGCTCAGGAACAGTACATTCTGTGTAATTACACTCGTAAGAAGTTCCAATACCAGCAGAACTAATCTATGGTGTTAGAAATACGGATAGTATCTCCCTCGGGGCAGTAGTGGTTGAAGGAGCAGGAAGGTGACATCGGAAGTGCTGGTTGCATTGATTCTTGATCTCGATATGGTTACTTGGGTGTGTTTAGCTTGTTTCTTAGGTACTTTTCTGTAGGTATATGATACTTTAATTAAAAAGTAATGCAGTACAGTACAACACAATGCAACGTAATACAACACAACAATATAATACAATGCAAATGCTTGGGTAGCTGCAGATACAAGTGTTCCCCATGGCAAGTGTTTTGTTTGAAGGAAAGGATACACAGCAAATCAGATATCACAGAAGGAGCGGGGGAAGCTGGCCACCTGAAAGGTCACAGGGGACAAGATGGCCCAGGTGAGGTCACCATGACCTGGGCTCAGGTCGTCTGTCTTGAACGTCTAGTCACCTGACGACGGCACCCCCTCTCAGGAGCACACTTCCAGGATGAAAAGATACAATACTGTACAGAACCATGGCCATCCATTCATTCATTTAAAAATAAATAACATACAGCTAAAAGGGATCAGGTAACATAGCTTGTCTCCATAGACAGATCTCCAAGGCAAATCAGACTGTAATCAGAAGTATTTCTGGAGCAATGGTCAGAGGTGGTGGGTCAGCTTAGCTGCTTCCCAGACAAAGCTTGTTTCTGTAATCTTCATCTTGTTTGTGGCCATGCTTCCTTATAATATAAGTATATTTTTGTAAAATAAGAGTGTATGGATGTTGTGTGTGTGTGTGTGTGTGTGTGTGTGTGTGTGCGCGTGTGTAACACCCATACATGGTACAAAATTCAAAAGGTATGAAATGATAACCAGGGAAAAGAAGTCTTTCCACTACCCCAGTGGCTCACTTTTCTTTCACAGAGGCAACCTTACTTCCAGAGATATGCTACGCGTATGTACATGAGTTTATAGATTAGTTTTTCCTTATACAAAGTGATAGCGCACCATGTGCCATAGAGTCTGTAACATGCATTTACCACCTAATGCTATATCTCAGAGATTGTAAATATAGAGTTGTATCATTCTTTTAGCAACTGTATCAGTCAGCTTAGGGTAAGTTAGGCTACGGTAACAAAGAGCCCCCACATGTGAGGGCAGCATTACTCTGATACCAAAGCTAGACAAAGACATCACAAGAAAAGAGGATTACAGATCAGAATTCCTCATGAACATAGGCACAAAAATTCTTAATAAAACACTATCAAATCAAATTCATCAATGTAGAACAAAGGATACACCCTGACCAAATCTATTCCCAGGACTATACCCTGTGTCTCAGGAATGAAAAGTTGAATTAACATACAAACATCAATTAATTTAATATACCATATTGATAAAGCCAAATAAAGTAAAAGACTACATGGTTATCTCCATAGATACAGAAAAATCCAGAGTTAATTCTTTTTTTTTTTTTTTTTTGCTTTTGTTATTTATTTATTTATTTATTTATTTATTTATTTATTTATTTATTTATTTATTCCTTTGTGTGTGTGTGTATATATATATTTATTTATTGGAGTATAGTCAGTTTACGATGTTGTGTCTATTTCTGGTGTACAGCATCATGTTTCAGTCATACATGAACATACATACATTCATTTTCATCATAAGTTACTACAAGATATTGAATATAGTTCCCTGTGCTATACAGTATGAACTTGTTGTTTATCTATTTTATATATATCAGTATCTGCAAATCTCAAACTCCCAATTTATCCCTTTCCCACTACCCCCCAGTAACCATAGGTTTATTTTCTATGTCTGTGAGTCTGTTTCAGTGTTAATTCATGATTAAAAAAAAAAAATACTCAGCAAACCAGATGGAGGGACACTGCTCAATCTGATTAAGGTCATCTACAAACAACCTCTAGCTGATATCAGTCTGAAAGGTGTAGGACCAGATGCTTCCCTCCTAAAATCGTTAACAAGGCAAGACGACCTACTCTCATCACTTCTATTCAGTGATGTACTGTAGGTCCTAGCTAGGACAATACGGAAAATAAGAAACCAATTCAATTTATATCAGAACCAAATAGAACAAAATACTTAGGAATAGATTTATCAAAAGTAGTGCCAGATATATACATTGAAAACAAAAATATTGCTGCGAGAAATTAAAAAAATATAAATAAATAGACATTATATGCTCATGAATTGGAAGACTCAATCCCCAAAAATGATTTAATTCAGCACAATTCTTACCCAAATCCCATCAGACTATTTTTTGTTAGAAATTAATTAAACTGATCATAAAATTTACATGGAAATACAAATAGCTTTGCAAAGCCAGAACAGGTTTGAAAACGAAAAGAAAAGTTGGCATGATGGTGTTCAGTCTCAAAACTTGCCATTAAAGCTCTGGTGATCAAGACACTGTGCATAAATCTTATTATGCCAGTTGAGGTATGGGCGTAAGGATAGGCATATACAGCAACGATGCAGAAATAAACCCTTACGTTATGTTAAATTGATTTCAGAAAGAGGTTCTAAGACGGTTTAATCGGGAAAGGATCATCTTTTTAGAAAATGATGCTGGTATAACTAGGTATCCATATGCAAACAAACCTAAATCCTTGCCTTATAATATGCAAAGATTAACTCAAAATTCATCATAGATTCACATTTAAGAGCCCAAACTATAGAATTTCCTGAGGAAAATATGATAAAAATCGTTGTGACCTTGAGTTAGGCAGAGTTCTTAGGACCCCAAAAGCACAGCAATAAAAGAAAAAGGATAAATTGAACTTCATTAAAATTAAAAACTTTTGCTGTTTAAAAATATCGTGAAGAAAATGAAAAGACAAGTAACAGATAGGGTGAAAATGTTTGCAAATTATACATCTGATAAAGGATTTATATACAGAATATGTAAAGAACTCCTACAAATCACTAATATAAAACCCAATTAAAACCCAATTTAAAAACGGGCAGTAGATTTGAAGACACGTTTCACCAAATGCGTACAGTTGGCTAAGTACATGTAAAGGTGCTCAATATCATTAATTATTAAGGAAATACAAATTAAAACCATGGTGAGATACCACTTCACATCCACTAGAATTTCATAATCAAATGAAACACCTTACTGAGCATTGGTGAGGATGTGGAGAAACTGGAAGCCTCCTAAACTATTATTGGGAATGCAAAATGGTGCAGCCACTTTGGAAAACTAAGCACTTCTGCTCCTAGAAATCTATCCAAGAGACATGAGTACAGATGTCCTCACTGATGATTTGAGTTTTATCTGTGTCCTGTACTCCTGGAAAGCAGTGACACCGAGAAATGTCCCCACCTTTCTGTGTTCCAAGAAAGACTAATGGCAAAGGACCACACTGCCCTCACATATTTCTTTCCAGCCTTCCTCAAGACTCTCAGAAGACCCACTGATGACTCCCTTGTTTATCTGCTTCAGTAAGATCCCAGACCCCTTCCTTTTCTTGGAGATGTTTCTCATTAACGAATGTTTTCCCTGTTGCAATAACCTAATATCATCTCCTTAATTGTCCAGTACATTTGTCTTTCATATAAACTGTGTGTTTATATGAAAGACTTGTACACAGTTATTTTTGGCTACATTATTACAAAACTGGAAACAATTCAAGTTTCCATCAGTGAATTGTTAAAATGTAGTATATTATATGGTGAATTCTATTCAGCAATAAAAAAATATACTGATATATGCTACAAAATGGATAAATCTTGAAAACATTATGCTAAGTAAAAAAAGCTAAATGCAAAAAAAAAACCCACATGTAGTATGATTCCATTTATATAAATGTCCAGAAAAGACAAATTTAGAGAGACAGAAAGCACATCAGTGGTTGCCTAGGGCTGGATGTCGGGGCGGGGGGGTGGGGGAGGATTGTTTGTAAAAGAGCTGAAGGGAATTGGGGGAAAGAGTGTTCTACAATTTGAATGTGATGATTATACCATTTTGTGAGTTTACTAAAAATCACTGAACTGTATACTTGCAATGGGTGGATTTTATGGTATATAAAGTGTACCTCAATAAAGCAGTAAAAAAAAAATAAAAAGAACAAAAGATAAAATTCAAATGCTGTAACAAACTATGAAAATCCACTATCAGAGCCAAATGTATCCTCAAAGATAGAGATTTCTGGCGGTTAGTGTGATGGGCTCTGTGAGTGGAATTTGGGGTCCAGGCTTGATCAAATATCTAGAACCAATTGTAGAAGCAGAGACCCTTGCTACCATAGCCAATGATCTGTAACTGTGATTTATATTTTCTAGTTAAGTAGAAATTAAGGGTAAGAAAGGAAACTAACTTATGAAGAACCAGACTATAATTCAAACCAACTATATATAATTGGTCAGGGAGGCAAGTAGAGATAACGTGATGAAAGATTGCAAACAATTTCACGTTTAACAATGTTTATAATTGCATTTTAAAAATTGTGTTGAGTATTTTTTTTATAACTCACTTCTGTTCAGTTATTTACATAGGGGACCCATGCCCATTAAGTGGCCTGTGGATGTCGAATGACTGAAAACATCAAGTTAAGAAAATACTTTCTGTTCCAGCTCTATAACAAAAGCTTACATGATCTTTGTCACCAATCTTTCTTTCCAAATATACTCCTTTCCTCAGAACATTCCTCCTACCACGTATTCTCTACTTACTATGAGTTTTCACCTAGCCTTAAAGACTTAGCTCAAATACAGTGCTATAGCACATTTCCTCTTGACCTATGATTATTTGTGCAAATATATGATCAAATATACTTGTGTACAAAGAATGATGCCTTATTCGTGGTGCCTCTAGGGCACCCTGCACTAGGTCACCTCGAAATGCTTGTTGAATTGAATGGAATGTACCACCCCCTGGTGGCTGAAGAGGAAAACAACTTAAACATTGCTGAAGGTTGTCTCCCAGCTCCTCAACCCACTGTGGACTTTAGAGGGCTCAATTGTGGGGTTCAGTTCAAGAGAATTTTAAGGGTGATGTTCTAAAATTGGAACGTGATGATGTTTACACAACAGCAGCCCCCCCACCCCCACCCCCCCATCAAGAGTGGCATGGGCCCTCTCTGGGTGAAAATTAACTTTTTCCTTCCTCTTTTTTTCCATTTCTCCCCGACTCCTCTTCCCCTTTCACTTTCCCTTTTTCTCCCTTGTGGACTCCATCCACTAATTTTAGTTCTTCCTCTTCTCAACTTTTCGCTACTCAGTTCTTTGAAATTGTGGTTTTCTTTTGATTTCTGCTGATTTATATTCAGTTATTTCCAATGTGATCACCATGAAGCATTATTTTCTTTTTTGTTGTGTTTAATGGGCACAATGGACCAAACTCCAAATTCAGCCATTGATGTCCATCCAGTTCCAGGGATGAAAAAGATTTTTTTGAAGATAGTGTCTTGCATTTTTATTAACTTTCTCCCAATGTTGTTTCCTATCTACTTTCTCACTTGTTTTGTTTTGTTTTGTTTTTTAATACTTGAAGGAGTCTTTTTGACATGAATATCACCCTCCACTTGTGGAGAGGGCATAGCTCAGTGGTAGAGCACATGCTTAGCATAAATGAGGCTCTGGGTTCAATCCCCCGTACCTCCACTGTTAAAAAAAAAAAAAAGATGAATGCTCTCTACTCAACAAAAAAGCAAGCTGAAGCAGAGTGAGAATGAACACCTGTCTAAGATCCCAGACACTCAATCAGATCTTTGCTCCCACTGGCCATCTGCCTACCGGGGCCCTAATCTGTGTGCAAAGCTGATTTCCTAAGTAGTGGGCTCAAACTGTTTACTATAATGGTTTAACCACTCTAGTTTTCTTCTGGGAGTCTATAATCACTTATTTCTTTAAGTTTACAGATGCAATGAATATAATTGCTCAAAATTCACCTGGTGTGATAGAACATTAACGCTAAAGGAATTAGAGGTGATCAAATCTAAATTCTTTATTCACAAGTGGCAAAATGGAGGCTCGGAGGTGAAATGACTTACCTGATGTCACACCGCTTGTCTGTAACACAGCCAAGATGAAAACCCAGGTCTCTTGAATTCCACTTTCGTGCACTTTCCAGGGCTCTGTGCGGTCTAAACACAGTGTGGAAGCAGTAAGGTGTCAAGGAGCCAAGACCTTGGACTCAAACAGACCTATTCAAATCTCAGCTTTGCCACTCGCTAAGTCACATTAGGTAAGTTATTTAAGCATGTTTCCTTCTCTGTAAAACAGTGATACAATCTTGTACTGATCTTACAGAGTTGTCTTGGAAATTAAAAATATAAAATACTTAGCATAGGGAAAAAAGTGTAGTTCTGTAAAAGGTAATTGTATTTTGAGACCAGTGCAGCACAGTAGCTAAGAAAGTGATCTTTGGAGTCAGACAGCGGGTGTTTCTAGTTGTTGGACCTTTGGAAAGCTATTTAACTTTTCCGAGCATTAGTTTTCTCATCTGTAAAATGGGAATAATAATAATCTTTGTCTCAGGGTCTCTAGAAGCTTACATGAAACAATGCATGCAAAATTCAACATGCTTGGCACACAAGTCAGAACTCAGTAAACGGATGCTATCATCAGCGCGCCTCCCAGCTTCCGCTGCAAGCTCAGATCTCCCAATGGGCAAGCTGCTGAGCTAAAGAATTTAGTCTAGGAACTATTTTATTAGAAAATATTATTTCCAAAATAATGAGGTTTGCCAGGAGAGCAGCCGTGATGACTTTTCGTTGTCAGAGGAGTGTGACAGCCACCAAGCATGTGCCATGGAGTTGCCGGGTCTTTACAGTCTCCTACCTAATTTAAGCCCCTCAATGACCCCGTGAGTTAGATGTGTGAATACGCAGATACAGACGGATAAGTAACTGATGCAGGGTCTTCTTGTAGTAAGCAGTTTCATTCTCATCCAGGTCACTCCAAACTCTGCACCATTCTACTCTGCTATTTAAAAAAATTTTTTTTTAATTTTTTAATACTTTTTAATTAAAGTAGTATAATCAACTTATAATGTTGTGTTAATTTCTGGTGTACAGCATAGTGATTCAGTTATACATATAAATATATTCTTTTTTATGTTCTTTCTCATTATGG
Organism: Camelus ferus; assembly: GCF_009834535.1. Lineage (NCBI taxonomy): Eukaryota > Metazoa > Chordata > Mammalia > Artiodactyla > Camelidae > Camelus > Camelus ferus. The sequence goes on from NC_045712.1 coordinate 46,293,378, forward strand.
GTTATTACAGGGCATTGAATATAGTTCCCTGTGCTCTACAGAAGGACCTTGTTGTTTAGCTATTTTATATATAGTAGTTAGTATCTGCAAATCCCAAACTCCTAACTTATCCTTCCCCCCAACACTGTGCTGTTTTAATTCTGCCTCCTCAGCTGAACTGTTGGGAGAATTAAAACCTGAGACTTTCAAAAATTACACTAGAAACAACAAGAAGTTATTGTTCAACAGGTATATAGATAAACAAAAACTCCTCATTATCCTCCTCCTCAGCCCCGGGCAACCACCATTCTACTCTCTGCCTCTAAGAGTTTGACTGTTTTAGATTCCTCATGTAAGTGGAATCATGCAATATTTATTCTTGTGACTGGCTTATTTCACTTAACATAATGCCTACAGGTTCCTCCATGTTGTTGCATATAGCAGAATTTCCTTCTTTTTTAAGGCTGTGTAATATTCTATCATATCATACAAACCCCTTATCAGATATATGGTTTGCAGACATTTTCTCCCATTCTATAGGTTGCCTTTTCATTTTGTTGTTGGTTTCCTCTGCTGCGTGGAACCTTTTCAGTTTGATGTAGACCCACTTGTCTGTTTCTGCTTTTGTTGCCTGTGCTTTGTTGTCAAATCCAAAAAAATCATTGGCAAGACCAATGTCCAGAACCTCTCTCCCCATTTCCTCTTAGGAGATTTACAGTTTCAGATCTTGCATTTGAGTCTTTAATCCATTTTGAGTTGATTTTTGTGTGTGGTGATTACATAAGGGTCCAGTTGTGTTCTTTCGCCTGTGGGTATGCAGTGCTCCCAACACTGTTTGCTGAAGAGACTAGCTTTTCCCCATTGTGTATTTTTGGCACCCTTGTTGAAGATCAGCTCACCATACATAATTGTCTTTTATTTCTGGGCTTTTTGTTCAGTTCCATTGATCTGTAAGTTTGTCTTCATGCCAGTACCATACTTGTAAATGTCTATAGATTTGTATTATATTTTGAAGTCAGGAAATGTGATGCCTCCAGCTTTGTTCTTCTTTCTTGAGTTTGCTTTGGCTATTTGTGACCTTTTGTGGTTCCACATGAATGTTAGGATTATTTTTTTGTATTTCCATTAAAAATGTCATCGGGATTTAGTTGAGGATGGCTTTGAAACTATAGGTTACTTTGGATAGTGTGGCCATTTTAACAATACTGAGTTTTATAAGCCATGAGCATGGGATGTCTTTCCATTTGTTTGTGTCTTCTTTAATCACTTTCACACAGTTCTTTCATCTCCTTCATTAAGTTTATTTCTAAGTATTATAATTGGGAGTGTTTTCTTAATTTCTCTTTTGGATACTTCAGTGTTGGTATATAAAAACACAAGTGATTTTTTATGTTGATTTTGTATGTTGCCACTTTATTGAATTCCTTTATTAGTTCTAACAGATTTTTTCGTGGAATCTTTAGGGTTTCCTATGTATAAGATTATGTCACGTGTGATCAGAGATAATTCTACCTCTTCCTTTCTGATTTGGATAGTTAACTTTATTTCTTTTCCTTGCTTAGTTGCTCTGACTAGCATTTCCAATACTGTTTGAATAGCAATGATGAGAAGGGGCATCTTTGCCTTATTCCTGATCTTACAGGAAAACCTTTTAGTTTTTCACTGCTGAGTATGATGTTAACTGTGGCCTTTTTATATATGGCCTTTATTATGTTGTGGTAAATTCTTTCTACTGCTAGTTTTTTGAGAGTTTTCAATCATGAAAAGTGTTTTTTTGTGGGAAAACAAGGACTAGGACTTCCTATTCCATCATTTTACTAATGCCACCCTTCTTCCTCTTCTTAGGAGGCCACCAATCCTGTTGGATAAGGGCCCCAGCATTTTGGCCTCATTTAACGTTAACTGCCTGTTTACAGACCCTATCACCAAATACAATCACACTGGGCATTAGGACTTCAATATAGGAATTTTAATTCAGTCATAAAAAAAATCCAAATTTTTATCCTCAAGGTAATAGAGTGTTTTCTATAAATACCTGCAGGAGCACTTTGACTGACAAAGCCAATCATGAATTTTGTGTCCAACTCTGCAAAATTATAGAATGTGAGAGCCAGAGGGGACCTTCCAGGTTATAGTTCAGAGTTTTCAATTTCCTGTTGATGAAACTTGGAGCCAGAAAGGGGAAGGGGCTTGTGTGAGGGTCCCACGGCTGGGACTGACTGGCATCCATCCTGGAACCCAGGATTCCCATGTGCTGCAGGACTCACTTGATTGCAATGCACCTGGCTGTTTCAAATCTGATTTTATATATGGTATCATCCCTACTGTTCACCACTTTGAATTTCACCAAGGTGTTCTTTTGTACCTCGGCAGATAGAACTCAGCTCATGCCAAGCACTTCAGGTGGAAATGCAGCGTCTCATTTAATCTTCACTGTAGCCCTAAGAGAGAGACGGTGGTGTTTCCTCATTTTATAGATAAGGATGTCTGAGAGGTTAAGCCACTTGCTCCAGATTCTCCAGTTAGTAAGAGACGTAGCCTGAGGTGGATGCAGAGTTGAAGGTTTATGTGCTGGTGAATCGAATAGCTCGTGTGTCTGCTCACCCTGAAAGCTGATTCATCAGCTTCTTCCTCCTCCCCCATTATGACTTATCACTGCAGGTTCACCAACAGGCAGCCCAGGAGGGCAACTACAGACCTGCAGAGGGCACTGGAAAATGATTCCTTTGTTCTGCTTCTCATGCAGAAAAGGACTGCTGGGGAAAACAGAGGCTCTGCACGGCAGGGCTGGGGCACTTTAAGCAGATGGGCCAGAGAGTATTTTATAATAAAAACGCTTTACAGTGATGGTAAAAATAACCTATCCACAATTTAAAAAAAAATCTAAACAATATAGAAAAGTATGAAGGAAGAGTAAATTTTCTTATCTTCCTGATCCATCCCCAGTTGCATTCTCAAGAGGTAATTATTACTACTGTTGTGCACGTATTCAGAAGTGTATTTTAAGCACACACACGTAAGCGCATATCTAATATATGTAAATTATAGTGTAGGAGAATACTGTACTTACTATTCTGCAAAGTACTTTTTAATATTTAACAGTACGTCTTTGACATAGTTTCATATTAATATATATACTTCCACTTCATTCTTCTTAATGTTGGCAAAATATTTCATCATAGGAATACAGCACGATTTATTTAATTGTTCCAATCATAGTCTGAATAACGGCCCCCCAAAACGTCCACGTTCTAATCTGTGGACTCTGTAAATGTTATTACCTTATTTGAAAGAAAAAATGTGTTTGCAGATGTGATTAAATTAAGGATCTTGAGATGGGAGCCTATCCTGAATTATCTGGGTAGGGCCTAAATGAATCACAAGGGTCCTTTTAAGAGAAAGGCAGACGGATGAGACACACAGAGGAGAAGGTGGTGTGAAGACAGAGACAGAAGTTGGAGCGTCGTGACCATAAGCCAGGGGATGCTGGCAGCCATCAGGAGCTGGAAGACACAAGGGACAGACTCTCTTTAGAACTTCCAGAGGAAGTGTGGCCCTGCTGACACCTTGGTTTTGGCCAGTGATACTGGTTTTAGACTTCTGGCTTACAGAACTGTGAAAGAAGAAACACATGTTATTTTAAGCCACCAAGCTTGTGGTAATTTATTAAAGCAGCCAACGAAACAGATACAGTTTCCTGACTGGTGGACAGTTAGGGTGTTTCCACCATCCTAAACAAGGGCTATAATGAGCAGTTTGCACATGTATCTTTATTCACTCGTACAGTTATATTTGTAGGACAAATTCTAAGACATGGAATGTCACAGGCAAAGGATGTACACATATAAAACAAAGATTTCATCAGGTCAAAACAGAATATTTTATGCTTCCCAAATGACTTCCAGGTGCTATATGTCAAAATGTGTGTCTTTGAATTTATAGCTTTAGATGTTTATCGTAAAACCAAACAATAAAGACTAAAACCAAATGACCTGACCACTCAACTCGAGAATCAACTTAAAGAACAGAGTAAATATATTAAAAATAAGACAGAAGTAATAAAAGACAAAAACCAGTAAAATAGTGGATGACAGCAACGCCCCCAAAGAGTGTTTGAATATAATCAATGTTTTGTCAATATAATTAGATAGACAAACCTCTAGAAGGACTAAGCAAGAGAAAAGGAGAGAAGACATGCCAACAAACAAATTACAAAGTGAAAACCAGGAAATTGGATATAATAGAGAATTAAACACAGTAAAATAATGTTAAACCTTGTATATATAAACATATAAAAAGTAAAAATTGATGTGAGAAGAACGAGGAAACTTGAACAAGCTTACTAATATCTTGAGAAAAAGGATCTCAAAGATCTCCCATACACATTAAAATTTGCAGACCAGGGTGATTTTATGAATGTCTTTCAGTCTTTCAAGGAGTAGATAATCCTTACTTTATGTAAGTTGTTCCAAAGAATAGAAAAAGAGGAAAACCTACTTGACTCATCTTTTGAGTCTAGTATAATCTTTATTTATTTATTCTTGAAGGAAGTGCTGGGGATTGAACCCAGGACCCTGTGTGTGCTAAGCACACATTCTGCCACTTGAGCTGCGTCTTCCCCCTAGTGTAATCTTGATTTCAAATCTATATAAGGAGAATAGAAGAGAAGACATTTCTAGGCCTGGGTAGATAGAATTGTGATCGTTATAAGTGATATTCACCCAATATTTCCCAGCTTTCTGGGTGAGTAGTAGGATTGAATGTATTAGCCTGCTTGAGGCTGGGTGGGGCTTCTCTAAGTTCTGATCAATGATTGTTGAGCTTAAATGGTATGTTGCTTCCAGGCTGGTGCATGTAATGGCTGGTCTGAGACCCTCTAGTGTCCCTTTACCTGTGTCGTGGCAACCAGCAATGCCTGGAGGTGACTGGCTCAGTCAGCCTGGGTCTCTGGATAACATCATGGGCAGTCACTTCCCTGTGGACCTGTGATAGACAGGTGCATATGTAAGAACTACGCCTTGGCTATTTTAAGCCACTGTGATTTGGGAGTTCCCTGTTGTTGCGGCATAATCTAGTTGGTCACGGAGAATACAATGGTCAGGTGATACTCTATCCATCCCAGCGTTCTTCTAGCAAGCCCACCCGTACTGCAAAGCCTAGAAAATGAAATACAGCCCTTTTCAGCCTCCTTTGCAGCTAAAGGTCCTGGTGTAAGCCAACAATTAGCGGCACTCGAATGAAGTCTTAAAGTGCCGGGTGTGGAGCATGCCATCTTCCCCACGCTCTTTCTGTCGGTCTGCTCAGTGTGGTCATGGAGACGTCGCCGCTGGGGCAGCGCTGTGGAGTCCAGCCGCTAGCTCTGAGCATTGAGAGACAGTTTTGGAAGCATCAGGGTCTGGCGTTTGCATTCTTGTGACCGGTCAGCGGCTCCGTGGTGTCGAGGGGCTGCTGTGATGGTGCGACAGCTTCCTGGCCTGTGGGTCTTGGCTCCAGGTGGGGTCTGGCTCCTCCAGGCCAGCTCCCAGGTCTTCCTCTGCACCGCCAACATCAGAAGCAGTGTCCCTGCTCTGTTCTGAGAGTCATTCTTGGAGGCCCAGCCTAGAGCCTGCCTCTCCATCCCTGCTGTGAGTTTATAGGCACCCAATTCCCTGTATTTAAACCCTTTCTGCTTATGTGATTTCTTACGTGCAACTAGACCCTGACTCATTTAAAGCCTACCTCACTTTATAACTATAGACACAGAAATCTAAATTAAATAGTAGTTAACTAAAGCTACCAATAATTACGTGTATATATGTGTGAATTACACAGACACATAACATACATGTGTACACACCTACGTAATGCAGGGGTGCTTCAACATTAGAAAACCTCTGTATGCAACTGATCCTAAATGAGAAATAGCACAAATCAGCACACTATAGAAAAAGCGTTTCATCCAATTAAACTTCTCTTACGATAGAAACTCTCAGAAAATTAGGACTAGATGGTAATTTTATTTTCTTGATAAAGGCTATTATATTTCTTAGGGTACAGTGAACTGGTACAATAAAAAGGTGAAACACAGTGGCTTAAACCAACACTTTATTTTTTCCTCACTTAACTATCTCGCTGTGAGCAGCCCTGGTCTGGGGGAGGGCTGGCTCAGCTCCACGTCATCATTCAAGGTTCCAAGTTTCTTCTGAGTTATAGTTCTGCCATCCCACAGGGCTACCATTGTCTTTAGTGGAAGCTAGGTGGCTGCCATGACCAGATTCATGACAGCAGTTAAAAGACATCATGAAGGAGGCATGGCCAGTGTCTTAATTTCCAGACCAAGAATGGCTCACATCCTTTTACATTCCAGTGATGATGATTTATACACATGGTCTCATCAAACTGCAAACAAGTCTAGGAAATGTGCCGAGCCCTGACTCTGCTGCCATGTGTACCCAGACCTTATGCAGCACCCCTGGTCTGCTTGGCTGTGCCTACCTTAGTCACTTGCAAGGGTGTCCCTGGTGACAGCTTAGGCCATTCCTCGGGCCTCGGAGACCTAGAGGTCAGGGGAGAAGAGCTAGTGGGTCACTATTAGTCATCCTCTGGCGTTTCTTTTTTTTTTTTAATTGGATTATAGTCAGTTTACAATGTTGTGTCAATTTCTGGTGTACAGCACAATTCTTCAGTCATACATGAGTATACATATGTTCTTCTTCATATTCTTTTTCACTGTGAGCTATTACAAGATATTAAATTTATTTCCCTGTGCTATACAATATAAACTTGTTTATCTGTTTTATATATACCAGTCAGTATCTGCAAATCTCGAACACCAAGTTTATCCCTTCTAATCCCCCTCCCCCTGGAAACCACAAGTCTGTATTCTATGTCTGTGTGTCTGTTTCTGTTTTATATATAAGTTCATTTGTCTTTTTTTTTTTTAGGTTCTACATATGAGTGATATCATATGGTATTTTTCTTTCTCTTTCTGGCTTACTTTGGTTAGAATTACATTCTCCAAGGACATCTATGTTGCTGCAAATGGCATTATACTGTCATTTTTTATGGCTGAGTAGTATTCCATTGTATAAATATAGCACAACTTCTTTATCCAGTCATCTGTCGATGGACATTTAGGGTGTTTCCATGTCTTGGCTATTGTAAATAGTGCTGCTATGAACATTGGGGTGCAGGTGTCTTTTTGAATTAGGGTTCCCTCTGGATATATGCCCAGGAGTGGGATAGCTGGGTCATATGGGAAGTCTAGTTTTAGTCTTTTGAGGAATCTCCATACTGTTTTCCATGGCTGCACCAAACTGTATTCCCACCAGTCTGGTATTTCTTGAATACGTGCTTGGCGGCAGTGCTGCTCCCACAGTCCAAGGAGTCCCTGCACTGACCAGCTTGCAACTGCAGAGGCTCTAAGTTTCCTCGGGGCTACTGATTGGGATGAGTGCTGAATCCAGACATGAAGGAGGTTAAGGCCTTAGGGGCTGACCTCCACCACTGGGAGCTGGGACCTGGCGGGAACAGCAGAAACAGGACTCCCTTTTCAACCATATCAGACGATCTGGGACTCAGTCATTTCCCACAGCGTCTCTGGAGACATGCTGCAGAGTCTGAGCAGCGCTGTTTGAAGCTGTGGCCACCTTGTTTGCTTTCCCTCCCTTCCTGCTTTTATTTTCTTGACTTTTGCTTCCCTGGGTTTGTTCCTCCCCCAAGTAGAGTGCTAGCATGTAAATGTTTACCGTAGGTTCCATTTCTAGGGAAACTGGGCTGAGATACCGTGGGAGAAAGGAAGGATGGATTATGGTGAACAACTGGAGTTTCTACTTCCAAAGCCCAGAGAAAGCATCTTACTCTAAGGAAGAAGGTTAGGTGTCTTCTCTTAAAATCAAAAATAAGGCAAAGATGCCTGATAGCACCACTGTTGTTCGACACAGCACTGCTGGCTCTAGCCAGTGCGAAAAGACGTAAGAAAGAGCCAAAAGGTAAAAGGATAATAAGGAAGAGAGAAAATTGTCATCATTTGCAAAAGATGTGCTCAATTGGGTAGAAAATGCAACAGAATCAATAAAACCAACCATCAGAATTTATAAGGGTTTAGCAAGGTCTCTGGAAAAAAGACCACCTTACAGGACTCAAAGCATTCACTCCATATACCAGCGATAAACAGCCACAAGATATACTAGAAAACATATCTTCCATAAGTACAAAAAATATCTAGGAAGTAAGATGTCAAAGAGGTACTCAAAAACCTCTCTGGGGAAAATTTGAAAACCATAAAAAATGAAATAGAAAAAGATGCGAATATATGAAGAGACAGTCCGCAACACTGGACTGGATGATTTCACGTTATAAAGATGCTAACTTCCTTCCAATTAGTACTCTATATATTCAGTGCAATCCAAGCAGTATTCCAATTGGATTTTTTTTTTTAAGAAATACCACCATCTTCCTCTAAAATATTTAAGGAAGAATACCTATCCATAAATAGCTCGATTTATTTTGAAATACAAAAGCCAGGAGAAGAAAGACTCATCTTCCCGGGTATTAACACACAGAACAGAGCCACAGGAACAAAAGCAGCGTGGTAATCGTGGGTAAACAGACTCGCCCAGTGGGACCGAACAGAGAGCTTAGAAACAAACCTTTGTGTACAGGAGAACTTGAGAGATGACAAAGTTGTCACCACAAATCAAGGGAAGAAGGAAATAATGCCTTAGGACTGGAGAAAAATAAAATTGTGTCCCTACCTTACTTTGTTTTTAAAGTTGAACTACAGAGGCCCTAAGGGGCCATGAAAAGATAAAAGTATAAAGTTCAAAGAAGAAAATGTGAGAGAGTTATCTTTGTGGTGGGGCTGGGGTTGAAGGACTTCTTAAGCAAGACCCAGAAAACACAAACCAGGAGGTTAAAAAGTGAATGGATTATAGTATATAAAAATTAAGAATTCATTTTAAATATGATACAAGTGACAGATGGCTCACACGGAGATTTTTATATCATCAAAAAGTGACACAGGAATAATATCTAGATTGTAAAGCAAATCCAGAAGGAAAATGCACAGAGGGGATACCTAACTGGCTAACGTTGTTCAACTTGAGTAGGTAACCGAGCAATGCAACAGAAAATGAGAGACCACTCTACAGCCTCTGGGGTGGCAAACATTGGAGAGTCTGCGGACTCCACGTGCAAGTCCCTGGAGAGCAGCGTGCCAGCACTCAGGGGTGCTTCACACCCGCCACGACCCAGCCAGCCCACTCCTGAGTGAGTGAGTGCTGTCAGCCCATGAATGGACCGGTTTCCACGGGTGTTCATCTCAGCATTCACGCGGTATTGGCCAGGTGGAGCAACCAGGATTCTGTCGGCAGGGGAATGGAAGAAAGACTACCGAAGAGATCACCCTACGGAATACTTTCCTGCAGTTAGGTGCTGTGAACTAGGGATGCATGCATTGTGGACGGATCGTAAAACCAGAGTGTTGACTGAAAGGAGCAGATTCAGATCTAGGGCACATGCCTAGTGTCATATCATACGACTTCTGGATGTTTTCACAAGAATACCAACAAATATATAAGATTACTTATTGTGGGGGGAGGGTACAGCTCAGTGGTAGAGTGCGTGCCTAGCATGCATGAGGTCCTGGGTTCAACCCCTGGGACCTCCACTGAAAAAAAAAAAGCAAAACCTAATTACCTCCCCCTCCAAAAAAAAAAAGGAGTACCTAACAAGGCCATTAAAGCAGGAGCCTAGAAAAAATAAAAATAAAAATAAAAATAAAAATAAAAATAAAAATAAAAATAAAAATAAAAATAAAGAAAGAAAGAAAGAAAGAAAGAAAGAAAGAAAGAAAGCAAGCAAGCAAGCAAGCAAGCAGGCGCGTAGGAGGAGGGGAGAGGAAAGGGGTGGGAACTAAAAGGAGAAAATAAAATAAAACAGGAGACTGATGCTGGAGGAAGCTGTGAGCTGAGGAGTGTAATTAACTCAGTTTCTGCACCTGTTTTCCAAAAACCAATTTTAAAAATTCTTTTGGTCTACAGCACACCCTGCATTGTTCCAGGGCCCCAGCACACTTCCAAGCAGTTGTGGGTGTATCTGTCACTCTGTGAGGCTGGGAGGGTCTGGGGAGGACCCACGTTTCCCTCACCGTTTTCTCTGGGTGCCTAGACGAGCCTGTGATAAATAGTTTTGTCGAATGAAAACACAGAAGATTTTGGCAACCAGTTTATACATTCCTCAAAAGCTTAGAAACAGAAAGACCAAAGAATGTGGGGCTTAGAAAACAAGATTTCCTAATTCTCCTGCTGCCGATTTTCAAGGTTCAATGTTGAAAGGCAGGTAGTTTTTGGTCTTCATCTTCTGTCTCCCATAACTGGCTCATCGCCTGCTCCTCTGGGTCCCCAGTGCTCTCCAGCTGCCCTCTGTCTCTGGGTGGGAAAGTCAGCAGAAGATGCATTATTGCACAGCCTGTCCTGGTGGTATACATGAGCGGGTGGGAATTTGCTTATTGCGGCAATAATCCAGCAAAGGCAGGCCAGGGAACCGCTCTGCTCCCTGCTTCTGGCCCTGCCGCTGGCCCACGCTGCCCTTGGGGTAAAGTCTCTACCTGACATTCAGGTCCTTCCAGCTCTGCTCAGCCACCAGCCTCAGCTCTTGCCACTCCAACTCGTATGATCTGCTTCATTAACACAGGGCTACAACCATGGTCACTCTTTTTATTATCTATTTATTCAGGATTTTTTTTTCTTGGGGGGGGGAGTAATAAGGTTATTTATTTAATTATTTATTTAGGTGTGTGTGTAATTAGGTTTCTTTATTTTATTTTTTGTAGAGGTATTAGGGATTGAACCTAGGACCTTGTGCATGCTAAACATACACTCTACCACTTGAGCTATACCCTCCTCCCTAGATTATTTATTTAAACTTTTTTTTAAAATGGAGATTCTGGGGGTTGAACCCAGGATCTCGTGTGTGCACTCTACCACTGAACTATATCCTCCCCTCACCCTATGGTCACTCTTTTTAGCTTTTGAAGTTGAAAAATAATTGATTGTAAATAAAATAGTTAAAATTAAAACTAGGTAAGGAGGTAACTCACAATGCTTTCTTGTGCCCATCTCCTGAGGCAGTGGTCTGTTGCAGACACCAGCTCCACTGTCCTTGGGTCTGCCCCAACTTGCTCTGCTGTAAGTAACAACTCCTTTATCTCACTTTCCCAAGCTCAGCTGTTTTGCAGAGAACAACCACCATGCCAGGGTGAGTGGGACAGAAAGGGCTCTCAGCATTAACCCCTGTGCTAGGAGTTTCCACTCTGTCTTTCCAGTCCCTCCCTTCTCCCTTCTCCCTTCTCCATCCCGCTCCGGGCCCTGGGAGACCTACCTCTCCAGACAGCCCTCTCTTCTGTTTGGGTTCAGCCAGTGAAGAAGAGACGAGAAGGAGTTCTAGCAGGTTTCGGTGGGTGCTCTGTTCCCTCCTAGGACCTGGAATGATCCCTCCCATTGCTGAATCCACTTCTCTCCTGAACGCCAATGTCTCTGTGGCGGTTTTGTCTCTGAAGTCTCAAAATCCTTCCCTGCAACTCAGCATTGGTTGGAGGCCAGCCTGGATCCCCTGGTTGTTCTCAGGAAATAGGATAGGGTGGTTCAGGGCAAAGTCCGCCAAATGGTTCTCCTTCCTCTGAGAGGGTCAGCTTTGCTCAATAACCAGGTGCCTTAGGAAGCAGCAGCCTGCGTGGGATCCATCTCGGCTGCCCCATGTGGGCTGCATGCCTTTAACGTGTGTGTGTGTGTGTGTGTGTGTGTGTGTGTGTGTGTGTGTGTGTGTATAGGAGGACCACTTGAAGATCTCTTCCTGGAACAAGGAACACACACTCCAGGTGACCAACCACTCATGCCACCCTTTGATGGAGGAGAGTCTGGTATAAATTCTAATTCACTGTGTTCTGGGCTTCCTCTCCACATCCTCCCCAAATACTAGGTATACTGTTGATTCATCTTCACTACCAGTTCCTCCAATTTGCCCTCTTATGCCTTTGCCCAAGTCCTTGCTGTGCAGTAACCCTCTTCCCTACCTTCGTCTGGCCAAGTCCTGCTTTTCCCAGATGGGAGCCTGCCTTCTGCAGGCTCTCTTCCTTAACCTAACCCTAAATTAAATTCCCTTTTACACCAACACCATTGTTGTAATTACCTGATCGTCTGTGGCCCCAATCGGAACGCAAGAAAGTAAAAATTAGCACAGACTTTTAAAATCAGCCTGGCTGCTCATCAGGCTGGAATGAAAGACACAGAGAAAATCAGGTCCAAAGGTAACAATAAGTAATATTTCTCTCAAGAACACTGTAGCTATAAAGGCTACGCTTACTGTAGCTGTAAAAACTCACTCCTTGGAGTGACTTTTGCTTTCTTCCTCATTGAGAAACTTTTTTCTCTAAAATCATGGACTGTCAGAAACTTTGCTGTCTAAAATTACACGAGTAAGAATGAAACATCCACCAGAAAAGAAAAAAAAGAAATGAGAATTATGTGATGTGTAGAGATGTTAGCTAAGGGTAGGGTGGCAATAAGATCAGCACAGGTAAATGAATCAAATCAACACATTGTGTCCCTTAAACTTACACAGTGTTACCTGTCAATTATGATAAAAATCTTTTTGAAAAAGGACACATCCCACACGTCTAAGTCATGACATGGAGAAGTATCTTCAGTTACAACCCAGGTGCAGAGCTTACAACTCTGGTGCCACGCTTCAGATGAGAGGTTTCTGGACACGACGTTCTAACGCTATCATAACTTTGTTGTTTCCAAGGAAACGGGCCCCTGGGTCCACTTCATAGTCTAGGATTTATGATAATACCTTTACACGCAGCCCTGCTTTGCTCTGAGTCTCATCAGTATCCTGCTTCATTTGCAGTTCACCTAAACTCCACCCTCCCCGCCAGCTCTGTAACTCTCTTTTCCTTGGTCTGGTGAGATCCCCTGTGTGTCCTCTGACGTGCAGCCCCTCTGCAATATGTCAGTGAACCTGACTTTGCCAGGCTGAGTTTTGTGCCTAGTGGACTTGGGCTGATTACGCTGAGACAGCACTTAATCTCAGCACCTAGAGCACAGGATGAAAGCAGTGTCTGTCCAATGGGTGAATGAACGAGTGAGGACACATCCCCCCAGATAGACTAGTATGAACCAGGAAGTGTCCCTAGGCCCTGGCCAACTCGGATGGTTTAGATCTGAATCCCAACCTGCCATTTGCTAATTATGTGAACAAAACAAGTTTCTTACTTCTGTGAGCCTCAGCTTCTTCATCTCTAAAATGAAAATGATGTTTTATTGAGTATAATAATCCCTCTCTTGTAGGATTGTTGTAATTATCAGTAAGGATTGTCCAAGGGCTGGAAATGGACAAAATAGGTTACCGGGTGTCCTTTCAGGGGAGAGCCGGCCACTGTCTAGGGAGGTTCTGAGACATCTGGCCCCATAGGGGTGTGCACATTTAACTGACTTGCAGTTGGCTAGGCTTTTTTTCCTTAAACGTCCTCTGAGGGTAGACATTAAGTCGAGGAAACTGATGGTAATATTTCCTGTTCCTAGTCATGCAACTGATTCCTGTTCTTGACAATGCCAACTAATTTTGTCTGAAAGAGAATATAACTCTCCGTAATTCCAATTATTATCTGAACCAGTTTTAACATCTTGCTGGTTTCCTATTAATTAATGAGTTGGAGAAAACCTTTGATATGTGTTCATTTCACATGTGTACCTGAGTTGTGATTTTACGTTTTGAAACTAATTTAGGATAATGAAGAGCAATAATAGGTGTAAAATGCTTATTCTGCCAGAGGCCCTTGGGAAAGGGCTGTGATGATTGTTTCATTGGCAGACTGAGTTAGGAGACATATGGTGGCACCAGAGCAGCAAGGGCACAGGGTTCAGTACAGGGCCCAGCCTTAGCAGCCAGGCCAGGGAAGGGTTCGGAAGGGGTAACTCCCTTCAGACACATACAAGCCTGCCCCTCGTCTTAGATTTCTCTTGGTTTCAAGCAGAGTGGGGAGCTCATGCACAGAGTGGGGAGCTCATGCCAGGAAGCAAGGGTGGAACAGCCAGACTCCAGGAAGTGCAGATGCAGACCTGGACCTGAGGATGTCTTTTTTTTTTTTTAAAGTAGGCAGCCCATTTTATTTTATTTATTTATTTTTAAATGCTTTTTCTTTTTAAGGGAGGAGGTAATTAGGTTTACTTGTTTGTTTGTTTTTTGGAGGAGGTATTGGGGATTGAACCCAGGACCTCATGCATGCTAAGCATGCACTCTACCACTTGAGCTATCCCCTCTCCCTACTGTGGGTGCCTTTACTCAAGGACTCCAGTGCCACAGGGTGCCTTCTCTCCCTCTCTCAACTCTGCCTATTGGTTTGATTCTCTGTTCCTGCCTGTGACCTTGTCAACACAGCCAGGACTGCCAAGGCTCCCAGACCTCCCTTCCCAAGGCTGTCACCAGGGAAGAAGGACAGGCTTTCCTCAATTCTAGTTCCAGGGATTTCCAGGGATGACGCTGAATGGTCTGGTTTGGGGAGCTGCCCATCTCAGCATATTCAGTTGTGACCATGTAAGAAAAAGGTATTTGCCATGGGATCCACTTGGCTGGAGTCAGGAAGGGAACAGTTCCAGGAAGAAGAGAGACAGTGCTGAGCAGAGAGGGCAGCCTGTTGGAAATGGAAGTGTAACCTACATGAAACTGGTCAGACGGCATTGCAGGTGGACAGCTAACAATGGTGAAAGGAGCGACAGGCAGGGTATGGGCTGACACACTGTACCGGGGACAATGCCATGATTTTTCACAGAAGACGTTGTATAAATACCTGGAGAGGGAGTTAGATAAGCGATGCGCTCATATAGACGTATTCATTATCCTTTATATGCGAGCCAGTGCACTGGCCTCCTTACAGATATCAGTCCTCACAGAGGCCCTCGGGAGAGGTATGATGGTCTTTACCTGCCACCCAGTTTCAGATAAGGGAACCCAGAGAGGTCATATAGCCAGTGAAGTAGCAGAACCAATCGGAGGCAGTTTTATCCTAAATCCCATTTGGAATGGACCTTTGGTTTTGTATGCATGTTATTGTAATATAAGCTTGGACATGACTCTGATCTTCATTTTTTTTTCCCCTTTTATCTTGAGTGCTAACTCGTCTGAGCAGAATGACCATGCCATAGGGAAAGTATATGGAAAGAGAGGGAGGCTGGCACCCCAGAAAAATGAACAACCACTTACAGGGTACAGGAAGAAAGCCTCGAATAGAATAAACTGATGCAATTAAAGAAGGGGGAATGAAGGCTGAAATTTCTGACAGGGAGATAGCCTCTCCCACTGAGAGAATCATTAGACTATGAGACTCAGACCTGGAGAAATGGCTGTGGCCCCAGCTATAGATATTTAAAACAAAAAGGGATTGGTTTTGAAGAGGCCTCTCAAGAACATTTCAGGACTGACGAATGCCCTGTCTTCAGGGCTGGTTCTGTGATAGCAGTAAAATTACTTTGAGTCAGTTTGGAGCGACCCTTTATAAAACGGAGTGCTCACTGGGTCTCCCTTTCCCAGGTGGTGGGCGTGCCCTGGAAACAGCAAAGCTGTCAGATCCTATTCCTGACACCCGGGCATAGTTGAGACAGCCATATTTTCTGAATCTCAAAGCAAGACATATGAATGGCTAATGATTTTTTTTTTTTTTAACGAAGAAGGGGCTGGCAAGGCAGAGAAAACTGATACTTTTGCTATGTGCCACACTCCCAGGTGGCTTACCCCAGCCCAGGTATAGCCTGTCCCTGGGGTTAAAATAGTGCCATCCAGAGAGCAGAGGAGAGAGAGTTGATGGAGCTTGTAAGTCCCAGAGCATTGCTGCCAGCAGAACAGAACCAAGTGAAGTCAAAATTGGGCCCTCTCTCCAGGAGATTATCATCCACATCTGACTGACTTGAATTTTTCAGATTACGCCCTTCCTTTCTTCTCTTCTGTGCATCTTCCTCAACCTTACATTTTCTTTTGCATGCAAAGTAGTTACGTAGATGTTAAAGATCCGTTTATACTAAAATGTGAACGACTACTCAAAGCTGATGGGTCTTCTCTTTAGAAAAATAAGTTTTAATTATCCAAAATAGTTGAAAAAAAACTGTAATAGTTGGAAACACTCCAATAATGGTGCAGATCTATCAAACCAAAGGGGGAAAAAAACTCTTATAAGGATAGAAAAGCCAATAGATATGTGCCATTAAGGAACAATCAGGAACTGGAGACTAGAGCCAGAGAGGGAAAGGGTTCCCAGTATGGACTGAATTAATGGGTAGCCAATTGGAAAGAACAACTATAAAACTGGAAATTCAAATGACCATATTCGTCATGTACAAATCAAAATTCTTAGAGAATAGCCAATGAAAGAGACAGATACATTGATTAGAATGTGCTTTCGGGTTCTTCTGATGACAGAATGAAGTATCTCAATCCATTCAATCCCAAATTAATATACTTATGAAGTTCCCTTTCTAAGTTGTAAATAAACTCAATGCTTGGAGACAAGTCTCTGCTCAAATTCTGTTAACAATTCCTCCTTGCTGGCAAGACACCAACTGACTCAGCGCTCACGTGGAGTGTTTTGTGAGTGGTTTTCATTTGATGGGCAGTCCGATCCGTGGTGAGGTGTGCTGATGGGGAGTAGAACGTGATGGTGAAACATTCCTCCTAGCTTCCTTTTCATTGGGGGGTGGGGTGGAGAATGCTGAAAGGG
The DNA here is from genome assembly GCF_009834535.1 of Camelus ferus. Taxonomy (NCBI): domain Eukaryota; kingdom Metazoa; phylum Chordata; class Mammalia; order Artiodactyla; family Camelidae; genus Camelus; species Camelus ferus. The sequence continues at coordinate 46,310,107 of NC_045712.1, forward strand.
AAACAATAACCCACACTCCCTTTCATTTTTTAGCACTTTACTGTTCACAAAGCTCAACGTGAAATACCTTATTTGAGCCTTAAAATGGCATCCACATTTTTCTGATGAAAAAGCTGTGGCTCAGAAAGTTGCCCCCACGACAAGGAGGAGGCAGAACCAAGTGCCCACTCAAGTCCACTGGCCCCCAAAGGCACCTGAGCCACAGCTTTCCCATCTTCCCTCGCACAGTGTTTGCTTGATGAAATTTGTTGTATGCAGACTATTTGATGTGGAAAGCAAAGTAAGAAATTCTTCTTCTGCCTGACATCTGCCAATTCACTAACTCTTCTCTGTCTCTAAAAATGAATGATGTTCATAAATGCTCATAAGGAGACTATTAGAACTTAAACACTGCCTATTGCTGTTGTAATAGTCATACCAATGACTTTGCTATCTCATAAATCGGGTGTGCTTTTATAGCCAGAGATAATTCACTGCATAATGTCTGCCAGTAAATTCGAGCATATGATGGTCCTAAATGTGTCTTGTCAGGAAGTAAACCATTCAGCTGTAGAAAGGGCACGATATCTATAAATAAAGGCACCCACCTTTGCATCAAATTGGATCTCCGGGATCATTTCCTCCCTTCTGGTTCTATCCCATTGTGAGTGGGGAGCCTTCTCGGGGGGAAGTGGAGAAGCCCTTTGATTTTGCTTTGGTTCTCCAGCATTCACAACCTCACTGTTATCTGGAATGAAGTTCTCACAACAGGAAGCTTTCTACCTGTCCAGAAATACTTGTCAAGTTTTTGTTTGTTTGTTTGTTTGTTTGTTTGCTTTTATTTATTTTTTTAAATCCTGCACTCTCTGGCCTGGAGCATGGATCTCTGTATTTACTGCTTTTTGATCTTTTGCTTCAGGCAATTTTGTTTTCTCTCTTCAGTAGTTTCAATTTACAGAAATTGACTCCAACCTTAGGTTTAATCCCCAAAGAAACATCGACCCCTGGCAGTAGCTTCTTCCTGGAATTTCTCTCTTTCCTTTGATTGAAGAGTGTGAGGATACATTATAGAGTTCCTGTAGAGTGGTCTTTTCTGACTTTGGGAAAAACAATACTTAGATCTGTGGATAAAAGCCTTAAGCTTCACCAACCTCTTTTCTTCCTTGGAAATTTATATCTTTAAAAAGTTCTTTAGATCAGAGCATAGGTTGGCTTAAATGTAGAGGCAGAGAATGGCTCGTATTTAGAGGTTGAGAAACCCTCTAAATAAAATAACCCACCATGGTGTCACTGTTCTCTAGCATGGGAAAGCAAAGAGAACCATATTCTTCCCAGCAGATTGTAGCAAAAAGAAAGTTACAGTTCTCAGTTAAAAGATTTCCTTGGATAGATGTTTTCCTTCATAGGAATGCTACATTGTTTTCTCTCATTATAATTTTTTTTTATTTAAGTGTAGTTGATTTACAGTGTTAGTTTCAGGTGTACAGCAAAGCAATTCAGAGAGATATATATATATGTATATATATATATGTATATATATATTCAGGTTCTTTTCCATTATATGTTATTACAAGAAATTTCATCTAGTTCCCTGTGCTGTACAGTAGGTCCTTGTTGTTTTGTTTTTTTCTTGTTTTATGTCTCTGGATTATTTTGCCTCTTTCAGTAACCTGCCAGTTTTGCTATTAGGGCTCAGCTGCTGGGAAGTTGGAATAACTGCTTTGCACATGACTTAAAACTGAGTTGAAATGGAATCCAGTGAAGAATATTTACCATGAGACTGGGGCTCCAGTTCCACCACCAGCTCACAGTGTGATCCTGGGAAAGTTTCCTCCTCTTTCTGGACTTTTGTCTTCCTTTTCAAGAAAGTGCTGGGTTTGGCTTCATCCTGTGTTTTCAGCCCTCTGTGGAGTATCTGTCGGGTGGCGAGTTGGAAGGGGCATGTCATGAATGGTCTTAGTGGTGGCTTTGTGCTGCGTGCCCTTCACCATCCATCACACCACCCGCCTATTGCTGCATCTACGGAGACTGTCTTTCTACGGATTTTTTAACCTGTAGTATTTGTTTTGTGGCCTCTCAGGAGCCTCAGCATTGTTGCAGAATGAATGAATATCTAGATTGTTTCTTCTTTTAGCAGTAACATAGCTGGCATTTGTATTACACTTCAAATTTATAAAGAATTTTCATACTTGGGGTCTCATTTATCCTCAGACACCCACTGTACTATAAGCTGAGAGTAGTGTATAAGAGACACTGCACTCCTACCTAAAGTCCTGAGTAATATCACCTGGAAACCTATAGATTTGAGCAGATGATAAGCATGCAGGTAGACATCCACCCATCCATCCATCCATCCATCCACCCATCCTTCTATCCTTTCATCCATCCATTTATTCTTCTGCTCCTTGACATAGAGAACTCATTCCATAACATAAGGGTAACTCGTCATTTGACCGCATATATCTTTTTCTTCCTCTTTTAAAAACTTTATTAAAAATTTTTACATTTAATAAAATTCAGTCTTTTTTGGTGGACAGTCTATGAGTTTTGACATGTGCATAGAGTCCTTTGTAACCACCACACAATCTTGATGCAGAGCAGTTCCATCACCTCACCTTCCTCCAAAAAATTCTCTCCAGCTACCTCTTTGTAGTCCAGCCCTAGCCCCACCCTTGCCTCTTAGCAACCACTGATCTGTTCCCTGTCCCTATAGTTTTGCCTTTTCCAGAGTGTCATATAAATGGAGTCATATAGTATGTGTTTGAGCCTGGCTTCTTTCTCTTAGCATAATGCATCAAGATCCACTTGTGCTATTGCAGGGATCAATAGTTTGCTCTTTTATTGCTGAATAGTTGTCCGTTGTATGAATGTGTCATATTCTTTTCAGTTTATTCCCCAGTAGAGGGATATTTGGGTTGCTTCCACATTTTGATGATTATGACTAAAGCAGCAATAAACGTTCATATACAGGTTTTATTGTGAACATAGATTTTCATTACATTTAGATAAACATCCAGAAGTGGGATATAACTAGGTTGTATTTAGTGTTTCTTTTCTTCTTCTTCTTCTTTCATTTGCACATTTATTTATTTTTAATTGAAGGAACATTGATCTGTAACATTATATAAGCTTCATATGTGCAACATTGTATTTCTACCTCTGTATGCCCTGCAGTGTGCTCATGACCAAACATTTGGTTTCCATCCATCACCATACAGTTGATCCCATTTACCCACTTCACTCTCCCCACCAACCCCTCCCCCTGTGGTAACCACTACTCTGTTCTCTGTGTGTATGTGTTCGTTTGGTTTGGTTTCGTTTGTTCATTTATTTTGTTCTGTTTCTTTGTTAGTTTTTTATATTCCACATAAGAGTGAAATCATACAGTCCTTGTCTTTTCTCTTATTTCACTTGGAAAGTGTGTTTAACTTTAGAAGAAACTGCCATAGAGTTCTCCAAAGTGGCTTTCTTAGTTTGCATTCTCACCAGCAATGTGTAAGAGTTCCAGTTATTCCAAGTCTTCACTCATGCAATAGGGAAGAGCAAATCCGACTCCATGTTGGATCTGTTCCTTTTACTATAACCTTTCTATTCTACTGCTTTTGCTATAGGTTAATCACTAAATGTTGCCTAGAGCCTGAAATAGACAGATAGCCCACTCTCAAGGCTCCGACCTTTAAAGGTGTAACATTTTCCCATTCATATAAAGATAAAAAGTTGCAGAACAGAGAATAAAATTTATCTTGTTGGAGGTATACAGAAACATCATAACTGGATCTATGGGGACAGCGGCAAGAACAAATGATTCCAACACTAAGAAGTTTGCCACAACCAACCACACCGCTTCCCCTTTTAGTATAAAAGAAGCCTGAATTCTGACTCGGGTAAAATGGTTCTTTGGGACACTAGTCCCCTATCTTCTTGGTCTGCTGCCTTTCTGAGTAAAGTTGCCATTCCTTGTCCCAACAACTCGTCTCTTGATTTATTGGCCTATTGTGCAGTCAGAGTATCAGCTTAGACTCGGTAACACTAGCACTTGGTATCATTAATTTGTGTGTGTGTGTGTGTGTGTGTTTACTCATGCTAATAGGTATGTAGTGTATCATTGTAGCTTTAATTTGCATTTCCCTAATTACTAATGATGTTGAGCATCTCTTCATGTGCGTATTTGCCATCTGTATATCTTACTTGATTTCAATCTTTCACCATTTAAGATATAAGGCTGCTTATATTCTTAGTTCTACATTTTGAGAATTCTTTACATAGTCTGGAGGCAAGTCCTTTGTCAGATATGTGACTTACAAATATTTTTCCCAGTCTGCGGCTTGTCTTTTCATTCTTTTATCAGTGCCTTTGCAGAACAAATTTTTAATTTTGACAATGTCAAATTTTTAATTTTTAACAATAGATTGTGCTTTTGTTGTGGTATCTAAGAACTATTTCCCTAATCTAAGTTCACAAAAATCTCTCCTATATTTTCTTCCTCAAGTTGAAGAGTTTTACCTTTCACATTTTGGTTTATGATCCATTTCTAATTAATTTCTATATAAGGTGTAGGTAAGGCTCATATATATATATTTGCATATGATTTCCAGTTATTCCAGCATTATTTGTTGAAAAGATCATCCAAGTGGGCTCAAGGTAATCATAAGGATGCTTATGAGAGGGACCAAGGAAGGTCAAGAGTCAGAAGGGAATGAACTGACAGAAGCAGAGGCTGGGTTGATGCCATTGCTGGAAGGGGCCATGAGCCAAGGAATGCAGGTGCACCTAGACACTAGAAAAGTCAGAGAACTGAGTCTCCCCTTAGCCTTCAGGAAAACACAGTCCTGCCTGCTAATATCTTGATTTTAGCCTGTAAGACCCATTTTGGATTTCTGACTGCCAGAAGTGTTAGATAACAAATTATAATAAATTTGTGTTGTTCTAAGGTACTAAGTTTGTGCTCATATTTTATATCAAAAACAGGAAACTAATAAAGAAAGCTCCACTGAATTGCCTTTGCACGTCTGTCAAAAATCAATTGGCTGTTGTATGGAACTATTTCTAGATTTTCTATTCTGTTCCATTTTTCTATGTGTCTATGCTTTATTTTATTTTATTTATTTTATTTTTTATTTTTTATTTTATTTTATTTATTTTTTATTGAATTGTAGTTGATTTACAATGTTAGTTTCAGGTGTACAGCAAAGTGATTCAGTTATACATATATATACATACACATTCTTTTTCAGGTTCTTTTTTCTTTTAGCTTATTATAAGAAATCACATGTAGTTCCCTGTGCTATACAGTAGGCCTCTTTTGTTTATCTACTGAATATATAGTAATGTGTAACTGTTCATCCCAAACTCCTAATTTATTATGTGTCTATGCTTTTGCCAACCACACTGATATACTTTTTTTTTAACCTGCCATGAATTCTTTTATTTTCTCTGGTTCATATCTTCAGGATATGAAAATTTGGTTAATGGTAGTGAGAAGGAAACAAAGAGACCAAAATCACAAAATGACAAGTTTCAAGGTTAGCCACCTGTATTAGTAATCTACTGCTGAGTAAAAAACATCCCAAGTTTAGTGGCTTAAAAAAAAACATTTGTTATTGCACAGTTTCTAAGGGTCAGGAACCTGGAAGCAGCTTAGCTGGGGGCTTCTGGCTTAGGGTCCTTTGAGAGGTTGCAGTCAAGCTGTCAGTCAGGGCTGCAGTCATCCTGAGGCCTGACCTGGGAGGAGCTTCTTCCAAGGTCACTCATATGGCAGTTAGCTGGCCTCTGAAAATCTGCTCCTAAGATGAGTCACATCGTGGCTGGCATACTTCAATTCCTCTCCGTAGGCTGCCTGAGTGTCCTTATGACATGGCGGCTGGCTTCCCTAGTGCGAGTGATGTGGGAGAGAGAACATTCACCTAAGGCAGGAACCATTTTCTTTTCATAGTATACCCTTGGCCATGATGTCTCATCACTTCGGCTATGTTCTTTCCATTTGTTAGAAGCATGTCACCAAGTCCATTCCACACTCAAGGGGAGAGGAATTAAGCTCCACCTCTTGAGAGAGTATCACAGAATCTGTAGGCAGATCTTTGAAACCACAATAGTCCACCCTTTGGCCACAAATAATTCATATCCCTCTTACATGTAAACACAGTCATCCACTCAAGGGCCCCCAAGAGTCTCACTCCATCACTGCACCAGCTTGAAGCCCAGAGTTGTGTCCTGTAAGTCCAGTCCAGGAGAGGGGAGGATCCTCAGGTGTAGCTCCTTAAGGTCAGCTCCTTGAGTGAGTTCCTGTGACCTGTGAAACTGAAGAAAGGTAATATGTCCCCTCCGCTCTCAACAGACAGTGGTAACCAGGTACGGGCTGTAGGCATTCCTGTTCAAAAAGGGGGAAACAGGAGGCAGGAAGGAATCAGTGGTCCATGGCAATTTAAAATCCAGTTGACATATTGCAATCCGGTCGCAAGTCCCTTCATTGCATCTCAAGACCTGGGACTAGTTCTCCATGGTCCTCAACTCCTCTCTGAGCCATGTTCTACCTTCCCCTTAACCTTCCCTCTTCACAAAAGGTAACCCGCATTTGCTCTTTTTTCCTAACCCCAGTTCATAAAGATTTCTTCTATGTTCTCTTCTAAAAGTTAATATTTTTAGGTTTCACTTTTTAGTTTTTGATCTATTTTTAAGTAATTTTTGAATAAAGTGTGAGATACGGGTTTTTCAGGTTTTTTTTGCGTGTGAATGTCCAATTGGTCCAGCTCTTTTTCTCCCTACCTTCCTTCCTTCTTTCTTTTTCTCCCACATTTTAAAGAAACTCTTTCTTTTCCATCAACCTTTTTTCCACTTTCTGTCTGAGAGTCTGTGGGAGAAGAGCTTCTGTGAGTTCCTGCTGCAAGGAATTTGAAGACATCCTCCTCCTTCATCTGCAGGACCTCAGGAGCTCCAGACATTGTTAAAGTTTTCTTTTAAGTTACCATGGGAACCCAGAACAGTGGCAGGGGGACCCCTCCCTGGGTATCTGGAAAAGTCAGCACCCTTTGTTGAAATGTGGAGGAGTGACCCTGTTCCAGTCCCCAGACCAGGTTCTAGGGGGCTTGGCATGCCTTCTCTTTCTGAGAACAAGGCTAGGCTCCTGGAAGATGAGAGACCCTGGGGAGGAGGGCAAGCCCAGCTGTCTCAGCCAAGGCCAACCTCGACAATTCAGCAATTGCTCAAACATGCGAGAAGACAGACAGAATCAGTATAGTGAAAATTGATGCAGACTTTCTGGGAGAATTTTGCAATACATGAGCCATATTGATAACATGCAGGTGGACTCAGTCATTACAATTCCAGTATTTTATTCTAAGGAAACAATTTAACTAATGCACAAGGTTATTTAAAGAATACTTTTTTGTTTGTTTTATTTTGGGGGGGTAATTAGGTTTTTAAAGTTTATTTATCTTTTTAATGGAGGTACTGAGGATTGAACACAGGACTTTGTGCATGCTAGGCATGCACTCTACCACTGAGCTATACCCTCTCCCACAAGAACACTTTTGAGAATAGCAAAAGTTTGAAACACTGAAGCGTCTGTTAGTAGTGGGTTGATTAAATCGGGGTGCACATATATAGCGGAAGACTCTGAAACTCTTACAAATGGTGATGTAGCTCTAAAAGGATCTGTTGATGCTGTGTACTTCAGTCAACAAAGCACTTTAGAAATCATTATATATTTTACAGTATAAACCTGTTTTTTTTTTTTAATGAAGTATAGTTGACTTGCAATGTGTTAGTTTCTGGTGTATAGTATATTGATTTATTTATATATATTCTTTTTAATTTTCTTTATCATTATAGGTTATTACAAGATATTGAATGTAGTTCCCTGTGCTAAACAGTAGGACTTTGTTGCTTATCTATTTTATATATAGTGGTTAGTATCTGCAAATCCCAAACTCCTAGTTTATCTACTGCCCCCACCCCCCATATAAACCTGTTTTTGAGGTTTTTTTTTTAATTGAAGTATAGTCAGTTTACAGTGTTGTGTCAGTTTCTGGTGTACAGCATAATTCAACCTGTTTTTGAATATGATAATATATAACTACATTTCTGCATAGAAAAGTGTCTGGAAAAATATACATATAAATTATTACAGTGGTTACCTCTGGGGAGGTATTACAGATATCTTTCACCTTCTACATTGTACCTTTGCATATGTGAATCTTTAAAAATGAGCATCCATTTAAATACAATTAATCAACACAATGACATAATTTCCATTTTGGAAAAATGTTAGTTTATATACAGCTGTGCTACAAAGTTGCCTGTGACCCTTGTAGTAATTTGATGCTCCTAGATGTAACCCTCCAGGTGGTCCTAATGGAGCTGCTTGTTCATAGACTGGTGGACTGTCCATGCTCTAACTGTGGTGGTAAAGTTGTGTGTACACACCGCAGCCAAGATCAGGCAGCAGGCTGTATTTGCAAGAACACAGGATTTGGTGTCAGAAGACCTGGGTTCAGGTTTAGTATTAGCTCCTCCTTTCTGAGTTTCTGTCTCTTCCACGGTAAAATTGGGCTTCGTTTATCACACAATTAACATTGCCTGAGTATAACTGCTTGCAGGCCCTGTGGCTGCATGCTCGGGGCCCAAGCTCCTGCCTGTGGCTCTCAGAATGGTGATGGGAGAATCAGTTTGTAAATGAACAGAAGTATAGCGGGAAATGGAATTCCAGGCACTGAGCTGTACTTTCAGTGGTCTCATTCAGTAGATGAAGGGAGACTGGATCCATTATGAAGCAAGTGGCATAATGTGGAGGGAAAAGCCTCAGGCTCAGTAGTCCAATTGCCTGAGTTCAAATTCTAGCTCCAGCAGAGTCTGGGGGAAGTTGCTTCATGTTTCTTTGATTCCTTTTTCCTCCATCTGTGAAACAGGAACAGGGAATTGTACGCAGCTCATGTGGTTGTTGTAAGGATTAGATGAATTACTACGTGTAAAACACTTAGAACAGTATCTGGCACATAGTAAGGGCTCAATAAATGTGAGGTATTATTGTTATTATTCGGGATGGAGAACACGTTAGACCAGTTGTTTCTAACACAAGTGGGGGCCAAGTTGAAACAGAGGGTGATCTGATTGTGAGTTTTCTCTCCACCTGTGTGCAGCTTCATTCCCGTCATCTGGCCGACCGCATCAGTGATCCCCACCCTTGCTGGTCCACGAACATCCTCCCAAGACTCCAGTGCCATTGGCAAGAATGATATTCCGAACCAGATGAGGGGGCTCCAGAAGCAACTCCTGGAAACTCCAGACCACTAGGTCCATGTGGAGACGTTGGGGTGATCATTCCCCTACTGGGGGCTGCTGTTTCTGCCCATTATTTTAAGAGGTTTGGTGTGTTTGTCTTACTGTTCTAATCAGGGATGGCTTCCATTCCCAAAGCCTTCACATGGTCCAAGATGGGTGTTAGATTTCCAGTCATTCTACTTACATTTGTATTTTTCTTAATGATTTCTGCAATCTGGGTAGGTTAAGGAAATGAGTCCTTATTGGGGGCGTATATGTTCTGCAAATATTTTTGCCAACGTATTGTGTCTTTTGTTCTCAAGTTGTTTTTCTAACATAAGACATTTTCCTCTCCCAAGAGAAATTGCAGGGGGAGAGTACAGCTCAGTGGTAGAGTGCCTGCTTAGCATGCAAGAGGCCCTGGGTTCTAGCACGCACTCCCCTCTCTGTCGCGGTGTGGCCTGTCTTTCAGCACATCTGCTCCACTCATCTGTTGCTCCTGATGTACCTCCTTGGCTGTTTCCACTCCCATACAGCTGGCTTGCTCTTGGGCCATCCTGGCTGCTGTGGTCTGAACACTTGTGTCCCCTGCCACCCTCCCCCCCCGTTCATACACTGAAATTCTGATGCCCAATGCGACAGTATTAGGAGGTGGGACTTTTGGGAGGTGCTTAGTTCTTGAGGGTGAGATGAGTGTGCTTATAAAAGAGACCCCATAGCACTCCCAAGCCCCTTCTACCACGTGAGGACAAAGAAAAGTGTGAGCCTGGAGGAGGGCTCTCACCAGAACCTGACCAAGCAGGCACCCTGATCTTGGACTTCTAGCCTACAGAACTGTGAGAAGTAAATTTCTATTGTTTATCAGTGCCCAGTCTGTGGTCTCTTGTTACATCAGCCGGCACAGACTAGGACACTGGCCTTGGCTGTTCCTTTCAATTTAGCCTCTCCTCCCTTCAATGGGACTGTCTCTAGGGTCTCAGTTTTTTAGACCAAAGTGAGAATTTGCTGTTCTGGCTCATCTAGTCACTGGTGTGGACTGGGTCAGATGGAATGATGGTAGTAGAGGTTTGAAAATATGAAATAAGGTGACGGTACCTCCCTGATTGTAGCCAGATCATAAGGTAGCAGCCCCCCAGGAGGGCTGTTGTTTGGTCACATGATGACTTGCATTTGGAGAGGAGGGCAATAGCTCAGTGGTAGAGCACGTGCTTAGCATGCAGGAGGTCCTGGGTTCAATCCCCAGTACCTCCATTAAAAGACAAAAAATAAAAAATGACTGGCATTCATTGTTCACCCACCTCCCAGTCCTCATGTCAATGGAGGACTTCATGAACACTCACGTACTGACCGGTCTGTCAGCTGGCTTAGGCAAAGTGATGCCAGTGGTACAAAATAATTCCTAAAATCTCAGTGACTTATGGCAAACATCCTGTGCATGTGACATGGCCAAGGCTAACTGGCTTCAGCTCTGCCACTTGTCTTCTCACTCCAAGACCCAAACTGAAGGAGAGCCTTGATCTGGGACAGGCTGATCACCTGGTAGAGGGAAGAGAAAGATGGTGGAACCACAGGACAGCTCTTAGACATATGTTTGCAAGTGGCGTATGTTATTACATCTGTTCACATGCCATTGGCCAAAAGAGTTCTGTGCCCAAGCCGAAGGCTGATGTGGAGGGAGGGTATTCCTCCCATAGGAAGAGGCGGTAAATATTCTGAACAAATAAACATTCTTATGTAGTTCATCACGGCCAGTAGCATGCTTAGTCCCATTTTGCAAGTGAGAAAGCTAAGGCTAAAAGAGGTAACTTGATCAAGGTCATAGATTGGAACTCAGCTCTTTCTGGCTTGAAAGTTGGTTCTTTTCTACCACGCAGTCTCTTTGGGGGAAGTTTTCTTTGTTTTACACTGTGTGGGTTCTTGGGATTGTAATTTATTCAGGGCACAACCATCTCTCATAGGCCCAGAAGCTTCTCCATGAGAATTTCTAGAGCTCAGGCACCTCTGAAGGCTTGCTGGAAGGACACAGAGCTAGAAAGGGGTCAGGGTTGGGGCATTGTCCCCATGAGAGCTGACTCTATTCCATTTAGTAATTTTTAAGCTGTTGAATTATTTATCTGCTTTATGGATTTGTAGATCCTTTGGAAAGGGATCACCTATTAATCTTTGTTTTTGTTTTCGTGTGTGTGTGTGTGTGTGTGTGTGTGTGTGTGTGTGTGTGTTGCGGGGAGAGTGGTGAGATCCTCAAAGCTATTTTTCTAGGTAATTTTATAAACTTCCAGATTGCACTGGATATTTATATTCACAAAAATCATGAGTGGGGTGGAGAGAGTTCAACCGGTCTACTTTTGCCAGATTTCAGCAAGTCAACTTCAGATTTAGAAAGCCAGCTGCAACTCAGGGTACCTTGGGGTGGGGGTTGAGGCAGAAGTTACAGCCAACGCACAGAATACTTCACCCTGTTTATAAGTGTGATTTCTCCTGCCTTCAGTGCAGGCTTACCCATGGCCGAGCTTCACAGGTGCTTGCTGTTGCACAGTAACACCAGGTAGGGTTGGACTTGGCGTTTCTGTGTGTCCATCAGGGTGGGGATTAGGGCGAGGTATGTGCGGCACCTAGGACGCTCAATTTTCAGAGGCACTTGAAGGAGCCCCAGAGTCCTCCTGCCTCACTCCGGTCCTGGCCCTGGGGTTCACTGTGCATGTATCATAACCCTGTTGTTGGGTGAAAATGCCCCGGGCGAGCTTACCTGTGAGAACCTCCTCCCCTGCCCTCCTGGACCTGCAGGACAACCCGGGGGACCTCCCTGCTCTGTTCCTTGGCTCGGCCAGTGAGGTTCATGTCCAGGTGACCGTGCACGTGAGCTCAGGCTTGGTGCGGAAGACAGAGAGGCGTGTGCGTGTGAGCCAGTGTTAGGCTGGGCGGGTCCATATCCGGGTGGACCGGGTGGGTGGGGCCGCCCCGGTGGGTGGGGCCGCCCCTCCCGCCAGGTCCCGAGGTGGGTGGGGGCTGGAGAGTGACGCCGGAGATTCCCCTTCGCACCTTCGGATCCGAGAGGGGGCGGCAGAAGGCGCGCGAGGGGTGACAGGGTGTGGATTCCAGGCGTGCCCACCCAGCGGATCCGCGCGGGGAGCGCCCAGAGCCCCCGGGCCTGAGCGGCCGCTGGGACTGAAAAGAAGAGGAGGTGGAACCGGAGGAGGGCTCGCCGAACCGGCCACCCGCTCCGAACTTGCCCGGGAAACTAGTGCGGAAGGAGGGGCCCGGCCGGGGCCGGGCTGGAGGAGGGGCGGCCGCAGCTGCATCCAGCCCCGTTGGCTTCCTTCCCAGCTCTCCTTCGCCTCCTCCTCCTCTTCCTCCTGTATGAGTCAGGCATTTGCCTGGGATTTGGAGCAGCCACGCGCGGCCCGGGCGCCTGGAGCTACAGCAGCCGCCGCCGCCGCGCCAGGAGCCCCGGCGCCGGGGCCGCCACCGCGGCGGGCACCCGCGTCCCGGGCGCGCACGGACCATGGAGAGGGCGGCCCAGGGCGCAGACGGCGGCGGGGGCAGCAACAGCAGCAGCCGCAGCAGCAGCCGCGCCACCTCGGCGGGCTCCTCTCCCTCCTGCTCCCTGGCGGGCCATGGGGTCTCCGGCCGGTCGGCGACCGCCGGGTTCGGCGGCGGGGGCAGCCGCAGCAGCCCGGGCTCGGTGGCCGCTAGCCCGTGCGGGGGAGGCGGCCGGCGGCGGGAGCCGGCGCTCGAGGGTGTGCTCAGCAAATACACCAACCTCCTCCAGGGCTGGCAGAACAGGTAACGCGCCCGCTGCCCGCGCCGCCGCGCGCCCCTCCCTGCGCGCCGCTAGGTGTGAGTGTGTGTGTACGTGCGCGATCGTGCTGCCGGCGAACCTGGGCCGCCTTGGCACGGGGGCCCTTCCTGCATCCCTGCTCACCTCCAGATGGGGTGCCCAGGACCAGGCGCGCCGCGACCCCACGCCAGGACTGCATCGCAGTGGCGGGGAGGGAACCGAGAGCCCTGGCACCTGCAGGGACTGGAGCAGCCGGCGAGCGCACTGGTCCCCGGGCCCTGCCTTCTAGCGGTTTCCCGCACCCGTGAAGAATGGCTGAGGATGGGAGGCAGAGGGGGGCGTGCTGCCTGCCTGGATGAAAAATTTAATACATCTGGTCCGATCACAGCAATTCTCTCCATAACGTAGTTCGTTTAAAACTTTGGTGTTTAAAAACACCACCACCAACAGAAACCAGCCCCTTATCCTCGGCGCCTTCCGGTGCGTGTGCTAGCCCCTTGCTCAGCTGATGAGCTTTGAACCTCCAATCTTTGCAAAGAAAGTTTAGGGTTTAAAAAAAAATTGTTTTTGTTAACACCCTCTCCCCTTTCGATCGGGGTGGTTCGCTATTTAAATTATTATGATTTCCCCCCTTTAAGTGTTTTTTGAAGTTCCTTGCTCACTCTGCTCTCACAGTTGGGAAGCCTGGGTGTCAAGGGAAGGGGTCGCGGGAGTGTGTGGACTGCCATAGTGAGGATCGTGAGAAAGACTTGAAAGGAGCAGATGGGGTACTGCTGTTTACATCTTTAAACTTCGTCTTTCAAAAACAAGCCAGAGGGAAATGCAAATGTCCATGCAAGGAGAACGGGGCTTTTTGGAGAGGTTGTTGAGGAGATCTTGTGTGTCGCCCTTAGTAGCGCTTGGCTCTTAGGACTTGCGTTCTTAAGGATGTTTGTGAGATTTGAATCACACCCTGGGAACTCCTGCTTATCTCTGCTGGTGAGCAGAGTACAGTCTCTGCCTGTAGATCCATTGGAAGTTTCAGATTGTTTATAGCTGAAACAGCAGGCAGTGACTTACATGAAACAGCCAGGGGGAGGATGACTTCCGAAGTGTGGAACCTGATTTGTTACCCACAGAGAACTTTCCGAGTCACCTGGGTTTCCCTGGAGATCTGTACTACGTTAGTGGAAGTTGCGCCTGAACTTTTGAATCCTATTTCTCAAAATAGCCCCAGTGTCTGCTTTTGCCTTTCCCTTTTCCCCTTAATTTCTTGAAAGCTGAAAGGGAATAGGTAGGGTGCGTAGGAGGAGAGAGGAGATGACTAAATCTGATTTCAGTTCTTGGTAATTGTCTTGTTAATGGCACCTCGAGGTGCCTGGTTGGTGATAACATTTGTTTTGTGTCTTGGACAATTCCCTTTAATGCTCCCCAGCCCCCCTCCAAGAAGCTTATGAGGCCAGCAGAGCTGTTACCCTGGATTACAGTTATTTCACTTGGGGATGGTATTTTTACCTGCAGTGTATATTAAAGGATTTGTTCTTTGGAGTGGATTTAGGAGGAATTGGAGTAACTCATGCTTTTGTATAATTAAATCCACTGGGGTATTTAGGTTGCAGGCCAGATAGAGAAGGGGCAAAATTAATAGCAATATCATGATAATACCTACGTGATTGCAGGTTACACAGGTGAAATGTGCTGTGTACACGGCTGAAGTCTCATCTGTGTCGAGTTTGTTTGCTGTGGTTTATAGCTGGCTGCCAGTGTTTGTTCTTACCACAGCAGACTCACCTGTTTGGAAGTCTACCACTGACTCCAAAAGCATTGTCTCTTTTTAATGGTTAGCGTCTCAGTATGGGGGTTTGTTTCCCACATCGGTGATCTCTCAACCTTGGCCGAGGGGCTGTTAGTGTTCTGGAGAAAATCTATGAGGGTTGTGATTTTGCGCTTCTCCCTTCTCAAGGGATCTTGCAATTTTTTGTTTGTTTGTTTTGGGGGGGGGAAGTAATTAGGTTTACTTATTTATTTATTTCTTAAGCAGAGGGACTTGGAATTGAACCCAGGACCTCATGCATGCTAAGCACATGCTCTGCCATTGAACTATACCCTTCCCCACCACCAAGGGGTCTTATAAAGGGAGATCTGAATCAGTGAAGAGGAGGAGAGAGGGGGATAAAGATAGAAACTTTGAAAATACATTCATATCTCCATTTATTTATTCGGAGACTATTTTATTGAGAGCCTGCTATATGCCAGGTGTTGTTCCAGCTACTGTGGAGCTACTCTAAGGTCCAGAACACCTGGGCACCTTCTCATCAAGTAGTGAAAGAGTCTCAGGATTGAAGAGTGGAAGGAGCCCACCCCTCCTCAGTCCAGGGAAATGCTTTGGTGCAAGGAGGTAAGCTGAGTCAAGCTACCTGCATTTGGGGGCTACGTGGCATGCCCCTTTGACAGTTCTGTTCAAATTGCCTGCTGTTAAGCACAAATCTCCAACCAGAAAGTCCTTGGTGCGTGTTCCTAGGCTGCCATGTAGTTGATAACATCGTTCACCAGCCCCCAGGACTTAACACTGGTCCCTCACTAACAGTTTTTATTCTAGTGTCCTCAAGTTGCTGTAAAACTTATATTTTAATATTCAATTTTATATTCTGCTTTAATTTATTTGTAGTACTCTCACCCTCATCACCATGCCTCAAGGAAGGCAGTGTGGCCAGAATGCAAGCTAAATGACTTAAAAAAAGGTCACAGGAGGGAACGTGGCACGTGTGGGACACACTCAGGAGAGGACGTCAGGGTTCCTTGGCTTGCATTCATTGGTTGAAAGAGTGTGACGTCATTGGAGCATGGGGCTGATACCCGTTAGGGAGTTTCTATAGTTCATTATTAGAGTTACTTAAAGAAAATATTTCAGACATGATAGCATGATATAGACCTGTAGGATGCCATTAAAGTGTAAATTCATCTAAACAAATGAACAAAATTTCAAAAAGGGGCAGGTGGTATATAGATTAAAAATACAGTTTAAAAATGATGACTAAAAGGTACATGTTTGTGGAAATAATTTGTGTGGATCTCCTGTCTTTACTGCCCTTGACATTTTAATATAGAGCAACTGTCTTTTCACCCATCTTTTGGGTTTCATATGGAGTGAACCAGGGGGAGAGTGAGCCCCAGGGCTTGAGGAAACCAGCCGGAGCCAGGTCACACAGCTCCTTGTTGGCTGGGGGAAGAATTGAAGACTGTTCTGGTTTTGCAGAAGGATTTTAAGCAGGGAGGTGACATGGTCTGATTTGGGCTTTAAAGAGTCCACTGTGGCTACTGTGTGGAGATGCAGGTTTTGAGGAGCAGGTCAGGAAGTTGAGAGGCTAGTTAGGAGTTCAGTGTGGTGGTCCAGGCAAGAGATGCTGGGAGCTTGGATGTCAGAGACAAGGGAAATGGAGAAAAAGGACAGATTTGGAGTGGGGAGGAGAGATTTCTGATGGGTTGGCTGTGGAGGTGAGAGGAAGAGAGGGGTCAAGGATAACTCTTGAGTTTGTAGGCTGAGAGGCTGGGAGGTTGAGGTGTTCTCTACGGTGATGAGGGTCACAGGGGATGAATGGGTTTGTGGGTAGGATGGGGGACAACCAGGAGTCAGACTGTGTTCAGTTTGAGAGTTTCATACCTGGTAAGAAATTGGCTATATGAACTCTCATTTGCCCTAAGGCCAATTTTAGTCTTAAGCCAAAATGGAACTGCTTAGGGGTTGCTCATAACTTCAAGTGTTTGGGGAAATAATTTCTAATTAGTTCTAGGAAGTGCTATTTGAATCTTTGAGGGTTTTCATTGCCATTCCGTTTTTGGTATTTGGAGAAAAGAAAACACTGCAGATATGGAACCAGCCTCTAATTCTTTTCTAGGTGACTGGTGGGGGTGTGAGAACTCAGTAGAACACTGAAAGGCAAATCCTGAATAGGGTAAGGAAGACAAATGTTGGCAAAAGAAAACCTCGGGCGACCAGTGGACATTTATTTGGAAAGTAAGAGCACTGTGGACTCTGGGTCAAGCCCTGACATCAGCATTTAGCACACCTGTCACCTTGGGCCTGTTCCCTCATTGCCCTGGGCTTCCGTTTTCCCATCTGTTAAATGTCAAAGATGGTGTTACCCTTACCCTTGTCATTAGATCAGTATGAGGATTAAATGAAGATACTGGTGTGTAAGGGACTGAGAATAGCGTGTAGTGGGTTCCTGGGAAGTGGGAACCATTATTGTATCTTCAGTTTGTCCCTTCTTAAATGGACCCTTTCTGGTCCATAAAATTCTTGGTCTATTTTTTTTAATGCTGTGATTACTCTGGGACTCCATTAACATAATTATCGCAGAGTTCTTTGGAGAGGAGATGATGAGTTCTTTGAGGAGAGAGAGAGAGATCATTTAAAACTTGGAACCAAACAAGCTACAGCAAATTTAGGAGGACAGAATTTATTTCAAGCATATTTTCTGACCACAACAGCATGAAACTAGAAATCAACCACAGAAAGAGAAATGAGAAAAAAATTATTGCATAGAGACAAAACAACATGCTTACTGAAAAATCCAGTGGGTCAATGATGAAATCAAAGAAGAAATTAAAAAATACCTTGAGACAAATGACAATGAAAGTACAACCACACAAAATCTATGGGATGCAGCAAAAGCAGTCCTGAGAGGGAAATTCATAGTGATACAGGCCTTCCTCAAAAATGAAGAGCAGTCTCAAATTAACAGCCTACCCTATCACCTAAGAGAATTAGAAGAAGAACAAACAGAACCTAAAGTCAGCAGAAGGAAAGGTCTAATATAGATCAGGGAGGAAATAAATAAAATAGAGATTAAAAATTCAATCAAACCAAGAGCTATCTTTTTTGAAAGAGTAAACAAAATTGACAAACCTCTGGCCAGGCTCACCAAGAAGAAAAGAGAGAGGACCCAAACAGACAAAATAAACCCTGGAACCAAACACTCACCTCGATGGGAAGTGACTGACTTCCTCCTCCAGCCTCTGTCTCCCTTCCTTGCTTTTCCCCTTAACACTTACCACCTGCCAGTGTGCTCAGTATTTCACCCTTTGGACTTTCTGTGCTTGATGGAAGCGCCCTGAGGACAGAGGATAATTTTGCCTGTCTTGTTCACTGCTGTACCTCCAGTGTCTGGAGCAGAGTGTGGCGTATAATAAGGGTTCAGTAAGTATCACTGAATGATTAAGAAAAGGAATGAACGACTGAGAGGAAATCAAACCAGGGCCTAGTTTTGTTTTGGCCAGTGTTAGCGACTGTTGTAATTCTTACTTCTCTACCTGCTCATAGCCTCGCCCTTGAGTTAATATGTTTATTGTTTGCTCTGCTCCCTGCAACCATTAGTTTTTCTCTTATGGGACAGAAGACACGCCCACCCTCACCTTGGGGAAATTACAACCCACCCAGGGTGGGCCTTTAGGGACCAGACAGACGTCCAGGGCTTTCTTTTGACTTCATCTGCAGTAACAGTGTACCTGGAGAAGACAGTGTTCAGCCTCCAACCATGATTTCCCAGGGTTTTGGGGCCACCGGGCCCATTTAGAAAAGTCAGTGGAGGCATAGATTAAGTTTAAAAATCATACTGAATTAAAATGAATGCTTTTTGACTATTCCAGTTGTTTTAGAGGTAATTGATGATACCAGGGTTGAAAATCACTGCTCTGGTTTAATATTCTTACCCCTATTCTGCAAGGATTTGCACATCTTGGCATCTGGGTTGTCAGGTTGTTCTAAGGCTGCTCTCAAATCATTTAGGGACACTGGATCGCTTCACTGACAATAATAATAAAGGGTGGTTGTTTAGGTTACAAAATGCATATTACATATATATGGGTATATATGCATGGGTATATATATACACTATAATATACATGATATATAGTATATGTTATAACCTGCTGTGTTAACCACTCCCTGCAAGATCTGCTCTCCTCCCTTTTTATTTTTTATTTTTTAAATTAAAAAATGTATTTATTTTTCTTTTGAAGTTTAGTTGACCTACAATGTTGTTAGTTTCTGGTGTACAGCAGAGTGATTTAGTTATACATACATATATATATTCTTTTTCAGATTCTTTCCCATTATAGGTTATTATAAGTTATTGAAATAGTACACTGTGCTGTACAGTAGGACCTTGTTGTTTCTCTATTTTATATACATATCTGCTAATCCCAGACTTGTATCTGCTAATCCCAGACTCCTAATTTATCTCTTCCCACCCCTTTCCCTCCAGTAACCATAAGTTTGTTTTCTATGTCTACGAGTCTGTTTCTGGTTTGTAAATAAGTTCATCTGTGTTATTTTTTTAGATTCCACATATAAGTGATATCATATGATATTTGTCTTTGTCTGACTTACTTCACTTAATATGATAATCTCTAAGTTCATCCATGTTGCTGCAAATAGCATTATTTCATTCTTTTTTATGGCTGAGTAGTATTCCATTATATATATGTGTGTGTGTGTGTGTGTGTATGTCTTAGGGGACATTACACATACACACACCATAACTTCTTTATCCAGTCATCTCTTAATGGACATTTAGGTGACTTCCATGTCTTGGCTATTGTAAATAGGGCTGTTGTGAACATTGGAGTGCATGTCTCTTTTTGAATTAGAGTTTTTCTGGATATATGCCCAGGAATGGAATTGTTGGATCATATGGTAAGTCTATTTTTAGTTTTTTAAGGAATCTCCATACTGTTTTCCATAATAGCTGCACCAAACTGCATTCCCACCAGCAGTGCAGGAGGGCTCCCTTTTCTCCACAGCCTTTCCAGCATTTATCATTTGAAGACTCTCCCCCACTTTTTAAAACATACATGTATTTGAGGATATTTACACCAAGTGGTTACCATGATTTTCCTTAGTTGGTGGGGTTGTGGGTGAGTTTTCTTTTCTTCTCTTTTTGTCCTTCTATTATTTTTTTCCCAAAGGTGAACTTGCATCCATTTTGCAGTTTGAAAATGTTATTGAGGGAAAAAAAGCTGCCCATACCTTGTCACATAATCTCTGAATAGATGAATTTTTGGAGGGTTAATTTGACGTCTAACAGACATTCAGAAAAGTACACAACTCATGTGTGTACATAGTTAGATGAATTTTCATACACATAGCACCCGGAGATCAGGAAAGAGAAGCCCCCTCACCCTGTCCCTTCCTGTCATTCCCCTCGAGGGCTTCGCTATTCTAACTTCCAGTACCTTGATTAGTTTGAATTTCATATTGTACAGGGTGTGATCTTTTGTGCCTGGCTTCTTTCTCTTAATAATAGGTTTGTGAGCCCCACCATGTTGCTGTGTACAGTCGTGGTCTGTTTGTTTCCACTGCTATTTGGTATTCCATTGTGTGAGTTTACTAAATATGTTTACATGTATTATAGATTGACATCTGAGTTCTTCCTAGGTTTTGGCCCTTCCGAACAAATAGTTTTGGGGAGTATATGTATGCATTTCTGTGGGTGGATACCTGGGAGTGGAGATATTGCAAATGTCCAGCTTATTAGATACTGCTGGAGAGTTTTCTGAAGTGGTTGGATCTGTTAATACTCCACCAGCGATGTATGAGAGTTCTAGGTGCTCCACATACTCACTCACACTTGACATTGTCTCTTGTTTTCGTTTTAGCCAATCTGGTGGGTGTGTCGTGGTGTATCATTTGATTTGCCTTTCCCTGATGACAAATGGAGTTTCACGTCTTTTCATGTATCTATTGGCCATGTGGAGGTCATGTTTTGTAAGATGCTATTTAAGTCTTTTGCCCACTTCTGTACTGGGGTATCTGTCTTCTTCTTACTGACCTGTAGAAGTTCTTTATGTGTTCTAGATGTGAGTTCATTGATGGGTATGTGTACACGTGTGCACAGGCACTACGTATACAGAGAGAAAAGATATCTTCTTTCACTCTATGGTTTGCCAGTTTGTCTTTTACTAGTGTCTTTGTAAACACAAATTCTTAATTTTAATGTAGTCACATTTTAAATTTTTTCCCTGTATGTTTGGTTCTTTTTGAGTCCTGTTTAGGAAATCTTTGCTCCCCCCGCATGGTAATGAGATGTTCTTTGGTGTTTTCTTTTGAGGAACGAAATCATTAATTTGAAATTAATTAAGTTATTTTCTTAGAAGTTTCAGTTGATATTGGGGGAATGTGGAAAGGTGACAGAAGCCATACAGCTTTAAGGCTTCCAGTCTGCATTAGTTTCCTTATGGCTCTTATAAAAAAATGACCACAGGCGGGGAGGGTATAGCTCAGTGGTAGAGCTCGTGCTTGGCATATACGAGGTCCTGGGTTCAATCCCTAGCACTGCCATTAAAAAAACTAACAAATAAATAAGTAAACCTAACTCCCCTCCCCCCTAAAAAATGGCCACAGACTTGGTAGCTTGAAACAACAGAAATTTATTTTCTCATAGTTCTGGAGGCTAGAAGTCTGAAATCAGTTTCACCGGGTTGAAATCAAGGTGTTGGCAGGACTGTGCGCCCACCGGATATTCTAAGGGAAAATTGATTCTTGCTTCTTCGACCTTCTGGTGGCTGCCAGATGCCTTGGCTTGTAAAGGCATCACTCCAGTTTCTGCCTCTGTCTTCATAAATTGCCTTCTCTTCTGGGTGTGTCAAATCTCCCTCTGCCTCCCACTTAGAAGGACTCCTATGAATGCGTTTAGGACCCACCCAGATAATCCAGTATAATTCCTCCATCTCAAGATTCTTAATGTAATCAATCTATCATATGTGAAAAGCTTGGCTGGGTAAGGTAACGTTCACAGGTTCCAGGGATTAGGACATAGACATCTTGGGGGTGGGGGGGCATGGCATACACACTGTCATAATTCTAAGGTGATTCTTCTTCCTCTTCTTCTTTTTTTCTTTTTTTTGAAATGGAGGTACTGAGGATTGAACCCAGGACCTCGTGCATGCTAAGCATGTCTTCTATTACAGTGAGCTATACCCTCCCCCGCAAGGTGGTTCTTAAACTCTCCGGCTCCCTTCCCATCCACCTTTCCTACCCTTCACTGGTTGCCGTGGTGACATTGCTTTCATGGAAGGGTGCAGGTCGCTGTCCTGACTCTTAAGTGGGCTTGTTAGGGTTGGTGGACTCATTCATCTCTGTCTGCGAGACAGCCCCCCTTGGGAAAATGTTAGGTAGGTAATACGTGAGGGAAATCGTTAATAATGCCTATGAGTAAACTTAATTTCCTTTAGTGAGCAAATCAGAGTTTCTTTAAATACTATTGGCAGTTTTTGGAAGGATACATGTAGTAATCTGTATTTTCCACTTTATCGTAAGAATGACTCCGTAGTCCAAGGACTTTTTCCTTAAAGGTATAATTAACATGCAATACAAAGCACAGGTCTTAGGTGTTTGGTTTGATTTTTTAAAAATATATTTATTTTTATTATTGTATTATTTAATTATTTTATTTTGGGGTGGGGGGAGGTAATTATATCTATTTAGTTTTAGAGGAGGCACTGGGGATTGAACCCAGGACCTTGTGCATGCTAAGCACGCGCTCTACCACTGAGCTACACCCTCCCCCGAGGTTGATTTTTGATACTTGTTTACACTGTGTAACCACTGCTCCAAAAGGTACAGAACATTTCCACCTCCCAGGAAGTTTCATCATGATTCTTTCCAGTCCATTCCCCTTCCCCTGCAGTCTGTTTCTGATTTTTATCACCACGAATTTGTTTTGTCTGTTTGGGGGTTTCATGGAGATGTGAGCGTACAGCATCTCCTCTTTGGAGTCTGGTTTGTTTAGCTCAGCAGGATGTTCTAAGATTCCTCCTTGTTGCTGCCCTGTGAGTCGTTGACACTGTGTTTTTTTGGTGGTTGAGTCGTGGTACATTCTGTGGCTATACCACAGTTTGTTTATCCATTTACCTGTAGGTGGATGTTTGGGAGGTTTCCAGGTTTGGCTGTTACAAACAAAGCTGCTTTTGTGTACAGATCTTTGTGTGGACATGTGCTTTCATTTATTTGGTTCAATACTAGGATTGGACTTGCATAGTCCTAGGATAGTGTGTGTAGAACCTCCCAAGGTTGTCCAGGGTTGCTGAACCATTCCACGCTCCCACCATCAGTGTATAAGTGACTGGGTGGCTCTCTGTCCCCGCCAGCTTCTGTATTGCCACCTGGGGAGCTTTTGAAAGCAGGGACTGCCTCCTTCTCCTGGAGTCACATTGCTTCTAGAGGGCAGCCTGCGGGAGCCCAGGCTGGTGACGTGGTTAGACCTCGTTGCCCTTCCAGCTTTGCCTCAATTTTGCTGCACGACCTTGGCAAGTCACTGAGCTCTTGGGGCCCTGATTTCCTCATCTGTGACACGATGCTGGCCTTGTGGTGTTGCTCCGAGCTCCCGCAGGCCCCAGGCCCCGCACAGAGCTTGGTACTCGTAGTTTGTTTGCTGGGGATCTGGTATTTTAGGCAGACCAGTGGGTGACTCATGGAACCTGGGTTGGTTCAGTGGTCACTGTAGACCAGACCATAGCCAATGGGCAGGTATTTCTCTGCCCTTCCTCCCCCTATGCCCCAAGTGACAAATGGTTTGGTTTGCATAGTAGATGTGTCCCCTTTGGCCGCTTAGTCTGTGGCCTGGCAGGGTCTGCTCCAGTGGACAATTGTTTGAGTACCCTGAGAAGAAAGGAGAGATGCCGGCCTTTGTGTCCTGAAAGCAGGATTGAAATGCTTATGCTGGAAATGTGGGAGGCTTTTTGCACATTTCCTCTGTGTAGCTTCTGATTGATGGGATTTGGGACCACGGCCAAGACAGAATTAAAAAGAAAACCGTCCAGAGTTTGGTTTTGATAACCCAGACTGGATTGAATATAGTCACATCCCAGAAAGAAAGGGCTCTATTTGTGTGTCCTTTATTTGACGCAAGGATATCAATAATAATGCTACAATTAGGAAACATGATACACAAGCCTGTGCTTTGAAGGTCAGAGAAGGCATTCGCGCCGGGAATAACTTTTTTATGCTGTGCGGTAGTTTTTAGAGGACTATTTGTGTTTTTCTGTGGTTTGTTCTCTTTCTATAAATATTTTGAAAATATACCAAGTTGAAAGGCGACCAGCCTCAGTTTTTATTTTTAGTTTTTATTTTTATCTTTATTTTTAAAATTTGTTTACTGAGTATAGTTGATGTTATGTTAGTTTCGGGTGTACAGCAAAATGACTCATCTATACGTATATATATTCCTTTTCAGATTCTTTTCCATTATAGATTATTGCAAGATATTGAGTATAGTTCCATGTGCTCTACAGTAGGTCCTTGTTGTCCAACATTACTTTTTTATTTTTTCCCTTAACGTGGTCCCTGGATTGAACCCAGGACCTCGTGCATGCCAAGCACACGCTCGACCACTGAGCTATACCTCCACCCTCCAGCATCAGCTTTTTAGTATCTCTTTTCCAGGATGTGTTAAAATGTTTATCTGCAGTGCTAGTCTCATGCCCAGGAACTATGAGCAGAGGTGGGAAATTGCCGAGGCAGCCCTGGAATCCAGGTTCTCTGAACGCGGGTGGGACTAGGGGCTCTGCGTGAGCCCCTCCTTCAGGGGAGTTGAGTGGATTAGGTGACAGGCATGTCCTGCAGTGGTCACTCCGTCGGAGCCGTGGTGGGCTGTGAACAAGGAGTGAAGACCAGCACGACGGTTTTCCTGGGCCCTTTGGTGATTTGGCAGGATCCAGGGAGAACTGGGAAACTTCCCAAGTCGTGCATGAGCCGGCA
Source organism: Camelus ferus (assembly GCF_009834535.1). Classification (NCBI taxonomy): domain Eukaryota; kingdom Metazoa; phylum Chordata; class Mammalia; order Artiodactyla; family Camelidae; genus Camelus; species Camelus ferus. Next base: position 46,334,856 of record NC_045712.1, read on the forward strand.
GCATCAGCCCCCAGACACACTCCTCTCTGACGGAATGTTCGCACCCCACGTGCTTGCTGAGCACCTTTTGTGTGTGTGTCCATTGCCAGGCGAGACTTGGGAGACAGAGGAACACAGCGCAGGCCCTGCCTGAAGGAGCTGACAGTCTGAAACAGGGGTGGGGACGCTTTATCTGTAAAGGGCCAGACAGCTAATAGCTGGCTTTGTGGGCTCCACCGTCTACATGGCAACTCCTCAGCTTTCCCACTGGAAACAAGTGGGTGTGTCTGTGTTCCCACAAAACTTCATTTACAATATCAGGTGGTGGGCTGGATTTACCTATGGGCTGTGGTTTGTGCATCCCTGGTCTGCAGTGACACACAGACTCCTTCATCAAGCTGTCAGGGCAGCTGAGGGTGGAAGCTCAGAGCACAGATTCTGTGGTCCAATAGCTTATGCTTGCATCCCGGTTCCGCTGTGTGACCTGGGGCCAGCTGTTTAACCTCTCTGTGCCTCGGTTTCTTCATCTATAAAATGGGGGTGTGATAGTGTTTGTGTCATAGGGTTGTTTGGGTCAACCTCAAAGCTGCGTGTAAACAGGGACTCAGAACAGGGACTAGCACAGAGAGAGCTCTTATGTTACGGGAGGGTGGTGCTGCCTTAGAGGAAGCACCTGGGGAGAGCACTGGCACCACGTGGGGACAGCGGGAACGTGGCAGGTGAGGGGGGACCTAGGACGTTGATGAGTTGTTCATCGTGCAGCCCGGAGTTGGGGAGGGCTTCCCTGGTAGAGGGCTCTGCGAGTACAAATGTTGGAGGTGTGGAAGGAGGGAGATAGTTTGGTGAGGCTGGAATGCAGATTGTATGTGGGCTGTGGCCAGAGACTAGATGGTGAAAGACAGACCAGGCTGGAAAAGCCTGCTTCATGAGGGACCTCTCAAGCCGCCGAGACCACAAATCATAAAATGTCTGTGTCACCAGAAGGGGATGGATTACACTTGTTTGCTCAGGGAGTGTCAGACCCTTTACATATATTATCCAATTTAATCCTTAACCTGAGTTGAGAGATGTTACAGGTCTATCCAGTCTCCCTTTCTTCTATAGTCACAAGAGTCCCAGTTTTGAGCTGGATATACAGTTGTCCAAATAAAACTATACTCACCTCTCATTCAGCTTCATAGCTAGATGTGACCATGTGATTATATTCCAGATATAAACAGAGGTGTCACATAGTTGTTTCCTGGAATCATCTTTGTACCTTTCCACCTTTCCTTTTTCCCTCCTTTCTTCTTAGAGTACAGACATGTGGCCAAAACTGGAATACAGGCATGATGGCTGGAATTCCAGCAGTCGTGTTGAGCCTTTAGGTGACTGGGATGAAAGCCATCAAGACAGAAGAAACCTCTGAGGCCTTTGTTGATCAGAGCCACCTCACAAATTCTGAGCTGCCATCTTCTGGAATGTTCCATGATGGCGAGAATAAGCCTAGTTTTTAAGCCACCATTCACAGCCAAGTCTAACCTTAACTGATGTAGGTGGGACCTCTATTTTACAGATGATGAAACTGAGGTATGGAGCGACCCAAGTTGCACAGTTAGTAAGTGGTGGAGCCAGGATTTGTCTGACTCCCGAGCGTGTTTTCTTTCCACCACCCTGGAAGCAACTTGCAGATCTTCTGCACCCTCCATGTGTAGCTGAGATCACTGAGGGCTTTGCCCCAGGGTAAACCAGTAGCTCATTCCATTGCCTGGTAATCATTACTCTGTTTTATCCCGCACTCGCTGTCTCTCCAGCCCTGGCCTTCGAAAGAAGGGGCTCCTGTGCTGGAGTCAGTGATTCTGAAGCCCTCCCCTGGGTGGCTGATGTTTGGTGGTTTCTTCCTGGTCAGAAACTGGCTGGGTGTTTAGAGTTTTGAAGCCTTGCCTCCTGCTGCCTGCAGTCTGTGGTCACGTCTCTCCTTGCTGTACAGTCCTTTCTTCACTTGGGTTTCTAGGGCTGGCTGAGGGGCCTTTTGCCCTGTGGCTTTTTGGAAGCACCAAGAGATGAACCTTGATTGACAGGCCTCGCAGTTCATGAAGCTCAGCGTGTGGACTTTGGCTGAAATGGGGTCACGTGTTTTGAATGCACTTGGGCTTTTGGGATTCTGATGTAGCTGAGTTCCACTCTATTACTAATACCTTAAAAATGGGCCTCCCGATCCCTTTGGCTGACCGCACAGCACAGAACTTTTCTGTGTGCGTGTTCCAGCTGACTCATGTGGTGGATTGGCCTCTAAAGAGTTGAACAGGACAAAAGCCAGTTTGTGCTGTAAGCGCTGTCTTTTTTTTTTTTTTTTTTTTTTGTAAACGGAGGTACTGGGGATTGAACCCAGGACCTTGTGTATGCTAACCATACACTCTACCACTGAGCCGTACCTCACCCACCTCCCCTGGCAGCCAAGTGCTGTTGAGAGAACATTGCCGCACGCTTATTATGTATGTAGCATTTCTTACTTTGTCACTCTTTGTACCCCCAAAACTCTTTGGGTCATTTTCATTAGCCTGGCTAATGTGCACCTTTTTCCTTTTATGAGAAGCCTGCAGTGAAACCTTGGCGAAAGTACCATTATTATAGTCACTTAGTTAATTTCGAGTTTTCTGTAACTGAAACTTTTTTTCGTCAAATGTCAGTTTTCATGATTCCTTTGGAGTCAGCTAAATTCAGGAAAATAGTGTTGAAAGTCAAAACTCCATATTTTTTCTCACATTGAATAACAGGATAGGTCATTTTTACAGGATTGTCATAAAGATATTTCAGAAAATCTGTGTATCAAAGAGACAGGGCTACACCTGAGCCCGTGATACCAAGTTTCAGTCTGAGTGAAGGCGTTTTTTTGGACAAAAGCAAAGCATGACCTGACTTGGAAGAGACTAAATTGCAGTTATTTGTGTCATGGAATTGTCTGAATTTCTGTTTATCTAAAAGCTGGCTTCCTTTTCCTTTCCAGTGTTGTAGCAGATATTGGTATTTTTAGTGGTTTTTGTTTTGTTTCCTTCTTTATTTTTGCTTTGCTTTGTTTCCTAGTTTGAAACTGTAAATTCCTTTGTAACATTACAAACTGTACATTTTGTAATAACTAAATGTAACTTGTGTTCTGATTTTTTTTCTGTAAATGACGTTATAATGACAGTTGGAGAATTTATATATGGTCTGCAGATCATAGTACTGGATTCATGTTAATTATTTGATTTTAATGTTTAATTGACATAATTGATGTACAATATTGTGTTAGTTTCAGGTGTGCAGCAAAGTGATTCAGCTATATATGTGTAATATATATGTTATATATATATATTCTTCAGATTCTTTTCCATTATAGGTTATTTCAAGATACTGAATATAGTTGATTAGGTTTATTCTTAGGTATTTCATTCTTTTTGATGCTATTGTAAATGGAATTATTTTCTTAATTTCCTTTTTGGATTGTTCATTTTTAGTGTATAGAAACAAAACTGAATTTTTTGGTGTTGATTTTGTATCCTGCGACTTTGCTGAGTTCCTTTATTAACTCTGATGGTTTTTTTGTGTGTAGAGTCTTTAGGGGTTTCTCTACATATGATCATGTCATTTGCAAACAGAGATAATTTTGCTTCTTCCTTTCTAATTTGGATGCCTTTTCTTTTTCTTGCCTAACTGCTGTAGCTAGGACTTCCGTAGTCTGTTGAATAGAAGGGGTGAGAACAGGCATCCTTGCCTTGTTCCTGATCTTAGGAAAAGTTTTCAGTCTTCTGCCTTTGAGTGTGGTGTTAGCTGTGGACGTTTCATAAATGGCCTTTGTTATGTTGAAGTAGCTTCCTTCTATTCCTAGTTTGTCAAGTGTTTTTATTATGAAAGGGTCTGCTCCCTGCTTTTGTAAAGAAAGTGTTATTGAAACACAGTCATGCCCGTTTGTTTACATATTGCCTATGTTTGTTGTCACTTTACAATGACAAAGTTGAGTAGTTGCAACAGAGACTTTGAGGCCAGCAAAGACTGAAGTGTTTACTGTCTGGCCCTTTTCTGATCACTGCTGTCAACTGTTAATGTGGCCGATTACATGGATTGCTTTTTGAATTTTGAACCAGTCTTGCTATCCTAGGATAAACTTCACTTGGTTATGATATATTATTTATTTTTTTTGTTGCTGGATTCAATTTGCTAATATTTTGCCAAGGACTTTTGCATTTCTGTTTATGAAAGATACTTGTTTGTTGTTTTCTTGTCTTACACTGTCTTTGTCTGGTTTTAGTATCAGGGTAATGCCGGCCTTAAAATGAGTTGGGACGTGTCCCTCCCGTTGTATTTTCTGGAAGAAATTTGTGTAGAGTTGGTGCTATTTCTTCTTTAAATATTTGGTAGAAATCACCAGGGAAACCATCTGGCCTGGAGATTTCTTTTTTGGAATGGTTTTTAACTACAGATTCAATTCTTTAAAATAGTTATAAAGCTACTTAGATTATCTGTTTCATCTTGAGCGTGTTTTGGTAATTCATCTTTTTTGAGGAACGGGTCCATTTCTTATAAATTGCTGATTTTATAGGATGTATAGAGTTGCTTGTATTGTTACTATCTTTTCAATATCTTTGAAGCCTATAGTAATATTCCCTTTTTGCTTTTCCTAATATTCGTAATTTGTACTTTGACAGTCTTGCTAGAGATTTATCAATTTATTGATCTTACTAAATTGTTTTTATCCATCATCTTTATTGTTCTCTATTTTTATTTTTTTTTTTACTTCTGCTCTAATCTTTTTTAATTCTTTCTTTCTGCTATTTATGTTTAGCTTCTTCTCTTCCTAGTTTCTTCAGGCAGAACCTTAAATTATTAAATTATTTCTTTTTTTCTACTGTAAATATTTAATGCTATAAATTTCCCTCCAAGCACTGCTTTAGTTGCCTGCACAAATTTTGATATGTTGTATTTTCGTTTTAGTTCAGTTCAAAGTATTTTCTAATTTCCTTTGAGTCTTTCTCTTTGACTTATGAATTATTTATAAGTGTGTTAATTTCCAAGTGTTTGAAGATGTTCCTGTTATCTTTCTATGACTCATTTCTATTCTTTGTATTATTTTAGTTCCTTAATTTTGTTATGGGTTGTTTTATGACCTTGGATATATTCTATCTTGGTGAATGTTCCACGTAGACTTGAAAAGAGTATGTATTCTGTTGTCATTGGGAGAATTGTTCTATAAACGTCAATTAGACCTGGTTTGTTGATGCAGTTTTCAATTCTTCTACATCCTGATTTATTTAAATTTCTTTTTTTTAATTTTGTAATTTTGGAGCTGTAGTCTAGAAAGAAAGTACAACCCCAGCTTACAATGTTGTATGTATTCGAATTTGTGTTCTTTCCCAGAGTGCCTTATTTTTGTATTTAATGTTCCTGAATGGCATCTGCATCAAGTTACAAGAACTTGGTACTTGTTCACCTTTTTTGGAAAGCACAAAAATACTGGACAGGGTTAACTTTGTTTTATGAGGTACTCTCCCGACTACCTGGCACCGGCCATTATCTTAGGTAAATACCTGAAAAATCAGTTTTAGAGCCACTTGGAGATGCTTTTTCAGACAACTTAGCTGACTCCAATTCAGACGTAATGTAAATATATTGGTTACCTCTTCAAGTGAAGATTGATATAAAAAGCTATGTGTTGGTTCTAATGAGTGGATGAATGGTCACCAAAGAGGTTCTGAGACCACAGCTCACCCATTAAGAGTACTGAGTAGTCTGAGTCATTGAAGATAGATCTTTGGAAGGAGCCTTTAGTCAATCCAGGCTCATCTACCTCCTTTTTAAGAGGTCGATTTACCTGGATCCCCTAAGACTTCCACTCTAGGTTTGAATATGCAAAGTCTTCCATCATGTTTTGAGCCTGTTGTGGGGCTAGGGTGGACCCTAGACCACATCTGCAGAAGAGGGACCAATCAGAGCTCTGAGTCTTCGGTTAGACGTCCAGCCCCGGCATCCTGGGGCTGGACTGGGGTCTATTCTCATGCAGGTAACTCTTTGATCTCTCTCCTTTTTCTCCCCAATCCAGCTGTGAATGACCTTAGACCATGCATTCTATATGGGGCAGCAGGGGAAGGGGAGGATAAAAAATTGGTTCTTGCAGCGGTGGTGGTAAAATTGCCTTACTTTTTAATGTATAAAGCATAGATGTAGAAGAGTACATATAAATAGATGGACTGTCTATCTCTTGCATTTATTTAATTGGGGGGATGCCTAGGAAAAAAATTGTCTGAAAAGGCTCCTTAGAGGACTGATGATGACAAAAAGGGTTAAGAAAGATTGCTTTAAATGGAAGATGCTCAGAGAGGTGCTGAGCAGAAGGGCTGCTGGGATTTGAACAATTTGTAATTGAGAGGAGGTGGAAGATGAAGCTTCTGAGTTTTATTACAGTAAAATATTTTTATCCAGAGATTTTCAGTGATGGAAACAAAACGAAAGAGGACTAAATCATATCATGAATTCAGGTTAAATGTGAGGCGGTTGTTGCTGTCTGAGAGCTTCATGGAATAACACAGGAAGAAGTTATAAAACAAGGAGAATTTCCTTCTTCCTGGAGTCCTTTAGGAAAGGTCCTGTGGGAAGTGAGCCAGGTCTCCTCGGAGGCTGTCAGTCCATGGGTGGTTGAGGAGGGAGCCTATTTCAAATCAGTATTTTAAGACCTGGGTACAACCCCTTCTCCCACCATTTGGACAACTGGCAACGTTTGAGTAGGGACTGTGTGTTAGGTAACAGCTATTGTTAACTGCCAGAAATTGACAATTGCACTGTGGTTATATAAGAGAATGTTCCTGTTCTTGGAAAGTACATAATGAAGTATTTAGGAACAAAAGGATATCTCTACACCTCTCTAGTGGTTCCAGAAATCCTGTATATAAGGAGAGAGGGAGAGGGGAGGTATAGCTCAGTGGTAGATTGCGTGCCTAGCACCTGGGTTCAATCCTCCGTACCTCCATTAAAAATAAATAAGTAAAAACCTAATTACCTCTGCCCCCTCAAAATAAATTAATTTGTAAAAAGTACCTTCATTAAAATTAAATAAAAATCTAATTACCTCCTCCTCCCCCCAAAAAAAATTAAAAAAAAAAAAGAGAGAGAGAGAGAGAGAAAAGAAGAGGGAAGGGGAGGAGGGGGGAGGAGGAGGGAGGTGGGTGGGTGTGGATGGAGGGGAGGAAAGGAAGGAAGGCAGGGAGGAGTGGGGAGAGAGCCAGAGCCAGGGTAATGCAGAGGCAGGAACATCTGTAACTGCTGAATGTGGGTGAAAGGATACATAGGAGTTCATGGTAATCTTCTTGCAACTCTTCTGTAAGTGTGAATCATTTCAAAGTACAAAGAAAAAAATAATAATAAGGGAGCAAGAAAACACATGGCTCCTTCGAGAAACAGAAGGCACACTGTCTCCTGTAATGATATTTGAAATCACCTTAAGTAGTTTGACTGAAGCAGGTTATCTTACTGCCAGATGCAGGAGAGCAGGTGTCAGCCCTCAGTTCTGGCTCAGTGCCTGGCTCTAGTAGGCTCTCAATAAATATTTGTTACAATGAATGGAGCCAGAGCAGCAGTGATTTCAGAGTCGACCTTGCACGGATTTGGATGTGCTTCCCCAGACACGCCTCTCTGTGACTCTGGATTTCATGAAAAGTCACCAAATGGAAAAGTTTTGTCTCAGGGACCTTGCATTACAATCAGTGTAATGGAAGAGACCAAAACCTTAATTTTAGACTTCTTGCCGGTAAAAGGCACCCGAGGGACATGCCCCCCGTGTTGGTTCTCATTTAAAAAATATGCCATCTCCAAAAAAACGGTGTTTAGGTAGGTGGATGCTAAAGTTGCTTTCATTGTGGTGAAATATACATAACATAAAATTTGCCATTTTAACCATTTTAAGTTACAGTTCCGTGGCATTAGGTACACTCACACTGTTCTGAAACCATACTCTGTCCCTACAACTTTTTATCCTCCCAAAGTGAAACTTTGTGTCCATTACACAATAACTTTTATTATCATTTGCTTAGCAAACCATTGACAGAATTATAATTGTTACCCTTAGTGATAGTAGGCTACAGGACCTCAAATCTAAAATTGGTGGCACCAAAATTTGAACACTTACTTAAATTTAATTATTTTGAATAAGAACACTTAACACGTTTAACAGGAACATCTGCTAGTTTACACAAATTAACTTTAAAGGTTATAACGCACATGGAGGGAGGGGCAACATAGGGGTAGGGGGTTGAGAGGTGCAAAGTATTGGGTATAAAATAAGCTACTAGGATATATTGTACAACATGGGTCTTATATTTTATAACAACCATAAATGAAGTATATAACCTTTAAAAATTGTGACTCACTGTATTGCACACCTGTAACTTATATAATATTGCACATCAACTCTACTTTAATTACAAAATTTTAAAAAGAGTACAACATACCCTGTAATATATGCCATTTAAAGTGAAATGTAAGAGCACTAAGGCTTTTTAAAAAACTTTAAATTAACCTTATGGAGGCATAATTAACAGACAAATGTACCTGTTTTCAGTGTATAGTTCTATGACTTTTGTGCATTTAAAAAATTTTTTTTATTGAAGTATACAGTCAGTTACAATGTGTCAGTTTCTGGTAGGAGTGTCTTTTTTAATACAAATACCAATGCTTCCTTTGGTGGGAGTCATTCTCTGTTTTATGACTTATTTTTTCTAGTTATAAAGGTATTATTTCATGTTCCTTATAAAAACTCATGGAGAATTCGGAAAAGACTAAAGAGAAACCAAAAGACATCTGTAATAGTCTCTCTCTCTTTGAAAATAGACTCTTTTAGAGCAGTTTTAGGCTCATGGCAAAATTAAGTGGAACTACAGAGGTCCCACATACCCTGCCCCTCCCCTCAGCCTTTCTTGTTACACTTGAAGTTATAGAGTGGCGTCTGCCTGTCGGGATACAATTCCAGGCTGCTAACCTTCAGCGCTTTTCTCCGGGAGCCTCCCTGGCTCCCTGGCTGGTGCGGACCCTGGAACTTGGGGCTCCAACACCCTCTTGTTTGGTGGCTCCTGACACAGTCATACCAGGAAGGGAGTCCTGGGGTTCATGGTGGCTTGGTAGGTCCTCAGTATTTGGTGGTTGAACCAACATGTGATTTGCACAGCTTCAGAATTTGGTTTATTACAAACCTCCTTAGAAGTAATTCTTCTTGGGGTGAGTTCCACGTGCAGACTATAAAACAGCTCTGGCAAATAGAAAACTAAAACTCTGGCTTCTTGATTAAACCTTAACAGAAAGAGGCCCCTGGCATGCATGAACGTTAAGGTGGTTTACACTATAATTTTCAGGCAGCTTTTGTGCTTGAGTTTTTTTGGACCTTGGAATGTATTTTCCTTTTGCAAGGAGGGCTAAGGATTAAAAAGGATGGTTTGTGGGGAAAAAGAGAGCAGGTGGTGATTGACTCTGTGTGTGTGTGTGTGTGTGTGTGTGTGTGTGTGTGTGTGTGTGAATGACATGTGGCTGATCCCCTTGAGGGAGAGAGAGGCAGGTCATACTATCTCTTGTGGCAGCTTCCAGGAAGTCCGGAAGATGCTCGTTTGGCCTCTGAGCCTTTGCAAGGGGAGACAGAGGGGCAGGAGTAACTCCCATGCTTCCTTCCCGGGAACTGCTAGTTTTAAGCTGGGGAGAGCCTGCTTTATGTCAACTAGCTTGCAACCTTCCAGTGTCTATTTTGCCCTTGCTGTGTCATTTAGGTCAATTGGATCCGAGTTAGAAATTTGACCAACAACATATTTAAACTGATACCCCTATTGTGTCTCATTTCCATGGTCTGTTTACAGTTCTAATGGATGTAAATGCTCTTGTTATCTTGCATGGGAATGGAACGCAGGGTTCTGATTTGTTTCATGTTCCATCATGTTGTTGAAACTTGGTGAGTGTTGCTGGGGGTCTGAATGACAAGCCGGATGTGTCAGGGGCCAGCCTTTCCTTATGTGGTACCCCTGGTGTCCTGGGAAACAGGGAGAGGATGCTTTAGTTAGGAGGTTGACAAAACCCAAAAACAAGTTCAGGAAGGGGCCTCTGAGACTCCCAGTTTGCAGGATCCCTGGGTCTTGAGCTGGTTTTGCTCATGGAGGCTTTTTTTGTATGTAATTTCTTAAACATCAGCGTGGTGAAGTCAGCTGTGATGGTCCTCTCTGTGCCAGGGAGTTTAGGAGAACTGATCAGATCCCGGGCTGTTTTTCTTCACTGACAGGCAACCTTTTCATTCTCCGCATTTGAGAGAACCTGATTTTCAGTAGCCCCACAACCACATGTTACAACTCAGGAATAATCCTGACATTTTTACCTCTATCCTTTTTCTGGAAGCATTTGCCAAAATAAATAAAAATTGCCAACAGTAAAAGGGAGGCTGACATTTTCCTTCCCAGAACATTATTCCGAGTCCCTGAAGGCCCTCAGATGAACTTACCCAACCTTCATCTCATAGGTGTGGAAACAGCCCCCAAGAGATGACATTTAATTCAAAATTACACTGACTTTGTGGCAGGAACAAGAAACCTGATCCCTGCTCCTCAAGACAATTTGGAAAAAACTCCAGAAAAGTGATGCTAAATGTGGTCTTTCCACCCTGTGGTTTTGTTATACAGCAAAGAATACCCACTGGCTTCTTAATATCTGGCCAATGCCCCAAGACTCATTTGATGTTCTGGTTTATTTATTAGCTGTTTTGAGTGATGGAGAAAAACTTCAAAATGCATGGAGAGCTTTTCTTGAACCCTGTGTTCCTGGGGTATTAAAAGATTGTGCTGGGGATATCTTATCTCTGAGTCTGTGGCTAATTTCCTCTACTATATCGCGGAGACAGCTGGGTTTGGTGGTACTTTCAGCAGCCGAAGTTGCTTTTATTTTATTTTCCAAATTGTGAATAAAGAACCAGCCTTTAGGACTGCTTCTAATCTCTCAGTAGCTAGTGCACTGTTGCTGCTAAAATAGGAGACGCACTTCTGAATTCTGCAAGGTGCCTAGCTAACTTTGATTAGACTGCATTAAGCACTTGGGACTTTCCCTGTGGACTGATGCTTCCTAGCAGGTCTTTAGGACAGAACATCCTTCAGTTACTTGGCAGCGGTTCTAGCCTGGACCTTGCTGTGTTGGTGGCTGTGGCATGTTTGTCCCTCTTGCACACTCCTCCTCTCTTGATGACCTGTTGTTTTGGACTACCCCCTGCCTCCCTAGAGATGGCATTTGACCTTTGGAGGATACATCCTTCCTTGGGGCACTAGTGAGCTTTCCATGTGCTGCAGTGCATCTTCCTCTTTAGTTAAGTGTTAGGGTTGGCAAACTTTTCCTGTAACGGGCCAGATTGTGAGTAGTTTCGACTCTGCTGTTGTAGCATGAAGGCAGCCATGAGCATTATGTAAACAAACAGGCATGGCTGTGTGCCAATAAAACTTTATTTACAAAAGCAAATGGTGGGCTGGATTTGGCTCAGGGCCGTTGTTTGCTGACTTCTGGTTTAGAGTTTTTTTGGAGGGGGAAAACAAGGCTGAAGCGCCCTTGGCTTCTGTGGGTGATGGAGGAGAGAGGATCCAGTACTTGGGACATAAACATCTCAGTTGAGATTTAGCATCCGTGGTGGGCAAGATGCTTTTTGTATTATTTTTCAATAACTTTTCAGTTGACAGAAGAAAAATAAAGGCGTCTTTTGGGAAACAATGTTCCCAAATACCACTGTTTTTATTAAATTTTTTTTTTTTTACATTTTAAAAATACTTTATTTATTTAATTTGGGGGTTTATTTATTTGTTTAAATGGAGGTACTGGAGATTGAACACACTCTAACCACTGAGCTATACCCTCTCCCCTTTCCACCGTTTTTAATACAGCTCTTTTCTCATTTTTGTGTGTTTCTTTTGAGTCCTGTTCCTTTGTACGTGTACTTTGGCAAAGCCTTGATGTGTGTGCAGACCAGTTGGTATTAAGAGCGGAAAGCACCCACATAGCTGACTGATCTAGTGAAGCCTAAAGGGTGTGCATGAGATTTGGCAGAGAGGGTATTTTTAATGGACTGATTTGTGAGGAACAGTGTCATTTTCTCTGACTTTTTCACTAAAAGTACTATAATTCACTCTTTACTTAAGCCCTGCAAAATAGCCGTAGCCTGAGGGCTAACTATTGGAAGAAGTCAGGCCAGGATGAGAGTAAATCAGGTGAACTGCTCTTCAGTGCCAAACGCACCCTCTAGCTCTAAGCTAACTTTGTGGTCCCCAGGTTTCACGGCGGTGTGAGACTTACTGCACCCTTGCCAACGGCCACAAAGACTACACCATAGCAGATGTAAAATTTTTTCTTCCTTCTTGGTTGGTGCACACACAATAAACCAGGAAAACAAATGACCACACTTCAGTCTCACTCGATATGTGATTCTAAAGCTGTATTTTTCTAAACAGGAATTCCCACAAATATGCATATCCGAGAATGGCAGGATTCTTTTTTACAACAGTGCTACCATTGTGCAAATTATTTTGAAGCTCCTCTTTTGGAATTACCTTCAGAATAAGTTATAAGCCGCAGCAGGAAAGAAATCTGCCTGCTCTGTGGTCTTACCTCATTCTGGACTAAAAATGACTCTGAGTTGCTTTCAGCTGTTTCCCAATCTCATAACCATGCTCAGAGCAGATGGATTTGTCTCAACTGAGATGAAGGTTATGGGTAATTACAATAAAGCAGGAGCCTCTGAGGGTATTTCGTTGGAGGGAACAAAAATATTTATTTCTGTGTAAGTTGTGATAGTTAAAAAAAAATCATGCCTTCGTACGTCATTAGGCTGTCCCCAGACCGATATGCCAGCGTGGCTTTTGAATGAGATCATCCTGACCCGAAGTGGCCTCCGAGATTGACCTGCTCTATTCCAAATCCCACCCTAGGGCCTGAGGCAAGGGCCCTTGAAAGGCCCTCATTTTTATGTGCTTTCTTGTCCCTCTTATCTGGGATGCATGAAAGGCTCTTCTAGGTTTGTTTTCTTGAAGACCGTGTGTATAGTCATAGAAGCTGACAGACTAATATGTTCTCCCTACTCCTCCTGTCCTCCCTCCAGCATGGAGAGTGGGAAGCTCATGTCCTGTACTGGGGAGTTTTATTGTCTGGCAGGCAGTTGTAGACTCATACCTTCAGAGCTGTTCAGAAGAAGCATGCCCGTTAGGATCCTAATTGCAGACAGTAGATTCCTTTTATGCTGTCTAAGCAGCAGGGGATTTACTAGCCAGTTTTATAGTATTTCTGGAAGAACAAACCTTTGATGCTACATGTTCAGCAATGACACAGCTGATCTCCAACCAATTCCCAACCATAAGATGGTTCTAACTCACTTCTGCGCCAGTACCTATGACACTAGAGGCAGAACACTGAAACCTCTGTGCAGCTGCTCCAAGCGTCAGATACGCCTCCCACTGTCTGGCTGAAAGTTCTCACCGCCCAGCACGTGAGTGTTCCTCTGCCTTTCAAGTCTTGCATGGGAGTGTCTGCTTGGAAGAATCTAGCTGCAAGGGAGTCTGTGAAGGGAGTGTCCAGCTTTTTAGCCTCGGTAGAGCAGGAAGGTGGGTGGGCTTGAAGACGGTTGGATGGTGCTGAGTGAGCCACTTTGCAGCATTTGTGACCAAGGGTGTATACATAGATGTGATGGCTAAACCTTTGGTGGGTAGGTCTTGCAGTGAAAAGAGCAGAGGGTGAAGGATTGAGTGTAGGAGGCTAATGGGGGCCATTGGGAAAATTCAGTGACTGAGATTCAGGGCAGCTGTCAGCAGTGTTACCAGGAGCATGGCTGCCCACTGTGTGGCAGGTGGCACTGCTGGGTGGGAGCAGCTGCTATACCATGCCTGTGCCCTTGGCACGGTCCTGACCTTGGCCTCACGGTGCTTTTTATGTGTAGTACTGGAGTTTTGAGGCTGGCAGAACCAATTTCAGTTTCCAGCTGGATGACCACAGGTAAGTTAACACTCCATTCTGAGTTTCAGTCTGCTTGTCTGTAAAATGGTGATATGCCTGCCTTGCAGGGAGATTGCGATGGTAGATAACAGATGACAGGTGACTAACCTGCACCTCTGATGTATAGTGGTTGTCCAAAAATTACTTCTGTTATGCTCAACTTCGCCATCTTTTTCTGTAGCTCACAATTGCAGTAAACCCCAGGGGATACAGTAGCTTCTATGCTTTTTCTTAGCAATTAGCTTACCTTTCCCAACCCCTGTATGCCAGACTGTCCCCCTGCTTCTTGAACATTTTATTATGAAAAATTGCAAACATACAGGAAGGTTGATAGAATGGTACAGGGAACACACGTATATCTATCATCCAGATTCTACAATGAGTGCTTTATTATACTTGCTTTATCACATAGCTTTCCATCTATCCGTCCATCAACCCATTTTATTTCTTTATACATTTCAAAGTGAATAGCTGACATCAGTACACTTCCCTTTAAATATTTTAGCATGCATGTCATTAACAAATATTAATGATCTTTATTTGCAGTTTTTCCTCTTGATGTAAAATTTCACAGTGAAATGCATGAATCTTAAGTGTGTGTTTGCTGAACTTTGACAATTGCATACACCTGTTACTTAGAGCCGTGTCAAGGTACAGAACATCACCACCTCCCCAGAAAGCTCCCTAGTGCCCCTGCCCCGCCCCCCATCACAGGTAGCCACCACCCTGTTGTTGTTGTTGTTTTTCCAACTATAGATTTGTTTTGCCTATTCTGGCATTTCATATAAATGGAACCAGGCAGTAGGTGCTTCTCACTGTCTGGCTTCCTCTAGTCAGCCTAACATTTTGAGACTCACCTGTGTGGTCGTGTCTTACCGGCACTGATTCCTTTTAATTGTGGAGACGGCTAACTTTAAAATCACTTCCATGAAGAAGGAAGAACTGTGAGCCTTCCTTATGGAGCTTGGAGTTTGTTCCTTCTTTCTCCTTTTCGTCCTGATGTCACCAGCGCCCAAAGGCTCATTAGAGTTGAAGGGGCTCAGTCTCTCTGAGTCTCCGCATCGTGGCCGGGATGCCCTCTCTCCAGTCCCTTTCCCTTCCCTCTCGAGACTAGTGTTAGTGGGGATTTATGTGCAGGAGGAGTGACAGGGCCAGTGGGCGGGCATCTTCGACATTTAATTGTTTTAGGGTTAAAAAAAAAGGATGAATGCCACCTTCTCCTAGTGATTTCTGTTGCAGAGGATTTCGTTATGCTGAGTACATGCTAGAAATATAGTCTCAGTTGGTTGCATTGGAGTTGGAAACAAATGCCTATTTAGATTTTCTGTTCATGAATTAGTCAGCACCTGAAGCTGCTAAATTCTCTGATGGAAAAAACGAGTCACTTTTTTGCCTCCTGTCCCCAGCTCCTTCCTCTGTCCCTCCTTCCCTTCTCCTCCTCCATCTCTCTGTCACACACACACAGACACACACACACACACATACACACAGACCCCTTTGGAGCATATTTACATATAATGACATCTGAAAGGTTAGGTAGATCTTTTTGGAAGGTGGCTGAGATGGTTGAGGGGGAGAAGAAAGGGTGGAAGGAGAACTGCACGGCGTGGTAACAGGGAGGCAGGTAGGGTAGGTTATTAAGTAAGGTGAGGAGGCTTGGACTCAGCAAGGCTCGCTGCTTGCTAGTTCCTTCTTTGTTCTGTCCAGCGCCGAGGTTCTGGAACCTCCTTGCATCTGAGAAATATTGGGAAAGGTTTTACAAAATACTTCCCATCCTGGACGAGTTTAACCAGAATTTACACCCCTTCGTGCCATTCACTGTGCAGCCTCAGTTTAAAATCACTTCGGGACGCGTTTTCACACACAGTGTCGCCGCGCATCCTAAGCATCACGTGAGGCGGGGTTTAGTAAGATCTTATTACAGCCGAGCCGACTGATGTCGAAATGGACACGGGAACACGGGGCAGTCTGATTGCTGTGGCCATGTCCTTCCCGTTATCCCGCGTCCCCTCTGCTCCCTTTATGTGCATGGATTTCACATCGCAGGATGGATCACTCCTTCGTTCGGTTTTTCATCATTCGTTGCTTTCCATCTGCCACGTGTGGCTGGAGGTCGTTGGTGGGTCACTCCCTCGGGGAGCCATGGGCCCAGGAAGGGGACATGGGACCGTGGCGTGGAGTCCTAGGGGGTGGGGGAGCACCGTGGAGGGGCACCAGTTCTGGACGCGGTGGGCGAAGAGCTCTCTGAGGAGGAAATACCGCCGAGTGAGTACCTGGGAGTGTGAGAGAGCCAGCAGGGGCTCTCCGGAAAGGAGTCTGAAGCTGACAGCTAGTGAGAACACCTGGGCCCGATTACTTTATCACTTTTATCATAAAACGATTTCTCAACCCACCCACTGTGCAGCAAGGCATGGTTTCTCACTTGCACCAAGGTCCTATTTGTGTTAGAAAAATAAGAGAAGTCACGGGATATCTTCTGTGATTTTTGCTCCCGGGAGCAATGCTGCCGCTCTGCGCATGCGCATATGTCTCCCAGCGCAGGTGCGCAAGAATCTCCCCGTGATGTACATGTGGAAGTTGAGTTTTGGGTTTTAGGGTATCTGAGTGCTCAACTTTGTAGGATGATGCCACGTAAGTGTACCAGCTTAATGTCTACCAGTGGAGTATAAACGTTCCATCGTTCTACATCTTGCAGTGTTAGACTTATTACATAAAAATTTTTTTCTTTTAATTGAAGTATAATTGACTTACAATGTGTTAGTTTCTGGTGTGCAGCAAAGTGATATATATATTCTTTTTCATATTCTTTCCTGTTTTGGTTTATTACAAGATACTGGATATAGTTCCCTGTGCTCTACAGTAGGACCTTGTTGCATATCTATTTTATTTATAGTAGTTTGTATCTGCTAATTCAGAACAACTAACTTATCCCTCCTCTACCCCCTTTTCGCCACTGGTGACCATAAATTTACTCTCTATGTCTGTGATTAGGCGAGGACGACTCTTCCCCCTTCCGTTCCTCCTCCTCCCTCCCCCTCCACTCTTTTTTTAAAACAGAGGTACTGGGGGTTGAACCCAGGACCTTGTGCATGC
The DNA here is from genome assembly GCF_009834535.1 of Camelus ferus. Lineage (NCBI taxonomy): Eukaryota > Metazoa > Chordata > Mammalia > Artiodactyla > Camelidae > Camelus > Camelus ferus. Next base: position 46,351,920 of record NC_045712.1, read on the forward strand.
TAAGCACGTACTCTACCACTGAGCTATATTCTCCCTCTAGAGGTCTTAATTTTGCTAAGCTACTGGGTATAAATAGTATTTCCTTAGTGTTTTAATTTGTATATCCATGATTATCAGAAAGAGAGCCGCTCTTCATTTAAGGGTCATTTTTTTCTTCCTATTTTGTGAAATTCCAGCTTGTGTCTTTTTGCTCCACTATCTGATAGGTTATTTATCTTTTTCACATTGGTATAGAAGGTTCTTTATATATCCCGAATACTTATCCTTTGTTGGATGTATGTGTCAGAAATATCTTCTCTTAATTTATAGCTTATCTTTTAACCTTATTTATGATGCTCTTGAAAAACAAAATATTATTTATTTTTCACACTTTATTATGCTTCCCACTGCTGATAGCTGCTCCATTCACTGACAGAAACAGTCACCATTTCTGGCAGTCTCATCTCAGATGCCTGGGAAGCCAACACAAGCAAACATAAGTAGAATTTCCTACAGAGACCCACTTTTAAAAAATTGCTGATTCTCAGATCACTACGTCCATCCATAGCACAACTGACAGCTCAAATTTTTCACTGAGAACCTAGCTGCCAGCTCTGATCCAAACCTGGTCAATCTACAGACAATCTCAGCTCAAGAGGTTCTTATTTTATTATTTTTTTAAAGAAGGAAGTAATTAGGTTTATTTATTTACTTATTTATTTTTGATAGAGATACTGGGGATTGAACCCAGGGCTTTGTACATGCTAAGCACACACTCTACCACTGAGCTATACCCACCCCCACCTAAGAGGTTCTTAATTTTAATGTGACAGGATCTCTGTATTTTCTTTTATGGTTCACTAGAAAGACATTCTTCATTTTCTGCTGAAAGTTTCAGTTTACCTTTCTTAATTGTCTTTAATTTGTCTGGCCCTCTGTATCTGTGGCATGAGGTAGAGATCTAATATCTTTTAGTATCTCCCGTACTGCACAGTGTTTTCATGAGAAGGGAGAGGAGTGCAAATGCCCAGCTCCTTACACAGTTCTGGGCACATGCAGGGTGCTCTGTAAGGACAGGTTGTTGCTGTTTTAACTTTCAGTCACCCGTTTTTTCAGTTGATTAGTCCATTTCTTCATGAAGTCGTTAGCGTGTGCATTTTGGGAAAGACAGTTGAGGCAGGTTTGCATTGGTTAAGAAACCAACCTGGAATCCCTCCCCAACACCCAACTCTGCTCTAGTCTTGTCAGAAACTTGATCTGTGAGTTTAATTAGAGAGTAAATCATAACTAATGAGTTAATTGATTGGAGCATTTATTTCCAGTTGGTGATTCAGAATTTCTCTGGCATCTTACCAAATACCTTCTCCCTCTGCCCTGGATAATCAGATAGTTTTTTATTACAAGGTTAATCTCATCATTTTGGAACTTATTATTCAGCTTTATATTGCCATAGGTGTGCCATCTAAATACATGAAGGTTGGTGATGGGGGTTTCAGCCTTAAGGCTTCTCCTTAAGTTCACTCCTGCTTGAATGTCTTGGACCAGATTATATGTGCTGCACAGAAATCTTGTTTGGAGGGGACTTTTCTCATTTTGTAGCCATGCTTTAGTGGAAAGGAGAGGCAGAGAAATACTTTTTGAAAAATTAAAAGCGCTTAGCCACACTCCTGGGGCACATTGCGTGCACACAATGAAATCTGGAAAGTAAAACATGAAACTTTATAAGGTGAGCATAAAAAGCGCCATAAAAACCGGAGGCATGTTGTCAGTTATATGACCGAGGATGACTGCCCATTTATTGCTCCAGTGCGGTCAGGAAATTCACTCTGAGGCTGGAGGGCACCCGAGCAGAAGGCAGGGACTGTGGGCTGCTGTTTCTAACAGGGAACCATAAACCCAGTCCCTGGGAGAGAAGCCTTCAGTCTGTGTTGTAAAGTTCCACTCCATGCTCAAGGCTTTCCAGAAAGTGCTCAACCACCTGATGGTGGTGACTTTGTTAACCATCTGGACGGTTTCCAGGGAGGTGGAAAGGTGGAAAGATTCATCATGAGGAATGAACCTTCTCTTTTCTCCTACCTGTGTGTTGTGCTTGTGGACTTCTGGGGTGGATTCTGTCGCGGGTGTTGTTCCTGCCCTGCCCAGATAACCGTTGCCTGGGCCAGTGCACCCAACACTTGGCAACAGCACGGTTAGTTCTCCCGGGTCCTTCACTGGGAGATTCTGCCCTGCCAGGTAGCAGCCCCCTAGCCAGGCAATGACTGGGAGGAAGCACCTCATCCTCTGCCCTGGGCTGGCCCAGACCACGTGACTGACATACAGCACTGACTGAGGTGTAAAACCCAGCCCTTTGCCTCTGGCAGCACCAAGGCCATAGTTCAGCTGACTCCCGGGCTCCCTGTGGGGTCAGACCACAGCTGGCCTGGTCTCAACCCCCATCTTTTCCTCCCCCTGTGGCTTCCCTTGCTTTCTTACAGGTCTCTCTTGAGAACACTTCCTGGAGCACCCATCTGCCCAGGAACCCCCACATATGACTAACTCTAGGGAACACCACCCAAGGCAGACTCATCGCCTGTTTCTCCTCTCTGACCTGTCACACTTGGCTCTGTATGTGGAGTGTCTCCTTGAGTCTTCTTTGCCCCGTGAGGTTCTGCTGAGGGCTGATTTCAACTATTGCCCATCTTCAGACTTCCACCAACCTCCTGCTCAGTACCTGCTCAGTGCTTGTCAGAATAATGCATGAGGGGCAGATGCAGAAGCTGAGAGGGTTGGGAGGTGACTTCTGATGTTGGTGGGGGGACCTAGCATTGGCCATTTGGACAGCTACCCACAAGCATGCAGTGGACCAAACAGGGTCCTGCCATTGTGAGAAAGACAGCACTCTGATTTCTCACTCTAGTGATGCCATTGGAGCGGCCGTTGGCAGGACAGTTGGGTGGAGGATGGTGTCTCACGCTTTGGTGCCGTGCCAGGTGCTCAGGGACAGGCTGGGTCAACAGGTGTGCGTGGGAAGGCTGGTTGTGCTCTGCACATGGGGTCCTGGCCTCTCTGTCTTGCCCCCTTTACCTTCCCTCCTCACTTACTACTCTTCTTGTATTTCTTGTCTTGGCTCCATGGCTCTGACATCCACAGTTGTTGGAGCCAGAAATTTTGTGACTCCTGTCTCCTTCTCTCTCCAATATCTAACCAGCCACTTAACCCTAAATGCCTCTGCCCTGCTCTTCCCGCCCTTTCCCTTTTTTCAGACGCTCCCTGCTCTGGCCTAGACACCCACGGGCATCAACTTACGGGCCTCCCTGACCTGAGCTAGTCCGCTTCTAGACTGGCTTCAACACCATCTCCGTGGGGCTCTTCCCAAAGCCTGTGCAGTCCTTAATGCTCTTAGGTGATCTCCCATGACCTCAAGTCAAACCCAAGCTCTGCTGCAGTGCTACCCAGTGCCCACCCCTGTGTCATCCCCCATCTCGTACCCTCACTTCCTGTCCCCTCCCCTCAGCCGGGCAGGTTCTGTGTCCTTTGATAAAGGCTCGCATGCCACTCCCAGGTGGCAGCTATTCCCACTGTACTTTGCCTGGCCTTCTGTCAGCACTTCTCACACAGGCAGCTCCCTCTCCCTGCCTGTGATGGTTGAGGCTGTGTCTTACTCATAATTGTGTCGGTAGTAGGAAGCCTGATACTTTGTACAGAGTAGGCAGAAAGTTAAAAAAGTTAAAATAATTTTAACTGAGTGATTTCAGTTTAGAAGCAGTTCTTTCATATTATTTTACTTTATTCTTATTTTAAGTAGTATTTTTATTGCACTGTGTAACACTTTTTATTTTAATAATTTATAAATTTTTACATTTAAAAAATGTAAAAAACGCCGTTTAACATTGCTCATGGGAGGCAGATTGGTGTGACTATTATGGAAGACAGACCAACAGCCTCAAGAGTTTTCACGTGGTTTGACCCAGTGATGCTCTTTGTAGTACTGTATCTTACTAAAATGGCAATCAGAGAAGTACACAAGAAATCATGCATGATGTTCACTGCTGTGTGATTTATAGCCATGCAAAATCGGGAACAGCCCAAATAGGGGAGTGGTTGAGAAAGTTATGCTCCACCTGACGATGTATAATTCAGATATTAAATGATGTTTCTGAAGCACGTTTAATGGCAGTGGAGTTAATGCTCTTGAGGTGACGCTAAGTGGGAAAAAGCTGGATTCAGGCAAAACGTCCATGTACGTCTCACTCTGTGTATGTGTGTAGCTAAACAGTAAGATTTTAAGGGCATATTCCAAAATATTAACAGTGGTTTTCTTTAGGTGGTGTAATTATTTTTCAAACTTTCCACAGTGAACATGTGTTGCTTTTCCAATGAGGAAAAAAGTTTTTTTTTTCTTTTCAGCTATTAAGTTAAAAACAGAACAAAACAAAACTATGTGTTGTATGACCAAGCAGTTCCACTCCCAGGTATATCCGCAAAATCATTGAAAAGAGGGGCTCAAACAGATACTTATACTCCAGTGGTCCTGGCAGCATTGTTCACAAGAGCTAAAAAGTAGAAATAACCCAAGTGTCCATCAACAGATGACTGGATGAACAAAATGTGGTGTATCCATACAATGGACTGTTACTCACCTTAGCAAAGGATGCAGTTCTCATGCCTGCTACAGGATGAATGAACCATGAATATGCTGTGCGAAGTCAGATAAACCAGTCACAAAAGGACAAATAAAAGCACACTATGAACTCATCTACAAAATAAAAACAAACTTGAAGACATAGTAAACAAATACACTTGTGCTGTAACTGTGTTGTTTGGAAGGTTTTGGATGCTGGGCTCAGATACTGATAACTGAGCAGGAGGGTTTCGTGAGGCATCTGGGAGGGTTTAAAAGAATTTATGAAGGGAAATGTGTTATTCTTAATATTGGGCCACACATTAGGTTCTTGACTGGGAGGAAAAGGAAGGAAGAGAAGCTTTGGTGACACCCAGCAGCCAGCAGCAGTTCTGGAATATTCAAAAGTGTTCTGGCAAATCAGACAATCCTTGAAGAAATACAGCCAGAACTTTTTTTTTTTTTTTTAGCTTTGGGAATTCATCTGGCAGCAAGAAGTGCTAAAGCAAGAGTTTTACTTATGTTCTCCACTCCCGGATATTTAAGGAATTCATTTCACTTGGAGTTTAACAGGAGTGCGTTTCCTCGCCCTTACAAAAGGTGGGCGGCGCCCTTCTGAGACATGGAAGGTGGCTGGCAGCTGAGGCTGCTTCCCTTAAAGCTGACTTCTTAGCAATCCATCTAAAAATGAATGTGGAAAGTAAGAAATTGGGGTCAGCAGGGATCTTGGCAGTAGGCAAGCTGCCAGAGCCCTCTCAGGGGAGTTTGAGGTGTCTAGACTTGATGCTTTTGAGCTCTTGGTACATTTCCAGATCATCGTTTGGCTCCTAGCTGCTTCTGTTGGAACTTACACTGTTCACGGACGTTTGTTGGACTAACTCTCCGCTCCCCTTAAATCAACTCAAAAAGTGGCCGCTTTTATATTCATTCAGGAATCTTCTCTGCTCAGTATGCCTTTCCTGAGACTTATTTATTTACCCAAGGTGACTTCTGTTTCCCTTTTATCTTAGCTTTTGGAGTAAGAGTTAGCTGAGTCTGTTTTACTTTTCCTTGTTGTTTGCAGCAGACAGTAGAATGCAATCTCCTGTGTCTATGTGATTACTGAAATATTAGATAGAAAATATTTAGCTTTTTTCTTTTGAAGTTATTTCTCCTTAAGTATTGATATTGTAAGTTTCCATCCCTCTGTGTTTAGCTTGAGGAGAAACCATTTTTGAAGTATTTCTGTCACTCTTGGAACCAACGTTAACTGAGTACTTGCCCGCCCTCAATTCCTGGCACAGCTAGTGGGGAATAGCTCACAGGCACCGTCCTCAGGCAGCTTATGTCCTAGTGAGACGCATGGACACTACATTTCAGAGAAGAAGGGGTTGTGGTATCAGTAAGCACAGGGAGTTGCAGGAGCCCAAGGGAGTTTCCTAATTTAGTGTTGGGGATTGGACAGCCTTCCTGGAGGAAGTCACATCCACACTGAGTCTTTTTTATTGAAGTAAAGTTGATTTACAATGTTGTGTTAGTTTCTGGTATACAGCACAGTGATTCAGTTATACATTTATATATAGGTTCTTTTTCATATTCTTTTTCATTGTAGGTTATTACAAGATATTGAATATACTTCTCTGTGCTATACAGTAGGTCCTTGTTGTTTATCTGTTTTATATATAGTAGTTTGTATCTGCTAATCCCAAACTCCTAACTTAGCCCTCTCCTACCCCTTTAGTAACCATAAGTTTGTTTTCTATGTCTGTGAGTCTATTGTATGAGACTGACACTCTGCCTACTGTGCTAAGGAGGCAGGTTGTGAGTCTATTGTAAATAAGTTCATTTGTGTCAATTTTTAAGATTCTATATGCAAGTGATATATATTTGTCTTTCTCTGTCTGACTTACTTCACCTAGTATGATCATCTCTATGTCCATCCATGTTGTTGCAAATGGCATTATTTCATTCTTTTTTATGGCTGAGTAATATTCCATTGTGTATATAAGTGTGTATACATACATACATATATATATATATATATGTATGTATGCACCCCCCCCACAACTTCTTTATTGAGTCATCTGTTGATAGATATTTAGGTTGTTTCCATGTCTTGACTATTGTAAATAGCACTGCTATGAACACTGGAGTGTGTGTATCTTTTCAAATTAGAGATTTCTCCAGATATATGTCCAGGAGTGGGATTGCTGGATCATATCCATACAATGGACTGTTGTACCATATGGTACATTATTTTTATGTTGTTAGTTTTTTCAGGGACCTCCGTACTGTCTTCTACAGTGGCTGCACCAAACTACATTTCCCACCAGCAGTACAGGAGGGTTCCCTTTTGTCCACACCCTCTCGAGCATTTATTGTTTCACACTGAGTCTTGACTCTCATGTCTTTAGTCTGAAAGACAGTAGTGGTTAGATGTCAACCATGTCATGGGTTGTGGATTTGTCAAAACGGGGTGGCTACAGGTGAAAGAGGGCATCATTTGTTTGGGAAAATATCAGAACTTCAATTTGCTGGCACTGTAGCCCATGAGGGAAGGTGAGGAAGAAAGGTAGAGTGGACACTGGAGAAGTGAGTAGGTGTGACATTCCAGAGGCCTTTGTCTTGAGTTCACGGGGCTTTTAGAATACAATTAAGCAGGGAAGTAATGATCAGATTTTAATTTTAGCAAGCTTACTCTAGTTGAAGTAATATATATGTATGTATGTGTGTGTGTGTGTGTATAGTATAATTTTATACAGTGAAAATGGCCAGATTTTAGTTGGCCAGTTTGGGTAATGAGTTTTGTTTTGTTTTGTTTTTTAATTTTTTTGTTTGGTTTTGTGGTTTTTTTTTGAGGGGGTAGGTAATTAGGTTTGTTTATTTATTTATTTTTTAATGAAGGTCCTGGGGATTGAACCTTGTGCATGCTAACTAAGCATGTGCTCTACCGCTGAGCTCTACCCTCCCCAGGCTGATGAGTTTTGACAGTTGTATACATTCATGTTACCCCCACCCCAAACCAGATACAGAACATTTTTATTACCCCAGAAAGTTCCTCCATGTCTTTTCCCTTCAATCACCCAATCCCTACCCACCTACAGCCACTTCCTGACTTTTATCTCCAGTTAACGTCTTTCTTGGATTTCATGTAAATGGTGTCACATAGTAGGTGCTCTGTTGTGTCTGGCTTTTTTCAGTCAACATAATCTGAAGCTCATCCACACCATTGCCTTTATAAGTAGTAGCTCCTTTTTATGCTGAGCAGTACTCCGACGTATGGATGAACCTCAGTTTGTTTATCCACTCTTCTGTTGGACAGTTGGGTTGTATTTAGTTTTGGGCTTTGATGAATAAAGGTGCTGTAAACATTTGTAAAAGTCTGTTTTTAATGTATATTTTCATTTGTCTTGGGTCAATAATAGTGAGATTGCTAGGCCTGGTTGTGTTTTTGTGTTTTTGGGGGGTTTTTGTATTCTTTTTTTGTATATATATTTGTTGAAGTATAGTCAGTTTTCAGTGTGTGTCAGTTTCTTGTGTACAGCACAATGCTTCAGTCATACATGAACATACATGTATTTGTTTTCACATTGGCTGTGTTTTAAGGAATGTATTGGAATCAAAGGGCTGAGAGCAGAGAGGTCATGGTGTACAGTCCAGCTGAGAGATGAAAGTGTTCAGAGATAAGGTAATTTAATTCTGGATGTGGGTAGCAGTGAAGAAAATCCCCTTTATGAGGAAGTTGAATGAACAGGACTGAGTGATGGACAAAGATGGAGACAGGAGAAGAAAAAGGGTCATTGGATGCAGAATGAATGGCAGTGTTTCCTCTGAGCCAGGGAATTCAGGAGGTGCAGGGCTGGGGGGTGATGGTAAGAGGTTTAGTTTGGGACAGTCGAGTTTGAGCTACTTGCAGGCAGGATCAGAGGCCAGAAGAGCGACCTGGCCAGCAGGTAAGGAGCGGACAGTGGTCACCATGGAGACGGTAGAGGAGGCCATGGGAATGGAGATGACTGGGGAGGGGAGGAAGCCCCACCCCCAGACGGGGAGAAGATATTACGACCATCACCACCGATGTAGCACTTGGTTTTAGAGTACATGAAAGAACTACTAAATATAGGGAGAAAGCAATCTAATAGAAGATGGACAGATGGTAAGATGAGGCTCTTCAGAGAAGAGGAAGCTCACAGCCATTAAACACATTGAGCTTTGTCCACCTTCCTCGTCATCATATGCAGTTTAAACCATAACAACACACTATTCCATACCCTGTAGATTGGCAAAAAGAAAAGAATTCTAAACAACATGAGATGGCAGGGATGTGAAGCAGTGGGGACTCAGTTCATCCCCTGCAGATGGGAATGTAAATGAGTACAACCTCCACAGAAATCAGTCTGTTTTATGCAATAACAATACTGAACCTACTCTAGGGGAGGGCTCCCGAGCACAAATCCAAGTAGGGCTGTTGCACATTTGCACCAGAATACATGAACACAAAGGTTAATATCAGCATCCAAGTGTCCATCAACCGAAGAAAGAATACGTGAATAACCTTAAAAAACTAAAAATAGACTTACCATGTGTTCCAGCAATCCCACTCCTGGGCATATATCCAAAGGAAACTCTAATTCAAAAAGACACATGCACCCCAATGTTCATAGCAGCACTATGTACAATAGCCAAGACATGGAAGCAAGCCTAAATGTCCATTGACAGATGACTGGGTAAAGAAAATGTGGTATACTTATATAATGGAATACTACTCAGCCATAAAAAGAATGAAATAATGCCATTTGCAGTGACATGGATGGACCTAGAGATCGTCATTCTAAGTGAAGTAAGCCAGAAAGAGAAAAATACCACATGATATCGCCTACATGTGGAATTTAATAAAATGGCACAAATCTACTTATTTACAAAATAGAAACAGACTCATAGACATAGAAAACAAACTTATGGTAACTGGAAAGTGGGGGGAGGGGTGAGAAGGGATAAATTGGGACTTTGGGATTTGCAGATACTAACTACTAGATATAAAATAAACAATAGGTTTCCACTGTATAGCACAGAGAACTATATCCAATACCTATAATGAAAAAGAATATGAAAAGGAATATATGTATGTACATGTATGACTGAAACATGATGCTGTACACCAGAAATTGACACAACATTATAAGCTGACTATACTTCAATAAAAAAAAGAGTAAGTGAGTAAATTGTAGTGTAGTCATTCAGTGGAATACTGCACAGCAGTGAAAATACACTTAAACAGCAGGTACAAACATATGTGAATCTCACAAACATAACATGGAGGGAAAAAAGCAAGTTGCAGAAGAGTGTATAAAAACATGATGCTCTTCTAAAACACTCTAAACTGAGCAAAATCATATATTATTTAAGGACTTACATCCAAACATAATAAAAACGGGGGAAATGCCAACTTAGAGTTGTGGTTTCCTCTAGGAGTGTGGGAGGGGTGCCTCCCAGGGGGTCTTTTCATCTGGTCGATGAAGCTTTGTTTTCTTGATCAGGTGCTGAGTACTTGAGTGTTCGTTGTGTGTGTAATGCTTTTGTGCACCTTGGATGATTTTAAAAGGGAGAGAGCCGAGGACAGAACCTTGGGTCCACCAACATGTAAGGCAGCAGGATTTAAAGTGTCCTGACTCTGACCCACAGAGAGGAATATTTTATATTCCACATGTACACACGTAGACAGATACAAACAAGACATGGAGATATAAGTTTCAGGAAAGGTCTTTATCCTTTCTTAGGAGATAATACTCTGGTAGTTTCTATTTTATTTCATTTTCTTTAAAAATTTTTTTGGTTGTAAACCTCTAAGCCAGTGGTTCTCAGATGTGAGTGATGCCAGTCTGATGATGTCTGGAGCCGTGTTTGGCGGTCATGACTGCTAGCTAGAAAGTAGACTCTCAGGATGCTGCTACGCAGCTTCAGAGGCACAGGATGGCCCCCACAACAGAGAATCCAAATGTCAAATGTCAGCCCAAATGTCAGGATTGCCAAGGCTGAGAAACCCTGCTCTGAGTTGAAGACTGACATTTTGAGCAGCAGTGATGGAGGCAGGGGAGAGAAAGTGGCTACGAGGAGACGCAGGAGTGTGTGTGGTCACAGGAAGCTGAGGGAGGATATAAGTGAGGGGGGCTGAGACGTGTTGGTGGAGTTTGGCAGCTAGGTCCTTGCTGGTGTGAGTTTCCTTGGAGGTGTGGGGACCGAAGCCAGACTTCATGGAATAGGAGAGAAGATGGGAGAGATGTCTCAAGAAGCTTGGCTGTGAAGAGAGGAATGATAGCTGGAGCAGGCTGCAGGTTTGAAACAGGATTTTTTTTTCCAAGATGGTGGTCTTGGCACATTCCAAGGATGATGGGAGGGAGCTTGCGGAGAGGAGAGTTTGAGGGCTTAAGAGAGAGTTAACAGAATGGATCCTGTGCCTGGGGAGTCGGGAGTGGACGGGGTCCTGAGTAGGGCTGCGTGTCGGCTTCGGGTAGGAGGGAGGAGGCACACAGAGGAAGAAGAATTTGGGGTGGGGAGGAAGTTGAAGGTATTCTTGCTTCAGTCTCTGTGCAGCAGGAGGTGAGGTCACTTTCTGAGAGTGGAGTGGGGGAGGGGGAGTGGGAGGGGGAGGTGGTGGGTTCTGAGGCTGGGGTAAAGTGGAGGAGGTTTGAAATAGCCTTTGAAGGCACCGGGAGAAGAACTGAGTGGTGTGCTGGGCAGCTTGGAGGACCTCCTGAGAATGGAGACCATGACTATTATGATGTCAGCTTTAGTGGATGTGTGGTTTTCTCCTTGGTGTTGAGTGTCCTGGGGAGAGAAGCAAAGGTGGTGATACAGAGAAGAATCTGGGGTGGGATTTGGTTGGGGTGGGATTTGGTTGGGTGGGTATATGAGAGTGTCGGGGATTGAGATAGCTGGCCAGTGGGTAGTTGATGGAGGATGGAGGAGAAAGGGGAAGATAAGGGACTCAGAGAAGTAGAAAACAGCGGGGCAGGCAAATTGGAGCATCGGATGAAATGGAGGAGTTGGTGTAGAGGGAGAAGCTGTGAGAGACAGGGGAAGGAGTTAATAGAGGATGAAAAGGAGTGGAGAGAGATGTTTGGAGGGCCTGCTGGAGGGGGAGCGGTTCTAAGTGGTGACGGGAAGGTCCAGGATGGATCTTTGAGAGAAAGGCAGTAACACAGAGAAGAAAGTTACAGGACGAGGCAAAGAACCAACGAGGCAGCGCGTTTGGTGAATTCTAAGGACATTGGGAATGACGGCTGGGCTTGATGTCTCAGGAAAGACAAGGCGACAAGCTATTTCCTAAAATGGGAGAGAAGGACTGGTAGAGGTGGGTGGAAGTGTGATCCAAGGATGGAGGACTCGCACTTTGGCTTTGGGGAGTAAGACAAGACTTCAGCGTGTCTCCATCAGAAGTTGCAGTTTTGGCCAGGTTAGGAAGAGAGGTTGGGTTAGAGTTGGTCCCAAGGGGTGTAGTCGAAAAGTGGTGTAGGAGGATGGGGATGTGAGTGTAAGATTATGGGAAAGGATGGTTGGGGCCAAGAAGGGACTTGAGCTTGTCTGGAGGCTGAGAGGCATGATGGGAGTGAGTAGCTCTGTGGTTCTCTAGCTCCCCCGGTGGTTGGGAGGATCCAGTCTTTTCTCTGGAAGCAATCTCTGCTGGAGCAGAAGTGATGCTGTCCAAGTTTCTGACTCAGATCGAGTTGGCCGTGTCTCCTCTTTTGTGAGTGATGGCAGCCTCTAAAGAGGATGGAGAATCCAAATAGCCAGGAGTTGGCACTGAAAGACCTTTCCTGGCATATGAATGTTACATGGGCCTTTGACTTTCTAGAGGCCTGTCTCCTGGAGATGTGACTATTCTCAAGTGTTTTTTTTTCCTGTCTCTAGAAATCAGAAGGACAAAAAGACCACATGGGTTGAGTTCTATTCATTGTAAAGTGGCATAATAAGTTATGTCTGGTTCTTTAAAGTCGGCAGTGAATCAGCCTTTCCTGTTAGAGCGGATGGATTTCCACTAGGGAGTTTAAACACACTTTTCCTTTGATGGCTTCAATGAAGTGTTGCCTTTTTTCATGAAAGTTTTATATATTTGACCTATTTAATTTTTTTTTCTTCAGGAAATAAAAGATGGCATTTTCTTACCTCTCTTCCAAAAAAGAGAAGCATTGGATTTTTTTTGGCAAGGAAATACCTATGTGTGCTGTGGAAATTGATGGTATTTGGAAGTGAGAAAAATGTAGGCTCCTATCCCTTTTTGAAAACTATCAAAGTGAATGAAAAGAAATGACTACTTTAATGGAACTAGATATGATAAATGTTCCCCCCTCCCAAAGCTTCAATATTAGAATGAAAAATTATGTTTTGATTGCTTTCCCTATTTTTTTCTTAAAAATATGAACATTTCTTCCTGGAAGTAATACCAGAACCTACAACAGCATTTAGTTAATAGTAGCCTCCACGAGTTATCAACGAATGGTGGTTGAAAAAATTGAGTAAAAATTATACAGGAAGGGCTGACTTAGTAAATGAATGTTAAACCCCAAATTGTTTTGGTAGTATAATAAGGAAATGGGAGAAGAAAGGAAAGTAATTTTAAAGCATGAGAAAGTGAACAAAGGATGAGTGACACCTTGGAGAAACTCTGGGAGGGACGTTTACAGGCCAGATGGAAATGTTTGAGTCGGGAAGTTACATAAAGAAAGGACAGTTCTGGAGGGATGGTGGAGAGGAAGTGCCCATAAGGGCGTAAAGGGGAAAGAGATTTTTCTCACTGAAATTGTGACTATGTACAAAAATGAAAGCGCCTCAGATCCTGGTTGTAGGACCTGGTTATTGCTTTGTTTATTTGATTTCCAGAACCCTTTGTTTAAATGCCACATAGTCCCTTTACCTGTCTAAGTATGAAAACAGACTCTTTTATTAGAGTAGATTTTTTTTTCTTTCCTTCTTTTAGGTCCCAAAGCAGTATTTCCCAAGATTTATTGAACTGAATGGTGTTTCAACAGGCTGTTCAAAGGAAATAAGGACTTTTTTGTTCAAATAAGTTTGAGAAGTATCATGTTAAAAAAAGGTGGGGGCGGTAATAGCTCAGTGGTAGAGCCCACGTTTAGCATGCATGAAGTCCAGGGTTCAATCCCCAGTACCTCCATTAAAATAAATAAATGAACCCAATTATTGCCCCCCCCAAAACAACAGCAAAAAACAAAATATTGCTGCAATGGACATAGGGGTACATATTATCTCTTCAAATGGGTGTTTTTGTCTTCTTCAGATAAATACCCATAAGAGGAATTGTTGGATCATATGGTAGTTCTATTTTTAATTTTTTGAACAACTTTCATAATGTTTTCCATAATGGCTGAACCAGTTTACATTCCCACCAGCAGTGGACAAAGGATTCCTTTTCTCCACATCTTTGCCAACACTTGTTATTTCTTGTCTTTTGGACACTAGCCATTCTGACAGCTGTGAGGTGATAGCTCTTTGTGGATTTGATTGGCATTTCCCTGATGACTAGTGATGTTGGGCGCCTTTTCATGTACCTGTGGGCCATCTGTATATCTTCTTTGGAAAAATGTCTATTCAGGTCCTTTGCTAATTTTTAAATTGGATAGTTCATTTTTTGCTATTGAGTTGTATGAGTTCTTTATCTATTTTGGATATTAGCCCCTTATCGGATATGTGATTTGCAAATATTTTCTCCCACCTAGTAGGTTGCCTTTTCATTTTGTTTTTAGTTTCCTTTGCTGTGCAGAAGCTTTTTAATTTAATGCAGTCCCACTTGTTTACTTTTGCTTTTGAAGTCAGATCCAAAAACTCACTGTCAAGACCAAAGTCAAGAAGCTTACTGCCTGTTTTGTGTTTCAGGTCTTACATTCAGGTCTTCCATCCATTTTTGAGTTAATTTTTGTGTATGGTGTAAGACAGTAGTCTAGCTTCATTTTTTTTTACGTGTCGAGTTTTCTCAACACCATTATTGAAGAGACTGATTTTTCCCCATTGTGTATCTTGGCTTCTTTGTTGTAAATTAATTGACCATATATGCATGGGTTTATTTCTGGGCTCCCTGCTTTCCACTGAGGTGTGTGTCTGTTTTTAATGCCAGTATCATACTATTTTGATGATTACAGCTTAGTAGTACAGTTGGAAATCAGAGAGCATGATTCCTCCAGCCTTGTTCTTCTTTCTCAGGATTGCTTTGGCTATTTGGGGTCTTTTGTGATTCCATATCAATTTTAGAATTGTCTTTTCCATTTCTGTGAAAAATGCCGTTGGAATTTGGATAGGGATTGAGTCTGTGTTGAATCTGTAGAGTGCTTTGGGTAGTATGGATATTTTAACAGTATTAATTTTTCTACTCCATGAGCACAGAAATCGCTCCATTTATTTGCGTCTTCTTCATTTTCCTTCATCAGTGTTTAAGAATTTTCAGTGCACAGGTTTTCACTTCTGAGGTTATATTTATTCCTAGATGTTTTGTTCTTATTGATGCAGTTGTAAATGGGATTGTTTTCTTAATTCTCTTTCTGATAGTTCATTATTAGTACAGAAACACAACAGATTTTTGTAAATTGATTTTGTATCCTGCAATTTTATTGAATTCTTTATTACTCCTAACAGTTTTTTTGTGTGCCATCTTTAGTATTTTCTCTATATGGTGTCATGCCATCTGCAAATAGTGACAGTTTTATTTTTTCCTTTCCAATTTGGGTGCCTTTTAAAATTTCTTTTTCTTACCTAATTGCTCTGACTAGGACTTGCAATACTGTGTTGAACAAAAGTGGTGAGAGTGGGCACCCTTGTCTTGTTCATGATCTTAGAGGAAAAGCTTTTAGCTCTTCACTGTTAAGATGTTAGCTGTGGGCTTGTCATGTATGGCCTTTGTTATGTTCCTTCTGTACCCAGTTTTTGAGAGTTTTTTTTATGAGTGGAGTTTGAATTTTGTCAGATGCTTTTTCTACATCTAGTGTTCAACTGTTTCACAAATAGTAATAATAACCACTTGTGTTGAGCACTCACTGTGGTCCAGAAATGCTGAGTGGTTTACGTGCAATATCGAATTCAATCTTCCCCTCAGTGCTATCAGTTAATGGTTATGGAGCTCACAATTGCAAATAAGGATAGATGTTTAGAGGGGTTAAAAAATTCATTCCAGTCACTTCCTATATTGATTTTTCAGCTTAAGTGTTGAAATGGGTAGAGTGGTTACATTCGGCCTTTCTTTTTTCTTGCTACCAGATCTGATTTCATGACACAAAGCCCTAGAACAAAGAACTTTTAAAAGCTTTACAGTGATATTGTTTCAAAATCTTGTAATTAGGAACTGTGCGTTAACTTGTCTGCATGGTCCTTCATCATCCTATCCAGAAATCAAAGGCCAGTTGTTATCAGTTATAGTACAACTCCTGCAGTAATTCTGGGAGGAATCTAGGAGAAAAAAAGAAACAATAATACTCTTATTTCCTGTAATAAGAACATTTTAAAACACAGATTTTAAAAAAATCAACATTTTGTGACTATTTAAAAAATTCACATATTGTTTTTATGAAAGTATGATCCTCTACTTTTTTCTAAACACCAAAGAGAAAAGTTTTTAAAAGAAGAAGAGAAAAATTAAAACATCTTTAAAATGATGGTTGTTAAATACTTTTTTTATGATATTGGGAGCATGTGGAGTCCTACAACAGTATCCAGGTGTAAGAAAAAGGGATAGATAAGAATTCAAAAGACTGGACTTACTTTTATGATGGGCGATTTAAAATCCTTTACAGATTTTCCTGTTGGTTTGGGAAGATGAAGTATTTATTGAGTTTAAATCATGGGGAAGCTGAAGCCCAGATCAATGAAATAAGTTGTATAACCTGTTACATTGTTATTTTTTCCCTTACATTGTTAAGGCCATTATCAGAACCAGCAGCATCAGTAGACGTAAGCCATTTCTGTCCCATCTGAAATGACCAAAGTCAGATCGCTCCGGATAGTGAATTTGAGGCAGTGTGGTCTTGAAGGTGAGGAAAGTTCTTAAGTGATGGGGGGAGACTGGGAGATGAGGATGCAGTTGGGAATGAGAATATGTTTGGAGCTGAAAACTCTAGTAAAGTGGATCATTTAGAATAAACTTTTATTACTGGTAAATAAAGTATTTGGTTTTCTTTCTTTTTTTTAATTGCAGTATAGTCAATTTACAATGTGTTAGTTTCTGGTGTACAGCACTGTGATCAGTTATACATATGTATGTATGTATGTATATATATATATATATACACACACACACACACACATAGTCATTTTCATATTCTTTTTCATTATAGGCCATTGCAAGGTATTGAATATAGTTCCCCGTACAGTATTTGGTTTTCTTAAACTTCCTGTTCCTCACGCTGTTTGAATGAAAGACCATGCATTTAATTTTCATTCTATTTTTTTTTTGCTGTAATATTATCAGATACCTAAATTCCATTAGTTACATCTCATATTTATTGCTGTTTCTTCATTATTCAAGGAACATTTCTTGAGCACCTTCCATGTGTAAGATTCCATGCTTAGAGTTTTTGGAAATAAAAAGATGAATTAGATGATAATTGACCTTTAAGAAACTTCTGATATAATCGGAAAGTCAAAAAATGAGCACAAAACACTCTCAGGAGACGAAGCTGGAAAGGTAGCTTGGGTCTGAGTGCCAGGTTGAGGAGTGTGGGTTTCTGTGGATAGTCAGCATCCACTGATCCATGGAAGAGGGGCTTCATCACATCCAGCTGATCTCCTTAAAGACAGAGGAATCTGGAGGTGGATGTAGGTTCATTCTTTTTTATTTTTTCATTGACGTATAATTGACTTACAATACTGTGTTAGTTTCAGGCGTGTAGCATAGTGATTCAGTTATTATTACTATCTTTTTCAGGTTCCATTTTGGTTATACAAGCTATTGAATATAATTCCTTGTGCTATATAGTAAATCCTTGTTGCTTATCTATTTTATTTTGCTTACTATTTTTGTCTATGTATAGTAGTTTGTATCTCTTAATCCCAAACTCCTAATTTACACCTCCTCCCTGTCAGAGTGGCTATCATCAAAAAGTCTACAAATAATAAATACTGGAGAGAGTGTGGAGAAAAGGGACCCCCCCCCCCACATACTGTTGGTGGGAATGTAAATTGGTGCAGCCCTATGGAAAACAGTATGGAGGTTCCTTAAAAAACTAAAGATAGAATGTTCTATCATATGATCCAGCAATCCCATTACTGGGCATATTTCCAGAAAAACCGAAAAACTCTTAATTGGAAAAGATACATGGACCACAGTGTTCATAGCAGCACTGTTTACAATAGCCATGACATGGAAACCACCCAAGTGCCCATCAACAGACAACTGGCTTAAGAAGATGTGGTGTATCTTTATAACGGAATATTACTCAGCTATCAAAAGAAAGAAATTCTGCCATTTGTAGCAACATGAATGGACCTAGAGAATATTACGCTTAGTGAAGTGAGACAGAGAAAGACAAATACTATATGTTATCACTTATATGTGGAATCTAAAAAAGAATGCAAATGAATCTATATACAAAGCGGAAACAGACTCACAGACATAGAGTTGGGTGCATTCTTAATGGGGAGATACAGAATGCAGAGACCGGCTCTGAGGCTGAAGTTGGATTATGGCCATGGAGTTGGGGAAGAGATGGATAATAAAAGATGTGCTGGAGAGGGAACAGAACTTAATAAAGTGGTTGGGGGTTTGGGGTGGAGAGCGCTTTGAATGTTACTAATGTTTAAAATGTTAAATTTGAATTCATTTCTCAATAGATATTACATTCCCCTGGATTGTAATCCAAACGGGTGTGGTGTAAACTGTCTCCCTCTAACCCCTGCCCCAGAGATAGTCGCCAGTGCTGCCAGTTTCTTGTGTTTGCTTCTAGTGATACTTAATGCTTATACGTGAGCATCTTTTCATTCTACCTAATCGCTTTTTTTTGTTACTTAACAATATTTTTTAGAATCATTACTAGCAATAGAAAAAAGGCTCCATCCTTTTGTTAGGCTATGAGGAGGTACACTAAATGGATAGACTGTAATTTGTTCATCACATCCTGCAGATGCTCGTTTAGAGTGGTTCCAGTCTTTTGCTATTACAAAGAATATACCTTGTAATACCTGTGCATACATTATTTCTCACATATGTAACTATTTATGCGGAGTTAATGTGGCTATTGGAAACAGCTGAGTCAGAGGGTGTGCGGTATGTGCATTTTTAATTTTATGATATACAGTTGCTTAGATTGTGTACTTCTAGCCACAAAAGATGAGAGTGTGTGTGTGTATACACACACACACACACACACACACGTATAAATACAGGGTATGTTGCCAGACTTTTGGATTCTTGACAATCTCAGATTTGAAAATAATTTCTCAGTTCAGTTTTAATCTGTATTTACTTTATTGTGAATAAAGTTGAACCTTTTTCATATGTAGAAGAGGTATTTATATTTCCTTACCTGTGAACTATTTTTAGGTCGTGTGACCATTTTTCCACTAACTTACTGGTCTTTTTTTAGTAGGCGGTTTATGTATTAGGAAAATTGGCCCACTGCCTGTGATAGGAGTTGCAAATATTTTTCACATTTTGTGGTTTGTTTTTGGTGGTGTGTTTTTTTTTTTTTATCATGCAGAAATTTTAATTTCTGTGTTAACTGCATTAGTCAGACTCTTTATGCCACAGTTAGAAAAACCCTTTCCACTGCAGGTTTATTAGAGGAAACTAAGTGAGATATCTTTGGTACTTTAAGTTTCTCATGTTTAAATTTTTGATTCACTTAAAGTTTCTCCTAATGTTTTCCTGATGTTTAACATGATATACATGAGATAAGAAAGAAGGATTCAGGTTTTTTATTTATTTATATTTCAGATTGCTCCCTGGTTGTCTCTACACCATTTATTGAATAAACCATGTTTTCCTCATTAACTTGAGATGCCACTTCTATCATAATCTTATTTCTCACATGCATTTTGGATTGAAGGACTTTCTGTTCTTTACTCATCAAACCCACTGCTTATACTGATTACACAGTTTTAATTGTCGCTTCATGATATGTTTATTTGAATATTTTATAAGGATATTCTCTCTTTATTAACACTTATTTTCAGAATTTTCTTGGTTATTCTTCCCGTTGGTTTTCCCATATGAATTTTACAATGTGCTCATTCAGTGCCAACCGCCCCCAACCAAAAAAAAAAAAGAGAGAGATTTCCTAGTACATTTACTGAAATTGTGTTAGGTTTATAGATTAACGTTGGGAGAATTAACATCGTGATAATGTGAAATTTATCCCTAAGACATAGTATGTCTTGCTTTTATTTAAGTCTTTTTTAGTGGTACCTTGGAGTGTTTTAAACTTTTTTTTTGTATTAAGTCTTGCACATATCTTTTAGATTTATTGCTAGACTCTTTAATTTTTATTCTGTAGTCATTGTAAATGAAGTCTTTTTTTCTATTATGTATATTTTTTAATTTCAAAAATTTTATTATTTTTTATTTTTTTAGGGGGGGAGGTAATTAGGTTTAATTTTAGATTTATTTATTTATTTTTTTAATGGAGGGACTGGGGATTGAACCCAGGACCTCGTGCATGCTAAGTAGGTACTCTACCACTGAGCTGTACTCTCCTCCCCATTCTATTATATTTTGTAATTTGTTATTTTTCTCTGTATTAAAGCTACTTTCTGTTAATTTTGTTTCAGTAAACCTTTTTCTTGTCTAATTACATTGATTGGAATCTCCAGGTTCATGTTAAACACAATACAGACGATAGATTACATTTTTATTTTGTACCTGATTAGAATTTCTGTTAGGCATGATGCTTGCTTTCATGCTGAGATTGAGTTTATGATGCTAGAAAACTGTATTTCCATCTTTTTTTCTTCCAAGAATGGTCGGTATTATCGGATGTGTTTTCAGTGCCTATAGTAATGATGAATGCCCTGTCATCTAAAAGGTTTCTTTTTAATCCCAGCTGGACATGAAGGAGGTAAATGAGATAGTTCAGAGTTGGGTGTCTCTGTGATGCTACTGTGCAATTCATCTCTTTTTTAAAAATGCTACCAATATTTCATAAACACAGACCTGATAATAGATTGACTTTAAGAAGTGATTTTTATATTTCTGCCTTCTTCTGTCTACACCTTTTGGTACCTTCAAGTTAAATTTCTAGTCTAAATGGAGTTTATGAGTACATTCTGGGCATTCTTTTTTGTGCGAGTCTGAGCTGGATGCTAGTGTGTCATCTGAATCAAAAGTAGAATATTGGGGCTTGGGGAGGGATGCCTCACACAATAATTATCGTCTGGCAGCATGCAGATCAACTTTTAAAAGTCACCTTGGCGTATGAGTCATTCCTGAAACTCTCAATTAGTGTTGTCTTTTCCAGGCAGGTTAAGACAGACGCCAAATGGACAGGATGCTTTGGTTATGTGTTGCCTGTTTTAAAAAATCAATACCTCTGAATCAAAGTTTTGTAAGGACCTAAGTGCTCATTTACTGTAGAGTTTTAAATAACATCTGCAAGTCTCAGTTATTTTTCTTAAAGGTATTTGTGCTTTAGGATAGAAGGTGATTGTTATAAGTGTAACTAACCTGATCTCATCCCTTAGGGGTTTAACAACCCTATTTCACCGACTGCAGTTCATGTTTCATTTATTCTCCCTCTTTGTTCCTCATTTTGATCATGCCACCTATCGTTTTGGGGCTTTCTAAACTTCTTACTGGGGGTAGGGAGGGATAAATTGGAAGTTTGGGATTAACAGATACACACTACTATATATAAAATAGATAAACAACAAGGACCCACTGTATAGCACAGGGAGCTATATTTAATATCTTGTAATAACCCATAATGGAAGAGAATCTGAAAAAGAATATATATATGTATAACTGAATCACTTTGCTGTGCACGTGAAACTGACACAACATTGTAAATCAAGTATACTTCAATTTAAAAAAAAAGTGAAAAAGACACTTTTTACTCCTTACCTGTGTGGCTACCTCCCTGTTCTTGAGCAAGGTTTAGGGGTTGGGGTGGATAAGAGGAACTCCACAGCATGGATGCCCATAGATGTGAGAATTCACAGACACAGAGAGCTCTTTGCCCAGTATTAGTGGAAGAACTTTTCAATCATCCATTCACTTGGCCTCTTACCCAGGTAAAGTGTTTCTGATTAATTACTTCATACAAGATTTCCAGGGAAGCTAAATTAGAAGAGGCTAGAGATGAGGGCACAGGCAACAGGAATGGTAGTTATAACTTAATGGGTGACCCTAGGATTATAACAGGAGAAAACTGGCCATGGGGGGCCATTTAGTGAAGGGCAAGCCTTCTGTCCCTTTTCAACAGGCTGTGAGGGTTATGTTAGTACAATATTGAAGCAGTTAACATGACCCTGGGCTTCCAGGAGAAGCCAATTTGACATAGTTCTGTTTATGAAGGCAGAGAGCTATGCAGTATGTTTTAGACTCAGTTATTGGGAAAACTGACCAAACAAGGATTGAAGAGGCAGATTTATTTTTTAAAATAAAATGTGGATATTTATTTTTAATAAATTTTTTAAAATGGAGATATGGGGATAGAACCCAGGACCTTGTGCATGCTAATAAGGACACGTTCTACCACTGAGCTATTACCCACCCTGCAGAGTTCTGTTAATAGGCATAAAAGATTTGTTCTAATGGAAGCAGTTAAGTACTTGGTGGCCGGTTTTCCTGTAGAAATTAATTTGATAAGATTCTGTGGTTGAAAATATCCTCTAAATATTCTGGAGTTCTGTGACATATAATAGTGCCTTTGGTTCTGATGGTGGTAGAAGAAATTTCAGATTCAACTTTTGTAAATAATTCAGTTTTCATCTGCTTTATATCCCAAATGTCAGTGACTCAAGAAGGGTCCCGAATTTGCGACTTTTATTTCATCTTCAATTTTGCATGTGGTTGAGGAGATTTCAGGTGTTATTTTTTTCTCCTGCTGCCTATGTTCTATATCTGCATGTGTTGGATTAATAAACTCTGCTTGACAGTCACCTTCAAAGCACTTTGAGTATCACTGTGTATCCATCCTTCAGGCCAATTCATGAATCTTTACAATATGTCTGTGCCATTTTTATCGGCCTCATATTACACTAAATCCTTGAATGTGTTGGCTTTCTGACTATGTTTATGGCATGTGTCCTGAAAATCTTCATGACTTTCTATTTCTGTACTCCAGAGCTTGTAGTAACTTCCTGAGGAAGTGAGCTGAAGTTTTAAGTTTATTCCAGGGTTTGTCAACCTTAGCACTACTGGCGTTTGGGGCTGGATAGTTCTTTGTTGTGGGAACTGTCCTGTGTGTTATAGGATGTTTAACAGCATCCCTGACCTCCACTCACTAGATCCTGGTAGTATCTACCCTGGTTATGGCAACCAAAAACGCTTTCAGACGTTGCAAATTTACCCCCAGTTGAGAAGTGCTGGTTTGTGGTGTACAAAGAATGGTTTTCGTTATTATAAGAAAATGAACAAACATTTGTGGAGCACTAACTGTAGGACAGTTCTAGTGCAATGCCAAGTGTACAGAGGAAACATTCGTCAAAGAAAATATATAGATGAATAAGTAGATATATTACTATGTGATAAAGGGTATAATAGATATAAGATGAGGGAGTAGTTACCGCTGCAAGCAAGAGGTCAGCAAAACACAAAAAAGGCGGGAGGGGAGATATTTGATGTGGGCCTTGGGGATGAATAGAAGTTCACCAGAATGAGTTTGTAAAGGCTTTCACAACAGAGAAGTTATAATGAACAATGACTCTACCTTACTGTCTGCCTTGGGCTATGCTTCTCATACCAGTATAATTATTAATAGCACTCCTTTTACTCTCAAAGATGCCCTAGTTTGAACAATAAATTGCATGGTCATTCTGGTAAGGGCTTGGAACCTTGAAAGCAGGTGGGCCAATGATGTATTTGAGGTGTAGTGGGTCCTCTGTTGTTGTCAGAGTGTAGTTTGAAGGTAGAAAAGTAGGGGATGGCTGGAGATGAAGTGGGGACCCGACGTGGAGGGTCCTGAAGGTTCTTGTATGCTGTATTATGAAGAGTGGAGTTTCTCTGGACATTCTGGGAACCATCTCAAAGCTTCTACATAAGGGAGTGCGTTAGGAAGACAGCCAGCAGGAAAGATAAGCTTTCTGGGTCCTTGAGAAGTTTCAGTTTGATCCATATGGTGTGTGCTCCTCCCAAACACTTCCTCTTAGGGAAAATAGTTCCCTGAGAAGTTATACTTGGCCAGGTTTTGCATGGTTACATCCAGGTACTGTCACTGTGTCCAAGCTTATACTGCTCACCCCATGACAGGCCAGTAAATCGAGAGATGAGGTGTTGGGGAAAGGAATTGCAACTTTATTCAGAAAGTCAGCTCAGTGAGAACATGGTGGCCTAGAGTCCCAAAGAACCATCTCCCCCAAGTTAGAATTCAGGCTTTGTTTATACTAAAAGGGGAGGGAGTGTGTTTTGTTGTTGCAACTTCTTGGTGCAGGAATCCTTAGTTCTTGCAGCTGACCACATAGGTCTGGTCACAATGTTCCTCTAAACCCCCCAAAAGACAAATGTTATTCTCTGTTCTGCAACTTCTTATCTCTGTATGAATGGAAAAGTGTTACACCTTTAAAGGCCAAGCCTGGGAGGCAGAGCTCTGAGAATGTCCTGTGTATTTCAGGCTCTAGGCAACATTCTTTTACAAAAGGTGCAGAACCAGCATGACTAAGCACTGCAAGAGAGCACAGGGTTAGAGCAAAAGAAACAGATCCAATATGGAGTCAGATTTGTTCTTCCCTGTTGCAGTATTGTTTACAATTGCATGATTTTCAATGGAGTTTCTTTAAGCAATAAGGAGACTTTTAGAGGGTTTATGTTGATTTTCTTCCTGACTTATGTGTGAAAAAAAGTTTTGGTTTGTTACTGAAATTTGAGTGGATAGTGACTATTTGAGAGAGAAAGAAAGAGAGAAATAGATCGAATTATCTAATTCAGTAGTTGGTAGAGTACATCCTGTGTGTGAAATCTAGCCTGTTGCTTGTTGTAAATAAAGTTTTATTGAAACAGAGCCACAGCCATTCATTTACTATTGTCTCCCTGCGGTTTGAGTGCTACAGCGGCAGAGAATAGTTGTGACGGATGCCTGCAATGCCTAAAGTAACTATCTGGCCTTTAGAGAGAAAGATAACTTTTCTCATAAAATCACTAAATCACTCTAGTATTTTTTCACATCTCCACTCTGGTGAAGATCATTTACAGATGGACTAAATTATGCTGTTTTTAGTACATGTTTTTGTTACAAGTGGCGCTTGTGTTTTCAGTCTTAGGGTAGAAATTGTGTTATCCAGGATTTTACCTGGGAGAGCAATAAAGCTCTAGAACTTGGCTTTTCTGTCTTCCAGGAAGTCTTGAGTGTTCTCACTGGATCTGTTACTGAACTCACCGGGGATACGCTGACGGGCTCTGTGCATGGCGGGGCTCGATCCATTCCTGGGTGCCCGTGACACCGCTGCCCTCTTGGCCTTGGAGCGTGTCTGGCAACTTCTTTTTCAACTTCAGAGTCACAGCCATAAAGGACAAATATATTTCACACTTACAAGTTTTTAAAACCTTTTTAGAAAGTATTATTTTATGTGGATTTGTATGTTATAGAGTATTTTTAGCTTTTAAAAATACAAGAGAAAAAAGAGGTAGTATTTGGTGGGCCTACTGCATTTTCTCCTCATAATTCTCTGGTCTCGTTTTAATGGCCACGTTTGTTTGTTTTCTGCCTTTCAAAGTGACACTTGCACTCTGATTCGTGTCAGGCTGCTCACTGGTGTTGGGTAGAAACTGGACCTTTGGAGAGACGGCCAGGGACAGCTCGCTGTTAGCCAGAGACAGTGATAATTAACCAGAATTGGTGGCCTCCTGCCCCCTTTCCTCCTCCAGTCTGGACAGCTCAGCTTTTTGTGGGATTTGGCTGCCTGCCTTCAAGGATTCTCCAGCAAAAAGAGAGTGAGTCGTTACCCTAGGAAACCAGCTTAGATAAATGAATGGTTTTTAAGTCTTTCATGGTTCTGGACTCGCTCCCTGCTCTTTCTTTGTGAAGTGTTCATACGCCTTCATCTCATATTTGCTCCTTTAAAATCCCAAGTGATTTTTATACCCTGTGAACAGTTGCTTGAAATTTTTCTGGAAACTCCTGGTATCCCTTAAAAATAGCTTCTATTTTGTGCTCTAGAAAGTTCTTGTTGCTGATTGCTGGTAACTCCATCTCAGAGTTAAGGAGGTGTTGCCTTAGATGTGTGTGTGTCTGTAAGACAGAATTCCACTGCAGCAAGATGGAGCCGCACATGAATCCATCTGGGCCAGGGGACCAGGTCACTTGTACACGCTGAAATCTGACACCCCCGATCCTTGGTCTGCCTTTCTTTCCTCCCACTTTGAAAAAACTAATAGACTTTGTTTTTTTTTTTAGAGCAGTTTTGGATTTACAGAAAAATTAAGCAGCTAGTATGGAGAGTTCCTGCATACTCCCCACTCTGCCCCCACAGTTTCTCCTACATCATTAACATCCTACATTAATGTGGTACATTTGTTACAATTAATGAGCCAGTATTGACACCATATTATTAACTAAAGTATACAGTTTATTCAGATTTCTTAAGTTTTTATCTGAGGTCCTTTTTCTGTTCCAGAATCCCATCCAGGACACCGCATTACTTGTGGAGCCAGCTAGCACCATCAGGAGTCATAAAACCCCCACCCCTGGGCTCTCTGTGTGCCTGGAGCCATTGATACCTTACCCCCCAACTCCCCCCTGCAGGACCCTCTGCATACCTACATTTCTGCAGGATTGAAAAAAAAAAAAACCACCTCTTGATGTGTGTTTACCCTAACAAAACTCATCACCCCAGGAGATACCCTGGCTCACAATACCCTAGGTGGACAGGTATCCTGCCCCTATCAAAGCCCTGTCGTTCAGAGAAGTCCCTGACAGATCTTACAGCTAATCAGGGTCCTGTGCACGATTTGATCACGCAGCCCCTGACTCCTTCTGTGCACCGCCCCCTCCTCCCATCAAAAGACCCTGCACGATGGCCCCGGTGCTCTCGCAGGCACCTCTTGTCTGCGTGGCCCGCTGTTGCCTGTAGCAGCAGACCGATTAAACTTTCCTAAACTCTTCTCGGTCTCTGGTAATTCTTCTGCCAGCCCGAGTCACCAGTCCGCCACGCCGTGCTCACAACATTATATTTGCTCGTCTTGCCTCCTTAGGCTTCTCTTGATTGTGACAGTTTCTTATGCTTTTTTTTTTGTTTGTTTTGATGACGTTGACAGTTTTGGGGAGTGCTGGTCAGTGTTCTGTAGGATGCCCTGTATTGGAATTTGTTTGATGTTTTTCTCATGATTAGTCTGGGGTTACGGGTTTTGAGAGGGAGCACAGAGGTAAAGAGCCATTTCCATCATGTAGCTGCATGATTTACAACCATGGATGTTTACTTTAATTACCTGCCTAGAAGTAGCGATGGTCAGCTTTCTCTACTGCAAAGCCTCTCTCTCCTTGGCCTTTCCTACTGTGCTCTTTGGAAGGAAGTCACTGCATGCAGCCCACACTTAGGAGTGGGGGGTATGCTCCATTTCCTTGAGAGAAGTATTTGCATCATTTATTTAAAACTCTTCTGCGTGGGAGATTTGTCTGTTATTCTCCATTTAACCATTTACTCGTATCAGTATGGAATGAGGAGTATTTACTTTCTACTTTGGGTTATGGTCCAATACTACTTTATCTGTTTTGTTGCTAAAATTGTTTCAGCGTTGACCATCGGAAGCTCTTTCCGTTGGCTTCTGTGTCACTTTACCGTGCCCCCATCATTGTGGACTTTTTTTTTGGTTGTTTCTGAGCACTTCCTTACTTTCTGGTACTACAAGACCCTCCAGGCTCCTCTTCTGAATTTCCTGCCCCAGTCCTAGAATCAGCCACTTCTCCAAGGAGCCCCAGTTCCTTTTATTGGAGAATTCTGTTAGAAACCAAGACCTGGTGCTAGGTGTACTTCTTGTTGGGGTACCATTTATTTTAGGTCCTCTAAGCTGACAAAGGTAAAAAAAAAATGTGTGTGTACATATATATACATATATATTTCCACATGTAACCATCTGTATCTATACATGAGTTTAACTCATATTTAATGTACTGATATCTCCATCTCTAACCTGTCACTGCATGGATCATTCTAGACTCCTCCTCTTGTGTTATCTGTAAACCCCCACTTCAGCAGTGAGATACTTGGCTTATTTATACCTTCTGACATCCGTTTACCTAATTGTTCAGTGCCAGTTTACACGTATGGCAGTATCAGAACTGTTAACTTACACGGGAACAACTTTATCAAGCAGAATCCAGTGCCTAGGTGCAGTTTCCTCTGCCTTTAGTCTTATTAACTCCGCTCATTTCCAAAGTTACTGAGGTCAGCACCCTTCCCCACTCCCTTCAGTGAGGTTGGTTCATACATTTGTAATATAGTTAGTTACTATATTACAAATATAGCCTGAATACTTTCCTGAAATCCATTGACTTCCTAAATGAATTCTTTCTTCCTTTCTTTCTTCCTTTCTAACTTTTTTCAAGGCTTCTGTCTTCTTTATTTAATTTTATTATTTTTTTGGGGGGGGGATATTAGGTTTATTTATCTATCTATTTACTTAATAGAGGTACTGGGAATTGAACCCAGGACCTTGTACATAGTAAGCATGCGCTCTACCACTAAGCCATACCCATCCCCTATGATTTTCTTTCTTAATCTGAGTAAATCAAGGTTCACTCTTTGTGCTCTGCATTCTATGGGCTTTGACATATGCATGTCATACCCACCATTATCGTATCATACAGAACATTTCACTAACCTGAAGTACCCCATGATCCACCTATTTACTTCTCCCCTTTTCCTCCCAAACCATTGGCAACTACTGATCTGTTTGCTTTCTCTATAGTTCTACCTTTTCCTCCTTCCATTTTTAATATTCTTTACATTGAATCTCTTAAGTGAGTATCCACTGGGGATGACCAGCCATTCCAAGCTCTCGGTCATTATTCTGCTGCGCAGGGACGTACGGGAAGGTGGATCTCTCTTTAGGGTAAAGGAAAGGACAGTTATGCTTGCCAGATGCCTTACCTTAACGTCACCTCTGATGCTGCCATCGGTGCTATTGGTACCATTATCCTCAGTAGAAAGTGTGATTGTTCTGGCTTCCTGCACAGCCTGGTCTGGGGGGCAGCCCTGCCCTGCCTGTGTCCTATGGCCTTGTTTTCCCCCAGTGCAGGACAAGAATCCTTACTGGAGACACGTTCTGGAAGCCGTTCCTCCTTCTTTGTGGACTGCCTCCCATGGACCCTAGTTTATTTCCCTCCCTTGGAAATTTTGAATTGGAGAGACAGGCGGCCGTCAGGGCTGGCTGTTGCTGGAACTCTGCGAGGTGCCCTCTCAGGAGCTGGAACAGTTATCTTCATCTCTGGAGGAACAGAGATTAGAACCAGAGAGAGAGCACTTCCTCTCTGTTGGCTGGATTTCCAGTCTTTGCTTCCAGGACCTTCCTAAGGCCTGGCCCCCTCCGTTGGCTTCTGTGAGATGCCTTGAACTCCTGAGTAAGTCACCCCTGTGTTTGCCCAAGCAAGTTCAAATTGGTTTCTGTCATTTGCCATGAAGGAGCCCTACTGAAACGATGTGAGTTTCAGACTGGTCTTTTCCTCAGCCAAGTGCTGTTCTGATGTGTTTGATGTGTTGGACTGACATTGATCCTGCAGTAAAAAAGGCCCTGGTGGTAGTCTGAGTCAGAGGCAAAGGAGGGAGGGACTGAGTCTCCCTGGGGGCAGGAGGACAGAGCCTAAGACAGAGGTGGACCTGTCAGCTGGGCAGAGCAGGGTGTTCCCCATAGAAGGTGCAGTCTGAGCAAGGGCCTGGAGTTAGGGAATGGAGTCATCTCAGGAGGTGCAGGGTGTTCGATCTTGAATGTGATTGGGCTGGCATTGCCAGGCAGGTGGGATTGAGGCTTGAGACTGATGCTGTGGAATGTGGCTTCCTCCTGTGGCTCAGGAGCCTTGGATGGACCATTTGTGATCCAGCTCTGTATTTGTCCTGCTTGTACAGATATTTTCAGTCATTTGTCACCATGATTGAAAAATCACATGCTTTCATTCAACAATCTGAATATATAAAACATCACTGGGGGAGGGTGTAGCTCAGTGGTAGAGCATGTGCTTAGCATGCACAAGGTCCTGGGTTCCATCCCCAGTACTTCCATAAAAAAAACAGAAAACAAAAAGCCCCAAGAAAATAAACACACAAAAAACCACTGTTCAAAATTTTCTGAAGAATTAGATGATCTGGCAGCCGTGGGCCTGCCTCCCACATGGCCTTACAAAATGGGGTGGGTGTGTGGCCCTGTTGCCATGGTCTTACCCAGTCTGCTTCACCCACTGACTTACCTCCATCCTTACAGGTTTGGCCACCCACCTGGAGGCCGTGGTACCAGGACGGCCCTGCTTGCTTCCAGTTGGTTCCTGTCCCGTTGGCAGGGGTGCTGACAGTGAACATCTTACCATCTCATTAACCTTTTTCCTTCCTTAGGTGATTTTGCAATTGCATTCCGAACACTGTAGATGAAGAATAGCTCCTGCATATGTCTCCTAAGAGGACTTCACTAAATTCCCAGGGGACTCGTCTTGCTGTCTTTTAACTTTGCCATTTATTAATTACTATTCTTTATTTTTAATTTATGTTTTTTGGAGGGGAGGTAATTAGATTTATTTATTTATTTGTTTGTTTATTTATTTATTTTAATGGAGGTGCTGGAGATTGAACCTAGGACCTTGTACATGATAAGCATGTGCTCTGCCACTGAGCTATACCTTCCCCCAAGACTATTTTTTAAAAGCCCCAAAAGGAAGTTTAAAATGATAACTGAATGGCTCAGTGAATTGTTAGTGTGTTTTTAATTACCAAGGATGTCTTTCATGCCTGGAAAGGATCGTTAACAGTTAGTTATAATTTGTATATCTTTTTCAATTATTCAGTTTATTAACATTGTAAAATGTAAAAACTAGTAAACCCAAGCTCAACTTTGCAGAGATTATTTTACTTATAAACTAGTAATTTTTATGTTAAAAATGGTTTCACCTATTTGATTAACTTTCACTTAACTTCCAAACATAGCACATTAAATTTC
This sequence comes from Camelus ferus, assembly GCF_009834535.1. Classification (NCBI taxonomy): domain Eukaryota; kingdom Metazoa; phylum Chordata; class Mammalia; order Artiodactyla; family Camelidae; genus Camelus; species Camelus ferus. Next base: position 46,382,756 of record NC_045712.1, read on the forward strand.
TCAGGGCTTTTTGCACCTTACAAATTTAATCAGAATCCTTTAATATTTTAAACTGTAATCACAAATGGAAAGAACCAGTTTCTCCCCATCCCTTTAACTAAGGGTGATAACAAAACCAAGGAGCAGAGTCATCCTCAGTATTTCAGCAACTCTTAGATAATGAATAAATCAGACATGTTTATTTAGCAGAACAGATTTTCTTAAATGTTTCAGACACCTTGAAGTGTTCATAAAGTGACTGAATTTATGTCTTCTCAAAATGAGCACAAACATTAAGGATGTGGACTTTGCATTTACGTATCATTTTTGGACTTATTTTGTGTCTTCTAGAGAAGGCAGTGATCCTACTGGATTATAAGAAGAAAAGAGCTCACTTGCAGTCCTTTCGAGATTGCCTGTTTTGACATATGAATTGACTGGTTCCTGTCAGCATCTGGGACCTGTTTGTCTGTCCGAGGGGCTCCAGGTCTCCACGGGGGGTGGGTTATGAGCAGAATTGACTGGAGGGTCAGAGATTAGGGAGCAATCCAGTTGTGTAGAGTGGGCTTGTCTGCAGCCAGGTGTCTTAAACCAGCCATCACGTACGTTGACGGGGGCTCTTGGGTTTATTTATTTTTCTCTCCAATCAAAAAGCAAGGATTTATTCTTTCAAGTTTTTCACAAAATAGCAACCACCTCAGTCATGGCTTTTCCCTATAAAGACGACTTACTTCTTCATCTGAGTGGGACTCCAGGTGGAGTCATGCTCTTGAATTTTGACTCCTCTTCTGAGGTCCTTGTCCTGCCTCCCAGGGCTGCTGAGACTGCCGGTGCCGGTGGGGCAGCCCCGGCCACAGGGAGGCTGCCTCGCCAGGGTTCCTGGAGTCACATTACTGATATGCTCAAGGGAAGTCATACAAGGAGAACAAAAGCTCACCTTGTTCAGAATTCATGCTTTTGTAGAGGCTTGAAGTAGATTGCTTGAAATCTAAATATTACAGTGAAAGAGATCTATTTAACCACATACATTCATATTTCTTAATAGGAGTTGAGGCTTCCAATAAAAACATTTATTAAACAGAAGAGTTAAGTTAAAGATGCAAAAGGAGAGAAAAGTGGCCATTTTCCAGGAAAAGCCGGTGGGGGGAGGTGAATCAACCATTGGGTTCTTTGACAAGAATATGAAATCCCACTGATGTTGGTTTGGTTCATTGGAAAGAGGAAGGGAGATTAACAGGTGCCTGAGAAGTAATCACAGATTTATACAGCTTTTATGTTAGCGGGGAAAGCTGATTGTGAACATGTCCACTTCAGTCTTTAAAAGTAGTGAGCAGAGGAGAGAGGGTACAGCTTAGTGGTAGAGCATGTGCTTAGCATGCATGAGATCCTAGGTTCAATTCCCAGTGCCTCCATAAAAAATAAATAAACCTAATTACTTGCCGCCCGCAATCCCACGCAAATGAGGGGATGTTGCTGGTTGGTCACCAGAGAATTGTGAGGACTGGATTGGGAGTAAGGGAGAGACAGAAGGGCTAGAGTAACTGCAGAGCAGGGCAGGTCTTATTCATGATAATTTATCATTTACCAACTATGTAAAAAATGCTGTTTTCAAAGCACTGTGCTGGGTGCAGATGCAGATACTGTAGAAAACACAACAGACACTTCCCTGAACGCAGGACTTTATATTCTAGCGCAGTGCTGTCTGATCGAATCTTCCACAGTGATGGAAGTGACCCAAAAGTACGCTGTCCAGTATGCTAGTCAGGAGTCATGTGTGGGTATTGAGGAAGTAAATTTTTATTTCATTTAATTTTAATCAGTTTGAATTGAAATAGCCACACATGGGTAGTGACCACTTAGATGGCATAGTTCTTGTGGATCAGGTAGATTTTAATAATCTTCCTATTTAAACTGCCTCATTCTAGGAAACTAGAAGAATTTGTTACTAAAGGCCAGAATGCCAGGCTCAAATAATCCCATATATTGGGAAATGAGAATCCCGTCTTGGATATATTTTTTCTATGATGTTTCCCAAAGCAAGTTCCATGGAACCCTAGTCCCATATTTCCAAAAACACTTACTGTGGTTTATAAGTTTGGGAAACACTGCCTGCTGGCTTTCCAAGCATATTTATAGACTCTGATGAGTCATGCAGTAGAGAAACGTGTGCTCGGTTCAGCCTCATTTGGCTTGGTTTCTCAGACTTAGCTGATGATAGCACATTTTTATTCACAAACACCTATCAATACCCAGAACACTTTGGGAACTGAGCTTGGTTTAGGACTGGCTTAAAAACAACAAGAAGAGATGGTTATAATTTTGGTGTAGAGGGAATGTTTGTGTCCCCTGCCCTCCTGCCATAGATTGAAGCCTAATCCCACTGTGACGGTGTTAAAATATGGAGTCTTTGGTAGGGTGACGAGGTAATGAGGGTGGAGCCCCCCTGAGTGGGGTTAACGCCCTTATAAAAGAGACCCCACTTGGCTCCCTCATCCCTCCCACCACGTGGGGACTCAGCAGAAAGACAGCCGTCTGTGAACCAGGACATGGGCCCTCACCAGACACCCAATCTACCAGCACCTTGACCTCAGACTTCCCAGCCTCCAGAGCTGTGAGAAGTGAAGGTCTGTTGTTTATAAGTCCTCCAGTGTGTGGTGTTCTGTTATAGCAGCCGCAATGGACTCAGACAAATCTTTGCTTAGTTCTTGGTTTTCCAAGAATATGATAATGTTTCCATTCTCCTAGATTTTGGTGGTAGAAATTTTGACAAGCGCTGGGGCCCAGAAGTGCATGTTACACACTTAGGTGCTGAATGATCGCTTCCTGCCTGTCACAACTAAAATCTTCAAAGAGTTTTGTGTGCCTAAACTTCAGTCAGTTTTCTAGGTTTTTCTAAGCCAGCTTGTGGTCTAAGACACCTGAATGAATGAATGCATGCACAGAGAGGCTGACCTGTGTGATTTTGCTTTTCTGTTTATTTGTGTTTAGAAACTTAGTACTCATGAGGCCATGTCGGCCTTCTGACTTGGTTTGCAAAGTCCTATGTGGACTCCATGGCTCTTGCTTAAGTCCCCTGATCTACTTGGTATACATTAAAAGCACAGAGTCAAGGATAATATCAACCCATATGGTACTAAACAATTCTGGTTAGATTGAGTTTTACATCAGTTGTCACTCACTATTTTATATGTGGGTGTTTCGGGTGTGTATGTAGACACACACACAGACAAGGTGGCCAAGTTTGCAAATCATTTACGTAAAAAGAAATCTAGGCTGGATTCAAGGTTATTCGTTTATAATGCCGCTCTTGCTCGAATTCTTCAGTACTTCCTCGGGCAGTAGAGAAGGAAATGGAGCAAGCAAACTGTGGGAGTGGGTCTCGTGTCATCCTGCCCGAGACCACCGTCCGTTAGGCCTGATGTGGCGGGAAAAGGCTGAGATCTGCCGGGTAGTGTTTGCTTCAGCTCCAAAGTTCTGTCATTCTGTGACAGCTTTATTGAGAGTCTCCATAGCAGTAAAATAGCATATGGTGGGCTCACTTAAACTCTAGCATCCAAGGGAGACGTGCTTGAAATACGCAAAGGTTTCAATAAAGAAAACATGTATACTGGGACATGAGGCTATACCAAGAAATTGACACATTGTAACTGACTGTACTTCAATTTAAAAAAAAGTTAATGATGAACTTGATTTTTGGCCTTGTAAGAGGGCCAGAGCGTCTTGGGATCCTTCATTTTCCTTTTAATTCCAACAGTTTAGAGAACATTGCTTGTTTCTGCCATTTGGAACTCCTCGATAACCAATTCTTCCCCCAGCTTTCCACTATCTTTTCTGTAGCTATCAGTATTTTGCCTTTAAAAACTAAACATATATATAAAATGTTTCATTGTTGTAAAATATCCATAAAATTGATCATTCTAACTATTTTTAAGCATGAATTTCTGTGGCGTTAAGTACATTCACACTGTTTGGCAACCAAACTTACCCTTTTTTCGGTAATTTTTTTAAATGGAAGTATAGTCAGTTACAATGTGTCAATTGCTCATGTACAGCATGCTTCAGTCATATATATACATACATATATTCGTTTTCGTATTCTTTTTCACATAGGTTACCACAAGATATTGAATATAGTTCCCTGTGCTGTACAGAGGAAACTTGTTGTTTATCCATTTTATCTATAGTACTTAGTATCTGCAAATCTCTCTTAATTTATCCCTTCCCACCCCATCCCCCATGGTAACCATCAGTTTGTTTTCTATGTCTGTGAGTCTGTTTCTGTTTTGTAAATAAAACTTACTATTTTGTCAAGCTTTGTAGATTCTGACAGGTATATATAGAATAGATAAACAGGATTATACTATATTGCACAAGGAAATATATTCAAGATCTTATAGTAGCTCATGGTGAAAAAGAATATGAAATGAATACATGTATATTCATGTATGACTGAAAAATTGTGCTGTACACCAGAAACTGACACAACATTGTAAACTGACTATAAGTCAATAAAATTATTTAAAAAATCGTACTATTTTTAATCAGTGCTTATTTGCATCAAGGATGTGGAGAAATTCCGGGTAACCTGACCTTCCAGGACCTGTTCTGTGTTAATAAATTGAAACAGTTGTTCTTAATCAAGGCCTGCCAACCAAAGCCAACTATTTCCATAAAATACTTTTATTTACAAAAGAAGAATGACTAACATTTGCATGTTCCCTGCTTGAGGTCACTTTGTGTCCCAAATAAGGCAAAAGAAAATTATAGTGGGAATGGTGGAAGTGTTACCCCAGGCCTAGTAGTGTTTCCATTCCCACAAGGATGTATGGAGATTTGACCATCAGGCTGGCAGTTACTGCCCTGGGAAAGGTGGCAGAGGCTCAGAGCACGGCTCCTGTCAGCTGCAACAGTGGCTTCCAGATTAGCTGGAATCCAAATCCAGATCCAGCCTACCACCTTTTTTTGTAAGTGAAGTTTTTTTGGGACACAGCCATGTCTATTTGTTTGCTACCGTCTATGGGTACTTTAAAAAAAATTATTGAAGTATAATTGTGTTAGTTTCTGATGTACAGCAAAGTGATTCAGTTATGCATATGTATGTATATTGTTTTTTATATTCTTTTTCATTATAGATTATTACAAGACATTGAACATAGTTCCCTGTGCTATACAGTAGGACCTTGTTGTTTATTTGTTCTGCTAATCCTAAATTCCTAATTTATCCCTCCCCCCACTTTCACTTTGGCAATCATAAGTTGGTTTTTTGTGTCTGTGGGTCTGTTTCTGTTTTGTAAATAAATTCATTTGTATCATATTTTTATATTCCACATGTAAGTGATATCATATATTTGTCTTTCTCTGCCTGAGATACTTCACTTAATATGAAAATCTCCAAATCCTTCCATATTGCTGCAAATAGCATTTTTCATTCTTTTTCATGGCTGAGTAATATTCCATCATGTATATGTACCACAACTTCTTTATCCAGTCATCTGTCAATGGACATTTAGATTGCTTCCATGTCTTGGCTATTGTAGATAGTGCTGCTATGAACATTGGGGTACATATGTCTTTTCGATTTAGAGTTTTCTCTGAATACATGCCCAGGAGTGGGATGGCTGGATCATATAGTAAGCCCATTTTTAGTTTTTTATGGAACCTCCACACTGTTCTCTGTAGTGGCGGCACCAGTTTACATTCGTCTGCGGGTACTTCTGGTCTCCATCAGCAGAGTTGCGTAGTTAAGGCAGAGACTGTGTGGCCCACTGAGCTTAAAATATTTACTCTTTGGTCTTTTCCAGAAGAAGTTTGCAGCTCCTGTTCCGGGGCCTCTGCCGTTGGCCCTGAGCACCCTCAGCTGTGGGTGTCCTTATGGCTCCACCCTAGACAGAAGGCTCCAGCGGGCGGGCATTGCCGAGTTCCCTGTGGGTGCTGCCCTGCTTTGCTGTCCTGAAAGGCTGTGTCATTGTGATGGAGAGAATGAAAGAGATAGCCCAGGTGTGGCAGACTTGGAAACAATGTTCTCCGATGAAGGAGAACGTTTTGTTCTGGACCATGTTTATAACGGGAGCCTGCTTGTTTACGTAATAATTGGACTAAAGGAGGTTGGGGCCCTTTAATTCACAAAGTGGATTCAATTAGAGTGGAAGGTTTAAAGCAGGCTGTAAATATCGGTAAGGCTGGGGAGACTTACGGATTCAGTTGAAGGAAGTGACATTCGGCTGCAGAAGACCCAGCAGTATTTCAGTAATACCATGTCTGATTCAGCACACGTTCTGACTGCCCAGAACCACAGAGACGGGGAGCATTTCTGGAGTTCAAGCCTCTCAATTCTGCAGTTGCCTTGTCCCCTCCTGGAGCCCAGGGTCCATGTGTTGAAAGGCCAGGGGGTGAGGAGGCCCCTGGTTGTCCTCCCATCTCCAGGGCAGCAGCTCCTTGGTTTCCTTGGACTTTGCTTTTCAGTGCCTCTAACTTCTCAGATTTATTTTTTATTTTTTAATTTTTTAGAAAAGATGTTAGGTGGTTGGTTTCGAAGCTGCTGCTCAGAGTGGGAGCAATTCGGGTAGATTGATGTGAGGTTCACAGACAGCAGAGTAGCATTTGTTCCCCCACAGTATGTGCAGAATGGCCCTGGAAAGACAAGTTAATGTGGATGCTGAGGGTCTGTGAAATCACAGCACCTGTTTGACCAGAAATTGCTGGGTGGCTCTGCTGAGTCAGTGAGTCACTGTAAGAATGTCATTTGCATTTTTTTTGCTAATAACATAATTTGCTGAGAGGAGGCAATTTAGTGAGACTCCCCCCCCCCCTTTATTAACCTTGAGCTGCACCAGCCATAGCTTTCTCTGGCCACAAGAGTCATCAAGTTAATAGCATCTTTTATTTTCCATTATGCTTGTTCTCTTTCTCCCAGGACTAATCTCCAGGTGCCTCAGAAACAGCCTCACAAAACAATGTGCAAGACCAGAAACCAAATCACGTGGGTATTCTTGCTAAACGCCAATCTATTTCCTTTGGTAGAAAACACTGGTTAGAAACTAGAGGCCTTGGTGAGAAGACGATGAATCTCTTCAGTGTAAAGGTTGTGGGAATGGACCTTTGAGGGGCTAGCAGGGCCCAGGGCCTGTGACCTGACCGCGGACTGTGAGCCCTCAGGTTACTTTCTTCATCGACCTCTCGGTGGGCTTCCCGCCGCTCGGGCTGTAGACAGGAAAAGGAATGACTATCATTAAGAATCCTGATGAATGCTGTTGGTGGAGGATGGAGGAAAGTTCAGTGGGCATTTTTATGGGAAGGTTTTGTGGGAAGGAGCCAGGAGAACGAGGCAGGCATCTCCATCGAGTCCATGGACCAGGTTGTTACAGGGTAACTGACCCACAGGGTGGGGTGGGATCAGCTGAATCTCCACCCCGAAGCACTTGCACCTGCACTCCGCACCTCCTGGGGGCCGTGGGACGGTTTCATAGTTCACCTGGGGCATGGGGATGGGTGCCGGGGAACAGGACAGGAGTTCCTAGTCAAGTTTTATGAATGGGTGACTAGTTTCGTGGGCACTGGGAATACGTCAGTGAAGGTCATGGTTTGGGGACTCACAGAGCATGGGGGCCACCGTGTCCTGATGACTATTAAACACTGTCTGTTAACTACAAAGCCCGAGATGACAGAGAAGTAACTTACCGCATAGTAAGGTCCTGGGCCGGGACAGTGAGAGGATGGGAGGAGCTGGCTGGGCCCAGGATGGCCTCAGTTCTGCTAACAGCCATACAACTGTGTTTTAAGGTTTTATTCTTTTAAGAGATCTCATTCTAAGCTAAGTGATACTTCCCTCCAGTGACCTAAAGGCCAACATTATTGGGTGGTTCTTGACTAGGCAGGCCCCTTTCTCTGACGGACACTGCTGGAGAAGTGATTTCCAGGCTTCCTGTTGGTTACAAATCACCAGTGAACTGAAAGCCACGTCCAGCCAAGCTGCTTGCAGTGCCCGAAGGGGGGCTGCTCAACTTCTCTTTCCATCTCTTTGCCTCAAGGTGCTGCCACCTTCTGTTGGAGATCTGTATCCTCCGGTACTTAGAACATACCCTGGTCTGCGGAAACGGAGCATTCTATCAGGGGACTGATTGCCACAATCCAGAGAATCACAGAATGTTTAGAGGCAAGCAAACATCCTAAAATAATGGAACGTCAACGTCGGTCCTTGCCTTAACCTCATCCCCATCAGTGAACCACAGCCAGTGCAAGTAGGCCATTTACACGGTGAGAGCGCCTGGCTTCCTCGTCCCAGGCTGGCCACCCTGGCTCTGAGTCAGCTGACAGAGGAACAGGTTATCAGGCTGTAGGTGGATGAGAAGGGGGTGGCTTTTTTAGCTGTGCTAGAAAAAATAAAAAGGTTAAAGCTGTCTGGGTGACTTACCTGTACATGTTATGTGCTATCTGTCAGCATGAATCTTTGCCTGGACCGTTGCAATCACCTTCATGGACCTCCCTGCTTCTCCCACTGCCTGCTTGAGCATGGTTCTAGAGTGATCCTCTAGTGTCAAAGCCCTCCAGAAGCCTCCTCTCATATCGGAATAAAGTCTGAGGTCCCTACCGCAGTCTGCAAGGCCCTGCGTGATCTGGCTTCTGGCTACCCCTCCAGCCAGACCAGCCTTCCTCCTGCTGATTTCCTGTGTGCCCAGCCTGCCCCCACCTCTGATTTCATATTTATTGCCCGGAACACAGTGTCTCCTGCAGCTGGGACACCTCACCCTCTTCCTCCTGGTCTCTGCTCAGATCCTTCGTGTAGACACGCCTACCTGACCAGGTGAAGTTACAGTGCTCCAAATGGCAGCCTTTTCTCACTTTCTGACACTGGATCATTTATTCTAAAGTATTTGTTTATATTTTCTTAATGTATTTGTTTATACGTCTGTAATTTCTCTCCTCGCACTAGAACGTAAGCTCCATGAGGCGGGAGTAAGTGGAGGGAACCTAAGTGAAATAAACTATAGGCCAAAAGTTCAAAAATACCTGGTCCTAGTCTTGGGCCCTCTACAAACTAGCTGTGAGACAACAGGAAAGTCACTTAAATTTACTGGCCTTGGGTTTCAAGGGCAAAATGGAGTGAAGAATTCCTCCCTGCTTTCTGAGATGATGACGTGAGGTCATCAGATAAGTGTGTTGGATGCTGGGTGCTGGTCGGGTTCAGGGCCACGGGGCCTTTGCACAGCAGATGCTCAGGGACCGCTGGCCCCAGGTTGCTTTTACCCCCAGTCACAGAGCCTTGAGTGGGCACCTGGCATTACATCTGGGGTGTGACCTGTGACCTATGACCTAGTGGAGACCTTTCAATAAATTATGACATCAGTAATTCAGAGGCAGGCTGTGTGGTTTCCCTCCTTCTCCAGAGAGTTGGGGGAAATGTTCTGCTTCCCAGAGGCATAAAAGTTCTCTCGACAGAAAATCTACAGAAGTGAGATTGGCAGGCAAGCTGGCTTCCATGATTTCAGTGATGGTTCTTCAACGTCAAGTTTTACTTCAGTGAGTTCTCCATTAGCCATGGGATGACCTAAAACCATCATTGTCACCATCAGGTGCAGCTTCTTTTATCCCTGAAACTTGAATCCCATCTGCTCCTGGTCAGCCCTCAATGACAGACCTGGTTCTCTTTTCTTCTGTTCAAAGAGGAGTGGCCAGTGTGGGGAGAGGACTGGGGTCTCAGGGTGGTCCCCAGATTGTTGAACTAGGTCCCGAATGGTTGGGGGTTGATTATTTTCTTGGCTGGCTGGTCTTTAATCAGGGATCAGTACACCGGGTAAGATGCAGTCAGTGACTTCCAACTTTCCCATCTTAGCGTTGGAGTCTGAGGTGTATTCAGAGAGCACTAAAGATGTCCTTGGGGATGGAGAATATTCTGGCTTTATGTTCTGGTTGTGATGGTGGTGATAATAGTTGAGTGAAGACAGTGTAATTAGGGGACACGTTTTGTTTACTGACCTTCACACCTGGTCCATCAGGGAACGTGTATGAGCCTCCTCTGTAGGTAGGATGGGGTTCTTAATCAAGTGACGTGGCCCCCAAGGAGTTTCCAGGTTAGGTGGCAGAGACAGTCATGTGTTTGATGATGATGATAATAATAGAAAGCTGTTTGCAGCAACATGGATGGACCTGGAGATGGTCATGGTAAGCCAGAAAGAAAAATGCCATATGATGTCACGCATATGTGGAATCTAAAAAAGAAAAAGACGCAAATGAACTTATTTACAAAACAGAAACAGATTCACAGGCATAGAATACAAACATGATTTCCAGGGGGAAGTGGGTGGGAAGGGATAAATTGGGAGTTCGGAATGTGCAGATACTAATATATATAAAATAGATACACAACAAGTTTCTTCTGTATAGCACAGTGAACTATATTCAGTATCTTGTAGTAATTTATGGTGAAAAAGAATGTGAAAAGGAAAATCTGTATGTATATGTATGACTGAAACATGATGTTGTACACCAGAAATTGACACATAATAAACGACTATACTTCAAAAAAATAATAATAATAGGAAACCACATGACTTCCCACTTTTTCAGCTCCATCATTCTGTTGGTGGGAGAGCTGATGATAGTGCAATTCATTCTGGCTGGGAGTGGTCGGAGGTCGTGGGTCATATATATTTTATGAAAATGAATTTAAGAGGTGGTAGAGGAGGGAGGGTACGAGAAATCTGAAGAACCACATGAAAGGAGACTAACTTTTTGTGAAGTGGATTGTTCTGCTTGCTGTTGCAAATTGAGGGGGGCAAGTAATCTCCAGAGCAAACTAAATCGCGCCCTCTGATATTGACGTCTTTGAGCACACTGTCTTCAGTGCCTTTGTGAAATCTCAGACAGCTTAGTGGGGGACCCTGCAAACTCAAGTTGCCACCATAGGAGAGGAGATTAATAAGGCTGAACAGTGCTCAAAATTCAGCCCTCTTCCCGAGCTGTGGAGAACCCACATCATTGCACTCCTGTCCTCCTGTTTCCGCTGTCTGAGGGATGGGAAGAGTCAGAACAGCAAATCAAGTGATAGCTTTTTGGCAAGGAACGCTGGATGGTCTTGCTAAGAAGGCTTAGATACCTGTTCTGGAGATGGCGTGGTGGAGATTTCCAACCAGATTTGGAAACCATTGTAGTTGATGTTTGGGATTCAGTTAATATTTATTAATCTCCATCTTCCTCTCTCATGAGGCCTTAATCTTACTATTGAGGTGAACAGCCGTCAGGCTCTTCGACCCCCTGTTCTTTGTCGAATGCCACGCTTCTCATGCGTCGTTGAGTTTGCTGTCATCACGTGACTTGAGGAGTAGGGAGTCACAACTCGTGTGTATCCAGGACGAGACCACAAACACATGCCCCGGAAAAAATAAGCTGTCAGTGTTGGCAAAAACAGGATTTTTTAAAAAGGGCAACTGCTAAGTATTTCCTTAATATGTTATTTGACAAATAATTTTATGTGTGTGTATATATATATAGTGCTTGCTGTGTGCCAGACACTGTTCTAAGCATTTTACAAATAACATTTTTCTTTTTTGTTTTTAATTGAAATATAGTTGATTTACAGTGTTGTGTTAGTTTCTGGTGTAGAACAAAGTGATTCAGTTATAGATATGTATTCCTTTTTATATTCTTTATCATTAAAAGTTATTACAGGCTATTGAATCTAGTTCCCTGTGCTACACAGTAGACCTTGTTGTTTTTCTGTTTTATATATAGTTGTTAGTATCTGCAACAAATAATAACTTATTTAATCCTCATGAAAGTCCTGCGAGGTACATACTTTTATTACCTGATTCTTTTTTGTTGCTGGTATGTTGGTTTTGTGGCCACTATAGATGTGTTTATAGCTGCCTCTAGTTTAAGAAAAATTCTTTCCATAAGAACTTCAAAGCTGGGATTTCTGTCCATTCACTGACACCTGCTCTTCCCCCAGAAAATTGGGAAAGTTCCACCTTTACTTGAGCTCAGTGGCAAAACACCAGCGGCCTCCCCTAGGCGCAGAGCGTGGCAAGGTCAGACCAGGTTGGAAGTGATTTTGACCCAGGCTCCCTTAGAGCCAGTCCGTGGCGGGTGGGGGTGTGTGGACCCTGGGCCTCTGAGTCCTCTGCTCAGGGTGACGTGTCCTGGGACAGCGGCCTGCGCCGCGTCTTCCAGGAGCCCCGGTGACCTCCAGGCAGCTTTGCTTTGGACTGGGTGTTGTGGTCGTGGTGCATCCTGTTGCCTGGATGCTTTGGAGCGTGTGCTGGAGGGACAGTTGAGCTTTTAATCTTGTTTTGGGCGGCATTTTTCTTATGTTTGACCCTTTCGGCTTAGTTCAGTGATGTGCTGGATACGCGATTTCACTTTGGGAATGCGTGTGCTTCTCTAGGGCCCTTGGTGGCATCCTGACCTGCTCTGATCTGATCTGCTTGCTTATCGTCTCGGCTTATTCCTGCATTGCTGTCTGGGACTCATTGCCAGGTCTCCCCAGCCCTGAGATCCAACTGGGTGCTGAGTGTTCGCTTTCCTGCGGGTCTGGGAGGCAGGGGATCCCGTGCTGGGGAAGGTAATCAAGCCATAAAGCCAAATCTGGGTGTGAGAGGGCGGATGACAGCAGGTGCGGAGGATCCAGGGCGAGCCAACCGGCCAGCTGCCCACGGTGGCCGGAAGAGGCAGGGTACTGATCTCTCAGGCGGGAAACTCATCAGCCCTTGGGAGAATTCTCTGGACAGCCCTCTTGGAGTTTCCCCTTTCTCTCCTCTCCTTCCTGTCTCCTAGGTGGTAGCTGCTGGCAAACTCCTTTGAGGAGGAATTACTCCTGGGCAGCTGAGTTCACTGGTTTTAATGGACATCTCATCCCCACTTTGGTTTCCAGTCTGAATGTTTGACATTTCCTGACCAGTGCTCTCTCCCACCCTCTGCCTGGAAGAGCCTCTAAGGTTGAGGTGCCTTGTCCTGAGGTGGAAGATTGAGTGTGCTCTTGTCTTTCTGAGAGAGGCAGGATAGAGCAGGGGTTAGGGGCAGATTGCCTGGGCTCAGGCCATCTCTGCTGCCGATGAGCTGTGTGACTCTGGTAAGAAAGAGACTCCCCTATTTCCTTGTCTTTATACAGGGAAGTATATTCAATATCTTGTAGTAAACTATAATGAATATATGAAAACAGATAATATGTTTTTCTATGTATGACTGAAACATGATGCTGTACACCAGAAATTGACACAACATTGTAAACTGACTGTATTTCAATTAAAAAAAAATAATAAAAGAAAGCCAAATGACTTCCCACTTCTTCAGCTCGATTGTTCTGCTGGTGGGAGAGCTGGTGATTGTAGGATTCATTCTGGATGAGAGTGGTCAGAACAGGGCTGAGTAGAAAAATTGGCTAGCAAGAAATTATTCATAGTAGCCAAAGTCAAGAGTCCAGGAGATGGAGATTTCAGCAGGGGCAGGGCTGCAGAGCAAGAAAAGGAATACACACACACACACACACACACACACACACATGCGCGCGTGTGCACGCACACACACATATATAAAACTGAATCTGTATCTACACCAGAATTTAACACAACATTGTAAATTGACTATACTTCAATTAAAAAAAAGTTTAAAGATTGTATCCACTCCTGGGTATATAACCAGAAAAAAAATGAAAACACGAATTTGAGAAGATATATGCACCCCAGTGTTCAAAGGGGCACTATTTACAATAGCCAAGATATGGAAGCAACCCAAGTGTCCATCAACAGATGAATAAAGAATTTGTGAGATATTGTATATAATAAATATTATGAAATATTACTCAGCCATAAAAAAGAATAAAATTCTGCCATTTGCAGCTTTGTGGATGGACCTAGAGAGTATTATGTTTAGAGAAATAAGTCAGGCAGAGAAAAACAAATACTGTAGGATATAACCTATGTGTGGAAGCTAAAAAATAAAGCAAATGTATAGCAACACAGAAATAGACTCACAGATATAGTGTTCTGTAGAACACAAACTAGTGGTTACCAGTGGGAAGAGGGGATAAGGGAGGGCCAAGATAGAAATATGGGATTGAGAGGTACAAACTACTGTGTATAAAATAGATAAGCAAGAAGAATATATTGTACAGCATGGGAATTATATATATTAATGTAATTATATATATATTTCTAATTACTTTCAATTGAGCATAATTTATGTACTATACTTCAGTTAAAAAGAAAAAGAATGTTTTGTGATCCCATTCTAGGGGAAAGATGTGAATGCGTGGAAGTTAGACTGTGCTCAACCAAATGTTAACAATGCTGATTTTTAGACAGTGAGAATATGAGTAAATAAAAATTTGTCAGTAAAAAAGCTTAATGATTTTAATCCCCTTCTCAAAGCCAGGTGAATAATTTCAGTGATCCCTTCCTGTCTTACATATATGTTTCATGATTTTAGTTCTGTCCTTTAAAAAATTCCATAAGTTAGACTTCTTTATTTTATGCAGACAATATTGTTTTGGTTTACCTCTATGTTTTCATTTCATTTATTCATTATTTCTTTTTGCAGATCAGATATCTTGGATTGTTTCTCTTTTCCTAAAGAACTTTAAAAGTTCCTTACATGCTGGTGTCTGGGTGGTAAACTCTGTTTTTGTATGCCTTGTAAAGGGATTTCATTCTTCTTAAAGAACTTCTCCGGACACACCATTTAAGATTGACAGCTATTATTCTCTCCATGTTTTGAGGTCAATCTGATGTTTTTTCTTTATGAGTTTTCTGATTGTTCTCTCTGGAAGCATTAAGATTTTTTCTTTCACTTTGATTTTACATTTTACTATAATAGATCCAAGTGTGGCTTTTTCTTATTTGACCATTTGCCTCTCTGTGAGTTCTTTCAATCCGAAGTGTTAGCTCTTTTTAATGGTGGCAAATCCTGGTCTTTATTTCTTTAAATATATATATATATATATTTATTGAAGTATAGTTGATTTACAATGTTGTGTTAGTTTCAGGTGCACAGCAAAGTGCTTCAGATATCTATATATATACATATATTCCTTTTCATATTCTTTTTCCTTATAGGTTATTACAAGGTATTGAATATAATTCCCTGTGCTCTACGGTAGGACCTTGCTGTTTATTTCTTTAAATATGTAGTCTTCTCCTTTTATTCTTCTTTAAAAATTAAATTTTTTTTCTCTCTGGCACTGTGTGAGATGAATGTTGACAGTTCTGTTTTTTAATATATATTTTTAATGAAGTACAGTCAGTTTCTAATGCTGTGTCAGTTTCTGGTGTACAGCACAATACTTCAGTCACATAGGAACATACATACATTCATTCTAATATTCTTCTTCACCATAGGTTACTACAAGATATTGAATATGTTTCCCTGTTCTATATGGTATAAACTTGTTGTTTATCTAGTTTATATATAGTAGTTAGTGTCTACAAATCTCGAACTCCCAACTTATCCCTTCCCACCCTCCTCCCCCTGGTAACCATAAGTTTGTTTTCTATGTCTGTGAGTCTGTTTCTGTTTTGTAAATAAGTTTGTCTTTTTTTTTTTTTTGGATTCCACATATAAGTGATATCATGTGGTATTTTTCTTTCTCTTTCTGACTTACTTCACTTGGAATGACATTCTCCAGATCCATCCATGTTGCTGTATTCTATTCTTTTTTGTGGCTGAGTAGTATTCCATTGTATAAATATACCACAACTTCTTTATCCAGTCATCTGTTGATGGACATTTAGGTTGTTTCCATCTCTTGGCTACGGTAAACAGTGCTGCTATGAACATCGGGGTGTAGGTGTCTTTTTGAATTAAGGTTCCCTCTGGATATATGCCCAGGAGTGGGATTGCTGGGTCATATGGTAAGTCTATTTTTAGTTTTTTTGAGGAATCTCTGTACTATTTTCTATAACGGCTACACCAAACTACATTCCTACCAGCAGAATAGGAGGATTCCCTTTTCTCCACACCCTCTCCAGCATGATAATTCTGTTTTATCATATTTTTTTTCTGTTTAAAAAATTTGGTTCTATTGCCTTTGGTGCGGGTGCCTTGAGTGACCTTCTGGCTCACCGGTTCACTCCTCCACCTCATCCTGCACTTCTCTCAATCCATTAAGTGCCCCCTTTTCAAAGCTTGTTCTTCACATCCAGTATTTTCCACCTTTGGTTCTAACTGCTGCTTCCTACTCCGCATTTGCTAACCCTCATAGTTCATGGAGGCTGTTGAAAATATTCAAGGTTTTTTTTCCCCCATGAGGTCTGCTTCTGCCAGTGTGAACTGTTCCACTCTTCTCTCCCTTGCATAGAACACGTGTTTCTCTGGTATCTGGTTCTTTTCACCATTGGCATGTACCTTGTTACTCTGTGGTGTTTAGCTGCCTGGCCTGTTCTCCACCTGGGTGATGAGTGGCAGATGCTCGGGCACTTAATTGCCTGTCCTCCTGGATGGGGTTCCTGTCGGGGAGGCTGCCCTCAGGACCAAAGGGCAGTCTGGTCCCCTCACTCCCCATCTTTCCTCCCCAGGACTTGACCGGAGGTGTTGTTAGCTCTGCGTGGCTATGGAGGGGTGGAGGGGTGTTGAGGTGGGAAGGATGAAGGGCCAGGAGCTAGTGGCCCATTGTACTGGTTCCTGTTGGGGACCCACTGGACCAGGCACTGCCTCCAAAACACGAAGCCCTTCCCGCTGGTCCTTCTGTGTCTCTGGCTGTCATGGCCACATGGGCAGCCCAGTTAAAGGACTTGCTTTGTGTCCTCCCCTCCGCAGTGGCCCTTCACTCTCACCGGCCCCTCCCTGTGGCTGGGAACCACTCATCCTGCTCTCCATCCTGCTCTCTCAGTCCTGTTTCTTTCTGTGGCATCTCCAGGGCTGGATTCTGAGGAGGCAGCCAGAGGGTGTGCTGATTCTCCTTCTTGTCCGGAACTAGACTCAGAATTCCTCTGGAATGTGGGGTCTTTATGCTTAGAACCCAGAGCACTTGATCCCCCAGGGACATAATCCTAAACAGTCTCTTGAGGAGCACTTATTGTTTTTATGTGAAGTCTGAAAAACGATGCAGTGACTCGATTTTATCCTCTATGAGATGTGATGGTGATCTAGCATGGGAGGATCTCAAGGAACTCTGTGTCTTTAAAGTTTTTGAATCACTATGTTGTACACAAGGGACTAATGTAATGTAAATCAACTGCATGTCAATTAAAAATAAAACAAATGAAAAAGAAATAAAGGGAGTCCGTGTTTTGAAAGTCCTGTGATCAATGGTGAGCTCTTCATCCACGTATCTGTCATATAGGTCTTGGAGTGTGTGTTTCTTGAAATTAATGTGGCATTTTTCCTAATTATCACAAATAAGAAATGGAGATATGCTAAGCATGATTTCTAATGCTGTGTGTCTCTGTGTGTAATGGGGATATAGCAGTAATGTTGAGTTATTCCCAGCACATAATTAATTTCTGAGTGCTTTGTGAAACACCGTGTAGATCTATAAGAGTGGTAACTTTTATTTCATACAGTGATATGATTTCTCCTCAGCCATGTTACTTTTTCCTGGTTCTGTATTATGGTTACCCCAAATAATTGTAGTAGTTTCATACTTAGTTGCTTTTGCTCTTGTATTTTTTTTAACATTTAAATATTTATTTAAAATTTTTTTTATTGAGTGATAATCAGTTTACAATGTTGTGTCACTTTCTGGTGTACAGCACACAGCTTCAGTCATACATGAATATACATATATTCATTTTCATATTCTTTTTCATCGTAAGCTACTACAAGGTACTGAATATATTTCCCTGTGCTATAAAGTATAAACTTGTTTGTCTATTTTATATATACCAGTCAGTATCTGCAAATCTCGAACTCCCAGTTGCTGTTGCATTTTTGCTTACACATTTTTGCTTCTTTTGCTTAAACTTTTCAGGGTTGGTTTAGGGGTTCCATAGATTTCTATGGAGACTCATGTTCCTTCTAACTTTCTGCTTCTCCAGCCCCAGGGTATGTCCATGTCCTCAAAGACTAAAACGAGTGTTGGCATTCCAGCCATCACATCCACCTTCCAAAAAGGCAGGTAGAGAAGAGGAAAAAATCTAATCTATCATTATTATTCATTAGCTATAAACCACCACATCTAGCTGAAAGGAAGGTTGGGAGGTATATTCCGGCATAGTGTATTGGGCCAGATAAAAATTGGAGTTCTCTTGATTGGAGAGAGAGAGAATGGACATTTGGAAGGTAGTCAGCTGTCCCCGCTACACCTGATTTCAGACCATGAGTTAATCTATGCCAGAGTTGAGGTTGCAGCCCCTGGTTTCAACCCAATGATCTTTCCACTGTTCCCAGTAAAAGTGGAACATGAGTGCTGGGAAACAGCTGGTGGACTTAGTACGTGTTTGGAAGATAAGAGAAATTCTTTCCTGTCTCCTTTCAGCTTGCTGCATCAATGCGAACCGATAAAGTTAGGGTCATGGGAGTCCATGAACCTTGAAATATGCAAATAGATCAGTGTGGTCACAAAAAAGGAGGATGTGTTTCAATTCTTATTTTACTGGTATTTTTGTTAGCACTTGACGGAGTTAATCACTCCTGACTTTGTGAACATTCTCTTTCTGGGACTCTGGTTTTCCTCCTACCCCTCTGTCTTGTTCCATCCCTTTCCCTTTTTAATATTAGAATTCCTCAAGTCTTGGTCTGGGGCTCACTCCTCCCTGCCTCCCTCCTCCTCCCTGTATTCTCTGTTCAATATCTGTACCTTTGGCCTCAATGGCTACTTATTTTCGGATGATTTCAACTTTATGTCTCCACCTCAGATCATCTCTGGGTTCCATATCCATTCATCGAATTGCTAATCAATACTGCTTGGAAGTGTTAAAGGTATCTGAAATGCAGACAGTCCTGAAACTGAATTCCCATTCATTATCAATACTCCTGCGGCGTTCTGCCACCTACACCCTGATCTAGTCTATTGCCAGGATTGCTGAAGGTTTTAAAAACACCTTTATTAAGGTATAATTTACATGCCATAAAATTTACCCATGGTAAGTGTACAATTCAATAATTTTTAGTTAATGTATATAGTTGTGCAACTCTCACCACCATCCCGTTTTACATTCCTATCAATCACCAGAATAATTCCCTCTAGCCTGTTTGTAGTTAATCCTGCTCCTGTCCGCAGCCCCAGTCAGCGTCTGGTCTGCTTTTTGTCTCTATAAATTTCCCTTTTCTGGACATTTCCTATAAATGAAATCATATGATATGTCATCTTTTATTTTTGATTGAGGTACCAGTCAGTTACAATGTGTCAGTTTCTGGTGTACAGCACTATGTCCCGTTCATGCACGGTATGTCATCTTTTTGCATCTGGCTCTTTCATGTGGTGTAATATTTCTGAGGTTCACTCATGTAGCATGAATCAGGATCAAGCTCTTTTTCTCGCTAAATAGTATTCCATCATATGGACTCTTGTTTGTCCAGTTACCCGTTGATGGACATTTTGTCTCAGGAACTCCCTAGCTAGGTGACATTCTACTCTCTTCTGACCATGAGACACTTAGCACAGCTGTAGTTGTGCAGTGCACTTATTTTCGTAAATATTTTATTGTCTTTTGGCACCATTTTTCCACACCCTGATCAGAGCAGGGACTTTGTTGTCTGTCCCCTCCCCACCCCGTGACATGTATTTTGAACATTTAGCATAGAGTGCCTAGCACTGTAGGTACTCAGTTAAAAAAAAATTGTTTTTAATGAGTGAATTTTTGGAAATAAAACTTAATTTTGGAACCAAAGCTAACTTCTTTTTTAAAAAGCTGGGCTTATACAGATTCTCTTTTTTCTTTTTTTAATCAACCAAAGTCCATAGTTTATATTAGGGTTCACTCTTGATGTTGTACATTCTGTGAGCTTTGACAAATACATAATGACATGTAGCCACCACTATAATATCGTACAGAATAATTTCATCGCCCTAAAATTCCCTTGTGCTCCATCTATTCCTCCCTCCCTCCCTCCCTCTCCCCAAACCCCTGGAAACCACGATCTTTTTATTGTTTCTGTAGCTGTGCCTTTTCCAGAATGTCATTTGGTTGGCAGATTCTCTTTTCTTTAATCATAGAATGAGTAAAGGTATTCACAATGCTTCATCCCTGTCAGCAGAACCCTGTACAGCTGACCACGTTGAGAATCTTGTCAAATAATATTGCCATGGCACCTCCAAAACAGAGCAAATACGGGCCCTTGTTTTAAATTCTGTGTTGTTGGCATTGTCGTCATGTAACTAAACTGCTGATACAACGCAATACGAGCATCGGGTCTGACTTACTGTCTGCATTTAGAAATACGGTGTCCCTTTGGAAGTTCTTGTTTTACAACCAGACAGACCTTGAGGCACAGCCATGGTGGAATGGTTCAAAAGAGGATTAGCTGGCTTTTTGCTTTTGCAGATGTGGGCATCAAGGCTCAGGGTGGGTAAGTACCATGGCCAAGATCACCAAAGTGAGAATCAGTGGCTCTCCAAGTGTGGTCCTACCCGATGCATCAGTATCACCTGGGAACTTGCTAGAAACTCAAATTCTCTGGCTCCACCCCAGGCCT
Source organism: Camelus ferus (assembly GCF_009834535.1). NCBI lineage: Eukaryota > Metazoa > Chordata > Mammalia > Artiodactyla > Camelidae > Camelus > Camelus ferus. The sequence continues at coordinate 46,403,297 of NC_045712.1, forward strand.
CCTAAATCTGGGGGCGGGGCCCGGGCGCTTGTGTTTGAATGAGCTTCCAGGTGATCTGATGCAGCAAAAGTTTGAGAACCTCAGGTCTAGTCAGGCCTTTTGCTACCAAATCACACCTCTTTCCTCTGCGCTGTGTAACCCCTTAGGGAAAAACAAAGGACTCTTTGATCCAGGGACAGTGGAGTTTAGGGCCTGACTCAGTGGGATACTTGGAGGAAAAGCTGAGCCTAGAGGCCTGCTTCTGGTCCACATTGCTTCACTGGTGTCCACAGGCCAGCTTCCCATCTCTCCATCTCCATGGGTACCAGGCTGGGGCTGCCTGTCCATCTTTGCCCTCGGGCTTTAGGCAGGATCAGAATTCTTTCCAGTGTGACTTGATGTGTATGTTCAAGCTTATAGTGTGAAACAGATGCTCGGCCCATCACAAGGATTCCCAGGTAAGTTCCTGTGTGGTCAGTGGCAAGGATGCAAATGAACTGTGAGCATTAAGATTTGTCTACATCTTTTGTAGTTGAAGTTCTCTCCTAATGGCCCTGGAAACTTAAGAGTTAACGAGTTCAGAAGGTGACCGGCAATATTCTGAGAGCCTGTATTAACTCGTGTTCCAGAGCTCTCTGTTCTTGCTCCTGGTGTTTTATCACTTGGTCTTTAAAAGCAGATCGAATTGCATCATAGGTCACATCCAAGCACCATGCATCAAATCTTGTGTTACAAGTTCACTTTGGCTTATGCTGGTGCTTTATCAGGTGGTACCCGAGGCAGCAGCCACTCGGGCTGGCGGCCCTTCATCTTCAGGGTCTTCACTGGGCCTGGCTCCTGGGCGGCTCTTCCCCGGGTGAGCGCCCACAGTGATACTGGTTGGTGATCCAGTTACAGCAGGAACTCTAGCTCTGGTGACGTGCGTACTGTTTCTTTGAGTCTTTCTCAAAACCACTTCCAAAGGGACAGAGCCAAGATACCCACTTCCTGAGCTGTTGTGATTTAGGAGCTGGGCTTTGGCTTTTTCAGCCCAAGACAAAATGAGGCTGGCTCACACTTAATCTATTCTGCTTGGTTGCATGGGCTCCTGGTATTCAGATGTTTGCTGAGTGAATGATTAGGGGGAAAAGCCTAAAAGACCAGGAGGAAAAACAGGGTGATGAATAACACGGTAAGGTTTTATCCTGACTCGATTTTATGCGAGTTTTTATACTTCAGGATGATTTAGGGAAACTTTGAAATTCAAATTCCTGATTTCCTGATCTCATCCATAAAGATTCCAATTCTCTAAGTGTGGGATTGGAAGTCAGGAATCTGCATTTTTAACAAGCTTCCCAACTGATTCAGAAGCAGGAAGTAGTTGACCCAAACTATAACAAATGTTACTATTTTTTTTAGAAGGTAAGACACTTCAGTATTTTTAATTAAAAAAAATTTAATTGAAATATAGTCAGTTTACAATGTTGTATCAATTTCTGGCATACAGTGTAGTGATTCAGTATTCTTTTTAAAAACTATACTTTATTGGTTGTCTTTTAATTTTATTTATGGATAATTTTTACTTGAGTTTTTTAAGTTAGAAATCCCTGTCGGTACTTTTCTTTAGTTTTGCCTCTCCTGTCATAATGCCCTCCCACTCTAACAATTTAAAAATATTTCCCCCACCTGAAACTAACACACTATTGTAAATCAGCTGTACTTCAATTAAAAAAAATTCACCCATATTTTCTCCTAATACTCATATTAAGTTATGTATGATATAATTATAAAATTATATTATTAAAACTAATACTATTTTTTTTTAATTTAAGTCTTTAACACGCAAGATGTTTATTTTGCTATGAGTTATAAAGATTGTGACCTACAACATTTCTACTTTTTGATGTTTGATGATTTTTTTAAGCCAACATTTTGGAACATGTTCCATGCACATTTGAAAAAAAGATATATTTCATTGGGGTATGTAATCATTTGTAGAACTTAAAATATAAAACTTGGGATTATATTGTTTGGAAACTATATATTCTGACTTGTTTTCTGCATCTGTCCAACTCTGGGCTGTAGGAGGATTCTAAAATCTCCCAATCTGGTTATGTTTTGTTTATTTTTCTTATATTTCTGTCAGTTTTGACTCTATGTTTTTGCATCTTTGCAATGAAAACTATTTAAATCAATACACAATGTCTTAATGATTTAGAGCTGTGGGCTATAGGGTTTGATTGCCTGGTTAAAATCTAGCCCCATCATTTCCTCTCTGGAAGATCTTGAGCACCTTGTTAGCCTTCCCGTGCTGGAAGTTCTCATTCGTAGAAAGAAGATATGGTCACATCTACTTCCTAGGACCGCTGGGAGGTGTAAGATGATACAGCAGTATACAATGTGTGACACAGAAAGTGCTTTGTAAACATGAGCAATTATTATTATTATTATTTTGCAATTATTTTGATCATTGGTTCAGTTTATATATTTTTAAGTCGTCTGAAGGCTGGCATGGTGGTTCTGCTATAGACAGGCCATGGTACACGACGTTTCCCTGATACATTCGAGGTTGAACTTGTATTGTATGCCTGGATGTGTTTCATAATGGCTCGAGTCCTTATGTCACGGGGTAGATTAATTCCCTACTTGGTGATGTGCCTTCGGACCCTCTTACAATGTAGTTTCTTCTGGAGTTTGCTGCAATCTCTAACTTAGTGGTTTGAGGGTAGTGGTGGCAGCCGTGGAAGCTCTGACGACAGACCGGTAGGTAGCTGAGAGATGTAAGAAGGCCACTGCATTTCTCTCGCCAGGACCAGGTTCCTTGAGTTGAGAGGATGCCAGACTTGAACATTTGGCTAAGCTCTAGGCTGCTTTAGGGGCTGTCCCTTGGAACCTTGTCGTGAGGTTCCGGTGCCAGGATCCAGCGTCTTCCTCACCAGAAGTTCGGTTAGCGTGAGAGAAATTCTGGAAGATTTCTCCCCAGGCCTGAAACTCCTAAGGGTTTTGAGTTGTGAACCCTTCTGAGGTGAGGAGACCATGGTGACCAAGGTGTTGAGAATCAGAGACACACTTATGTGAGACTGGCAGCTCCACGGAAGTCACTTTTGGGAGGACGCTGACGTGTTTCTCTCTGAAGATGAGGCTGGTCAGTAAATGATCAGCAGGTGATAGTCGTTCTCAAGACGCAGGTCAACCTCGGAAAATTGAGCCGCGACTTGATATCCCTCCGCGCCTTCCATACTGCGTCTCCCATACTGCGTCTCCCATACTGCGTATGCTTCCGCGATGCCGATTTCCAGTGAGTTTTATTTTCTGTAAGCAGCAGAGTGGAAGTTTTAGCAACATGGTGAGTGTGGATCTGGTGGTATTTCGCGGGGTTGTGGGCAGGAGGGAACTGGGAAGAGACCCGGGGAATTGGCGTCCGTGCCGGGAAGAGCGCTCCCTACCCCTGTGGTGCGTGGTCGGTGGGCTGAGGGGGCCGCTGAGCTGAGGGGGCCCGCCGGGCTGAGGGGGCCGCCGGGCTGAGGAGGACGCCGGGCCGAGGGCGACGCCGGGCTGAGGGGGGCCGCCGGGCTGAGGAGGACGCCGGGCCGAGGGCGACGCCGGGCTGAGGGGGCCGCCAGAGGCAGGAGACCGAGGTCCCTGTTGTCCCGGTCCGCGGATAGAGCACTGAGGGTTCCAGCAGTCCGAGCAGGAGCTTCTCGGAAGACAAGAGGGCCTGGCCTCGGCAGGTTTCTACAGAAATTGTGATTCCTTGAAAGATGCTGAGGCGATTGAAGAAGGCTGGTAGTTTTCAGAGTGCAAAGTGGCTTTGGAATGGAAAGGATTTCTCGGGGTTGAGTTCCATGGAACTTTGTCGCGGACTTGGGTTCCTCAACTATGAAGTGTGACTATTTGGGCTAAGGAGTAGTTTCTCTTGGTAAATAAACAAATACTGTTGGGGGGGTAAAAAGATACCGGGCCTAGGAAGGGGGGGCAGATCCAGTGGGAAGGACGCCTGCCCTGGGGGAGGGGAAGGGATGGGGGTGTTGGGGGGGAGCTTGGTCCCAGTTCCTTTCACAGGTTGGGGGTGGAGGTTCGGGGGGAGCTTGGTCCCAGTTCCTTTCAAAGGTGGAGGGTGGTGGTGGGGCCTCGGCGGCTCTGGGCCTCCTGCCGGTCGTGGTGGGAGGCGCTGAGCCCCACAGGGAACCTGAGCGGTTCTGACTCCACCCTGGAAACGGTAACACAGGTATGAAGGGTGTCTGCTCAGTCATCAGTGGGCTGATAATCACCTCCCTTCTCCAGCCCTTTCCTCTTGTTATTTTAACTTTCACTTTTAGGTTTAGATGAAATGATTGAGCTTTTTGTCAGGAGCAGCCTGTCTAGCAAAATTCCTCTTCAAAAAAACTTTTTTTTTTCACTGCATTTTTCCCCCCTCTTTGTAATTCTTTTATAGTTGGCTTGTAAGTTCTGCCTCTTGGCATTAATGAACTGCTACCCGCCCCATTTCCCCATTCTCCAATCTTTTCCCTTTATCTTTATGCTCCTTCCTGGGGTTTGGCTGATGGCTGTTGGTGATCTCCCCTCTCCTAAAGTAAAAATGTCTAATTTTCAGCTTTTAGATCCTAAAGTTGAAACTGAATGAAACTAACGTCATGCGGGTGGGGGGGAGGTGGGACCTAACAGGCTACAGGTGTAGACCCTTAGGGACCTAAAGCTTGGAAGGCATAATGGGTAGGGTCAGTTGCTTTGTGTGCGCGCGCGCATGCGCAAGTGAGTGTGACTGTGTGCACGTGTGAGTACTTGAGTTAGTTTAAGAATGTCAGTATGTGAGTGCGAGTGATCGTGTGTTGTTCCCGAAACAGTGGGTTTGTTTAAAGGACAGCCATAGACAGACCTGCCATTCGCCACGGCTCCCAGCTTTGGAACTGGGCCGGGCTGCTACCGCGAAGCTGGCGGGTTGAGGACTGATGGCTCTTTTCTTGGGTTTGTTTGATCTCTCCCTTCCTTCTCTTTCTCTCCCAGGACACTGTTCGATTATGTTAACATAGCCTGGTCTCTCCGTACACAATTAAGTTCACTTACACATCAGTCAAGTCTCGCACTAAAACTCGAGACACTCATTGGAAAAGAACACACTAGGAATTGGGTTCATCTTTTCTCCAGAAGGAAAGACTTTTAAGAATGTTTCAGGATTTTATCTGGCATTTGCACTTGGCTTAATGAAGCCTAGTAGATGGTGAACTCTTCCAATTTAGAATGAAACCTGCGAGTTTCAGATGCAGCTGTGAGAGCCCTGACCCTATGGGAAACCAAATGTAATTTCTTTCCTCCTGGAGGATGTGACCCACAGGGAATGCCTTCTTAATGCTCTGTGGACACTGCTATCCGCGGGTGACACAGGCTACCTCACCTTTTAGAGGCCATCTTGGAAGAACACTTTATGTTTAATCTGTTGTAATTTTTAATCAGATATCCTCCCATCACTCCCCTCCAAATATGATAGAATTTTCTTTTCAAATATGATAGAATTTTTAACTGTCTTTAGAAAGGGAGTAAATTATTGATGACCTTCCCTAGCGCACGTGATTCAAACCTGTGCATTTGCATTTACACTATTTTAGGAAGTGGTGGAAATATGTTTTTTCCCCCATCTGAGGCAGGAGGTTAGAATTAAGATGTCATTTTGAAATAGGTAATGTGAAAAATAATTGTGTCCTGTCTCCTGCATAATGTGACATCAGTTGGTTGTTCTGTCATCCTTATTGGAAAGAAAAAGCCACCCAACATTCAGTTCATTTCTTGGTACCAGCTTCTTAATAATGTCCTTTGTGGATATGTGGTTGGTTTGAATGGGATGCATTTGTGAAGCTGCCTCTGGGAGGGAGGAATGCTGACAGGTGGGCAGTGGATAAGTTGGTATAGCAGTAAGGAGAAAGGTGTTAAGCCCTTTCTCCGTTCCACCCAATGGCATAGAGTGGATGGGAAGATCGAGGAAGTTGAGGGCAAGTTCCTTATGCCTTTTCCTTGAAGTCTATTCAGGTTATTTACTACCTTTCTGCTTTTCGCTGTGTAAAGGTGGTGTGTTTATAGATGGGGGATGACGCAGCTTTGCCAGGGGGGTTTGAGGGATGGGGGGGCGGGTGTAGACACCAAGTGCTGTGGTTGGAGCCAAGATTCCTTCCCTCGCTTACAAGGATTGTTGCTCTTAATGCTCTGACTTGCCGGGAGCGGTGTTTGCACAGCTGCAGCCACAATGACATTAAATATAGGTCAGGTTGAAAACGTTGACTGCTCAAGAGAAGGCAGGATCAGCATTAGAATAATCTGACCTCTGGCAGCTCCAAAATTACCCCAGTTCTCTCACTGAAGGCATTTGGTTTTCCCATCACAGAAGGGAGAAACAGATTTCAAGTAGAAGGATATGAAAATAGACATATAAAAAACTTTTTTTGGTAAATTTGTCAGGCTGGCTGCTGCCACAGGTCTGAGTGGCCAACATATGGAAGCTTCTTTCTCATGTGTGTAGAAACGATGTGGGTGTTTCTTAGCAGCGCTCTCTTCCAGGTGGTGATTCGTGGACCCAGGCTTCTTCCCTCTTGTGTCTTTGCCACATCCGTGTGGCTCCCAAATTGCCCTGCAGGGTGTCTGCATTCCAACCTGTATGTGTATGTGCTTCTGTCTGATTATGTGTTATAGGCCTGGCCTGCCTTACTTCTCACATTCCTTTGGATAAAGGCTCAGTCAAATGACCACACCCCACTGCAGGGAAAACAGGTCCATGTGTTCGGGCTGTGTCTCCTGGGAGAGGACAGGGGTCTGGTGATGAGCTGTTAGTTTTGGCCTCTGCTTCTCAAACTTGAGCTGCCTCAAAATCACCTGGAAACACCTGGGGCCCCTCACATGGGGTTCTGGTTCAGCAGGTCTTGAGTGGGACCCAAGAATTTACATTTCAAAGAAGCTCCAGGTGACGTTGATACAGCTGGGTGAGGGACCACACTTTGAATGGTCCCTTTCCATGTGTTTTTTGTGTCTTGATTTATCCCTAATTGTGGAGGCCAGAAGTATAACTTTATTATAGTGACTCAAGAGATAGGAGAGAAGGAGAGGGGTAAAAAAGATAAATAGTTTTGGCAAGGATATTTGGAATGCTAAAAATGACTTAAAGTAGGAGGTTTCTTAGAGGAATTGGAGTTTTAGAGGCTGGAAACCTGGGTAGTCAGGTGCCAATGAGTCATGAGCCGGCTGCCCCTGCCCTGTGGGAGAGGGATGCGATGGGATCTCTGTTGCTCAGCAAAGGGGCTTTCAGCTCTGCTAGTTCTGCTGGAGCAGAAAGGCTTGGGGAAGAAAGTACCTAGTGGCTACGGGAGAGGTGACATGGAGAAAGTGACAAGGAAGGACTTGCGTGAGAATTGAAGGAGAGCTTGTGATTGCTGGAGTGAGCCAGGCGTGGGTTTGGACGCAGACAAGCAGGACTTGGGTTTTGTGTTTGAGGCTCACTGCCAGTAAAATGGGGGATCATGATGTCTGTCTGTTACATTACTGTGAGAATCAGGTTGGAAGTTTGGAAACTTGCTTGGTGCATGATGCTTCATGGGCTTAAAATCCTACAGTTTCATTTATGAAGTGGTTAGCCCCAAGTAACTTCATATACATTTGTCCTAATAACTCAGTAGCCATTTGAAAAAAAAAAATAAATGAAAAAATTATTTTTATTGATTGGAAAATATATGGATAATATATAAACATTAATAAAAACAGAAAAATAGATTTCTATTAAATTAACCTGTCATTTCTATTAATATATTAAAATGTATTTGATTAATATAATTTCTACATAATATTCTAAATATCTAACTTATTGTTAAATAATTGCAGTTACTTACAGATGGAATGCATATGCCTAGGGGCCCCACGTAGCTCCTTAAACTTTAGAATCCTGGTGGCATTGCTGCCCTCTTCCTGTTCCCTATTGATGTTTCCTTGTTATCCCAGCACTTGCTGAAAACCCATCTTTGCAAAAGTCTGACATCTTTGAAAGAATATAATGCAACCTGGAATCGAAATTGTGAAAACTGCCTGAGTTGTTAGTATGCATGGTAGCATCACTGTGTATCCCTCAAAGATGTGACATATTTTGTAGTGCCTTTGTGAGTAGCTGCTTTGGTGCTCAGATTGGAACCTGGAATTTGGTAGTTTTCCCCCTTCATTCATTTACTGGATATGTTAATTGAGTATCAGCGAAGTGTCAGGCCCTGGGGGGAGGACGCAGTTCCACATCCAAACAGAGTGGAGTCTAGTGAGGAAACCAGACATTGAATTGGACAGTCCTGCAAATATACTCTTGATGGGGCCAGGGCCGTGTGGGACGAGTTCAGGGTAAGAGCTTGTGAGATGGATATTTGATCTGGTCAGACGAAGCTTTCTCCAGTTGATGGCACCTGAGTTCCTCCTGTAGGCTGAGAAGTTAACATGCAAGAAGAGGAAGGAACTGTATTCTAGGTGGGGAGTTAGCCAGTACTTCTCAAACTGGTGAAAGACTTGCTTTTTTCCCCCTTTAATTGCGCTGTGGTTGATTCATAGCTGGTTATGTGGCTTGTGTGTCAGACAGTGTCTGGACTCTTTCTTTAATGAGGCGCATTCCCTGACCATGTAGTTGGATGTTGCTGCAGAGCCCAGTTGCAGGAAAAATTTTTGATGTTATGGACTGGTAAGTTTGCAGATGATCACTTTGCGTAACTGCTCTAGATGGGGGAACAGCATGGGCAAAGGCCCTGTGGTATGAGGTCACCTGGTGAGCCAGTGAGGGGAGAGCAGGAAGTGAGAGGCTGGGAAAGTCAGTGGGGACAGTGCTGAGCCTCTGGGCCACACGGGGAATGCGAGTCTCAGACGAAGACATCTCCATCCTGGTGGGGAAGGGGGAGTTGTCTTGACTACTTCCTGCTGATGGATTGCGAGTATAAACAGGCCAGGTGCTAACCAACCAAGATTTCTTTGAGTGATTTAGGCTACTAGCAGTTACCCTGTGTTTAACCTGATGTACAGTCCAATGCATTGTGGCCTCCTTCTTGCCTCTGTGTGTAAAGTCATCTATGGAAGGGCCCGCTGGAGGGTGTCCAGGGGGCTGTGTGAGCACCTTCAATTCCCTGGGTGGATGAGTCCTGGAGCTCCTGTTAAACAATTTTAACTAATCTTTTATAATCTGGAGAGAATACTTCTTAAGCTTATGAACTATCTTTAAAAAAAAAAAAAAGCCTATACCTTGAACCCCCCCCCCCCAAAAAAAAACTCCAAACCCCTGCAGGCCTGCCTTACTGCTTCCAGGGTGTGAATTACAGCTGTTCCTGGGAAGTCACATGGAGCCTGTTTCCAGAGTGAGTCCCAATACATTGCTTTCTTTGCCATTTGTGGGCATCACACCAAATCCTGCATGGGCCTGGCCCTTGTGCTGGATGCCTATGACAAGCTCCACTCAGACTTAAGAATCCAGGGCTCTCTCCCTACCAAGACCCTTGGGAGGGATTTTTAGTTTCCAGCTTTCCAGATTGGGAGCCTTGATGTCAATTTAAGGATTATGTTCCTTTTCTTCTCTGCTGGGAGGAGTGGGCAGGGGGAGAAAACTGATGCACTGTGGTTTCTTCGCACAGGTACTTTGTGCTGGATTTCGAGGCTGGCATCCTGCAATATTTTGTGAACGAGCAAAGCAAGCACCAGAAGCCTCGAGGGGCCCTGTCTCTGTCCGGAGCCATCGTGTCCCTGAGTGACGAGGCGCCCCACACGCTGGTTGTGTACTCTGCCAACGGGGAGATGTACAAACTGAGAGGTCTGTGCTCTTCCCGGGAACTTTTCAGACAGGCCTTCTGGGTTCACAGTTACCATGGTGATGGCTCTATTGTTTGTTTTTTGTTTTTGAAATCACCTTTAACAATTTGCTGTGCTTGAGGACTCTGGTGACAGACACTGCCTCTCCTGCCCCTGGGGTGGGGAGACAGGTTTGACATTAGGAAGTGCTTGTCCTAATTAACTGAGGAATTAAGGACAGAGGAAAGGTGATTGATAGCAAAGCCAACCGAGCCTTAGGACTTGGGCAGATTATTCATATTATTAGTTCAGTGTGTATTTTCTTGGACCTTGTACTGTGAATCTTAATCTGATGCTGGAGGGGCTGGGCTTTGAGGACAAAACAGGCCTTTTAAGCATCATCATATCTTCCCCTTAAAGTTTCTCTAGAACCAGCTCTTAGTAAAGGATCTTTTCACTTACATAACCCCCTGTGGCATCAGAACCTGGTGAGAAGCCAACTGGTGTTGAGTTACTTCCTATTGTCCACTGTTGTCCTGTTTCTCCCATTCTCTTTGCTTCTTGAAAACTGAGGTCTGCTTAGCATCCTCCTGAGTGAGCAGGGGTCTCCGGGGAGCCCAGCATTTGGCCAGAATGGTAGGTCCTGCCACCCCCAAGTCACATCCATCTCACAGGTTTCCTGATGTGCCAGACTGGACGGCAACAGTGTCATCTGACTGCTCGATCATTCTTCCAGCATTCTTACACCTGTGCGTTGCTGAAAAAACTGTCGGTCTTCGTCCCACGAAATAACGAAACAAAACAACAAAATCCTAAATGCACGTGTTTGCATGCATGCACACACACAGTCAGGTTTAGTAAGGTCTGAGGAAAGTAGTGTGTATTAAGTGTTGAGGGTGTGGTTGATAATTCTGCCTCTTGCGTAACATTTTTCTTTGCCCAAGGAAGGGCTGAATACAGCAGTCACAGTCTTCCAACTATGCCCTCATCTCTTCTCCACCCGGGGACTGACAGTGATGGGTCACTTTGCAAAGCCAGACTGAGAGCCTCGTTCCCCCAGCTCAGAGTCCAGTTTTCACTGTTATTTCTGCAAGCTTTCCTACCAAGTGTAGGCTAAACTGAGGCTCCTTTATTACCTATACAAGTCATATTTCAGGATCTATAAAACAATCTCCAAAACTATGAAATAAAAATGCCTACAGTTGGAGAAAGTTCTTCAGTTTAGGGGGAACTGTGGAAAGATTCATGGTCTCTTTTGAGATTCATGCGGTTCGTGTCCCAGCTGCCTAGATTTATACGGTCCTTGGTTTTGCTTTGCTGTTTAGTGCTTAATAAATTATCAGAGCAGAAACAATAGCAGGCGAAAAACTTAATAGCGCTTTCCCCTCCTCTGCCTCTGGTTTATGAAATGACACCGACCCGTACAGAGAAACAGTCCAACCAATTTGACCATCAAGTTACCTCATTTTGCTTTTTAGTTGTAATTCTTATTAAACCCCAAGGTGGTTTTTGTTTTTTTTTGAGGATAGCTTTAATAGCAAACATAAAAGTTTTATTATCTGCATGAACTAATCACAGGGGCAAAATATAGCTTAAATTTACTACAGTAAAGGCAGGATAAAGGCCTATTTCTGCCTGGTCCTCGGCCCATCCCACGAGGACTTGGGCGTTGGTTTTCTCTTTTTGCATCTCACTACGTGTAGAGTTGAATCTTGATGTCAGTGGATGCACAGTTTTGGGGAATGTTTTTGGTGCAGAGCCTTGGATACTGCCATAAATGGGCAATTCTTCAAGTTTCCTAAGAAAAAACGCTCTTATTTCTGTAAAAATCCTTTTTCTTTGGAAGTGGAGCCCTGGTCTTCTGGTCTAGACCTCCAGATTTCCTCACCTGAAGTTCAAGCTGAAGTTGGGTTTAATTGAAAAATGGCCCTTAAGCCCATTTTTATAAACAGTACAGATTAATAGGGTAATCATTCTGGTTTTTGTATAGTCAGCATTTATGCAGTTAATACTAAAATGTTTATGCAGTGAGTTATGTAATTAAATTCATTCAGATTTTATTAGAACCTATTATGTATCCATGATCTTTTAAGAAAATAATTATATATTTGAGAAATGAGGATGTACTTGGAAGATTGTGACTCTACCAGTGACTTGTACTTTAATGTCTCTTTGAGGGAAACTTGAGGATCTCTAAGGCAGCATTTGGTACCTCGTTCTGTCCAATCGTAAGATGCATTCTTGAGAACACATATTAAAATGGTAATTCAACTGAACACTTACTTTGTGAAGGCTGGTAACTGCACAGTACAGCTCTGGTCGATAACCAGGGCCCTGAAATACTGTACTTTGATCCTCGTATTAGTCATACGTGATAGAGGACATTTAAAAATATTCCTGCTTTCTTTTCCTTGCTGCCTTTTAAGGAAGTAGAAATGACTTTTTCAGAAGAGGTTAAAAAACATGGCAAATTCTTCTTATAACAGACATTTCAGAATATGTTTTTAACGTGGTGTAAGAGGGATTTTTTTGGGTTGAGATTTAGTGGCAGTCTGTTTTTTGGTGCAAGTACAACCTGCAATTGCCTTTCCCTCCTTCTGCCACCCTTCAGCCCAGGCCCCCACCTGGGACGTAGAAATAGGTTGGATGTGGGTGTAGAAATAGGTTGGATGTGTTTTGGCACAATTGCTGCAAGCATTTCTTTCTCTCTTTCAGCTGCTGATGCAAAAGAGAAACAGTTCTGGGTGACTCAGCTTCGAGCGTGTGCCAAGTACCACATGGAGATGAATCCTAAGGTGAGTAACCCTGGGGAGGTAGGGGCGGTCGGCAGCTTGGGTGGCTCCCCTGCAGCTCAGTGATCTGTGACTCTGGGGAGGCTGCTTTCCATGTTACTTTTTAAGTTCTCCACCATCAAGGAATTCATCGTCGTCCTGCTACATTTATGCTTAAAGCCAAGAGAAAAGTGGGAGGATTCGCTTGTAGGTAGAGTGAAGAGGCAGGCAGACACTTTATTGGAACTGATCCTGGAAAGATTTCTAGTGCTTTTCGGTGTTGTCCATTTAGGCAGCTGGTAATTGCTCTGCTGAGAAGCTTGAGCTGATGGTTTCATTGAGGTGGCAGAGCAGTTAGGGTCCTTGTTCCTGAAGACTGGTTGTTGTCACTGAGCCTTAAATACAATGAGACTCCTGATTGATTCAACGCTCTGCAAGGAGCTTTCACATCTAAGTGTGTAAAAATGTTCTCAGGTCATTTGGCATCGAAGGATGAATTATTTTCGCCTCGGGATTCATTGTGAGATCTTGGATCAGATGTGATAGGAGGTAGGAGGTTGGCATTTTCATAAATTATTCAGAGGCTTTCCTGTCATGAAAATATAAACAAGTCAGAGAAAGTCAAATACTGTATGCTATTGCTTATATGTGGAATCTGAAAAATAATACAAATGAGTCTATATACAAAACAGAAACAGATGCACAGACATAGAAAACAAATTTATGGTTACCAAACGGGAGAGCGTGGGGGGAGGGACAAGTTAGGGATATGAGATTAACAGACAAACTACTGTACATAAAATAGGTAAGAGACAAGGATTTACTGCGTTGCACAGTATACCCAGTATCTTGTAATAACCTATAATGGAATATAATCTGCAAAAAACCCAAACCACTATGTTGTATGCCTGAAACTAACACAATATATAAACCAACTATACTTCAGTTTTAAAAATATATAGGAAATACTTGCAAAATGACTTTATTCAGAGCAATAAATATTTGTTAAAATGTTCAAAGGGCTGTCCCTTTTATATCATTTGTTCGAAGTTAGTTACAATATCTGATTGCAGTCTTTTTCTGTATTCCATGTATCTGACAGCAAGACCCACACCTAAAACTTCTTAGGACTCTATTTGCTGTGACCTCTGCTGCCTTGCTCAGGGCCGTGGGACACGTCTTGGTTAGTTATTCCTCCCTGTTCTGCCTCTTAAAGACAACTGAGATGATTTCTTCACAATGATTTCATTCACCTTTTTTTTTTTTTTCCCTTTCTGAAGACCTCTTCTCCTTGACTTGCTATGACGCCCCTCTTGATTTGGCCCCAGCAGGATCTGGGTAACTGTAGGTAGGACCCCCTGCGTCCACTTCTAAAGACTTTTTTCATCTGGCCTCTTATTTTCTAGGAATTTTAGTTGGAGTTTTGGACATTTCATTAGTATCTTATAAACACCTAGGCAAGGCACTATAAAAATATTTTTTCTTTTAAATGTATCTTTTTACTATTTATAAAATAGAACCAAAGGGGATAAAATACAAAGGATGTATCGCCACCTGTTGCCGTATGTGCTCACTGGAGATGAGGGTTCTTAACTGTGCCGGTGCATAAGTCTAACTCATTTAGGCTGTGTTAGTACGGATGTTTTTGTGCATGTATCTGTGTCTCTACACAAATGGGACCCTATCATGCTCACTGTTCTACCTTTTGTTTTCATTTATTAATAGATTTTGGACGTTTTTCCCTATTAGACATATGGGTCTACTACACTCTTTTTAGGGTGGTCTGAGGCTGTTCTAAGGAGTGATGCCAGTGCTTTGTTAAGTCCTTCACCGGTGGACTTAATTTGGTTGCTGTTGTATGTAATGCTATAGTAACCATCTTTGTACATGTATCTTTTGGTACCTCTAGGTGTGTCCCTGTATGAATTTATACCAGTGGGGGAGTACTGGGTCATAGAATATGTCTTCTAAACTTTCACAGACATTGCTCAGTTGTCATCTTAAAAAGTTGCACTGCTTTGTACTTCCATCAGTTCTTTGTGTAGGGGTGTTTTTTTCCTTCTCACTAACCATGGGTCTTATTAACATTCAGTTTTTGGTAGTCTCACGTATAAAAAATGGATTCCCCATTATTTTCGTTTCACTCTAAAACCATAACTGGGACTGACTATGTTTTCAAATATTTATTGGCTACTTGTGTGTTTTTTATGTGAAATGCAAGTTTACATCCTTCACTCATTTTTCTATGATTTCACCTTTCCTCCTTGATTTGCACTAGCTGTGTATGTGTTCATTATGTTTGTCCTTTGCCTGTCATTTGTACTTTATATATTTTCTCCTAGTAAGTCATTTGTATTTTGACTCTGAATCCATTTTTTTTGCTATGTAGAATATTTAATTTTTGTAGTCAAATTTATGAATATTTTCATTTTCGGTTTTTGATTTATGTCTTGTTTAGAAAGAGCTTCTCTGCTCCAAAATCATGAAAACCTTCTTCAGTTTTCTTCCAGTGAATTTATAGTTTAATTATCACGTTTAAAACATTGATTCATCTGAAATTTATTCTCAGTGTGAAAATTGCAGTAGGGAAACCAACTTTAAGTGCATCGCTGTTTTGAGGGATCCCTGGAGACAGGGAAAGGTAATGATAGGTACCTAGTGGTCGTAGAACTAGGAGAATTTGAAGATTCTCTGAAGGAAAGTTTGATTTCCTGATGCAGTCTCTGAGTAGCTTCAAGAATACAGATTAATCTACTAATATTCTAACCAAAGAAATAATACTTTGGAAGTTAGGGCCTGTAGGATTCCTTATTTGAGAGCTGGAGAGGAGACTGCTACCATCACTCATTTACATCATAGCAACTGTGATCAGTTAGGGAATCATAATTTTTCAGTTGTGAACAGGCCTTGTTCAGCAGAATCCTTAAGAAGTCCAAGTCTGCTCAGGCAGAAGTAAGCAGTGAAAATTAAGTCGGGCTTAAAGTGCATATAAACTTGATACCCGGTTAACCGTAGGATGGCTGCTGAATTTTCATCGAAGCTGTTAGGAACCCAAGCTAAGCCTTCTCCCTGTGGTCTTTCTAATTCTCTCTCAGCCGGCAGATCCCTCCCCAGTAGATTGTAGAGAATATTCTCCTTCCAGCTGCTTGGAATCTTACCTTTAAAAGGCGTTTTGTTTAAAATCCGGTGTTCCTGGAACAAATACTAGGCAGATGAATTAGGGTTATCATTCCAACTCACCTTGGTGAGAATTGCGGAATAACTGACTTCCAGATAGAATGCCGAAGCTACAAAGGGCTTTAAAAAAGATGACCAGTGGTTCCCAAACCCAGACCTGCCTCTGTCAGCCTCTAATGAGGTTTTCCCCAGTCTAGCAGTGAAATGAGAAAAACAAGGAGGGAATTGTTCCCAAAGACACCTTTATTCAATATAAAGCACTGCCCTTGATTCAGAAATCACATTGCCTTGCTTTTGGAGGGTTAAAACAGTCTTTTTATTGTAGAAGATGGTAGGATATTTGTTGATCAATCGGTTGCCTTTAAAAAAATTTCAGGTTTATTGAGTTATAATTTACAGAAAGTAAAATTTAGTTCTTTTAAGTGTGAAGTTCATTGACTCTTGACAAATGTATACAGTCTTGAAATCACCACCATCACAATTCTGCCATCCCCTAAGTTTCCCTCGTTACCCTCTTACGGTCAGTCCCTCCCCATCCCGCACAGCCCTTGGCAACCGCTGATCAATTTTCCGTCTCTAGTTTTGCACTTTGTAGAATGTTCTAAAAATGGAATTATACAACCTCTCACATCAGGTTTCCTTCAATTAGCATAATGCTTCTGAATTTCATCCATGCTGTTGTATCAGCGGTTGATTCTTTTTAACTTGTGCTGCTTTAGTGTGTGGTACTTTTTAATATTTTTATCTCCAGAAAAAATCAAAAGTGATTCACAGTTAACTCCCCAATTCTGAAATTGGTTCTCAGCTTTAAAATTCCTGAGTCAATTCGCGATCAAAAACAATTTTCATTGGCCTTTGAAATCTGAAGGTCTGGGTATGAATCCAGCCCTCTTTGGTTTACACATGAGGATGCTCCAGCCAGGAGAGTGGTGGTGCAGACTTGAACTGAGATCTCCTGGTTTCTCGTTCTTACCCACAGACATCAATCTGGCTGCCTTGTTCTTCCCTCCATGGGTGATGGGGTCCCTTTTAGGACACAGTCTGCTTCTAGATGGACAGAAATTGTCAAATAACAGGGAATCCCCCCCCCCCTTTTTTTGATGTTACACAGGTTCATTCTGTGGCCTCTAGTGTTGTCTGAGGCCTAGTTGTGAGGGTGTGGGGTAGGAAGCCAACTTTCCCTGAAAAGGCAAACAATAACAAAACAAGCACACTACTCTTAATGAAGTGAAAAAAATTTGAGAAGTAGTGAGCATTGCATTGATTGGGGAAGTGTTCAGAGAGAGCTGTAAGGCACCGTCCTCAGGAGAATGTTACTTGTGTCTGACTTTGAAAATATCAAAAATGAGGAGTGAGTGTCCTATTGTTTTTATCAAGGTGTTAGGAAACTCCTAGGATAGGAAATGGTGTTATGAGAGCTATGATGAGCACTGGGGATGAGAAAGGAACTGGCCAATTGATGGAGGTAATAGTTCATCCTAATATGGGAGTGACCCTCCCCTGGGTCAACGGTTACTCTTCCAGCTGTCCTATGAGGTAGGCAGTTTTATCTCCACTTCTACAAGTTAGAAAACTGAGGCCCACTGAACTGAAACGATGGGCTTGAAGTCACACACGCAGTTCATGAGTGACTGAGCTGGATGACGGGCCGGGTTGCTACAAATGCGCCGTCTACCATCCCGCTTTCCTGGCAGAAGCTGATTGGAAGGTTCATCATGGTTCTTAACCCCCTGGTACATGGAGGGTCAGCTCTGTAATAGAATGCCTGCAATTTTTATGCAATCAAGGGAACCCTCCTCTGATCTTTTATTTTTATTTTTTTAAGGGAGGTCCTGGGGATTGAACCCAGGACCTTGTGCATGCTAAGCATGTGCTCTACCACTGAGCTATACCCACCCACCCCTCCAGTCTTTTAAATTGATACTGATTCCAAAATTTTCTTCAGTGAGTTTGCTTGGAAGTAATGTTGGCCTTTTGTACCTATTTGGGGGGAGGTAAGTTTTTTGTGCAAGGTAAGCATTTTGGGCCCACAAATTTTGAATTCACAGTGTGTGCGGATGAAGCAGATATGTGTTTCAAGGACATTCTGGTTTAGAAGAAATGCTGTGGGGTGCAGAGTGAGGGGACCTCTACTGAAACCCCTCTCTGCCCACTGTGTGTCGAGCACACCTGCACGGGTCACTTTTAGTCTTTCTGATCCTCTGTCCTCATCTTGGAAATGGTGACAGCCACTACCTGCTAAGGTTGTCTGATAGCTCAAGCAGAATGATGCAGGTGAAAGCCAGCTGCCGACATGAGGCACGTGGAGGAGGTGGGGGCTGAGCCGAAAAGCTCTGACTTCAGTAAGACTGCTGCCTGGAGTCCAGCATCTAGGCTGTCCTGGGTATTTTGACAAACTCCTCCAGGAAGACAAGTGTGCCTTTTGATCCATTTGTGGGCATGTGTCTGCTTTTGAATAGGCTCCATTCTTTCCTAAGGCCATGCAGAGAACTCCGGGTCATCTACAATCAGCAGAAGTCAGTATTGGGGTAGGGGTGGGGAGTTGGAGGAATTTAGGAATAACACTGTTTCCAGGTTACTTCTGACCTCTGTGCAAAGTGGGATAATGAGGACAATAGTCAAATAATTAGAAAGCGTTTAAAGGACATTCAGGTTTTGAAGATTTTAGTTTTATTAGCTTTCGTCCTGATCAATTATGAGAATTTTTAAAGGCTAACTTTGATGAAAATTTACTGTATTTTAAATATTGTTTTGACTTTTTTCATCCAGACACGGAAGGTGGCTTCACTGGTAGGGGTGACTTGTATACAAAATTCACTAGTCTGTTCTGATGCTAATTGGGTTTTAGTACCACCTCACCTGACTTGCAGCCCTAAAGGACGAGTGTGCGACATGAGATACTGATTATCACTGCCTTGGGAAGTCCAGTCTCCAACCAGCAAGACGAAGGGGAGAGTAGGTGTGGGGGTCAAATGCTGGGGAGGCTCAGAGCTTCCCTTCCTGCTCAGCTGCCTCTTCTGACTGGCATCCCATCCCCACCACAAACATACTCTGGTATGAGTTGACTGCTGACAGCTTGTGAAGGTGTTTTTTTTCTTTCTCTAATGGAAGTAGCATTATCTTTGTAAAATTGTGGCTATTACATATACATAGTGCAAAACATTCAGAAGATAGGAAAGTGTAAAGAAGGAAAAAAATCACCCTGAATCCCAGCCCTAGACCTAGTCTCTGATGTACATTTGGGTGTACATCCTTGCAGACCCTTTTCTATGTTGATAAATAGGAGAACACGTGATGACATGTGGCGGGGCCATCCTTCCCGTATTTTCCGATTGTGCACGGAAAACACGTTTGTTCTCATGAGACGTTCACCTCTCCAGAGGATGGACTCTGAGACCAGGCTCTAGCCATGCCCCTACTCTCTGTTCACAATGACTGTGTGAGGGTAAGATCTGTAACCTGTGTCTCGGAACGTTTCTAGGATCTCCCTTTTGTTTTATCTTCCAGGCAGCTGCCTGCTGTTCCTTCTCCATCACTTCTCATCCCTTGTTCCTCTCCTGCTCTTGTTTAGATCCAGATAGGAAGTTAAGGAAACAAGGGAAGTCTTTCCTGCTGGTTGACCCACCTAACAACATGGAAAAATGTAGTTTTCTTTTAATTATATCTTTGGGGAAGCTAAGTAAGGAAAAGTAGGTATTTGGGGCATTTGAAATAGTTTGCAATATTCATTGTATTGGAAATCCTTTTTCTGGGCTCACAGGCCTGGCTCCAGGGATCCGGTTTCCTACCTGATACCCTGAGCAAACCCCGATGACCACATTCACTTAGGAAGACAGTAGTTCCCAGGGAATATTGTCTGTGTAGTGTTTGAAGACACTGAGGTTAGATCAGGTTGGTGTGTGTTTAGGACTCCTAGTCTTTGCTAGGTAATTCTAAGTTACAATGCAAATTTCAGGTACAGTCTTATGCAGATTTGGTCATGGAGGAATACGACTGTCTCATACAGGATTTTAAATTCATGATAAGTCTTAGAAGGTCTTGAATGAGCATTGAAGGCTGCTGCTTTTCAGGGAGTGTTTGTATAAATATTCATGCTGGAAGCTGCCCAAATCACAAGTATTTTTCTTTTTTCCTTTTTTTTTCATCCCTTAGAATGATAGTTGGTTTTTAGTTCATGTGAGGCTTCATGGTAGGAGAGCGCCATCTCCTCTGTGGGGGCTGGGGTCTGGCAGCCCCAGGAGTGGACGAGGCATCTTCTCTCCCCTTGCAGCCCCGAGGAAGCTAATATCCATCTTACACTCACCCCTGTGACAGCTGGCACTGGTGATACAGCTCCTAACTCACATCCCCTGCTTTTGTCTCCACATCTGGTCTACCTCCTCCTTCCCAGCGATGCAGGGGTTCCATGAGGGCCATTAGACGGTGAGAAAGGAGGCTGAAGAGTGATGAGCTGGCCTGGCCCCTTTGGCCCGGGAAAGCATGCTCTGTGGGTGACTTCTTTCTCTCTCATGGGCTCTGTGCTTCGTCGAGTGCACAGGAGAAGGTGGGCTGGCGACTCTACCCCTGGAAGCCACATTGCCAGGTGTAGGGGACCCTGTTGGGGGACATCTGGAGACTTTATCTGGGGAGGTGTGGGGGATGTGTGCACTATTTCTGGGGAATTAGAAGATTAGTCTGTTGCAGGGAGAGGAGGGTATGAGTGGGGAATTCTGTCTGTGTGTTAAATCCACAGCCTTGTGTGAGGAGTGAGGAGATTTGAAGCTGCTGTTCATTTCTCCCAGGAGATGAGGTTTCTAATGACAAATGACTACAACTGTCCTGACTTTCTGCTGCCCCGGGGTGTGAGCCAGAGGGCGCTGGAGGGGTGCTTTGATATCTTGGCTAGGATGTGTCACAACAGGAAGCACCTGCTTGCTGAGACTAACCCCGTGGCATTTGTAGAATCTGAAACCATGTGGTTATAATAAGGGACTTCAGATGTCATCCAATCCCGGCCCCACTGCATCCCACTATCTGCACAAAATGAAGAAAGGTAGGCTGATTTTCCTCAAAACATGACTCCATTTTATTCACCTGGAGGCGTCACTGTGGGTACCTCAGTGAGTGCGTGTTAGCATTTGGGGAGTAATCTGACAAATGGCATTGAACACCTCTCTTTTATGACTAAGCAAATTTGAGGCCCCTCAGAATAGTTTGGAACAGCTCAGAAGTAATGGAATGATGAAAGAGTGGGAAGGGCTCCTGGACTCCCTCTGTTCCACACATTTAAAGGACAGTAGATGGGGGGAATAGGACAAGAGGTCAGTCCTAAAACTGTGTGGTGCAATATGGAGGCCTCAAGTCATGTGAGGCTATTGAAATTTAAATTGTTTGAAATTACATTAAATTTGAAATTCAGTTTCTCAGTCACACTTAGCCACATTTCAGTAGCCATGCTTGACTGATGGCCGCAGTATTGGATGGCACAGGGACAGGACATTCCCATTGTCACAGAAGGGCTGATAAAGTTTCAATTATGACTTTATGGTATCTAAGGAGGAACTTACCAATGTCCAGTTTGATCTCCTCTTGTGCTGTGGACAGTGTTTTGCTTTTTTTAAATCTGAAAATGTTGACTGTGACCCTTGCCCCCCACCAGACCCTGCTATCCTTCCTTCCCTGTTCCCATAGCATCCTTCCTGTCAGGACTTATGGTCTACCCCACAGCCTTGGCATTGACTGTTCCGATCACTCTCACTTCTCCCGTGGCCCCATCTGTGCAAAGGGACACTGACTTGCCTCATCTGAAGGCAGGAACTGGTGTTCTCGTGTGGTCATGTTCCACTGAGTGCTCAATGCAGCTGTTTGTCAAGGAAAGTAGTTTGAGCTTTTGGGAGGAGAGAGAGGAGCAAGGAGGGGTTGCTGAGGGTGCTGCTCTTTGGTTTAAACCGACTTCACTAGCGCCCACCTCCTGACACAAAGTCCAGAGCTTTTGCCTTGGCGAAGGCCGCCCAAAATGTTTCAGGTCCGGTTTCTTCCCCTGCATCCTCACCCTCAGGCACCCCAAGTTCCAGACACGTGGCTCCCCCCTGCACATAGTGTATGTTCCTGGTTCCATGCTGTTCCCTGGGCTAGGAATTCCTTTCCTTCTCCAATCTTCTGTGGCAAATACCCACGTGGTCTTCAAGGTTCCTACAATTCTCTGATGCCTTCTTGATCTGCCTGCTCAGAGTGGACCTTCTCTCTTCTGTGCTCCCATTTATACCAGCACTCAGTGTGTTACAGTGCTTCTCATGGTGCGTGTGTGCGTGCGTGTGCTTGTGCTTACATCAGCCTTCAGGGTTGACTGTGTCCTTAACGCCCAGGAATGCAGGAAATCATAGTTGCTTCTTCCATACCTGCCACTGTCATGACAAGTCGTGGTGCGTACAAAGCACTTAGTGCACCTGAGGCCCTGAATAAATGTCCACCCTGCTTCCTCTTCTCCCTCCTGCCTGTTAACGTGTATTAGGAACGGTAGTATTCGTAGTGGTGGTGGTACTGGATTTGGGTTCCCTACACTATATCTGAGTTATCATAATTTAATTTTCCTTGAATAGTATTGTATTTTATATTACACCCAGTATTTGAGGATTCTTTCTATGTATGGATAGCGATGAGCTTCCTGTAGCTGAAATCAATCAGTAGTAACTTTCAAACAAAATGTGTCTTTTTTCTAAGAGAAAAGAACGTAAGTCAAAAGGAACATATTTGGGGGAAAAGAAAATAATAATGACATCTGTCAACATGTTTGTATGTGGTGGGTGCTAAGAGAAGTGCTCTTCTTAGATTATCTTACGTATTTCTCTTAACAGCTGTAGGAGGCAGGTACAGTGTTACTGCATTTTATAGGTGAGGACAGGTGATATTCTGGCTCACGGTCACATAGCTAGCAAGGGCTGCCATCTTTAAAAAAGATTTGAGATGTAATTCACAATAACATTTACCCTTTAAAAGTGTACCGTTCCGTGGTTTTTAGCATATTCACAAGTTATGCAGCCATCATCACTATCTCATCCCAGAATATTTTATCACCCCTAAAAGAAACCCCCCTGGGCCCATTACCAGTCATTATTCTTTCTCCACCCACCCTCTCTCCCAGTCCCTGCCAACCACAAACCACTGTCTCCAAAGATTGGCCTATTCTGGACATTTCATTGGGTATGTGGGTCTTTTGTGTCTGGCTTATTTCACTCAGCATAATGTTTTTGAGCTTCCTCCATGTTGGAGCAGGAATCAGTACTCATTCCCTTTTTATGGCTGAATAATATTCCACCTGTGTGGATGTGTCACATTTTTAAATCCATTCATCACTTGATGGATATTTGGCTTGTTTTCACTTTTTGGTTATTATGAATAATGCTGCTGTGAACATCTGTGCGTAAGTTTTTGTGTAAATGTTTTTGTTTCTTTTGGGTAGGAGTGGAATTGCCAGGTCACGTGGTTACTCTGTTTAATTCTTTTCCTTTTTTTTAATTGAAGTATAATTGGTTTACAATGTTGTGTCAGTTTCTGGTGTTTGGCATACTGTTTCAGTCATACATATCTATACATATATTCCTTTTCATGTTCTTTTTTATTATAGGTTATTACAAGATACTGAATATAGTTCTCTGTGCTATACAGTATAAACTTGTTGTTCATCTATTTTATATATAGTAGTATGTATCTGCAAATCTTGAACTCCCAATTTGTCCCTTCCTACCCCCTTCCCCCTACCAGTAACCATAAGCTTGTTTTCTGTGTCTGTTTCTGTTTTGTAAATAAGTTCATTTGTGTCTTTTTTTTTTTTTTAGATTACACATATAAAGTGATATTGTATGGTATTTTTCTTTCTCTTTCTGGCTTACTTCACTTAGAATGACGATCTCCAGGTTCATCCATGTTGATGCAAATAGTATTATTTCATTCTTTTTTTATAGCTGAGTAGTATTCCATTGTGTGTGTGTGTGTGTGTGTGTGTGTGTGTGTGTGTATGCACGCGCGCGCGCACCCCCCCCCCACACCAACTTCTTTATCCAGTCACCTGTCAATGGACATTTAGATGGCTTATCCATGTCTTAGCTATTGTAAATCATGCTGCTGTGAACACTGAGGTGCATATATCTTTTTGAATTAGTCTCCTCTGGATATATGCCTGGGAGTAAGATTGCTGGATCATAGGGTAAGTCTATTTTTAGTTTTTTGAAGAATCTCCATACTGTTCTCCATAGTGGCTGCACCAAACTTATGTTTAATTTTTTGAAGAGCTGTCACACTCTTTTCCAAAGCTGGTGCACCATTTTACATTCCCAGTGTATGTGGGTTCCAGTTTCACTACATCTCGTCAACACTTGATCTTGTCAGTGTTTTATTGTAGCCATCCTAGTGGGTATGAAGTTGTATTTCATTGTGGTTTTGGTCTGCATTTCCCTAGTAACTAATGATGTTGGGCATCTCTTCATGTGCTTATTAGCCATTCATATATCTTCTTTGGAAAAATGTCTACTTCAATCCTTCGTCATTATTTATCTGTTTACTTTTAATTGTTGAATTGTGAGAATTCTTTATATATTCTGGATACTAGACACTTACCAGATACATGATTAGCAAATACTTACTTCCATTCTGTGGCTTGTCTTTTCATTTTTCTCATCTTTTTTGACATAAGCAAACATTTTGAGAACAAATTGGCATCAGGTATAGTGGAGGAGTAGGGATTGGAGTCACAGGACCTGGTTTCTGTCTGTGCTTGGACCACTCACAGTGACTAACTCGTCTTGTAAGCTAGAGTAACTGAATCTTTTTTAACGTCAGTTCTCACCTCTGTAAATTGGGCAAAATAGTGGCATCAACCATGCAGGATGGTTTTTAGGATTAAATGACATTAAGCACTTCACAAATATCAGTTATTTTTGTAACACGAACGCTTCCAGCTCTGCTAGAACATCTGTGTTGACGGGGAACTTGGTTGTAGAGCTAGGCTCTACCTGAAGATGGGTCACTCAGGAGCAGAGTCTCCAAACCTCCTCCAAAACCTGCTTGCAATGACTCTTCCCTGAAAAAATTTGGTAGACTGTCCAAAGGATTATATTCCTCGTGCGTATAATCCAGACGTAACCAGTTTGGCATTGTTCCTATTGTGTGGTTTTGTGGTGAGTGGCTCCAAACTCACTTTCTGAGGCTGTGGGGTGAATGTCCCACTGGTTCAAAACCAGTCCTGTGTAGTGCCCCTTGGGACAAGTTACTCTCTGAGCCTCAGTGCCTCGTCTATGAAATGGGAACAACAGGTTTTTGGGTTTTTTTTGTTTTGTTTTGAAGTGAAAGCAGGTTTATTTGGAGAGATACACATTCCATAGGCAGAATGTGGTCTGTCTCAGAAGGGAGAGTGGCCCAGGGTGTGAGGATGGTTAGTTTTTATGGACGGGGTACCTTCAAAAGCTAACAGTGGGAGGATGACAATGGTTGTTGATGGGAAGATTGAACTGTGGGTTGTGGTGAGGATTCAGTGAGATCATGTCTGCTGTGATCTTCCTGTAGGACCAGATGCTGAGTTAGCGTCTATAAAGAGTTGGGCTTCCAGGGGGATTGGGCCTCAAGGTGGTGGTCTCCTGGGAGATGGCCAGGACCAGACTGCCCGAGACTGTACGCAGGGTTCATGACATGGGCTTGTTCTGATAAATGAGTCTGTCAAACAATCAGAAGAGAAATATTTTACCTCTTTAAATAGGCAACATTAAAATAGATGGAAAATTTAAGGAAGTAAAAGGGATGGGGAAGGCGTACCATGGTAGAACCAATGAACCAATCAAAACAAACAAAAAACAGAGCAAGTGGAGATACACAACCCACACAGTCTTCGGAAGGACACACAAAGGGCTTGTAACAGTGGCTGCCCCTGGGAGGGAAGGGAACTGGGGACTTAGGGTTGAAAGAAACTAGGGATTTAGATGTACCCTTTGATACTACTGGAAAATTTTATGTTAGACCAATATGTGTTGTAGTTACTCAAATGGTGAAAATTTAAATTTGTAAAATATTTTCTTAAAAAGCAGAGCTGAGGCCATTTGGCTAACTGCTGTGCTCTCCTGGGCCACTGTGAAGTTGGTCCTTTATCTGCAGACGGGAGCTCTTTACCAGACAGCCACTGATTAACCTGCGCCTCCTCACGTTCTCGCTTTGAAGAGTCTTAAAACCAAATGCCCTTGAAGATACTCAGTAATTCCAGATTTCTGCCAATTCAGATTAGGCTTCTATTCTTGTTTCTCTGAATTGATTTTATTTGATATGGTTTGAAGTTTTTAAAGTTTAATGCTCTTTGGGGGAAGTGCTCCTTTTCTCCCCTTATTTGAAGTTTTTATTTTAAAAAAGTTTAATTTTTTTATTAAAGTGTAGTTGATTTACAGTGTTAGTTTCAGGTGTACAGCAGAGTGATCCAGTTATCCATACATATATATACACACACACACATACTTTGAGTCTTTTCCATTATAGCTTATGACAAGAAATTGAATGTAGTTCACTGTGCTATACAAAAGTTCCTTATTGTTTATCTGTTTTATACATAGTAGTTGTATCTGTTAATCCCAACCCTTTACTTGAACTGCAGAGGGATGAGGATGATCTTGGGTAGCCCCCTCCTCAGCTGAAGCTTTCAGTGTCAGGGTGGTTGGCTGATGAGCATCAGACTCCCTCCGGGTGTGGGGTTCTGTGAGCAGAGCTTCTCCACTGGAGGATGAAGGGGGTTCATGCTTCCTACCTGAAAAGGTTTTTAGAAATCTCAAAAGATTCAAATAGCTTAAAAATGTTGTATTTCTTTCCTCAAATTGCTGGGTAAAAAGCAAGATAAACTGCATCTCCCATTGAGACCTTGAAGTAGGAGGTACCCCAAGGCTAGAAGCAGAGCCTCACGAGGGTCCTGTCTGTGTCCTTCAGTAGCAGGTCTTTGGGGGAGTCGAATACTATGGGTTTAAGCTTGATAAACTACCAGGAAGTAGAGTTGGACAAGCTTATCTGAGGATTTACTCTGCTTGGCTCTGTCTTCCCATTTTCTGCTGCTGGGCAGTTTGACTTTCATGTTGTCTTAAGCTCAGTGCCGTTTTTCTTTTAGAATTGTTCACACACAGTTACCTTTTGGGTACTAAAACTACGTGTAAAACATCACCCTCCTAAACACACCATCAAATTAAGTAAATAAAACACAATTTAAGGACAGCTTTTATTAAAACGATAAAGTTTAGGGTGTTTTTTATTGTCTTAATAAAGTGCAGCAATTTTGCATACCTTCTTGAGCATAATTTTAAAATTAGGCTGCCTACCTCTCCTGAGAGGAAAGTAGTGCTACTAAGGAGGATGACCTTAGGTCAAGGGGGCCTTCAGATTAAACATTATTAGGAAAAAAAATTTTTTTAGGGAAAAATAAGCGTGCAGTTTTGATTCAGTTGAACTAATGTATTCTGGCATTCATCTGCATGTAAACAGAGCTCTGTCCTAGAATAATGGTGGAGTTGCTGTTTCTGTCTAAAATATTGGTGGGTGGTTTTATGTTGATCGGCCTCTGGGAGAAGTTTTGATTTGAGGCAGGATAGACAACCCTTTGTCTGAGGACATCTCCTACACATTATCGCAGGTTAAGTATGAATGAAGATGCTGAAGATGGGAGAATCCATGCATAAAGCTGGACTCAGTGGTTGATGGTCTGGTCCCTGTTTTGCTGACTTAGGGAGAGAAGCTTAGAAGGAGGCCATCTTGGGAAGAGTGTTCAACAAATACTGAATGTGTGTGTTGTGGTGTTCTGGTTCTGGGGTTACAATGGTTCCATGGAGAGTGGCCACGTGGAGCTCACGCTTTTGGAGGGGAGACAGTCAACAAACAGATAGGTATTAGGTCAGGTAGCCATAGTTTCTAGAAGAAAAAGCCAGAGGGATCCTAGAAAACAACTGAGGATTTTAAGATATCCCTACTCAAAAATATATCCCATGTACTCTGTAGTCTTTAAAAATGCCAGTGTCTTAAAGATCAGGAAGGCTGTGGAAATCAGATTAAATGACTAGAGACATGACAACTAAATACAATACCTGACCTTGAACTGGATTTGACTTTGTATTGGCAAAATTAGATTATGCACCGTGGGTTAGCTAAGGGTAGCTGATAACTGTTTTGTGGTTATGGAAGAAAATATCCTTGTTTTTAGGAAAGACCCACTGCAGTAGTTAATACCTAAGGCAAAAGGCCATGATAACATGTAACTTCACTCAAATGGTTTAGGAAAAAAATTTTTTTGGTGGGGGGAAGTAAATAAGTTTATTTATTAATGGAGGTACTAGGGATTGAACCCAGGACCTTGTGCATACTAAGCATGTGCTCTACCACTGAGCTATGCCCACCCCCAGGAAAATTTTTATGTATATTATGATTATACTTGTGTGTGTGTTTGTAGGGGTGAAGGAGGGAGAGGAGAGGGAACAACTGATAAAACGTGGGATAAAGTGGTAATTGCTGAAACTAAGTAAAGGGTATATAAAAGTTTTTTTTTTTTCAACTTTCTGTAAGTTTCCAATTATTTCCATGTAAAAAGTTTTTAAAAAATCACGTATAGCCTAACATTTTTAAAAACAAGGTCCTATTTTTTAAAAAAATACAAATATTCCTTGGGAGAAATACCCTATAAATCATTTATATATTTAGGGAAAGTACTTATTTACTTGCTATTATCTAGCTGAGACTAACCACCAAGGAATTCATTGGTTTGGTTTTCTGAGAGTTAAAGAGATTTTGGAGAAAAGAGAAGTTTTAGGGTCATTGCAGTCAGACTAACGTGGAGACTTGGTTAGAATACTTGGCCTTGGAGAGCAGGGAGGACAAGTGATGGAAGATGGAGATTTACAAAGGAAGGTGGGCTAAGCCAGTGATAAATTACCCTGACTGAATTTGACGACCTGTCTAGCCCCTTCTATATGTATCTTTGGCATTTATCTTTAAAAAAAAAACAAAACAAAACTGGAGTATAGTCCAGTTTACAGTGTTGTGTCAATTTCTGGTGTACAGCATAATGTTTCTCATACATAGATTCCTTTTCATGTTCTAAAAGCACCTTTATTTAGATATAATTTACATATGAACGAAGGCTGTTGATGACCAAAAATAAAAATATTTTATATAAATATATAAAATTATTATGCCAGTTGCTATCAAAATGTTAGGTACAGTGGTAAGTAAGTACTTTAATAGACATTATTTCATTGAATCCTTCCGAGACTCTTACAAGGTAGTTTTAGTTTCCTGATAAGAGAACGAGAATAATAAAACCCTGAGAGATTGTAAATAACTACACACATACCTGGGAAGGGGCTGAGTTTTGAACGCAGGTCTCTGATACTCGGAAGCCAGAGGACGGGGCTGCCTTGCCATGTCTGGGACCCCTGATGCAGGGATCGGGCAGGGAAGGTGAGCAGAGACTCTATATGTCTCTGGTACCTTGGAACAGAACATGGGGGCACTTCTGAAATGTGGAAGAAGTAAATTGATACTTCTCAGCCCAGGAAGTGAAGAAAGAGCTCGTAAGCAATAGATCATGAATATGTCAGTGCAGGAAAACGAAAATATTTGGGAAGTTAGTGGAGCAGTTGTGGGTTAGTAGCCATGGAGTTGGTTTTGGGCTGGATAATCTGTCCCATCCATCCATCCATCCATCTGCCCATCAGTATCCATCGATACCCATCCACTTACCCCTGCCTATTGGAGTTGTGTCCTCAAGGTGACGGACCCTGATGATGAGTTTTTGGTTCTGCCAGGCACCTGCATCCCCCAACCTCTCTTGACCGTGCTGCAGATTTGATGATCCTGTTTCTTTACCACGAACTTTATCCCTATCACCTTCTACTCTCAGCTGCTTTTACAGCCCCCTGCGGACTCCTCAACACCTACCCTCAACAACCTGGAGAGGTTGTCAAGAAGCCCACTGGAGTTAACATACAGGGACATTTTCAGTGGAACCCTGAGTTCCATTAGGAGGTTGGCATCCACCTTCCAGATCTTTCTTCTCTCTGAACCCTCCTTGGCCAGGTCAGCAGCTGGAAAAATTTGCTGATGCCTGATACCTGTACTTAGGATATTTATTTTTCATTCATCTTGGCAGCTTCTCTTAATGGCATCTTTTTATCCCTCTTCAGCTGTGTTACTTGGCAGACTTGCATCCCTCTTTGGATTGAAACGTTCTTTTGTGCACTGGACAGCGGGCATTTATAAACTGCCTACAGCGTTCAGTACGCTCTCCCTGCTGCTCTCTTTTACCGCTTACAGCATAGAAGCTCTGTTTCTAGACCCTCATCATGTATTGAGGTGAAAAACAAGAACAACAGGAAACTCCTTTTGACCAATGGAAATAGTTTGTTCAAATGCCAGTAAAACATGTTCTCCTTTCATGATACTAATGATAAATGGTGCACTCTAGTTCCTGAGTTCCTTCTGCACAAATCACCTGATAGCAGGGTTTGCGGCCTCGGCATTGTTGACATCTTCGGCTGGATAATAGAATTCTCTGCTGTGAGGATGGTCCTGAGCATTACAGAACACTCAGCAGCATCCCTGGCCACTGCCACTAGATGCTAGTAGCCACCTCCTCCCAGTGACACCCCCTAAATTCTGCTGACTCTGCAAATGCTTCTTAGCCAGGGAGGGAAGCAAAATTACCCCTGGTGGAGAACTGCTGCCTTGTGTAATTCTCACAATAATCCTGTTAGGTAGGTATCGTCTCCATTTCACAAATGAGGAAACAGAGGTTAAATGATCAGGAAAGTTAAATAGCCACAGATCTAGGACAGGACAGAGGTGAGACCTGAAGCCGCCCCCCATGTTTGCCTCTTCATGTGATGCTCTTTTGTACCCGCAGCTGCTGGGAAATTGTGCTTCAGGGGACAGGGAGCGGCCAGGCCAGTGGGGTTGCTGTGCAGCTGAGCCTTTGCTCTTGGGGGAGGCCCCTTTCTCCTGCCGGGGTGAGACAGCCCATCCATCACCACTTGAGTCTCCTGGGCTTCTCCCTCAACGAGGGATGCAGAGTGTAACTGAGAGATTTTAGCAGCGGAACCAGAATGCGCTCGCAGTCCTGCTGCACCAAGCCATGGAAGGGAGGTCCCCAGACCCAGCCATGGAATGCAGGGGACCCCATACTTTGCAGCCTTGGACCCCCTTTGCCAGGAGGCTGCACAAATTTGAGAAGACCTAGGGGCACCCCTGGCCTGTGTTGCTGTTGAAGAAGTGATCGGGTGTTTCTGAAGTTTTATTTCTGCATATGTGCTGTGCTGCACTGATGGGTGGAGGAGAGGTGGAGAGAATGTTCACTGGAGGCCGAGGCTTGACAGCCAGTGTGGGAGCTGGGCTGAGTTCTGGCCAGGGGATCTGGGGACCCCCGGATGGGCTGCAGCCACTCAGCCACTGTGAGGACCCACAGCAGTGCATCCTCCTGCCTCATCAGGCTGTGGGCAGAGGCAGAGAGAGGGTCTTGCCAGCTCCCCCACCCCTGGTGATCAAAGGTAAGTGGAGTCCTGAGAACTGGGGAGTGGGGTTGAGGGGCTCGTTTACTCACGGCTCCCCTTCATGTCTCTCCGACCAAAGAAGAAGTGCTTCTGCCCTGGGATGGTATGGTCATAGGCGCCTGGGGCACCGGGAGTTCTGCACATTTTGAAGCCATAAGTGGTCTTTCCCCCAGGAGAATGCACAGTCCAGAACAGCTGGACTTCAAGGGATGTCTGTTGAGAATCTGATTTTTGAAATAGGAGAGTCCTAGAGTTGTCTTTGAAATAAGAAAACAAACTCCTGTCTCATCTTTTGTGAAGACGTTCT
This sequence comes from Camelus ferus, assembly GCF_009834535.1. Taxonomy (NCBI): domain Eukaryota; kingdom Metazoa; phylum Chordata; class Mammalia; order Artiodactyla; family Camelidae; genus Camelus; species Camelus ferus. Next base: position 46,434,820 of record NC_045712.1, read on the forward strand.
GCAGCGTTAGCTCCTGACCTTAGAAAACTGATTTGATTTGCTGGCTTTTGAAGCCAGCTCGAGTCATTGTATTGTTAGTGCTTCCTCTCATCATCTCAAGTATCAAACGATACCCAGACACACCAGCGAGTGGGTGCAGCTCAGGACCGAGTTGGGAGACTGGAGTGTTTTGGTAGTTCTGCCATCGGCTTTGACCTTGAGCTGTTTGCTTTCTTTTGCACCCAAGTTTCATACTCTTTTTTTTTTTTTTTTTAATTGACATGTAGTCAGTTTACAATGTCGTGTTAATTTCTGGTGCACAGTGTAGTGATTCAGTTATACACATATATATTTTCATATTCTTTTTTATTATAGGCTATTATAAGATACTGAATATAGTTCCCTGTGCTGTACAGTAAGACCTTGCTGTTGATCTGTTTTATATATAGTAGTTCGCATCTGCAAATCCCGAACTCCCACTTTATTCCTCCACCCCCACCCTGAACCACAAGTTTGTTTTCTATGTCTTTGAGTCTGTTTCTGTTTTGTAAATAAGTTCGTCTCATTTTTTTAAGATTCCACACATAACTGATATCATATGGTATTTGTCTTTCTCTGTCTGACTTCCTTGACTTAGTATGGTAATCTCTAGTTCCATCCATGTTGCTGCAAATGGCACTGTTTTATTCTAAGTTTCATATTCTGTAGAGTAGGTGGAGCCCACCCCCTACCCTGTGCATTTTGCAGAGATACTGCAAGATAAGTAAATGACTGCTTTTAGAGAGGCTTAATTAAAGTAACTATTAATATCATAATTATGATGATGATGAATAGTATAATTGCCAGTTTTTTGTGCTCAGAGTGCTGGGAGGGTACACCGGGGATGCTCTGCTGTGGACCTCCCTGTGTTTTTGTGGGAAGAGAAGGAAGAACATTTCTCTCTGTTTCTCCCTCACACTTACTTTAATTCGATAGTGTACATAAAGGAGAGTTTTGATTTGCTCTTTTATATTTTTGGAAGCTCTTTGCTGCCCCCTCACTCTTGGCCCCTCCATTCTGTTCCCGTCCCCCAAAGTCACCATTTTAGGCACTGTTTTCAACAAGACAGGGACATGAGGCTAGGCCATATTTTATAAATTGTTTTGAATATTATAAAGTTTTTGTATTGTTTTGTTTGTATTTTTCATGATAGTCTTCTTTCCACGCCTGTGTGTGTGTGTGTGTGTGTGAGAGAGAATCTGCCTTTAAAAAAAAGAGGAGGATATAGCTCAGTGGTAGAGAACATGCTTACCATGCACGAGGTCCTGGGTTCAATCCTCATGACCTCCATTTAAAAATTAAAAAAAAAAACCCCACTTTAAAAGAGGGAAAAAAACAAATTAGCTTCATGGTGTGTAATGGAATGCATGTATCCTGATTCTCTTAATAATCTCTTGGGTGGTCATTTTTGGGGTGCATAATAGACCCTTGAAGTAGATAAAGTCCTTGTTTATCTATGGTATGACGCAGTAAATCCAGTGAGATCTAGAGTAGGGGATCTCCTGGTCTTGGCTCTGTGTGCTTGGAGTTAATCACTCAGCTTCTCTGGGCCTCAGTTTTCCTATTAAAAAGAGATTTGGGCTAGAATATAGTCTCAGATCCTATCCAGCTTTAAATGTTGTAAACTCATCCTCAGAACTTGTATACTAGTTATCTATTGCTGTGTAACAGGTAAACAGCTTACAATTTAATGTCTGAAAACCACAACCATTTATTTAGCTTATAGTTATGCTGGGCATTTCTTCTTGTCTGAGCTGGGCTCAGTTGATGTCGTTCGGGCTTGTTTATGGGTCTGCAGTCAGTTACTGGGTGGGTTGGGCCTTGTATTCCTAGATGGCCTCACTCATATGTCTGGTGGTTGGCTGGCTGTTGGCTGGGCAGTTAGGGTGGTGGTCAAAGAACTACATGTTTCTCATCCTCCAGCAGGCCACCCTGGGTCCATTTGCATGTGGCTGGGCAGGGTTCCCAAAGTAGCAAGAACAGAAGCTTAAAAGTGCCCTTGTACCCTAGGTGTGGGACTGGCACAGCATTGCATTCATAGGTGAGAGCAAGTCACAGGGCCAAGCAGATCTGGGAGGAGGGGAGATAGACCCCAACTCCTGTTGGCAACAGCCAAGTATTGGGGCTGTTTTTACAGTCTTAACGTCCTATGAACTGAACCTTTGCATAGCAGTTAAAGACTGTAGAAAAGGGGGAAGCTGAACACAGAGATTTCAAGGACTTCTTCCAGTCAGTGTTGTGTTCTTAATGTAAGAACAACAAACAAAACAAAGAAAGAAGCAAACAAACCCTTCTTTGGAGTACTGCTGTGTATATGCTAGAGACTTTCCCCAGCCCCGTTACTGAGTCCAAGCTTGTGCTGCTTACCACATGACAGGCCAGTAAATCGAGAAATGAGTTGTTGAGGCAAGGAATAGTTACTTTATTTGGAAAACCAGCAGACTAAAATGATGGTGGCCTAGTGTCCCAAGAACCATCTTCCCCAAGTTAGAATTCAGGCTTCTTTTATACTAAAAGGGGGGGGGGGTGGTGTGTGGTTGGTTGTTGTAGACTTCTTGGTGTCGGAATTCTTTGTTCTTGCAGCTGTCCACACCTCCAACGAGACAGATGTTGCTCTCTGTTCTGCAACTTTGTAAAATCACTATATGAATGGAAAAGTGTTAAACCTTTAAAGGTCAGAGCCTTGAGAATGGGCTCTCCTATATATTTCAGGCTACAGGCAACAGTCTTCACTTGTAGTGAAAGCAATGGAATACCAAGGTTGAAGTAAGAGAAACAGATCCAATACGAGGTCAGATCCAATATGTTCTTCCCTATTATAGCACCAGGGTTCTGAAGACAAATTCCACGTGGCTGCTGTTTTGAGACTGTTTTGTGTGGGATTTGATGGCTATAGCAATGAACTGTAACCCAGAACAAATGTTTCTAGTTGAAATATACACCCAATGTTGTGTAATCCCAAAGGGAGGGGCCTACCAGTTCTCTGTGGAGGGTCAGGGAAGATTGTGACGATGTGATTCTAGCTGGATGAGTGAGTTGGCATTTATTGAGCAGACAGGGGCTGGCATGGGCATGGGGGGAGGGTGGCAGATAAAGGGAACAGCTTGCATGGAGGTTCTGTGCCTGAGAAAGACCAAAGGTCTCAGGATCCAGAACGTCCTGGGGTCAGTAAGGCCTGAGTTAGGGAGCAGATATGGTAGGTCACAAATGTGATGTCAAAAAATGCTTCTCTCATCACTGAGAGAGATGGAGCTGGACAGCCTTAGGAGTTGTTTTCACTTTCTCTGAGATGGTGAAAATGAACCAGAAGTTGGGCATGTGCCCTGAATTTGCCTTTGTATGTTCTGGAAGACAAGAAGGTAGTGCATTTGTTTTTCCATTTCTTCACTTCTGAGGCATTTGTTGAGTCCAGGGCATGAATGTCATATCCCACATCTATTACAATGAGAGAATAAATATTTACATCTTATTTAGTCCTGACTATTTCCTGGGTGACTTTGAGGTAGCCAAGAGTAGCCATGAACGCGCAATGAAGAGGCGTTCTGCCCTCCTGTTAGGTACTCAAAGTGGGCGCTTCCTCTAGAGCAGCCTAGAAACGTCATTGTGGGGAGACTGCCTGTCACAAGAGCTGTTGGGTGCCATCCCAGTAGCCAGTCCCTCTTTGTTCTTGCCCCTGGAGCCCTGATTTGCTCCACAGCTGATGGCCTCTGGCCCAGGGATGACTTGTGCTTTGTCTGAGCTCCTGCTGGCCAGGTACCCACTCACCAGCCCCTCCTGTAGCTGAAGATGGTCACGAGACCCATCCTGACTAGTAGGGCACAAGGAGGAGGCTCCTAGGGGCATAAAGGGAATATTTTGATTCTGGTAAAAAGAGAAAGCTATAGTAGAAAGTCCCTTGGTTTTATCTCCTTTCCTTCTTACTCTGGATACTCGTGTGATGACTAAGTATGTGGAGTAGTGGCAGCCAGCTTGTCACCATGAGGGATGGCACCTTTGGGCCAAAGCCACTACACAGGGGGTGATTGAGTGGAAGGTGGAAAGAATCACCAAATCAGCTCTGGGACCACCCAGCTCTGAACTTCCTGCTAAGGAATTAAAAGGCACTTAAAGTTCAGACCACTGTCAGTCAGTTTTACAGCCTTTCCTAAGTGATAGACTGTCTGTGTCATAATCATGGATGTAATTAAACAAAGAGGGAAACAAGGTGTACCTTTTATCCGACTCAGTTTTAATTTGGGAGGCAATGTTGAAGACCATTTTACATGGCCTGGTATTCTTGGCTTTTTGACTAGAAATGCTCTTCAGCTGTCCCTGTGTTAGTACTAAAACCTGGACAGAGAGGTGACAGCAGTGAGTGGGCATGTAGGGGGCAGGGATTGCTCCCATGTATTCTGGAGCAAAAGCAAAATTATAGGCATGGGCTTTGTCATGGAAACTAGTTGTTTTTTAGTATTTTTTTTTTGGTATATATTTATTAAAGTATAGTCAGTTTATAATGTTTCAGTTTCTGGTGTACAGCACAATGCTTCAGTCATACATGGACATACATATATTTGTTTTCATATTCTTTTTCACCATAAGTTACTATAAGATATTGAATATAGTTCCCTGTGCTGTACAGTGTGAACTTGTTTATCGGATTTTGTGAGAATCCTCCTGTATTTTGAAGTGAGAGACACTCTGCCAGAGTTCAGTAGGTGTTCTGTGCGATTCACTGGGTTTGTAGATGCAATTCTTGGTGTATTTGTGGGAGAGGGTGAGCTAGAAGTCTCTCTACTCCATCATGTTGGCACCTCCCTAGTTCTTTAAGACATGGGTTTCTTTTTGTTTAAACACAATGTTAGATTTGAGAATGGTAGAGCATGAGTTTCAAAAAGAACTGAAGAAAAAAGTCACTGAGTCAAATTGGACTCTGACTAGTGGAACTTGGGATTTTCATGTTTGGAATGAGAATCAGTGTTTCTAACCATGACCTTGTACCAGCCGTATGTCCATATTTGAACAAGGGATTGGAGGGGAATGTGAAATTCTTGCAGTTAGAGCAAATAGCAAAATGTGTGCCTGAGAAAGTGTGGGCTGTTCATCAAGAGGGTAACAGACCTGGAAGAAAAATAACAGAATTATGCCAGAGTTTATAGAACCACGCTGCGTTCAGAAACAAACAGCAAACTTTTATGGCAGGTGTTTTGGCACCTAAACCCTCATCCTGGATAATTTCGTGTGGAGCAAATTTGCCTGTTCAGCTGTGTGTAAGGAAGGCCTTTAGGGGGCCCCTTGCGCCCCATTTCCAGGCAGGTTCAGTCAGTGGCGGGGGCAGGGTGGAAGCTGTGTGGGCGGAGCATGGATGGTGGCTGTGGTTTCCCCTTTCCCTCCTTTGGGGTGAGCGTGTCCCGCCCCCCACATCCCGCCCACCATGTCCAGCCCCTTTGGATGCTGCTTCTATGCCACCCCCATGGTCGATCCCTCCAGCCCTAGAGGTTGTCATTGTTTCCTGATGTCATGAACCTCTAGGATGCCTCACCCCTCCCTGGTTGTTCTTTCTGCTCTTCCATCCTCTGTATAAGCAGTATTCCAAATTAAATTCCCTCTGAGAGATGTCTGATCTCCTGACTGGGCACAGTTTTGTTATCTTAGAATGAGCACAGTTCCATGTTGGGGAGACCCACATTCCGACCACCAGTTTGGAGGACTTCCTTGGTGGTCAGCATGGAGGTGAATTGGGGTGGCAGCAGGGAGTGGTTCTGAGGAGGGAACTCTGGACAGGAATGGTTACCAGATACTGAGAAATAAGAGAATGGGGAGGATTAAGATGACTTGTGCGTGGGGCTGGGCGTGGAAAAGCCAACCTGTGGGCAGATGATGTAATTAGAAAGGGGAAAATGGAACACTGAGGGGCTCCTTTAAGCACAGGCATTTTATAGATTGTTGGAAATCTGGAGTTAGAGGGTTGACAGTGAGCATTTGTGATTCTCTGAGAAAAGGTGACCCTTGAAGACACAGTGAGGAAAAAAGCCCTTTGTAGAGAAAAGTACATGCAAAGAACTGCCCAGTGGACCTCAGGATCCTCCCCCCCCCCCCCCAGCTGGGTGGTGGAGGATAAGTAGAAGACATGGGTCAGAAGGAGGATGTGTGCTCAGATGCAGGAGGAGACTTGGGATGGTCTGTCATCCCAGGAGCTGTGAAAGATGAGAGTGCTCAGTATGGTATCAAAAGCTGCAGAAAATAAAGAAGGGTGACTGGGGCAAAGCCTTTTGATCTGCCCTGAAGAAGGTTATGAGAGCAGGATGTTTTTATTTAGCCACCAGCATTAGGTGAATTGTTCCAAGCAGGATTTTTAAAATAGCTGTTTCTTCATTGTGTTCAGTGGCCTCAGATTTGCCCTCTTCAAGGCACACGTCTCATCTTCTCAGTACGCTGACCTCAGTAGTGCAGGATCCCTCTCGAAGTCAGTAAGTGATGCACGGATGAGCCATGGAAACTCTACATGGGGGCAACACAGGGACCAAGAGAGCCCCCTGCGGTGCTGACAGAGGTTTGGGGATCTCTGAAAAGAATGAGTTCACCCACGCCTCCCTCTTTCTGGGGCACCTGGACTGATAGAGAATTTCAGATCTGGACTTGGGGGAGTGATTTGTGTTTGCCTTTTTTCCTTTTAATGTGTCTGTGCTGCCTGGAACCTGGGCTTGGCCGTCCCTCTGGGTGAAGGCAGAGACCTGCTTCCTACTGAGTTCTGCTCAGTGTGTGAGCCAGTCAGTGTTAGAAGGAAGTTCCACAATAATGTAATTAATTTGTTAGTTTAGCTTTTTGATTATGAAAGTAATGTAATTGGATATAAGAAAGACTGGAAAATAGAAGAAAGAACAGCATGGTCTCCCAACAGTAGAGCCACCACTGTTAACAATTTGTGATGGTTTTGGGCAAATATGTTTTGCTCCTGTATTGGTGGACTGAGTTCCTCTTTTGCTAAGAAAATTCGAGCTGCTGTTTAGAAATGCCTCCCAGTTTTTATCCAGTGGCCCTGCGTATACAGTTTTGCCTGCATTAAGGGGAAATAAGGGCAGCCTTATTATAAACTAAATTTCATTTACATGGAAAAAAGGAAAGTAACCCTTTCAGGATGAGTAGGAAGACGTGGGAGAGGCAGACAGATACAGACTGAACACGGAATTATCTGTGGAGGCTTGTCTGATTCTTAACATATAAATCTTTTTTTTTCCTTTTTAAAAAAACTGAAGTGAAATCAAATCAAATGACCATTTTTTGGGGGGGAGGTAATTAGGTTTTAAATTAATTTATTTTAATGAAGGTACTGGGGATTGAATCCAGGACCTTGTGTGTGCTAAGCATGTGCTCTACCACTGAGCTATACCCTCCCCTCCCTAAAATGACCATTTTAAAGTGGACAATTCAGTGACATTTAGCACATCCACAGTGTAGTGCTAGCACCACCTCTGTCTTGTTCCAGAACATTTTCATCACCTGAAAATGAAATCCTGGAGCACTTACTTCACATTTTCCCCTCCTCCTAGCCCCTGGAAGCCGCCAATCTGCTTTCTGTTTCTGTGGTTTTACCTCTTTTGGATATTTCATATAAATGGAATTGTGACTTTTTGTGTCTGACTTCTTTCATCTAGCATAATATTTTTTAGGTTCAGCCACATTGTCCCATGTATCAGTGCTTCATTCCTTTGTATGGCTGAATAATATTCCACTGTATGCTTATACCACAATTTGTCCATTCATCAGTTGATGGACATCAGTTTTGTTGTTTCTACCTTGTGGCCATCGTGAATAGCACTGCTAAGAATATTTGTGTATGTGTACATATATTTGTTTACCTGTTTGCAGTTCTTCTGGGTGAAGCATTAATCTTCCTCCTCCCTAGGTTATAAAATACATAGGTTAAGGCAGCCCACTTAGATGTTGGCAGTTCTCTGTTGGAACCCATGCATTTTGCTGCCTGCAAAGCACTTCTCTGCTTTGTATTGATTTTGGTCACAATCCCAAAGGTAATACATGGAGCCTCTTTTGCCCGATAGAGGGTGACTGGTGCTTGGTTACAGAAATCCTAGTTCAGCACCTTACATGTCTGGTGTAAAATATAAGACAAAATCTCATCGGTCTTGTCAACTGCTCATGGGTTGAAGCAGTCTTCTGCTCTGCCCATCAACAGATTTTAGCTCCATACCCCAGATCCTGGAGTCCCTGTCATTGCCTCTAGTACGGGCTGCCTTTGTTGTTTGGCTCAGAATCGACAGTCTAGGGCTGCTGGTGACTGTGGGGCTGTTAAACATTCAGCTCCCAACTGCCCTGGGCTTGTGTCCTGGAAATACCCGCCATGAACTTTTTAATCAGTTATGTTCTATTTACAGTGTCTAGATTGGGCCCTTGCCTGGAAATTTCTCTCTCTGTTCCTCAGTATAGCTCTGGAAAGATTTGGGGAGGAAATGAAATTTGACATCACGCCAGCTGGAACTTCAGTCTATAAGAGTAAATCCGGGCAGGAGCGAAAAGAAGAGGAACCTACAAATTCCAGATTTGATGACAGATTAAAGCAAGTGTTACCATTTTGGCTACTGTCTGGCACCCTGTGAAACAATGCATGCCTGTTTTAGGGAGGTTCTCTCAGAAAGCAGAGCCGGAGAGATGAAGGCTTGGGTGCATGATTGTGGAGTTAGGGAGACCAGCCAGAGGGAAATGTGGAAATTGACAAAGGCAACCAAAAGGTGTGTTACTGTGCTCATTACTGCTGTGGATGATTAAAGCAGAGTCCCACCAGTCACCCTTGTAGGGACCATATAGATGTGCTTCAGAATTCTCTACCCCAGGGACTGAAGATGGTGTTACTTGTCCACAGGCTCCCAGCTCCCACTGATCAACGGTTGCCCCGTGGGGGTATTAATTCTCTCTTGCACTTCTAGGTTTCCTCTTGTACCTGTGTTGTACCTGCTCATGAAAGTCGGTTCCCTTTGACTTTTGGCATTGGCTCCCAAAGAACAGCCCTAGCTCAGAAAGTAGGAGGTTGTAAATAGCACAGCCAGGGGCTGGTACTGACATCTGTGCTCCGCTGGTTACCTTAGCAATTGTGAAGTTGAAAGGTGGGCTGGGAGGATGTAAGGACACACACATGTCCAGCACAGGTCATTTCCACATCCCCCCATCTCTCTTTTGGTGACCACTACTGCTTTGTCTCTCAAAGCTTCAAGAATACCCAGGATTAATAGTGTCCGATCATAGTGGGAGTTTCTCAGCCAGTTTCTAAGTGAAGGTCATGTATTTGTCGCAGTCTCCTTAACCTCTTTTTTCTCTTCCATTATTCATTTTGATGGAATTAGGCCCATTGATCTGTTACAACCAATAGGTCTGTTAAAACTGTAGGAATCCAACTAGATTTTAATGCAAGACAAAACTTCCCTCAACAGGTAATAGTCTCTAGAGACAAAGAGGAGTGAGGGGCACGTGCCAGGAGTGACTAGGGTTGAATTTGCTCCTTCCTGAGGCCCAGGTCTGTTGGAACAGTGACATACTAGCTCAGAAGTGGTTGGAGTCCTAGGAGATGCTGTCATATTTCTGTAACACCCAACAACTTTGCATCTGCATTTCCCGTGAGGATCAGGCCATCTTCCTCCCTGTCCCCTGTGTATTAACATAGAGCTGCCCCGCCTGGATACAGATACCTGTTAGCCAATACCACCTCTCCTGGAGTGAGTCCAGGAGCCTGTCGCTGAGCCAGAATTGGTGCTAGTGAATTTGTGGAAACTGCTGTCTTGCCGCTCACTCATTAGAGAACAAGGCTTAACTCCGGGGCTGACACTCTGGGAGAATAGCTGATGATCTGGAGACACTGTCCCTTCATTAAAAACAGTTGTCTGAGGAGGTGGGGGCAGTAATAGCTCAGTGGTATAGCACTTGCTTAGCATGCACGAGGTCCTGGTTTCCACCCCCAGTCCTTCCACTGAAAAATAAAAATCTGGCTAAAGCTAGCAATCATAACCTATAATCTGTTTTGGTTTCTTTAAAGAAGAGGGCAAACTGATTACAGAATCCTTCCAGATTTTTAGAAATAGTTTCCAGTCTTGTGCAGTTATCATGACCACAACTAATTCAGTGGCAGTTTTTAGCAACTTACTTTTATTGACAGTTTCCAAGTCATCCAGCTCAGTTGCATAAAGACTTCATGATTTCATAAAGAATTCATAATATGTATGAATTATTTTTCGTATTTATTTTGTCAATTTACTCTTTAAATTATACAGTTAAACTAATATGTATAGCAGCATAAACAGAGTAGGGACCCAATGCAGTTGGCTCTTGGTCAACACCCAGCTCGGTGGGCCGGGTGGAAGTGTGCAGGCATCACTCCAGAGAGGCTGTGAGCCGTGAGCAGTCAGCACCTGGTGTGCCTCAGGCAGGAGGGTTCATGGAAGGAATGGAAAGTGGTGGGAAATCCAATTATCTGGTTAAACCGAGGACACTGAGAACATCCACTCTGCTACCTGATACCCTGAGATGGGGCATTGCAGAAATCCTCACATATAAAGTGGTCTAAACGTTTTTTTGGGTTGCTTCTAATGACTCCGTCCTCATACTCTCTGTGTGGAAATTACCAGCACCACTGGGAGTCCTGTGGGCTTTCCAGCTTTGCCAGAGACTCATTTGCTGGGCCAGGTCCTACAGGTTTCAGTGACTGGAATGATAGAGCCACGTGCTTAAACCACTTATACTTCTAGTGACTCCCTGTCTTAAACTCTTTGGTAAAAATTGAGAGACCTGAGAGTGAGTGAGGTTCTTCCTTTGTGGTCCAGAAATGAATTGTAAGCAAAGAAAAAAAAAAATCTTGTTTGCTTTGTATACTTGTCAAGTCCTGTGTCTGAATTCTTAAAAATCCTAGACACACAGGCAATCTACATTCCTTTGTGTTTTAAAAATCAGCCTAGCTTAGTTTTAGCATAAGCTTATAAACCTCTGGTTCATTTCTTTTTTGGTAAGAAGTGACTTAGGGAGACTTTGGGAGTGTTACATAGGTGTATCCTATATACCTGTGTGTTACATGCGTATCCGAAATGTAGCAGGAAAGAGGGGGGCAGATACTAATAGCTTCTAAGGTTCTGGTCAAATACAGTAGTTTCAGGAAAATCTCCCTGTTGACGCATAGGCTTATAAGGTTTCTGTGGCTTTTTGTGGCTGTCACACCCCCATCCACGTGGGTTACTTAGTAAGATGCTAATTTGCCCAGATTCCCTGAGTTATTAGCAAATCTTTCATTTTCGTCTGCACATCGTCAGTAATACCAGATTCAAAATAAGTTATCTGGAATTTATTCCACAGATCCTGTAGGATTCTGCATGCAGCTGAGGCGTGTTGACAGTGGCATGATGTAATTTTTTTTTTAGTGTGATACATTCTGAAACACAAATAAGAGCGTCCTTTTGAGCTTCACACTCTTGTGCCTGAGCATTTGGGAAGGAGATAATGATCTCCTCTCAGGAGATTGGAGTGCTTCTGTCAGAGATTAGTTATTGATTGTAGGAAAATCAAATTTGCTTCTTGAATTGTTCTGTCGTAGAATTGCACTGGACTTTTCCATCCCCATGGCTGGTTTGACCCACTGATAGATGACAGAAGTTTAAACATAAAATAAGAACTCCTTTCCCCCATGTTATGGGGTGATCATTTGTAGAATCCCTTGACATTCAGGCTCCTTTTGTTCTGATTCATTTCTGGCATAAATATCTTCTGGGTCGATTATATGGAGACATGAGAAGAAATAGAGGATGGAATAAATCATGAAATGCCCATTTGCAGGATAGCAGTAATATAATTTTGCCATGAAAATTACCCAGTAGAGATGATGCAAGCTGTGTAGACATATGTAAATTGTATGCAAATAATAATAATTGAATACCTGAATCTGGCCCTGAGGAGAAAAGCTTATTGGAACCCATTGTTCTCACTGGCTCATCAGTCCAAGTGCCCAAGTTAGCTCTGGGCATGCCAGGTGCTCTGACTTGCCTGGCCATTGTCTGTAATTTCTAGTCTTTGTTTGTTAAAAAAAATTTTTTTTTTACATGTTTTTGGAGAAGAGGGTAATTGGATTTATTTTTTTATTTTAATGGAGGCACTGGGGATTGAACCCAGGACCTCACACATGCTAGGGAGGCACTCTACCACTGAGCTAGATCTCATCCATCCCATTGTTGGTATTTTTTAAATTAAGTTTATGGCAGGGGAGCAATGCCGTAACCAGTGGTTAAAATTGAGGTTGGGGGGATTCATTGCTCTCATTTGCTGCATTCATAGCACTTGCAAAGTGAGGCCCTGGATCAGGATACACAGGGTACCCAGTGGCTGGTTGGACGCAGTTTCTGGGCTGGGAGAAGTCACAGTCTAGGGAGGACGGGGAGGCATAGACAGACTACTGGTAGATAAAACACAGTAAAGGCTACAAGGAACGTGACCTGTGTTTCATCTTTGACACCTGTAGGTGCACTGTGCATCAAACAGAGCCCTATCATTTGGGGTAATTGATTTTAAAAACATTTAAATTGATGTGTTTTTAGCCTTAGTGAGCTTATTGTCCAAGTATTTGAGAATTGACATGCTGTATGGGACTTTGATATTGAAAAGTAATTTTCCCCTCCAAAATGCTGACTAAGTGATCAGTTACAGTTTTAAAGAGTTGTGGTGACTCTTGGACCTCGCTTGAAGAGAATGAGTGATTCACTATAGCGAGGGTAGTGTGACAGCACAGACCAGGGAGCCAGGGTGCGTGGACTTGAATCCTGGCTCCGTTATTTATCAGCTGGGTGACCTGGGGAAAGATACTGCATCTTTCTCTACCTTATTTTCCTCATTTCTGACATGGAAATTATAGTATCTAACTCAGTATTATAAAGAGGAGTAAATGATGGAAAGTGTATACATAATACTTGATAACACATAGTGACTATCATGTAAGTGTTAACTATTATAAATATAATTAAAGTTTTAACCATCATTACTGGATCATGGCAAACTCATCAGTCCAAACAAGGCCTTCCTCTTAAAAAAAATAAAATAAAAAAAAAACCCCACCTTCTTATAATTGTCTTTTTTTCCCTGCTCCCATCCTCCTTGGCCCTGTTAGCATCAATTCTTGGATGTGATATGGGCCTTTGCTTGCCTTATATGTTTTAAATTTACCTAAGTGGTATTGTCTTGCAGCTCTTACCATTTTCTTTATAAACTTTTCTAACTCAGCAGCAGGTTTTAAGTCTTACTGATGTTGCTGTCATACCTGTAAGGCATTTCTTCTGACTGACGTGTGTGTATTAGTGTATGAAGAGTCTACATTTTATTCAGATAAACTCTTACTGTAAGTCTACCCCTACTTTAAGCTTTTCTTAACTGAAAAGCTTAAATTATGTGTTTTAAAAAAACTTTTTTTTGATATAAACTCAGCGTACACTCACCTACACTGCCTCAAACTTCTCCACCCTCATCACCTGTGAAGTCCTTGTATGTTCCTTGTAGACACACGTGACTGGGAGCATATTTGTTGAGTCTCTGCCTGGTAGAAAGCTTGGGGATTGTAGGGAACACACATATATATTTTCACTAAATTCTGTTCTGTTGCTCCCAAAATGGCTGCATGAGTTGACCATCCCACTAGCAATGCAGAGGGTGCCAGTTTCTTTCCATCTTTGCCATTATTTGGGGGTGTTATACTCTTTAATTTTGGCAAATCTGGTGAGTGTAGAATCTCTTAGTTATTTTTATTTTTTAGGTGGGGAGGTAATTAGGTTTTTTACTTATTAATTGGAGATACTAGGGTTTGAACCCAGGACCTCACGCATGCTAAGCACACACTCTATCACTGAGCTATACCCTCCCTGGTAGAATCTCCTAGGTATTTTAATTTGTATTTCTCTGATTATCTTGATACACTGTTAGACATTCGTGCTTCTCTTTGTGTATTTTGCCTATTCTTATCCTTTGCCCATATTTTACAGTGTTTTCTGACTTCTTTTTATAGGAGCTCCTTTTGTATTCCTGACATTAATCTGTCTTCTCCCAGTCTCTACACACTTGTTATCTTTGCCTACAGTGTCCTTGTTGCATAGAAACTCTTATTTGCAATGTAGTCAAATCCATCAAATTGTTCGACTTGTGGTTTGTGCTCTTGGTCTTGTTTAAGAAATGCTTTTCTACATGTTCCATAGCTGTTCTCCGATCTTGTGTCTGTTAGCTTGTAGTTTTACTTTTTACATTTAGATTTTTCCCTCTGTATGTGCCATGAGGGACAGTGCCAGTGATATTTTGGCTTCCTCAGTAGCATTTATTCTCCCCACTGGTTTACGGTGCTGCCTCTTGGTAGTATACTGTATGCTGTAGTATACCAAGTTCTCAGACATACTTAAACAGGTTCTTACACTCTCTTCTCTAGTTTTTCGTCCAGTTGCTTGTTCCTGCGTGAATACCATATAATCATTGTGGCTTTGTTTTTGGTTAGTACTTGTGTCTGGTGGAAGGGTTAGACCTCTCCTTTTTCAAAATTAACTTGGCCCTTCCCAAATCTTTATTCTTTTATTTCTGTATTATAATAAATTTGAGTTGCTCAAAAAATTCTACTGGAATTTTTATTAGCATAATTAGACAATATTTTGGGAGACCTGACATCTTTACCGTATTTGGGTGTCCCATTCATTAACCTGGTCTTATGTGTATCTCCATTTTCTCAATTCTTCATTGATTTCTTTTCACAGATTAAAAAAATCTTCTCCACAAAGGTCTTATATATTCTTTATTGGATTAATACCTAGTCATCATAGTTTTTATTGTTATTGTGAATATCTTATTTTTACTAGATTTTCTAGTTGGTTATTATTGATATAGAGGAATGCTATTGACTTTTTAAAGTTTATCGTACATCTGGCTACTTTGATGGACCCATTAGTTTTCTTGGTATTTTGTGGTAAAATGATCCCATCTATAGTCAGTGACATTTTTGTTCCTTCCTATCCTACCTCTTTCTTTCAGTTCCTGTGGTTAGTGCCTCCAGTACTATGTTAAATGGTGATACTATTGGAATCTTTTTCTTATTTCTAAAACTAAAAGCAATGAAACTAAAATTTCTATATTAAGTGTGGTGGTTGCTCTGGGTTTTTGGTAGTAGCTCTGACATAACTAAGAGAACTTCTTTCTAGTCTTTGTTTTCAGAATTGTTTTCCTATTAAAACGGCGATCAGCATCAAAAAGTCTGTTTCATGTTATTTACAAACAACAAGGACTATAGTACACAGTTATCCTGCTTTCAAAGGGGTGTTGCATGTATATTTTTATGGTGATAGGTGAGTGGGTGAGAGGAAAGATAAAAATGGATAATGAATATTAGCTTTTGTCCTTTATCAAATAATGGCAGCCTTGTGTCAGACACTGTTTTAAATAAGTCTTCATTTACTTGAGAAGGACCACCTAGAGGAGCTGAGTCACTAAGCATCAGGCTTTTAAAGTTAATTCTTCAATGAGACTTGTAGTTCGGGGTGCCCTTTGGTATATTTCATTTTACTTTTTGAGGCTGTAGTTTTTGGATCTGTAAAGTGGGAGGACTGGACTTGAGGTTTCATCTAGGTCTAAAATTCTAGAGTTCCACAGCATGAATGATGGAGAGGGTGGGGCTTGGACAGTAGAAAGAGTGAATATTCTTGCTTTCAGAATAAAGCATTGAAAAGGGATCTCTTGGTACTTGGAATCCCAAGGTCCCAAGCCAAGGATGTAGATGTGTGGAAGGTTTTGAAATTGCACATCACCACTTCTAGGTGGATCTGGAAGATGACAAAAGCTGGGAGAAATGGGGAAGAAAAGGATGGTGTGTGGTAGGGGGCAAGTGCATGAGACCAGTGCTTTCCACCCATTTGAGACCTTCAGCTTGACCTTGACAGAGTCTGGGCTACAGTATGGGGTTGGGGATTCTGGAGCGGTTGGATTAGCTGTTAGAGAAGAGTCAGCAGAATTTATTTGGGGGCTGAAAATGTTGGGAGAACAGGCAAGCTGAAAACATCATGTTTTCTTTCCATCTATTTACAGAAAATGAAAATATATGCATTTGCTTGCTCTGATTTTTCAAAGAGCTATCATTTGCATGTATAATCATGGGTGCAGGATGATATGTTTAGAAGCAAGCTAGAGAGTGCCTCTCTGGAGAAAACCACTATTTTTCCTTTGCACACATGTTTGCATGCATTTGTATGTGTATATTTTAAGAGAATACTAGTATAAAGTTAACAGGAAATGTTTAAGATGTGTTAAGATTTGCAAATGACAATGGAAGAAATTTCCTAGGCTTGGTAACTTAAAGTTGAAACTCCTGTTTCTGTAAGGAGCCACCTGATTTGGAAAAGGAGAGAGAGCTAAGTATACTTTTGAAAAGTTAATCATGGGAATGAACTTGGAAAATCTCCCAGTTTAAAAAAATCTTATTTCTACTTTACATCTGTTTGAAGCTGAGGTAACAGAATCTTAAAAAGCAAAAACAAAGAAAGAAAAAGCAGGGCAGGAGAGGAGGGAAATAGCTCAGTGGTAGAGTGCATGCTTAGAATGGACAAGGTCTTGGGTTCAATCCTCAGTACCCTTATTTAAAATAAATGAATAAATAAATAAAATTTTTAAAAAGGCAGGGCAAAAGAAGAGGTTTATATGAAGCTATTAAAAAAATAGCTAAATAGTGGAATAGATTCATTTTAAAAACAGTCCACATTTTATTCAGATGCTGACTGCCAGGAAACAAAATTCTGAATAATTTTAAGGACCTGAATGTACTATTTCAAAAATAGTTACGCTTTTCCTTTTTGGTTGATTTTTGAGGTATGTTTACTTTTGGGGAAAAAGGAATAAACCATAATTTTTATCTTAGCTTTCACATATTTAGAACTGGCACTTTTTTTTTTTTTAAGAGGAAGAGAGAGGGAGTGTAATGAAATGATTTTAGTTAGTTGAATTTGTTTTTCAAAATATATAACCAGGCTGATTTGATTTTTCTGTCTCCCCTGGGCTATTTTATTCTGAAATAGAGTGTCTTTTTTCCCTTCACTGTGAAAGAATTAAAGCAAGTGAGGAAAATATGTTCCAAAATTAAATGTCATTTGAAGGCTGTCATAATTGACTCTCAGCAGTTTTTCCGATCAGAAAAACTTCCTACAGTAGAAGTGGTTGCCACAAATGTATATTTAAGATATTTCTCCCACCCCTTACTCCTTTGCAGCTTTTTAATTTCAGCTTCAGAAAACCCAGTGATAAATTTTTGATACATGTTTTAAGAAGTTTTTAGGACCAGCTGATGATATTTTCAATTTGGGGTTTTGTCTGTATTCCAAAATCCTAATGGGGAGTGGCCCATTACTTATTGATACTAATCCTTTGCTCCTGGTACCCTTAGCATTGGAGTAATCTGCAGGCACTTTGTGTTCTTCCACAGATGGGTTTTCAAAAATATGAAGTCATCTTTTAAATGTACTTTTTCTCTGAAGCAAACTTATTTTTAATAATTAGGATGATTACTCTAAATTTCTTTCTTTTTTTTTAATTTTAGGAAGTTGAGGCAAGGCTATGTCTGCTGAAGGCTCTTGGATGTAAACAACCTTTAAATCATTTGACTCTGGGACCAGTTAACAATCATTCACCTACACAGTGCCTGAAAGGCCTCATTTTTATTAATTTATGAGTGATAATGATGACATTGCTTGCTTGCTTGCTATTGGCTTGTGCGTTTCCCATCTCTTCTCAAGTCATTCCCCAACAACCCAGTGATGTGGGTAATACTGAAATTTTAGAAAGTAAAAACCATGTTACTTTACTCGACCACACAACTCATGAGTGGTAGAGTGTGGATTTCAACCCAGGCCATTGACTAGAGAAACTGTGGTCTTCATCGCTCCCCAGCACCATCTTGTAGGGCTAGATCCTCTTGCTGCTCTCCTGGACAGTAGGACAGTGCAGTTACTAAATTGGTCAGGTCCTAGCTGGGGTGGTTCTTTTTCTGCTCAGATTTGCACAGCCAATGATGAAACCAAGTGCTGAGACTGGAGCAGCACAAGCTTTACTCAATGGCCAAAGAATAGAGAAGTGGGAACCTAGTTCACAAGTAAACTTCTCAACCCAATTCAGGTCGAGGCACTAAATATATGAGGATCGAGGTAAAAGGGAGGGAATTGGAAAGAGTGAGAGGAGTATTCATGATTTATCTAAGAACAGGGGTATGGTTTGGACCCGAAACTGATGCAGCCCTCATTTTCAGTTCTTGCATGAGCTTCTCCAGTTGTCATGGCAACTGTCAACTGTTATGGAGCTGGTGGGTGTGTCATTTAACAGCTAATGTGCTCAATGAAATTATAATGAGGCTCAGTCTACTGGAAGGCAAATCCTCCGCCATCTTGGACCTCATTGGTTCTAACCAGTTCTTTTTTTTTTTTTTTTTTTTTAACATTTTTTATTGATTTATAATCATTTTACAATGTTGTGTCAAATTCCAGTGTTCAGCACAATTTTTCAGTTATTCATGGACATATACACACTCATTGTCACATTTTTTTCTCTGTGAGTTATCATAACATTTTGTGTATATTTCCCTGTGCTATACAGTGTAGTCTATTCTACAATTTTGAAATCCCAGTCTATCCCTTCTCACCCTCCACCCCCCTGGTAACCACAAGTCTGTATTCTCTGTCTGTGAGTCTATTTCTGTCCTTTATTTACGCTTTGTTTTTGTTTGTTTGTTTGTTTTTGTTTTTGTTTTTTAGATTCCACATATGAGCGATCTCATATGGTATTTTTCTTTCTCTTTCTGGCTTACTTCACTTAGAATGACATTCTCCAGGAGCATCCATGTTGCTGCAAATGGCATTATGTTGTCGGTTTTTATGGCTGAGTAGTATTCCATTGTATAAATATACCACCTCTTCTTTATCCAGTCACCTGTTGATGGACATTTAGGCTGTTTCCATGTTTTGGCTATTGTAAATAGTGCTGCTATGAACATTGGGGTGCAGGTGTCATCCTGAAGTAGATTTCCTTCTGGATACAAGCCCAGGAGTGGGATTCCTGGGTCATATGGTAAGTCTATTCCTAGTCTTTTGAGGAATCTCCACACTGTTTTCCTTAGTGGCTGCACCAAACTGCATTCCCACCAGCAGTGTAGGAGGGTTCCCCTTTCTCCACAGCCTCTCCAGCATTTGTCGTTTGTGGATTTTTGAATGACAGCCATTCTGACTGGTGTGAGGTGATACCTCATTGTAGTTTTGATTTGCATTTCTCTGATAATTAGTGATATGGAGCATTTTTTCATGTGCCTTTTGATCATTTGTATGTCTTCCTTGGAGAATTGCTTGTTTAGGTCTTCTGCCCATTTTTGGATTGGGTTGTTTATTTTTTTCTTATTGAGTCGTATGACCTGCTTATATATTCTGGAGATCAAGCCTTTGTCGGTTTCACTTGCAAAAATTTTCTCCCATTCCGTAGGTTTTCTTCTTGTTTTATTTCTGGTTTCCTTTGCTGTGCAGAAGCTTGTAAGTTTCATTAGGTCCCATTTGTTTATTCTTGCTTTTATTTCTTCTAGGAGAAAAATTTTTAAATGTATGTTTGTTTGTTTTACTTTGTACGTTCCTCCTAAAACTTAGATAAGAGCAATTAGTTTCTATTCAAGGGAGAGGTAGGGGTATGATCCTCGTGGCCACAGCTTCTAGGGAACACAGGGAAGCCTCTAGGTAGTTTCTGCTCTAAGCTTCCCAAACTAGACTCTCTCTGGCTCATTGCTTGCTTCCCCTGGCCAGAAATAATCTTTCTAGTGCTGCTTCTCCCTTTCCCATCACGCCTTTCTTTCTTGCCAGTTTTGGCTAGTACGTACAAAGAGTATGTGCTTTCCTCGAAACCTTGGGAAATTTAGGGATCCAATGAAGAAAGTAGGGAAAGACCCAGAGGCTGGTGATTATCATGAAGCCTGTTTGCATGTGGGTTGCCTGAGCTTCCACTCTGTGTCTTACCTGCCACCTGTTCCCTTTTTTGGCATCACTTCATTTGTCAGGCAGGCACCCTGTTTCCTTAGTCCTGCTCGCTGAGGTTGGGGACACAGAGGGTGACTCTCCTAGAGAAAGGGTGAATCTCACTCCTGCACAGGAGCAGTTACCCGTTTGCCTCAGAATTTTCCACAGATGGCACACTCGGCATTTCCAGTCACCCCGTTGAATTCAGTATTTGGAGCAAAAACGTGACATGTTGTTCCTCAAACTCTGATAATATTTTATGTTAAATTAGTAGCAAGAAGGAGTGTGTATGCCGTCTAAGCACAATTTTTAAACATAACCTGGAAATTCTAGACAGGCTGCCTTTTGGAAAGAGCCCGCTCATTTGTAGTGGTTGCAGTTTGCTGACTCTTCTGCCTCTGTCTCAGTGCCTGATGACCTATAGGGTTTACCAGGAAGGAGACTCTTTTTTGCTCATTTACCCTAAGAAGAGGCATAGATGTGAATTAAACCATGAGAAACATGCAGTCAATGGGAAAGTAAAGGTTTTCGACTCATTTTTACTGCTTGGGAATTCCTGTGACAGCCATTAAGTAATGATCAGGGGTTGGGCCTCCACCGCAGAATTATCTGGCTCCGAGGTGATGTTCCTGGTTTGTTGCTGTTTACAGTGATACTCCTGCAGACAAAGGTGCCGGTTGTCATAGCAGGTCTTCCTGACTTCTGGTGGGTTCTCATTCAGTTCAGCTTGGAAGTGCTGTTCCCTCACAGTCAGTGCGATTTCACTGCTGACCATACAGGTTCTCCAATAAGTAATTATGTTCCTGGGCTTCATCACAGACTTTGATCCTGTAGAAAATAAGGACCTGGTCAGTGACTGCTTATGATTTTGTGTTAAGCCACTTCTTAACATTTTAAAAATCAGTAAGGCCTTCATCGATTGAGTTTTAAGTGGTGTAAGGAAAGAAACAAACTTTGGCCGCGCAGCTCTTGCAGGGCAGGCACTATGCTGAGCATTTTATGGGCATGATCTAATTTAATCCTCATGATGGCTTTTAAGGGTCAGGATTAGTATTCCTTTTTTAAAGATTAGGAGATTGATGCTTAATAAGAAAGCTTAAATAACTCAGGTGAGGTCACACAGCTAGAATCTGGTAGAGCTGGGAGTTGGAGGAACCTGGCTGTCTGGCTTCAAAGCCCAGTGAAAAATCTGCTTTTTCTTGAGTTGGAATAAGCCTCCCAAACCATCAAATGCATTTCAGTAGACTCTAATGCTCAGACAAATTTGCCTCTTTTAAGTATTAAAGACAAGCTTCTTTTCTCCTCTTCACTCCAAGTGAGAAGATTAAAGCTGAAAATAGATGATTATTGTATGTCATTGTGATCAAGGTTATGTAATTCTTAGACCATAGATTTTTCTGCTTACCTACATATGAGGTTGTTTACAAGCAATACACTGGCTCCTGACTTCATCTGTATTCCTACTGATTCTGTCCAAATTCAAATCCAAAGAACTTTACAAGCTACCATGGTATTATTGCAAGGTAATGCAAAACTCTGATTTCTACCCCGGCTCCCACCCTGCTCCCCAACCCCTTGGAGATTGGTAAAATTGCACGTCATTCACATTTAATACTTCAGAGCTGTGACTGTTGCCCAAGGCTGGAGGCTAAGACTGCTTTGAGCGTCCTGTCTGGGCTGATTTGTACCCCATCCCAGTCTCTGTCTCCTCAGATTCTACTCAGACTTCATGTCCTTTGCCCTCAGAACAGTCTCCTGTGATGAAGTCAGCATGCCTTGGGCTTTCTCTTCTGCACTTTGGCGTTTTCTGGCTGCACTGCCAGCTTTGCACCTTGTCATGCACTTCCTTGCTGTGTGTGTGTGTTTGTCTGTCTGTCTGTCTGTCTCTGTTCTGCTGTCTCTCTGTCTGTACTCTTAAATCCTCATGCATCTTTGATGAAAGACGATCTCATACATCTCCCATTTCTCCTTGACTTCACAAAATGAGACCTTTTTCCTGGTGCCTACTAGGTGTTCAGTACATATTTGATGACTGAAATACAGAAGCTGGCATGAATCCGACATAGCATCTAACTGCCTTTTCTCAAGCTGACATGAACTATAGAAACATTTAGAATGCAGACTTATGTAGAATTTAGAAAAATTTGGGTAGAGAATCCATTCACATGGCTTAAAATGAAAGAAGATAAAAACTACACAGTGAAAAATCTCCTTCCCTATTCTTACTGTCTCATTCCTGGCTTCTCCATGAAGAAGTACCATGTTAGGTTTCTAGAGTATCCTTCTAGAGTATTTTTTTAACTGATAATTTTAAACAAATTATAAAAATACTCATTTTCCACCTTCGACACAGAACTTTGCATGCTGTATAGCAGTTACACACCTTACTTTTTTCACTTAACTGTATGGTATAGAGATTTTTTTTTTCCAGACCAATCCCTGGAGACCTTTCTCATTATTCTTACATCCTGGTAGCATGCCACCATGTAGTGGTGTGGTGTCTTACTTAACCTGTCCCGTGTTGATGGACATTTGGGTGATTTCCCATCCTTTGCCATTCAACATGCTGTGGTGACTGATGGGTACCTACGCCATTTCACCTGGGTGCAGGTGCATTGAAGGACACGTTCCCCAACAGAGCATTGCTGGGTCACAGGTGGGTGCATTTGTGACTGCGACAGGTACTACCAGGTTGCCCTCCTCAGGGTTTTTGCCACCTTACTCGTCCCTCCCACAAACCCATCTCTCTATAGTCCTGTCAGCTGACTCTGTACTCATACTTCTGGATTTTTGCTGATGGGTGAAAAAAGGTGGTATCTAAATGTGGTTTGAATTTACATTTATCTCATGAGTACAATTGGACGTTTTCATATGGTTTAAGGGTCACTTATGTTTATTTTTGTGTGTAAACTGTCAGTTCATATCTTTTGCTGTTTTAATAGTTTGCTGTTCTCATCAATTCCTAGGAATTATATTCCTACTTATAAATTAGAATGATGAGCCTTTTTTTCTGTGAAACTATTGAAAATATTTTCCATAATTTATCATTTGGCTTTGTTGGTGGCGGGAGTGGGTTTTTAGAATTTGTTTCCTGTGCAGAAGTTTTCAGTGTTTAGGTAATCAAATTGGTTGAGCTTTTATTTTATGGCTTTTGGATTTCCAGGTGTTAGGCCTTTTCTACCCCAAGGCTATATGTTTTCTTCTAGTGCATTTTCTTTTGTTTTTTCCTAGTCTTTGATCCATGTGGGGCCTGTGACCTGAGAGATAAATCCAACTTTGTTTCTCCGATGGCTGCCCAGTTATTCCAACACCAGTTATTGAAAAATTCATCTCCTCTAAGTTGAGGTCCCTCCTTATCATAGACTCAGTTGTTATTTGGATGATATGTTACAACACGATGAAATAGTAGCCCTGCACTAACCAGTGGGGATTCATGGGTGGATAACTTAGTACCTTCATTTGCTCATGCAGCATATAATTTAGTAGGTACTTAATACGTTAAACAGTCATTATGTGACAAGTCTTGGGGATATAAAGATGAATTGGAAAAAATCTCTGAAAGTTTAGCTGGACAATGAATGTAACCTTGATACAGGAGAATAAGAGTGTAGAGAGGCTGGGACAGACCAGCTGCTTTCCACAACACAGAGCACTGAGCTCTGAGTTTGCCAGAGGGAGGAGGAGGCAATTAGGAAGAGCAGCACCGGGAGCTCATGGTTTTGGGGGCCTCGGAGTAGCTCTTCACAGCCGTGGTGTGGGGCAGGAGACACTGCTGGCGAGGAGACCAGAAGTGGGGGTACTGGAGATAGTCTCTCTGGAGTGAGCGAGGGTGGGATTTGGGCATGGAATACTGTCGTACCTCCCCAAGCCAGCATCCCTCTAAAGACGGAGGGTAAAGACCAAGCGGTGGGAAATAAATGGAAGCCAACACTTGGTTGTGCTCTGCAGGCCAGTGGTTGACTTTTGACACCTGTTGCTTGTTCTAGACTCCTCCGAGCGCCCGGAGCCGAAGTCTCACTTTGCTTCCCCACGGGACACCCACTTCTGCGTCTCCCTGTAGCCAGCGACACCTCGGCGCGGGAGCCCCCGGTGTCATCACCATCACGCATCACAAGTCTCCTGCGGCCGCCCGACGAACTAAGAGTCAGTACTCCGGCCAGCTTCACGAAGTCAGAGAGGTAGGCCTTGTTCCCCACTGGGTCGAGTGGTCCACGGGAGGTGAGGGTGCAGGCTTCTCTCCTTGTGTACCAGCTAGGCTGGCAGAGAGAGAGGACTGGAAGTAAACCTCCCAGATGCAGCATGACAGTCCCTACTTGGCTTTCAAACAGTAATTATTTCTGTGTCTTAGGTCAAGTGAGTTGTTACGTGCCCTCTGCCAGAGCTCAGGAGGCAGAGGATGCACCACCATAGGAAGGCGGAGGGAGACAGAAGGGCAGTCCATTGAGGTGTCTCCATGCTCAGCAAGAGGAGACGACAAAAAGTGGGCAATGAGGCAATAGCTGAGGGCGTTTGCAGACTCAGGAAGCAGTGGACCTAAAGCTGGTTTTGCCTCTTCTGCTTCACTCTGTGAAGCGCTTACTCCCTTTTACCATCACAGACACACTCCCAGGTGGTGTAGGACAGTGGGAAAAAAACAACGCTGCCCTCGGGGGCAGAAGACTGTGGTCTTAAAGCTTTGAACCTGAGTTCCTGCATCCGTGAAATAGAATAAGAGTCTTACCCAGCCCCTCAGGGAGACGAGAGGTCACTTGTGAGGATGCCCGGGAAAACCCTTCAGCGGTGAGCACCTTTGGAACGTCGAGGGGTGATGTTTTGTTTTTACTTTGGATGCGCTGGGAAGTCATCGGTTTGGGGATCCCGGGTCCTTAGTATTGATCTTACCCTTTGTGACTGTTACGGAGAACAGACCGCATAAAGTAAATGGTCTTGGTTTTCTAACTTCTGATGAGTGCTGAGACTTTTTCTCTGGGTGTCCTCTTGGAAAGTAGAAGAGCCAGCCCTTTGTGTCGGCAGGAGAACGGGGCTCCTTGAATAGGATGCTGGGATCAGCACGCATCTTACTTTAGTTTTTAGCTGCTGTGTCAGCTGGCTTATCTTGTTCTAATACTGACCCAAGACAGAACATCTGAACTCTTCTGACTGAAATCTGTAGATGCATATGAAAGACGTTTTGGACTAGGTTTACACACGTGTATACTCTTTATTGCCTGATAAAGAAAAGATACAGTCAGATGCTCCCTTGGAAATAGTCACTCTGATGTGAAAAAAGTGTTTGGCTCTGAGTTTATTGTTGCTACATTGGATGATATGAGGGATGATTGTCGTGCTCATGGATATGCAGCTTTTACCTTGTCATTAGCACCTTTTCAAACACCTGAATCATGGAAAAACTTTGAATGTATACAGTAGAATAGAATAATTGTGTCCATCACCCACCTTAAATAATGCCAACCTTCTGTTCTTACTTCATCTATTTTTCCCCATCATTTTTTTTGGGGGGGGGGCTGGAGTATTTTAAGGAAATCTTAAATATTTTATCATTGCCAGTAAATGTTTCAGTATTTAATAGATAAGGACTTTTTAAAGTCCTTATCTAAATTAATAGGGGAAAAAAACAGCATAACCACAATACTGTAATGTCGCTTTCATGGAAACCTCATTGCAGATATTTTCTGCAAGTACTTTAGAGACTTTGACCTTTAAAAAAAAAAGCAAGTTCATAAGAATACTTACTGTTATAAGTGTTGTTTGAAGCCCTGGTACATATGGAAGAAAAGGCAGTGTTGGGGGAGAGGGGTGGTTCTTGTGTTTAGTGAGGAGTGGCTGAAATTAAAGTTGAGGTACTTGGCTTGATTTTTAGGAGCATTTGATTCAGTAAAATGCCAGAATCTTTTATTTCTCCATTTTGACATCATTCGGCTGTTTGTTATTATTATTTGTTTCAGTGGAGGTACTAGGGATTGAACCTAGGACCTCATGCATGCTAAGGATGCACTTTACCACTGAGCCATTTTCCACCCTTTGTCCATTTAAAAAATATCCAAGTTTTTAGGAGGATTGAATCAGGTATGTGAAGATAAAACTGTTTACTTGTATGAAGTATATTAATGCAAGTAGATATTGCAAAAGAAGTCTAAAGAAGATGAGAATAACCCATAATCCTACCTTCCTTCACATAACCACTGTTCACCTTTCCATGAGTTTCTTTTCTGCTATATGAGTTACATATATAGATATGTAAAAATTGTGTAGTGTAATCTAAACTTTGTAAACAATTATATATGTGTTGCCTTTTTCCTTATTGTATTAATTTCTCTTCATTTTCCATCTCTGGTGGGAAATGATCGAAGCTTCTCATGGAATTTCATTATATGAAAAATAATTAGGTGACACGCATTCATAGCTGTTTTGGTTTGGTTTTTGTACTCCTGGGCAGCAAGTAGGTATCTCTTCAGGTGACTGCCTTTGGCTGTGATGACCTTTCTTGCTGAAAATTAATTTTAAGCGAGCTTGTTGAGACGTACGTATAAACATGGGCAGTCAAGAATTGCAGGGAGCTGGACACCTTGAAGGAAGAGTAGAAAGTTTTGATTCTCTCACTTTGCTGTACCCCTGAAACTAACATTGTAAATCAACTACATTTCAAGAAAAAAGAAAATTTTTTTAAAGAAAGAGCTTTGATTCTCAGGTAGCCTGCTTCTCATCTCTCCTGATTGGAGAGACCGGTGGCTGTTTTGTAATGTGGGCAGGTCTGCCTTGGGACTGA
Source organism: Camelus ferus (assembly GCF_009834535.1). Classification (NCBI taxonomy): domain Eukaryota; kingdom Metazoa; phylum Chordata; class Mammalia; order Artiodactyla; family Camelidae; genus Camelus; species Camelus ferus. Next base: position 46,461,616 of record NC_045712.1, read on the forward strand.
GGAAATTTCACTCATGCCAGAAAGTTCTGCAGTTTTAAAAGTCTGTTAATCTCCAAGTAGAAAGGCCTCAGCTTTTGGATTCCATTGTATTTATTTATAAAAATAACTGGAAGAAAATGGAATAGCATTTTTAACCCAACTGTACAGAGAAGATAAACTTATGGCCCCTGAAGCAGCAGAGAAAATCATCATACACAAGACACATGTGCCTGAATATCTGAAGAGTAAAAGAAAAATAGCCCAGCCACAGGCAGGGGAATAAATATTAAATGGAATGCCACTGCATGGGTGAAGATAATGGGACAGCTTAAAAGATTAAATGGTTATCATCCAACATAGAAAGAATTGAGATCCCCAAGGTCAGTACCCAGAGTCCTCTCTGGAAGTGGCGAGGAGACATGAGTATAGAGAATGGGGGTTGCGATGTCACTGTAAAGAACAGGTGGATCTTCCATCAGCAGCCCACAGGGTGGAAATTAAGACTACTTTATTTCCAGATCACCAGAAGTCATCAGAGCCCATTACAGGTTATGGCGTTAAATAATCGGCTGCCTGTTGTCTCTCTGCTGCAGTCTGGTGATAGAAAAGAAGAACTAAGCACAAAACAGAGCTACTCATTGCCACTGACCCATCAATTCCCTGTTGGGAACTATAGTCTGAGGAAATAATCCATGTAATTGGGGGTAGAGGAGGAAAGTTAATTTGAATAAAGCTATTTGTACCAGTAAAGTAATAGATTCAACACAATACATCATGGGAATGACTAAATGACAGGAAGACACTTCACATGTGAATTACTATATAGCGCTTTCAGGTAGAAGTCGTGTGAGAATCATTACCACATGGACGTGTGTATATAAAATAAGAAAATCAGAATACAGAATAATGTACGCATGTTGGCCCTTACGTCTGTCTTAATAAAATCCAGGAAGTGTTCAAAACGGGTGGTTCCAGAATTTTGAATTTTACTTGCAAACAAGTTTAGAAATAGAATTTTCAGAGAACTGAGTGTTGCAAATTTTAAAATTTTCCCAGTAAGGATGATTTTAAAGCACAGTGACAATCTGTGGTGACCACCATCTCATAAAAGCACCTTTAAATGCCCCCAAAGTGTATAATCTTAAAGTAAATGTCCATTTATTTGCATTGACTAAATTCAGCTTTATTGAAAAACATACTGCATTTCCCTTGTTTTGAATATTTTATCTTGGACGGAAGAGTGTTTGTCATAGATTGATTCTAGCCTCTGAATCTGTGTTTTTAAACCACTGATTACCACTGATTTTTTGTTTTTAATTGTTTCACCCTGACTCCCTTCTGTCTGTGGGATAAAGTTTACACTCTTCAAACGAGCAAAGGAGCCTTCCCTAGTCTGCCCACCTCTGCCTCCCTGGCCTTGCTGCCTGCCCTCAGCACTCTTCCTCCCACCATGCACTTCCTCCCTCTCTTGGGAGGAACTTTACAAACAGAACCTTCTGCCACAATGGAAATATCCTATCCTTTTTGTGCCCCCACCCCCAGGTTGCCAGTACTTACACGGGGCTAGTGACCTCTTGAAATGTGCTAGCCTGAAGTGAAATATACTTTAAATATAAAATACATACCAGATTTTGAAGACAGTACAAGAAAAGGTACAGCATTTCATTAATAATGCCTTCATACTCACTGCATGTGGAAATGAAAATCTTTTCTGTTAGGTTACTCTAAATATATTAAAATTCATTTCATCTGTTCCTTTTAACCTTTTTAAGCATTCCTACTGGAAAGTTTAAAACTGTGTGTGCGCCCCCCTCTTGTGGCTTGCATTGTACTCCTCTTAGACGGCACGGCCCCAGACAGTGAGCTTGCTCACTCAGCCACGCCTCCAGCCATTCTCGGCTATTCACTGAGTACCTATTACGTGCCAGGCTCTGGGGTTTTATGCTGAAAGACATGTCTTAATCATCGTTGCATTTTCTAGCCCTGGCACAGTTGCTGGACATGTTGGTTGGATGTATTGATTTAAGGACCCATTTCTAGCAGTTAGAAAGCTTTAGAAATGGAACACGGGGGCCTCAAGGTTGCTTCGATCCCTGTGTCCAGTGGATGGTGATTGGTTGAGGATTGAGCCGGGTATTCACATGGTCTCCTCTGACTCTGACAGCACCGGGTGGGTGTGTTCCTGAGTGACTGTGTGACCTGGGAAGCTCAGTGACAGTATGAGCCTCTGAACCTGCCACTGGAATGGCTTTATAAAAATCTGTTTTAAAAAATCAGTTTGAGGGGATGGGTGGGGTGTAGCTCAGTGGCAGAGTGTGTACTTAGCGTGAACCAGGTGCTGGGTTCAATTCCCAGTGCCTCCATTAACAATAACAAGCATCAGTGTGAGTCCCTAGCTGTGTAAGCGGGTGGTGTTTGAATGAAGTGCGTGACACTAACTTGCAGCCTAACTTTTATCCTTTTAGCAGCTTTGTAACAGATTGTATCGAGGTTCACATTTGTTTAAATGGACATGAGTTCACTTGGTACTGATACAGTGTCATTTTTATAAAACTCCTGTTTGCTAGATGCTTTCTGAAAAAGTACAACCCTAATACCTGTTTGTACGTGTGTGCTGTGTGTGCACACCTGCATTCATGAATTGAAGAGCCTAAAGCAGGAAAGTCACATGTTTTTTCTTCCCTAATTCTTCCTTGCGGCTTCCCAGGAGCGAGTACTGAAGTGATCTGAGTGTCCGCAGGCATGAGCGCGCGTGTACGTTTGTGTGTATATGCAGATATGTGTGTATGTGTGGGACTATCTGTGGTCTACAGTGGGTTTTAACTATTTTCTTCCTTATATATGAGTTAAGAAAATTCTCAAAAGAGAGTTGCTACTAAATTTTTTCTTTAAATCTACATATGGCAACAGACATATGGGCATAGCAGATATTTGAGAAACAAAATAAGCTTTGTTGAGCCCAGGTTCTAGTGGCTTTGACCGAATACTTTCTTTCAGTTGTGACATTTGAGACTTAAATACCCTTAATTCAGTCGGGAGACTTTGGACCCTGTAGCTTGATGAAGGAAAAGGTCATGCTATTGAATTGTGATGGGTATGGATGAGGCATAAATTTAGATTTAATTATACTTTCTATGATAATTTATTGACAAATAGGAATTATCCTCCTCTTAAACTTTTCTTTATTGTTAAACAGTTTGCTTCCAGCCACATACCCTTTTGAAAAGAGGGCTGTGTGCTGCTCTGGACACAATGGGTGGATAAACTGTCGTGAGGCCGTGTCCTTTAATAGGGTTTTGAATAAACCTTTCACAGAGTACAATATATGGAGGAGAGTGTGTTTATGTGAATGTATGTATGTATATGTTTCTTCATGTCATCGCACTGTGTTTGCTTTAGTACACGTACAGGAGAAGATGCTTTAACCATGGTGAATCTTTATAAGTGGTACTGACTCAGTATTCTCCTTTCGGGAATATTTGGTTTGATCCTGGTGCACACGGAGGTAGCGAATGCCTGGTTAGAAACCTTAATTCATGTACAGCCTTTGCTGTGGAAGCACTAATTGTCTGATACCACCCTAACAAATTTTTATTAGTTGATCAATTTTAAGGTAGTGGTGAGTCCTGTCAGCACTGAATACAGGCCATCCCATCACCAGGGAAACCACATTTAGGGTAAAAAATGCACTTATCCTTTGTGTGAACAGAATGATTATTTTTTAAAATGTCCTAAATTAATCCTCCTGTGTACTTTTGGGATAAATGATGACAAGTAACCCCAGCGTGCATTCCAGTGGCAATCTGCAATCTCTCAAAATAAGTCAGCCTCAGACTTCAGTTTTCAAAAATTGTAATGTGGAATTCATTAACTGCAATGATTTTCAATTTTTTCAAAGCAGTAGAGTATTATTTTCAAACAAAAGTGTGACAGATCCCTACTGTATGGAGACAGTGCTTTAGGACTGCAGAGTTACTTTAGGAGGGGGAATGGGCAATTATTGATTGCGAAGCAAGTTGACTTGGAATACTGAGTATTTACAACCTCCATGGTGATCTCTATCAGCTTCTGTATCTGTGCAGTTTGAAACAAACATTTGTGTGGTCCCTAGAACCTCCCGGAGATCCTCTGAGAACACAATTTGTGAGTCGTCGGATTTTGGCATTAACAGCATCTCGGGTGAAGAGCAGCAAAAGCAAAGTAGGGAGATAATTTCCCCCATCAACCCTCAACTTTTCATCTTTCAAGCCACCTCCCTGGGGGGCAGGTGGAAGGTGGGGCGGTGTGGGGGGAGAATTAACCGCAGAAAGGCTCACAGCCTGGTCTCCCAGGAATCTGGGGGAGCTCACGGTTCTCTCCCCTCACCATGAGAATCCTGCTGCTTGGCTGAAAGATTTCTGCCTCGCTGTTTGTAATGCAAATTGCTCTTTCCCCACCTGTATCCCAGCTTTTCCAAGTTCCTTCTTCAGCTTCCTCTCTCGATTCTCTTGCTGGGCTCTTTTCTTTCATTATTCTGTTCCATTCGGAAATTAGGCATTTATTTGTTTCCTAGTTTATTGTCTAACCTCTCTTGTCCCTCCATATAGAGGTGTTTTATTTAATTTAAAAATTTATTTTGGAGGGAGGTTTAATTAGGTTTTAAAAAATTAATTAATTAATTAAAATGGAAGGAAGCTATACCCTCCCCTAGTAAGTAATCCCTTTATTAAAATTTTTTTAAATTCAATTTATTTTTATTTTGGGAGGAGATAATTATTTATTTTTAATGGAGGTGCTGGGGATTGAACCCAGGACCTTGTGCATGCTAAGCATGTGCTCTACCACTGAGCTGTATACTCTCCCTCCCAGAGATACTTTTTTAAACCTCTTTATCTCTCAGCCTTTAGCACTGTACCTAGCACATAGTAGGTACTTAGTAAAAATGTGAATAAATGAGTGATTTTCCATAAAGGCAATCATAGCTATTGGTAACTACTACTCTGCAGATTTGGCTATAAGCATTTGGTAAGGAAGGAGTTTCCTGACCTGTAGCATATTTTTAGGCTAGTTATGGCCCCAAATCAGAGGCAATGAAGAGCTAAAGCCCCACTGTATTATGTGTTTACAGTGGCTGCCTTCCACTCTGCCCCAGACATGCAAAGGTATTTTCTTAGTTCCTGATATACTTTATATCTGCTTATATTTTAGCAAATATGTCTTTATTTTATAATTATTTTAAAAAATCTCCCATAAGTGTATAAAAAGGCATGGATTCATTAATCACAGTAGAGACTGTTACACGAACAGTACTATTTCACACTTGTTAGCGTCATATTCTGTGCCACGTACTGTGCTCGGCTTTACTGTCTTATCCTCAGGTCAGCCCCGTGAGGTAGATACTGTTGTCTGTTTTACAGATGGGAAATTGAGGCATAAAGACATCAAAGCAAAGAAAAGTGTATCAGCCAGGGTGAAGCCAGAGAAACAGAACTAGTAGGAGATATAAAGGGATGTGTTGCAAGGAATTGGCTTATATTGCAATTGTGGGACCTGCTAGACAGGTCCGAAATCAGACTGGCAGACAGCAGCTCTCAGGCACTGGCCAAAGTAGAGCGCTACCCACAAAATTATTTCTTTAGAGAAGCTTCAGCTCTGCCCTTGAGGCCTTTCAGTTGAACCAGGCCACCCAGATTATCTGGGTTATTCTCTCTTAATGTCAACTCATTATGAATTCAGTCACATCTACAGCATACGTTGCAGAAACAGTTAGATGACAGATTGATTGAATCAGGCCAAGTTGGCACATCAAAAAGGCCACCACAAGAGATCATACAGGTAATGAATGGTTAATTCTGGCCCAGGTGTCAATTCCTATGCTAGGAGTCGTGCAAAGTAAGGGATTTCTTTTTTCTTTCTTCTTCTTTTTTTTTTTTATATGAGTTATAGTCAGTTTACAATGTTGTGTCAATTTCCAGTGTAGAGCACAGTTTTTCAGTTATACATGAACATACATATATTCATTGTCACATTCTTTTTTGCTGTGAGCTACCACAAGATCTTTCTGATTAATCTGTAATCAGTCTATATAAGACATAGTAGGATTCATGCATGTGTATGTGATGTCTCTGAGCAACCCCCAGCCTCATCTCTAGTGATTTAAAAAAAAATAAGGATTTGAATGGTTAATGATGACTAGCCTCTTGAGTTTTGTGCCATGTGACTCTACCATCCTGAACAATGCTCTCAGACCAGCTGTCACTGCCTTGTCCTCTAGCCTGGCCATTGTACTTTGAGGTGGCCTTTTTTCTTTAATGTTTTTAAATGTTTATTCTCTTCTTTACTTTAATTAAGAAATTTTTATTGAAATGTGGTTGATTTACAGTGTTAATGTTGCATGTAGAGCAAAGTGATTCAGTTGTACATACACATATATATATTTTTCTTTTCAGATTCTTTTCCATTATATGTTATTACAAGAAATTGAATAGTTCCCTGTGCTATACAGTAGGTCCTTGTTGTTTATATCTATTTTATATATAGTGACGTGTGTGTTAATCTGCAACCCCTAATTTATCCCTCCCCGCACTTTCCCCTTTGGTAACCATAGTTTGTTTTCTATGTCTGTGAGTCTGTTTTTGGTTTTTAAATAGGATTTGTATCATTTTTTTTAGATTCCACATGTAAGTGATATCGTGTGACATTTGTCTTTCTCTGACTACTTCACTCGATGTGATCTCTACGTCAATAAGTATACTTATTGATGTATAGTCGATTTACAATGTTTTAATTTCTGATGTACAGCATAGTGATTCAGTTATATATATTCTTGTTCATTATAGGCTATTACAAGGTATTGAATATAGTTCCCTGTGCTATACGTGGAAACTTGTTTATCTATTTTATACGTACCAGTTAGTATCTGAAAATCTCAAACTTCCAATTTATCCCTCCACTCTCCCCTTTTCCCCCCTGGTAACCACAGGTTTGTTTTCAGTGTCTGTGTGTCTGTTTCTCTTTGGTAAATAAGTTCATCTGTCAGCTTTGAGGTAGTCTTAAGTAGGAGCTCTAGAAGGAGATTAGCGGCCCTTAGAGTGTGATTGGGAAGCACACAGACGCCAGGTGGTGGAGAAGCAGTTAGCAGAGGAACACTGCTGTCAGCAGAGTGTAAGCAGCTAAGTCACAAGCTGGTGGACTCCTAGAGGTTACCATTGTATTAGTCAGGATTCTCCAGGGAAGCAGAGCCAACAGGTGAGTGTGTGTGTGTGTGTGTGTGTGTGTGTGTGTGTGTGTGTGTGTGTGTGTGTGTGTGTGTGTGTATGGGTGGTGGGGGGAGGTTTATTTCAAGGAATTGGTTCCTGTGATTGTGGAGGCTGGCATGTCTAAAATCTGCAGAGCGGGCTGGCAGGCCAGAGACCCAGGGAAGAGCCAGTGCCACAGGTCCAGTCTGAAGGCCGTCTGCCGGCAGAATTGCCTCTTGCTCAGGGGAGGTCAGTCTTGTTCTACATGGGCCATTGGCTGATCAGATGAGACCCATCCACATTACGAGAGCAATCTGCTTTGGTCAGCATCCATCAACTTAAGTGTTAATGTCATCCCAAGACAGCCTCACAGAAACATCCAGAATAATGTTTGTTCAAATCTTTGGGCACCATGGCCCAGCCAACTTGACACATAAAGTTAACCATCACAAGTGCCCTAGACGTGTCCTGTTCCCCCTGTGGTCTTCCTGTGCGTGTCTGCCCTGAGGTCCCCTGTTTCTGCAAAGTGCACAGAGCGTGACTGTAGCCAGTCAGACCAGGCTGCTGGCATCTGATGTGGGTGTGACATGATGTATCCACCCTGGTTGTCGTCCAGGGACTGGATAATCGAGGTGGTTGGTTACACTAACATGAGAAGTATCCAGTGCTACAGTAGTTAAAGGAATTCACCAGAAGGTGAGGCCAGTGTGGGCGGCTGTCCCTCCACACAGACCTGCACCCTCTGGGCTCCATAGTTCCCAAGACCCCAGGGAGAGTAACCCTGGATTATTAGGATATTGCTGAAAAAAAGTGATATATAAATGGTGAGCAAACCTCTGTCTCTGCCTCTCTCTGGCTCACAGGAAAATTCATGGTTCAGACTCCTTTGAAGCATTGCATTCAGAAGGAAGCCAAGTGGCAGATTATTTTATGTCACAGTCCTGTGGCATAAAGGACTTCTGTCTGGTTTTACCCTGGGTGGCAATTTAATACGAGGAGCCTTCCTATCAGTGCCCTACGGCTTTGAGAGTATAACATATTTTTGGTTATTGACAAGGAGGGAAGTTAGCCACGTTCATCCTTGGGCACTCAAGCCCCCCTTGAAACTTGTGTTTTATGATCTTATTCTTGGTGATTTCTGCAGAGGATATTGTTTTTTTTCCCTCATGGCTCATAGTAGCATTTCAGGATAAGGCAGGGATTCTTCCTCATTTAGAACCCAATCATCCTGTTCTGTTTTCAGCAGGAGCAAGGCACTGGGGTCCTTCCCCTCTCCCACCGCCCTGGGTGCTTGGGTGGGGTAAACTTGCAGGTGAATTTCAGGAGTTCACTTAACTACCACCTTCCTTAGCCACTTCTTTGCCCCCTGCCAGGACTGTGATCATTTTCCTGTGCTTTGGTCTGAGTTTTCTCTCATTCATCCTTAAGGTGCAGCATCTTTTGCCTCTACTTTGGTATTAGAGGTAGAACATCATCAACAGCCCTGACTACCTGTTGCTGTATCAGAGCATCTTCAAACCTGATGGTGTGAAACTGCAGCAGTCATTTATTTCGTTTGGGAATCGGCAGCGTGGGCAGGTGTGATGGAACGACTGGTCCTCAGGCTGAGATGTCTGAGCTCCTTGTGGAATCCTCGTGGGCAGGCTGGGCACTGCCCCCCCTTCGTGTCCTCTCAGGGCCTCTCGCTGAGGGCTACCCAGCATGGTGGCTTCAGACTTCTTTTGTAACAGCTCAGGACTCAGGGCAAGTGTCCTGGGAGCAGGAAGTGGAAGTTGGCTGGTTTCTTGAAACCTGGGCTTGAAATTGGTGCTTTGTCACTCCTGCTGTATTTCAGGGCTCACAGAACCCAGAACCTAGATTTCGGGGGAGGGGTCAGGGACCTTACCCCCTTAACGGGAGCAGTGGCAAAAACCACCTTTAATTCTACCAAATAAGCCATCTGTGTGTCTTACATATATTATTGTAGCTGAAATAGCTCTATGTCCCTTTCTGGTTCCTTTGTTTCCAGACTTTGGATCCTGTATTAGGTGTCCTAGGGCTTCTACAGCCAAGCCCCCCAAAGTGGGCGACTTAATGCACATTTATTCTCTCACATGTCTGGAGGCTGGAAGTCTGGAATCGTGGTGGCTGCCAGGTTGGCTCCTTCTTCCCTCAGGCTCTGAGGGAGGGTGTGTTCCAGGCCTCTCCCCAAGCTTCTGGTGGTTGCCAGCAATTCTTGGCTTGTAGACATAGCCCTTCTAGCTCCTTCTGTGACCCAAAAAGGGGAAGAGAAAAGACCCCAGTTCTTGTTTTACACAAAAGATAAGGTTTCAAATGGGAGAAGAATCATTGTGTAGTGAAAGATTGTAAAGGATTTATTAGCAAAGGGAAAGTACACCTCCAAGAACAGGAGGCGGGCTGATCCAAGGGCAGATAGCAATGGTCTTTGCCCCTTCTCTTATACCCTCGCTTAGAGGTGGTCTCTTGATTGATGGATGGCTCTTGCCCCCGGAGGGCTTAGTCAGCTTGTCCCATTTGCACATGTCCTTACCCATGATGCACACAGAACAACCCATGTTGGGGGCCTAAACTGCAGTGCTGATTGTATTACAACGAGCACTTGATCATGTCCTGTTAGGTCCTTGTCGCTGCTGCACAGTTGGAGCTGTCGGGTTCTATCTGGCACTCATTTAGAGGAAGTAAAGCTCCTTTATGCTGGGAGGCTGGCATAATGCCATCTTCCGGACCATCCTCCCTCTCCTCCACCTTAGCTGCCCTGTGCCCCTACTTATCTAACTACCTAACAGTTCATCCTATGGTCTCTCTCCATGTGTCTGCGTCTGTCCCCCCATCTTCTAAGGCCACTAGTTACTGGACTCAGGGTCCACCCTAGTCCAGTATGACCTCATCTTAACTAATTTTACCTGTGAAGATCCTATCTGCAAATAAGGTCACCATCTGAGGTTCTGGTGGGCTGAATTTTGAGGAGCACTGCCCAACCCAGGACAGACTCCCATGAAGTGAAGTTCACACTACTTGAAGGCTATTCTTCCATTTCTCACTTGATGTTGACGATTTAGTACAAAGAGTTGACCATATGTGCTCCAAGCTCTTGGGTTTCTTTTTTAACATGGAAGGCCTGGTGTGGAACTGCAGCTCACCTGACCTCACTGTTGGGCTGCTTGGGGTCGGCGTGTACCAGGTGGAGTCTGTCAGGCACGGGGGGAAAGTTGCCTTGCCCCTGGGGTTCTTTTCTGTGCAGTGAGGTGTGGGGGAGGCTTTGAGGGCAGGATGGCTGGCAGGACCCAGCTCTTGGAAATCCTGGGTCTGGCTTGGTGAAGCCTTAGATGGGGAGGCGGCCCAGCGTGTGTGCTCAGGACAGTCCGCCTTGGTCCTGACTCTTCACCTGGACAGCTGGTTTCAGTATATACACGCATAGCTACCGCAGTGAGCTCATACCTACCAGATGCTAACATGTGTCTTCTGGAAATCATGACATGGTGAAGTGGGTTTCATTCCCATTGTGCAGATGAGGACACTGAGGCCTCGAGGGCCAGCCCAGGTGCTTAGGTCCTGCAGATAAGCAGCTGTGCTAGAATTTGAGCCTGTGAAAGTCCCACCCTGGAGCTGTCTCTCAGCCAGGTGCATGATGTCACTTATACATGCTCCTTTCTACAAACCGGGCCTCCATTTCTACACTGCGTCGGGGCAGGGTTAGTACTCAGGGCATCTAGTACCTTATTTTACGTGTAGTTCCCAGGTTACATCTGGAGCTAAAGGCAACCACAGGAACTTGTCACTTTTGGTTTATATTATTTGGTTTATGTGGTTTATATTATTAACCATATTATATTATTTATATTATTGGTTTATATTATTTGGTTTATATTATTAACATTTTGTCCCATGGATCATTTTACAGAGGAAAAAAACGCCTATGTGGATAAGTAACTGGCATAGGCTACAGAACAGTGTGGACACCCGTGGGAGGGCGTGGGTCTGCGTTCTGGGCCCGGGAGCCGCTCTGGGACCCATGGATAAGTCATTTGACCTTTTCCCTCACCTGCAAAATGAAGGCACCAGGCTGTGTCACCAGCCCAAAGACCATTTGGTTGTTGTTATTATTATTATTATTATTTTAATGCTTGTCTTTCATTGACATGTAGTCAATTTACAATGTTAGTTTCAGGTGTACAGCAAGTGATTCAGTTTTACATATACATACATGTATACATATTTTCAGATTCTTTTCCATTTGCTTTTGCTTGGTTGTCTTTAAATCAAAATTTGGTGTCATGATGAAAAGACATGGTGTGATTTCTTTTCAAAGGTTATATTCACCTCCATTTATTTTCATTCTTTGGTTATTACTCTCCCCAGTGCAAGAAGAGTCTTAAAATAGGTCTGTAAAGAAACATTTTTGTGTTTTTATTTAAAGAGAAATTCCTAATAGAATATATTCCTTATTGGAGAGATTTCCACGTAAAACATATGCAGTTTACACTGGTTGTCCACCAGGGATGAAAAAAGAATCCTAAAAGTAAACAAAAACTTAGGCCCTATTTTTGAGGAGGAAAAAAACTTTAAATCATTTTAGTGTAAATTTGTATGTCCAACATAAAATTAATTTCCTTCTGACATGCTGTTGGGTAAATTTTTTTTTTGCCTGTTGTATAACTGTTCCAGTCTATCCCCAGAATAAACATCTATCCGCTTCACGCTCAAGAGATGAGAAAGTGAGGTGAAGATTTCTCACTGACAGAGAAATTATCACAGGAAGACATGCTGTTTAGAATTTACTAACATTTGGGCACATAAATCACAGCAGTAATACCTCCTAATTACACAGCACCTTTCATTTGAGAGTCTAAAAAGAATTTATAGACCGAGTTGTGAGCTGTGACAGTTGTGTTAAAGTCTGTGCTTGGAATGCATTGATAGATATAATTCGAGAACCAGGGGTGAGGGTAGAGCTCAGTGGTAGAATGTGCGCTTAGCATGCACGAGGTCCTGGGTTCAATCCCCAGTGCCTCCATTAAAAAAAAAAGGGATATATATTTATCATTTCTTCTGTGTAATATAGTATGAATATAACTGGGACATTTCAATGACCCATATTGATTCTGTAAACATGAGAATAAAGTTAAAAAAAAGAACCAGAATCTGGATAATGGGGGAAGGTGCCCTCCAGCCCTTCCCAGGGGGAGTTGTGTTGGTTATCACAACCTGGCCACTTAGATCGGCAGTTATTTACTTTTGTTCAGAGATAACTTCTGTGTTAACTCTGTTTTTGTAGACAGATAAGAGTTTTGAATTGTTAATAAGTGCATAAGAGATCAGGTTTAGAAGGGACGTGTGTGTCTGTAGAGATGGATGATGGCCACATGTTGACAAAGGACTTTCTGACGCCTCTCTCCCAGCCTCCTGTCCTGACAAAAGGCAACCGCTGCTGCTACTTGTGTGTCCTATACGTGTGTCCACACATACGTTTATAGGTACCTGTGTGTATATGTATATTCTTATTTTTTTTAAATAGTCTTATTTTTAAAGCGTCAGCTGAAGTGTGTTAGACACATTGCTATGTCCTTGTTATATCCCGTTATGAACCTTGCTTCTTTCACCTCAAAGTGGCTCCTCATGGATACATATAAGAACTGTCTTTTTCTTTTTGATGTCGACACAGTGCTCTTTTGTATGGAAAAACCCCGTCACACTTTAAAATGCCTCTCTTTGAGGAATCTGCTTCTGGCCAAAATGCCACGTGTGACCTTTGGAGCCTGTGCACAGGCAGTTAACAAGGGCTTTACCTGGCGGGTCTTATGGGGAAAGCTGCTCTCCGGGGACCAGATGGGATGCGCGGTGTGGAGGGTTACAGTCCAGGACTGGGGCCAGCGTGTCTGCATTGTTGGCTGGCCGCTTTCATCTGCCTTCCCAGGCACCTCTGCCGACATCTCCTTGCGAGAGGAGGGGGCTTGAAGACACTTTTTATCGCTCTCAGTCCTCAGTACTTTATCGTTCTTAGCCCTTTCTCTTTTTTGGCAGCGAGAGGCTCTCCTCCCCTACCACCTACACCCATAGGTCTGACCCTCCCTCGCCTTGTGCTGGTCCGTAGGGGAAAGTGGCACCTTTCCCCTGTTCTGCCTCTTGCTTGTACAGTAGCCCCTCTGTATCAGCGGGGGATTGGTTCCAGGACCTGCTGTGGATAACAAAATCCGTGGATGCTAAAGACCCATGGTGGGTCCTTGGTATTTGCGGGTTCTGCATGTGAGGCCTCAATCAATCGTGCATCTTGTGCTATTGATGATCCGCGATTGGTTGAATCCACAGATGCCGAGGCTGACTGGACTATCACAGTAAGTAAATAAAGACTTAATTGTTACTTTCAGTTTGGCTGGTTGTCCTTGTCGACCTTCTTGTCAGCTCAGCTCTTGACACTCCTAAAGAACAATTTCGGCTGTTTCTAATTTTTTGCTCTTATAGACAACACTATAGGGAATATCTGTGCCCAGTGCTGTTTAATAAAAATGACGATCATGAATGGAGATTTGCTTGGTGGAACCATTTACACCACCCCCAGCAATGTTTGGGAGAGGCAGTTTCTCTGTACCTTTGTCAACTTAACTATGTTATCAAACCTTTGGCATTTGCAGTTGGCTAGAAGGAAAACACCATCTCAGAATTTTAATTCCTCTTATTCTAAGTGAGGTTGAGCATCATTTCATATTTATAAGAGAAGTTCATGTGCTTTGCCCATATATGTTTACTAGGGTATTTTCTTTATCTTATTGGTTTCTAGGAATTGTTTGTACATTAAGGAGATTTTCCTTTCCTAATTTGTCAGTTGTCCTTTGAGTAATTTGGGATGTTTTATTCTCTGTTAAAATTTTTGATTTTTCTATAGTGAAATAACCAATCTTTGCTTGAGGGATTTGGAGTTTCGTATCATACATAATTGGAAAAGTTCTTTTCGATGCCACGATTATTTTAAAAGCATCCATGTTTTTAAAAAATTTTATAGTTTCATTTTTCAAACAGCTTAATTAAAAAAGTTTTTTTATTGAAGTCGAGTTAGCTTACAATATTGTGTTAATTTCTGGTGTACAGCATAATGTTTCAGTTATACATTACATATATATACATATTCCTTTTAATATTCTTTTTCATTATAGGTTATTACAAGCTATTGAATATAGTTCCCTGTGCACTATAGTAGGATCTTGTTGTTTATCTATTTCATATGCAGTAGGTAGTATCTTCAAATCCCAGACTCCCAATTTATCTCTCCTCCCTCCCTTACCCCCCTTGAACAACTTTATTGAGATATATTCCATACCATAAAATTCACTCATTTTTAGTTTACAGTTGAGTGAGTTTTAGTGAATTTCTGTAGCTGTGCAGTATGGCCACAATTCAGCTTTAGGATACTTCCAGCATTGTCTTTTTATGTTTTAAATATTTTAAAAATTTGTGGTTTTTTTTAATTTGAATTTTTGTTTGATCTGGAATTTATTTGTTGTAAAGAGAGCAGTATCCATCTGCATTTTCTCGTGCATATTCGTTGTTCCAACACCATTTCTTAAATAGTCCGTCTTTTTCCCACTGACATGGCAATGCCACCTACACTGCATATTAATTCAGTGTTTGGATCTCTGTCTGGTCTTTCTCTTCTTTCTCATTGATTTGTCAGCCTGTTAATGTGCCAGAACTGTAATATTTTATGTCCTGCCACTTTAGAATATGCTCTAGTATTTGGTGGGGCCAGCATGCCTCAGTCACACTTCATTTCAGCCACTCCTGGTTGATTGTTTCCATACGGACCTTGGAGTCAGCTTGTTTGGTTCTTAAAAACTCCACGGCTGCCACTACCTTATGAGATTTTAAAATTACAATTACATTAAATTTATACATCTGTTGAGAATTGACACCTTAATGATATCCTTTTCAAGAATAAGGGCTTGGTGATACATCTTTCAGCTCACTCCAGCATTCTTTGTGTCCCTCAGGAGAATTCTAAAGCACAGAGGGCCTACATGTTACTTTTAATTGCTAAGTATTTTGTCCCTTTTATTGCTGCTGCCAATGAGATTTTTTTTCCATTATATTTTGTACCTGATTGGGCAGCTTGATTGAGTGGCTTGTAAATAGGGAGGCTAGTGTTTTCTGTGGGTTGAATTTATTCCCAGAAGTCTAAATATACCTTCTCTTATTGTTGGTTGTAGTTTCTCTGTAAATTTTCTCAATCTTCTCTGTTACAAATAGTGATCATTTACTTCCTCTTCGATTTTTATCAGATTTCTTTTAATAGTTGTGTTGGCTAGTGTGTCCAAACAAATTTAAATCATAGTGGTTATAGTGATCATTTTTGCCTTAGTTCCAATTTTGTTGAAAATGCTTCTAGTTTCCCCATTAAGCATGAAATACATCTACATGTATTATATATAATATACATTATGTAATATATGTGTAAGATACATAAAATACATATATGCATTACTTTATTAAAAGCTTTTAGAAATCTAGAAGAGATATTAATTTGCTCATCTGATGAATATTGCTGCAGGTCTCCCCAGCAAGATTCTAGTTCTGAGGATACAGTGGGAAATGAAACAGACAAAGCCTTTGCTGTCAGGAAGCTCACAGTTTAGTGGAATAGACAAGAAAGAAATGAAATAATTAATAAATGTCAGGTTCTATGAAGTAAAGCGAGGAGAGGGCTAGGGAATAATGTGAATTTAGTTAGGACAGTCAGAAAGGGATTTAGAATTGTTTCAAGTGTCTATTAGCTCTGTCTTTTTTCTTTTGATGTAATTTGAAATTTTGGGTACACTGGCTCTCTTCTGAACCCGCCCCCTTCCCAGTCTCCAGCGTTCCCCCCCCTAGGGCTCTGGGGACTTCACAGCG
Organism: Camelus ferus; assembly: GCF_009834535.1. Taxonomy (NCBI): domain Eukaryota; kingdom Metazoa; phylum Chordata; class Mammalia; order Artiodactyla; family Camelidae; genus Camelus; species Camelus ferus. Next base: position 46,477,692 of record NC_045712.1, read on the forward strand.
AACCCAGAGAGTGATTGGCCCCTCGGTCCACTGGTTGGTATTTGCTTGTTTTCTTATTATTTCCATGATACTGATTGTTTAAGAAATGAACTGAATTTGTTAGAGAGCAGGGTAATTTATCACTCTGGATAGAGATAGCATTGCTAAGGCAACTGGCTCCATTCTGGGATCACAGTCTGCAAGCCCCGCACCTGTCAGGACCTCAAGGCAGGGCCCTCAGGCTCCCCTGGCCGCCAGCTCTCCTGTGTTGCTCCAGACCCAGGTGGCTTCTATGTTCCCTTTTCTCTCCCTGCTGGCTGTGCAATGTCTGCTTTTGCCTCTTCTTCCGGCTCCTCCCTCCTCCAGTCTCCTGTCAGACCTGCTGGGAAGACAGGAGTAAAATGGGAATGATTTTAATCTCGCAGGGTGAGTGTGGAATCTCAGCTCTTTTCTTTCCAGGGATCCACCAGCCTGCAGGTGACCAAGCTTGGGTGAGACAAGAGTCATCGTAATAGGTTACCTGTTTGACAAAATCAGGATAGAACTATCAAACTATCTTCATGCTGTGTAATCCTCCCCCTCCACTTTTTAAATTGAGGTATAATTGACTTAGAACATCATATGAAGCATAATGATTCGATATTTGTAATTATTGCAAAATGATCTAGTTAACATCTGTCACCATCCATAGTTAAAATTTTTTTCCCTATAATGAGAACTTAAAAGATTTACTCTTTGGGTGACTTTCAAATATGCCATATAGTATTATTAACTGTGGTCACTGTGTTGTGCATTACATCTTCATGACTTACTTATTTTATGACTGGAAGTTTGTACCATTTGACCCCCTTCACTCATTTCCTCCACCCACCCACCTTTAGCAACCACCAGTCTGTTCTTTGCACCTAAGAGTGTTGGAGGCAGAGGGAACAAGAAATGCCCACCAAACTGGGAAAGCATCTTGAGCCAGGAGAACGAGGCAGGCATCTCCATCGAGTCCATGGACCAGGTTGTTACAGGGTAGCTGACCCACAGGGTGGGATGGGATCAGCTGGACATTGACCCTGAAGCACTAGCAGCTGCACTCCGCACCTCTTGGGGGCCGTGGGACGGTTTCATAGTTCACTTGGGGCATGGGGATGGGTGCTGGGGAATGGGACAGGAGTTCCTAAGTCAAGATTTATGAATGGGTGACTAGTCTTATGGGCACCGGGAATACGTCAGCAAAGGTCTTCATGGTTTGGGGACTCACACAGCATGGGGGTCACCGCATCCTGATGACTATTAAACACTGTTAACTACAAAGCCCCAGACGACAGAGAAGTGACTGATCACACAGTATGGTCCTGGGCAGGGTCAGTGGGAGGACGGTAGGAGCTGGACGGGTCCAAGATGGCGTCAGCTATGCTAACAGTCACACAGTAAGCTTGGTGTGGTTTTTTTTTCTTTTCTTTTTTTTAGAAGCCACATGTAAGTGTAGTCATGTGGTAGTCGTCTTCCTCTGTCTGACTTCTTTCAATTAGTGTGTTGCTCTTTATGCTAAAAGATAAGGTTATTAATGCATTACTGCATCACAGCCCGGCATCAGTATTCTAATACTTAGTTTCCCATTTTAAAATAGTTTCTTATTTCTTACAGAGGCTTCAGTGCCCTTTTCTTTCCTCAAGGAGTTTGGTTCTAAATTCAGCCAAATCATATCTCAGCACCTCCACCCCAAACAACCATCAGCTTGCCTTTTAACTCTCCCTGTTTCTGCCGTCAGCCAGAGTGACTCTTTGCATGGCCATGTCAGATCATGTAACTGCTAAAAAGCTGTGACGGGTTCCCACTCTGCCCACAATAAAACCCCACATTGGATCTGTGGCCCCAGGCTGTATACAACCAGGTCCTAGGCTGTGACTGACCTCATTGCTCAGACCATTTCCACCCTCTCTTTCCCATGGTTCCAGCCACCTGGCTGCTTCCTGTTCCCCATACCCACCTTGACACCCGGATTTCAGGGCTAAAAGCACTTAGGACTGAGCACTTGGTGACAGTGGGAGAAAGTGACATGCGAGGGCAAGTTACAGCCACATGGATTACTTTTCTTTGAGCTCCTAACAAGTCACTTCTGTGTTTAGCACTGTGAGCTTCTGGAAGGGCACCCAGGAGATGAGAGACACGAGCGAATTCCTAGAGAGGGTTAAGGTCTGTAAGGTCTTGGCAGATTGGGGATTTTGTTTTAAACTTCCACTGAAAGGAGGAGAATGAAATACCTTGCATGAAATCACTTGGATAATTAATTTTTAAAGAAAATAGAAACCCATGCACTTAGAGCATGAGCGAAAGGTATGTCTTAAAGCTGAGGATGATTCGGCAGACCCTGAACCTGTGTTAGACTCAACAGCAATAATTACTATGGATTTCATCAGTGATGTAGAAAACCAGAAGTAAAGTGAGGATGGAAAAGTCATTAGGCAGCGAGGTGCTTCCCTGGGGGTGGTTGGCTTGTTTGAATTAGAACCTGCCTCATTCCCACGGAGTAGACACGCAAAGTGAGAACCTTGATCGTTGAAACAGCTCAGATAAATTGCAGGCTGAGGCAGATTAGGCAGTTGGGAAAGTGAAGTCTTACTAAACTTGAATAACCTCTGAAACAGCTTAATTTTGTAAGCCCCATTTAGATCACTAATGTTGCTGTTTATTGCCGTTGGTGGTCAGCACTTTGTGTGTCGGTGGAATTGCCCTAAGTCCTCATGAAGTGCCTCTGGTGGGCTCTGCGGCCTTCTGTCCACTGTGGGGGCAGGATGCTTGCTGGGAAGATGACAAGAAATTTGGGGGTAAATAATTCTGCTTGTTTTACATGAAGAACTTCAGGTATCTTTTTTTCCTCCTCCTACTCTTCTGTCCTAAAATCTGCCTTCTATTTTGTGGGTAGCATTCTGTTGTTTTGTTAATCAAAATGCCATCTCTTTGTTTACCCTACAAGCTGGGTCATTTGCTAATTAAGAACTTGAACTTGGCTGTATAGCACAGGGAACTGCATTCAATATCTTGTAATAACTTACAATGAAAAAGAATATGTGTGTGTATAACTGAATCACTGTGCTGTGCATAAGAAACTAACACAACACTGTAAATCAGCTGTACCTCAGTTAAAACAACGACGACAACAACCCAGAACCTTGAACTTGTCGCACAGTCATACTGGCTTTGCATCTCTGCTCCCAACTTGCTGAGTAACCTTGGGCAGGGCCTTTAACCTCTTCCTGCTTCATTTTCCTAACCTGTGAATTGAGGATAATACCAGAAGGATCAGGATCAAAAATCCGTTATGTTGATAGTATTGGGTTATAACCTTCAGAATAAAATAGGTATCTATGATTCATGCTGCTTTAAATAAATAATTGAATAAACAAACAAGTTGGGGAGAGGAAACAGCCCTTTCTTATAGTAGAATTACAACTGATAAATGTAGAAAGAATGAGAAATGGCAGATCACTGCCAGGCAGACACCACAGTGATAATTGTTGCCGTCAAGAACCACCCACAGATGCTAAAATTATTGAGTGAAAGTATGATAAGAAATAGGAGATTTGCATAATCTCAAAAGTATCTCCTCATCAGAGACTTAATAATTACGAAGAGAAAGTAGCACTGTACCGCAGAGTAACCCAGCAGACACCGCCGTGACTAAGGTTCACATCACCAGTAATAAGACATCGTGGCATCAGATCCCCCCAGGTACAATGCACTAAGGCACAACAGCACGTCTATGGTTTTCCTGCCCAAAATGCGTATAAACTTAATCTAATCGCTAGAAAACAAGAGGGACATTTTGAAAATAACTGGCCTGGACTTTTCAAGAGCATCCCAGGTTAGAGGAAGTGAAGAGAGCTGCTGGCTGAATGCAGTGTGGGATCCCAGATTGCATCCTGGACCAGAAGAAAAGGACTTAGCAGAGAGCTGTGAGCTGCAAACAGGCGTGAAGATTGAGGTACTAGCGGTGTATCAATGTGGATTCTCTGGTGCTGGTCATCATGCTGCTTTTATGTAAGGCGTTAACTGTAGGGGAAGCTTGGTGAAGAGTAGACAGAAACTACAGTTTTTGCAACTTTTCTGCAAGTTAGGATTATTTCAGAAGAACGTGTTTTTCAAAATCCATTATGTGTGTGAAACACTTGACAGGGTGTTTGAACACTGTCTGTGCTCAGTAAACATGAAGAGATCGTGGCTGCTGCTTTTGGTTTGGAGGAAGGTGGTTACGGAGGAAGGTGGTTACAGAGGATGCTGGTTCTGCAAGGGACTTAGCGTGGCTCTGTGACATGGGAGGAAGTGTTCCTCTGTTTTGTCCTTGGGTCACGGGCGTGGTGGAGGGGTCCTTGATGGCTGGATATCACTGACCCTCCCTGGAAAAGCTTAGGCTCTTGGGCTGACCTCAGGCCAGTGCCCCTCTTGGAGAAGGAGGGCTGGGATTGGTCATTGGTCCAGTGCAGCTCTGCTTGGGATTATGTTTGCTCCTGGAGGACCAGAATGTGCTTTCTCATTGCCTTCTTCTATGACAGTGTCACATCCAAGAGGCGGCTGATGTTTACAGAGTTCTCTCACTGATTCTGAAGAAATTACTCAGAGGGATTCTCACTGAGTCGTGTGTGATTTTAGGAAATCCACTTTGCAGCCTTGAAGAGTCAACCTCAGGCTTAGAGGCTGTAACAGAGACCTCAAATACCGCAGTCTAAATGAGGTCCAAGTTTGTTCTCTCCTAACAGGTCCAGAGGTTGTAAGTGTGGAGCTGGCCGGTTGCTCTGCGATCACCAGCCCAGGCTTCCATTCGGGGTCAGACCTGGCTCTCCAGTTGTTACCTTTTACCAGCTACTGGGAAGATGGGAAAGTAACAGACTGGGCTCCAAGTTGACTTACTGGTGAGATGGAGAATGTAAACCTTGTTCCTCTAGTGTGAGTGAGGCTGGATAATACAGCCCCCAGCTGGGCAGTGCAATGCCCTGCTGGAACCCAGGGAGGAGGAAGGGGGAATGGATGCCAGGGGACCAGGGGAGTGGTAGCAGTCCTCGTCCCAGAGTCCCTTCTGCTGTCTCTGTCTAGTTCAGAGAAGTCTCTGTAGAGCAGCTTGAGAAATGTTCCCTGTGCCTCCAGCCCTGCCCCTGGTTACCTGTCAGCAAATACTGTCCAGGCTCTTACAAGGTGAGGGGGTGAGAGTCTGATCACAGCCCCATGGACCTCCTGGCATAACACACCAGTGAGGGCATTCATGGCTCTTAGGTGTCTAAGATGCTCCACTTCTTTTTTTAATTGAAGTGTAGTTGATTTGCAAGGTTGTGCTAGTTCCTAGTGTACAACATCATGATTCAGTTATCCATATATATATGTATATTCTTTTTCAGATTCTTTTCTTTTATAGGTTATTACAAGATATTGACTGTAGTCCCCTGTGTTCTACAGTAGGACCTGTTGCTCATCTGTTCTGTACATAGTAGTGTGTGTCTGTAAGCCACTCCTTTTCCTTCCTTGCAATGGGATTATGTTTGCTCCTGGGGGAAGACTTTTCAGGAGGCAGACCTGCCTGCAGTGTGGATGTGGCTGTGGTATCGAGCCTGCAGGGGGAGACACCATGGGCCTCATCCTGCTACAGGAGGTCTCTGCCGAGAAGTGGACCCCATGATGCACACAACCTCATAGCAAACGCTCAGAAGTGACAGGTGGCTTAGCGCCTGGTCAGCCGGCAGGTGAGAAACCAGAATCTGTAGAGCTGTTGGAGGTGGGGGTGGCAGGAGGTTATAGTCCACCCTCTCAGACGGAGCCAAGTTTGACCTTTCAGAGTCCATCAGTCCTTCCTCCACTGCACGTGGTGCTCACAGCAGCTGGTCTCTGTGGGAAAATTCCAATCCTTGGGGACCACAGCAGCCACATCACTGTACTGTGGAGATACCCCTGCAGCGCTGTGTGCACCGGTTTAGTTCTACCTGGAAAGTCAGTCCCATCCCATAGTCCGGGAAGGTTGCTGGTCCTTATGCATGACATTCAACACCAGGGACCCATACGAAGGTTGGCATCGCGGGATCCTAAGCCCCCGCCTCCCGCCTCCTTGGAGACAGCCGACCTCTGCAAATGTCAGCAGTCTTATTTTTATTTGGGAAGAAGGGAACATAGGAGAGGTTAACTTTCCTCCACCCCCCTCAGTGGGGGGAATAGTGAAGGATTATTTTGTAGCTGAATTAAAATCTAAGAAAGTTAATAAAGCCTGAAACACAGTTCCCTTTTTGGCCATATTTCAGAAAAACTTCAGAGAGAAAGCCCAAGGACATTACCAACAGAGTAATTCTGAGAACGCCTTTTCTTCTAATGGACTCATAATTCCGTTGTCTCTTTAACTACTATCAGTACAGTTTTCTTTTTATAATAAAACTTAACTCACGGTTAAGTTTTTATAGCATATTCAATTTCAGGTATAGCTAGGAATGTTAACTTGCCCCCAAATATGGCTCATTAAACACCTTTGCTCACCATAGTCTTGATGGTTTCATGCGGATTGTTTCTTCCCCTTAAGCGGTGGTGTTTTGCTTACTCATCTGCTTTCGGTGAGAGAAGGTTGGTTGGAAGCATGGAGAAGGAAAACATCTCTTAGGGAGAAGGGTTAGCAGGAGTTGGAGTCTGTGGGCTGAATGAAGTTCTTTGTTAGTGTGCCCAGGTGGGGCTGGAATGCACGCCCTTTTGATGGCCCATGGGTTACTGAGACTTGTTATTAGAGCTTCTCTCCTCATCCCGAGACGAGCCTCAGTTGTACCTGAATGCGATGGAGGTGGCATGGTACAGCATCTGGAAGGGAGGTGTTGCTGCCTGCTGGTGGTAGTCCAGCATGAGTTTATGGACCTGGACTGTAAGGGAGGATTTATAAGTACAGCAGAGAATGTGGGGAGACGTCCCGTTTTAGAAACAGCTGTGGTTTCTACACAAGAGTGTGCGGCCCCTGAAGCCATGTCATTGTTGCCAAAAAATCAGCCTCTGCACCCGGAAAAGCAAATTCAAACTTGGAGGCAGAGTTCTGGGAGCTAAGAAGAGAGCTGATTATTGCTTTGCCCAGCAAAGGCAAATCACAGCAGGCTAGTGCCTTGAAGACTGTGAGCCCATCTGGGGGTTGGGGCTTGGTGATTATACAGGCAAACAGGCTGGAGCGTATCAGTGAGTCTTTTACAAAAGTTTATCTTGTGTCACTTCTGGGTGGTCTGTTAAGTAGGTTGCTGCCTGTGGCCTTAGAGTTATCTGGTCTGATCCCTCTGGTGTCAGGGGGGCCCGTGGAGGATTCTGGCTGCTCCTTCAGGGTTATTGTTCTGTGACCTTCTTTCGGGAAAGTAGCTTCTGCATTTTGGATACAGGTTATTTAGGGTGGGGTATAAATCATAGGGTTGAGGTTGCTAAGCATGTAATCATTCAAGCAAGTTAAACAATAGCAAGGAGGAAAGCAGAATAGTCAGAAAGAACTCCAAGAAAACAAGTTAATCACAGTAAACTGTGTAAGCTGTCATAGCATCAGGAAGCCACTTTGTGACTCCATCATCAGTGTGATTCGAGTTCATGTGGGAAGCTAGACAACCCTTAAGATCATTTTCTGTTCAAAACTCTTGCCCTTTTTAACCTTTGATTGGCTGAATTGAACCCAGACAGAGAGTATTAAAAATGCGCCTTTGGCTTGTAAGTTTCTGGAGCTGCTGTGTGGTATTCGTGAGGTTTGGAGCAGGCAGCTTCGGTTCTTGGACCTTTCCTCTTCTTACCTGTTGTAGGAAGGTGATCAATGGTTTCTACCTCCATTTTCTGGAGTGTTCACCACGTACCAAGCACTGTGCTTGTTATTGAGATCAAACTCATTCTGTTTGTCACACAACAGGCCAATAAATTGAGAGAAGAGGTGTTGGGGCAAGGAATAGTGACTTTATTCGGAAGGCCAGCAGACTGAGAAGATGGCAGATTAACGTCCTGGAGAACCATCTTCCCCAAGTCAGAAGGCAGGCTCCTTTTATAGTGAAAAGAGGAGGGGGTGTGGTTGGTTGTTGCAGTCTTCTTGGTGTAGGAATTCTTTGTTCTTGGAATCCTTTGTTCTTGCAGCTGTCCGTGTAAGTTCTATTCCAATGTTCCTGTAAACCGTCAACAAGACAAATGTTATTTTCTGTTCTGTAACATTAGAGCTCTGTATGAATAGAAAAGTGTTCTACTTTTAAAGGTCAGAGCCTTGAGAATAGGCTATCGTGTATATTCCAGGCTACAGGCAACATTCTTGTGGCAAAAGCAACAGAAGATAAAGGTTAAAGTGAAAGAAACAGATCCATTATGGAGTGAGATTTGTTCTGTATTACAGCTTTGTCATTTTGTTTTCTGTGTCTGAGTCTATTTTGTAGATGAGTTCATTTCTGCCATTTTAAAAAGATTCCCCGTATAAGTGATACTATATGATATTTGTCTTTCTCTGTCTGATTTACTTCACTTATTATGATAGTTTCTAGGTCCATCCATGTTGGCTGCAAATGGCATTATTTTACTCTCTTTATGGCTGAATATTATTCCATTGTATAAATATACCACATCTTCTTTATCCAGTCATCTCGTTGATGGACATTTAGGTTGCTTCCATGTCTTGGCTACTGTATATAGTGCTGCTATGAATATTGGGGTGAATGTATCTTTTTGAATCAGAGTTCCCTCCAGATGTATGCCCAGGAGTGGGATTGCTGGATCATAGGGTAGTCTATTTTTAGTTTTCTGAGGAATCTCCATACTGTTTTCCATTATGGCTGTACTAAACCACATTACCACCAACATTGTAGGAGAGTTCCCTTTTCTCCACAGCTTCTCCAGCATTTATCATTTGTGGGCTTTTGAATGATGATCATTCTGACTGGTGTGAGGTGATACCTCACTGTAGTTTTGAGACAGGATTGAAGGGGGCAGGTCACAGTCATTCAAGGAAAGCTACAGCAATTAACATCAAAATGGTGAAATGTTCAACCCCCAGGAGGCCTTGAGGCTCAGGATGATGAGAGATTTAACTTCTAGTAGATCTTGAGCTTTATTATATGCTCATTGTAATATATTAACATGATGAATAACATGCCCAAAGGCACCACGGCAGCCCCAAGGCTAGCCACAAAAGGTCAAAGAGTGGGAAATGGCCAACTTCCTGGGAATCCCAGCCCCTTCCCCAGGCTACTTAGACTGGTCCTTCCACTTACTAGCATATGAAGCCACCAAGCCCATAAGAACTAGCAACACAGCGCCTCGTGGTTGCCTCTCTCCCTCTTTGGAGACAGCCCGCACTGTCTGTGGATTGTGTACCTACTTTTAATCTGAGCACCCAACCCCCATACATCATGGTATTTCTCTTGCTTTTCAATGTATCTCTGAATAAATCTACCTTTACTCAACTGTGGCTCACTCTTGAATTCTTTCCTGTGTGAAGCCAAGGACCCACGCTTGGCGGGGCACATCCCAGGGGCTCAACCAAAGCCTGGGACACAGCCCTTCCCATGCTCCACATTTGTTTTCCTGCATCAGTTCTGATTTGCATTTCTCTTATAATTAGCGATGTTGAGCATTTTTTCATGTTCCTATTGGCCATTTGTATGTCTTCATTGGAGAATTGCTTTTTTAGGTCTCCTGCCCATTTTTGGGTTTTTTTTTTTTTTTTGTTGTTGTTGTTGTTATCAAATTGTATGAGCTGTTTATATATTCTGGAAATGAAGCCCTCGTCAGCTGTATCATTTGCAAATATTTTCTTCCATTCCGTAGGTTGTCGTTTGGTTTTGCTTATGGTTTCCTTTACTGTGCAAAAGCTTGTAAGTTTAATTAAGTCCCACTTGTTTATTCTTGCTTTTACTTCTATTGCCTGGGAATGCTGCCCTAGGAGAACATTGCTAGAAGTCATGTCAGAGAATGTTTTGCCTATGTTTTCTTTTGGGAGGTTTATAGTGTGTTGTCTTATATTTAAGTCTTTAAGCCATTTTGAGTTTATTTTTGTGTATGGTGTGAGGGAGCATTCTAACTTCATTGATTTACATGCTGCTGTCCAGTTTTCCTACCACCACTTGCTGAAGAGCCTGTCTTTTCTCTGTTGTATATCCTTGCCTCCTTTGTTGACAGATGTGCTCTTTAAGAATGAGTAATAGTCATATTTGTGAGATCATCTTGTTTCAAGAAGAGGAACATACTATTTATAATAGCTAAGACATGGGAGCAGCCTAAATGTTCATTGACAGAAAAAAAAAACCCAAAATGGAATGAAATTTGCCCATTTGCAGCAATATGGATGGACCTAGAGATTATCATACTGAGTGAAGTAAGTCAGACATAGAAAGACAAATATGATATCACTTATATGTGGAATCTTAAAAAATGACGCAAATGAACTTATTCACAGACACAGAAAACATACTTATGGTTACCATGGGGGAAAGAGGAAGAGGGATACATTAGGAGTTTGGGATTAGCAGATATAAACTACTATATATAAAAAAGATAACAAGCCCTACTGTATAGCACAGGGAACTGTATTCAGCTCTATTCAGTATCTTGTAATGATCTATACTGGAAAATAATATGAAAAAGAATATATGTATCACTGAATCACTTTGTTGTACACCAGAAACTAACACAACCTTGTAAATCAACACTTCAATTAAAAAAAGAGAGTGAACGTGTATTTGGTGCTGGGTGTGGGGTTTCTTAGTGTAATTCTCCTATGTGACCTCCACTCCTTAAACCCACATAGTGTCATAGACTAACAGCCTGACAGGTAACCAGTTATCAGCTATATTATGAGACATTTATTGCTAATTAGATTACGTCTAAGTTTAGAAATTAAAAAAAAAAAAAACCTTTCCATATGTTTGAATGTTCTGCATACGTCAGTTTTTCCTCTAGTGGTCCTAGGAACAGGTACTTGATTGTGGGACCGAGAACTTCAGCCAAGCCGAGAGAAGCTGCCGTGTCTGGCTGTTGCTGCCATTGTAGCTATTTTAAGCAGAGAGAAAGTGACAGGCGCTTTCCCTGTCTGGCTCGGAGTTCACAGGAGGCTCAGATGCCATCTGGAGAGGGAGGCAGGCCCGGAAAGTGATGGAGGTGTTGCGAAGGTGTTTCTGCTGCCTTTGGTTGGTTTGTGAATCGGGAGGAAGGACTGGGGGAAATTGGGGAGCTGGTGAAGTTGGCTAGGTCGATAGATATTTTCTCTCCTCCCTTTGAAGCTGCAGCAAAGGGGATATAAGACTTGTTTCATGCTTAGCTTCCAGGAAATCCATATTGTGTGAGTCCTTGGGGACAGAGCCAGTCCCTGTTACTTTCTGGAACATCCAGTGTGTCTGGATAGCTGAGAGTTTAAAACACACAGACATGTACACCCAGACACACACACACACGCAAAGACAAAGCAAAAAAGCTGCTGTGGTTGTCTCATTTTGAGGTAATTATAAGCCTTTGAAAGGTCTCATCTGCTGCGTTGGGGGGAAAGGAACGACCTTGCTACATGCTTAAATTGGGATGTTTGAAAGCCACCTTTGGCTTTCTTGAAACTTGCAAAAGCTTCATTGAAATGATCAATTTTACAACTTGATAAGGATTTTTTTCCTTTCCTGAATGTTTATTGAAAATGACAAATAGTGTCTGATTTCTTGTTCCTGGAATGTTCTTGGAGTTTCCAGATGATCAACTTAATCTCTCTCGGCTCCCGTATCCACTCTGTAAATGTTGGGTAGCTCAGTAAATGTTGGCCTCAGCTGGGGTTCTTTTGTTCTGGATGCTCTTTGTTTCCTCCTTGTAAAAGCAGCCTTTGAAATCCAGTTTTTCATTTAAGCACTATGTACTTTTAAGATCTTAATTAATTACAGAATGAGATGTTTTTCTTAGTTGGTGGAATCTAGCTGTTTAGGGCATAAAGATAATAGAGTTTGCTTTACACTGGCCTTAATACAGCTCAACTCAGCAAAGCCTTAATACAGCTCAACTGAGCAAAGCTCAGTAAAAGAAGTATGCTTTCTTCTACGAGCCAATAAGAACTCAGATTTTTAGAAACAGACTCATGGACATCGAAAAAAAAAACTATGGTTACCAAAGGAGAGGAGAGGATGGGGAGGGATAAATTAAGAGTTTGGGATTAACAGATACACACTACTGTATATAAAATAGGTAAACAACAGGGACCTACTGTATAGCACAGGGAACTATGTTCAATTTCTTATAATAAACTATAATGAAAGTATATGTATATATGTACATGTATAATTGAATCACTTCACTGTGCACCTGAAACTAACATTTTAAATTAACTATACTTCAATTAAAAAAAACAAAAAGAACTCAGGTTTTTCCTGGGCTAAGGCTGTGGGATAAATGCACCCTAGAATGTAAGTACAGTGAATTACTTCCAGGGTGTAGGACTGAATTTACCCTGCCACACAGATGATATGAGGCCATCAGAAAGTGTCAGAACCTCAGGGCAAGTGTCTTCCCATTTGCTGTTAATCCTGCTTTTCTGACTCTGTCCTGGAGACTCCCACCCGCTTCAGATGCTGACTAGCTTTCACTAAAAGGGAGTGTTTAGCTGAAGAAGGTGCCCTGCACATTACTTCTTTCTGTAAAAGTCACTGTGCCTGTCATCCCAGTCTCTGAGGTTTGCAAAGATACATTACGGTTTTTAAACAAAAAGATTTTTCACCTTGCTTAAGAGCCAAA